>NC_135075.1:14891155-15510530 GCF_051107435.1 Chaetodon auriga | reverse complement strand
CAATTCTGTGGGTCCCTCTTATCTCTCAGATCACCATCCTGATCACAGACGGGAAGTCTCAGGACAGTGTGCAGGAACCAGCACAGAAGCTGCGCAGTCAAGGAGTGCACGTGTTTGCGGTCGGTAGGTGTCTCACCTGCAGTTTCTCCTCTCTTACTCAGAGTAGTTTACTTATGAGCCACTGTGATTTCTTTTTTACTCTGCCAACTTTTTTGTGGTTGTTCAGGTATAAAGAGTGCAGACAGGAATGAATTGGCTCAGATCTCCTCCCAGCCCAGCAGTGATTTCACCTCCTTTGTTGGGGATTTCAAATTGCTGAACACACTTCTTCCTCTTGTGAGCCCCAGAGTGTGTTCCAAGGCAGGAGGAGTCTATGCCAGCGATGGTATGTGGGTTAATTGAAATAGCATAACATCAATTTACTAAAATACACACACATTGTGTCCGGCTGTTTTCCCAGGCGTTATTGTCAGACTGTAAACCTGCATTTAATGCTGTGTCTCATCCTGCTCCCACCCTCTCTTCTCCTCTCAGAGGCATTTTCTGGTCCGTCCAACATTCAGTTCACAGGCCAGACGTCCGATTCCCTCAGGTTTCGCTGGAATCAGGCCGGGGGCCCCGTGAATGGCTATGTGGTGCAGTATGTGCCGCTCTCCGGTTTGGGTCAGCCTATCACAGCAGAGCTGCGTCAGGTGAGTCCAGGTGTTGGAGAATTTTCCTGACACATGGGTGATAAACATTGTTATGACCTAGATTGAAGTTGCAAATTGCAGTTTTAGGAACCAAAGTCAACAATGTTTGCCAGAGCAACATGTGCCTTCAGGTTGAGTATAAATCTGTCTAATAGGTGGATCCTCTTCATGTAGATGCTGTAGAAATTAAAGTTTGGCAGAGCAGAGAGTGAAATTCCCTTCTGTGTATCCTGGCAGACATGATGAAAACAGGAGAATGGCATAGCTCCAGCATCTATCATTATCGCTATCATTCATGTTGCCAAAACTTGTTTTAGGCTTGACTGTTTACAAAGATGACCTCATCTCTCCCCTGCAGGAGACCGTCCCTGCCAGTCTGAGGACCTTCACAGCACGAGAGCTGCGATCAGGAACCGACTACCTGGTGACAGTCATCGCTCAGTACCCCAACAGCGTGGGAGACTCTGTTTCTGCCAAGCAACGAACCAGTGAGCAAAAAGAAAGATCGATAATACAACATCTCTCAACTTTAATTTATCACTCACACACTTGTCTTTTTGCTCTCCTCATACAGGGTCTTTGCCAGGGGTCTCCAGTCTACGTCTCATCCAGGCAGGCTTCTTCTCTCTGTCTTTGGGCTGGGACCAGCCTTCATCTCCTGTCCAGGGCTACAGGCTCACCTATGGACCACGAGGTCCGGCACACACACACACACACACACACACACACACACACACACACACACACACACACACACACACACATACACCTCTGTGTCTGTTTGCTGTCTATCTGTCTTTCTCTTTCTGTCTGACCTGTCCATTTGTGTTTCAGTAACACTTACTGACTTCGTGACACCTGCAGTTTATTTGTGACGTCTCCTCTTTTGTACTCAAAAACACTGACTCTAAGTGCTTCTGTTGTCAGCGCTGACAGAATCATCGTCTTGGCCGACTGAGGGATTATAGTGAAAATGAAGGAGGAAAAGACGCTGCAGTTGTCAATTACAGTTAACCTGTTTGTGGCAAGTTTGAAACATGTCGAGAATGTACAACAGTCAAGTCTGAGTGTGAGGACATGAGCTTCTCTGACACCTTGCCTCCCTTAGGCGCTGGCTGTCAGTAAGGATTTTTATTGGCCATCATTACCTGAAATATCAAATACATTTTTATCATCCTGAAATTAGACAGGGAAAACCTTTACTTATGTCACAGATCGTCAGTAATTTTGTCCTTGCATTTCTGGAGACAGGGTGTGGCGCGGATCATAACAGTGTCAAGTTGTCTGGGTGCTTATACCATGATTCAGGAGAGAAAAGTGGCCCCTGAGGGCTGATATAAACAGTTTCTCCCTCCGAATATGTGGCAGGAGTGCCAGTCTCACATGGAGCTCCTCTCCTGACTGCTTAGGCTGGCATGAGTGTGAGAGTATTTAAATGAGGTCGGTGTGTATCCTGCGATGAGGTGCGATGTTTCGACCTGTTCCTGTGTTAGCCCGTTCTAGCAAGTGTGCATGCAAGCACATACAGGACAAGCACACAACACAGACACACACACACACACACAAATTGTGCACTCCCTCCGAATAACATCGGCTGGCTGCCGTACAGAGTTAAACTCAGTGAAACACACAAGGACACATCCCATATTTGCACCTTGCTGTCGGCTAATTTGTCTGAAGACATACCGTACATTATCATTTTGATTGCTATTGGTGCACTAATTGGCCTCCTGCATGGCCTCCCTCTCTGTGTGCCCTGTCTGCTGTGTGGTTGGAAGAGCAGGACAGCCAGCGGCTCAGCTGTTGGAGCAGTCTCTGGCAGCAGACGCCACATCAATCACCCTGGAGTCCCTGCAGCCCGACACGGAGTACGTCATCAGCCTCTACCCGCTGTTCCCCCGAAACTCTGCATCTCCGTCCATCCTCAACGCACGGACATGTGAGTCCGCCCTGTGGCCCATTATTAACCCCTTTTGTTCTGTTCCATGATGATGATGATAAATGCCAGTAATTCGAGTAGTCACAGTCAGTAGGCACAATATACAACCCTGATTGCAAAAACGCTCACCACTTTGTCAACACATGACAGAATAAAGGGGCTCAGCAACACTTCGTAAAACTGTTGTCAATAAACAGTTCATTTGCAGATGATTGCCTTCTGCTTTTCATTACGTTTTACACAACTTTTTAGGAATCAGGTTTGTAATAAAGTTGTACGTCTCATCATGACGTTATATTAAAACAAGTGTTGGATGGCAGTATATGTACAGTAGTATAGTACAGTGATACTATCTCCTTGTGGTTTGTAATGGGTTGCAAAAGTATCAATCAATGTGTCTGTCTTCATGTTTTTGCATGTGTCAGTGCGCCTCGAGGCGGTGCAGCAGTTATCAGTGGAGACGGAGTCAGAGGGCAGTGTGCGTGTGCGGTGGAGAGGCGTCAGTGGAGCGCGGGCTTACCGTCTGGTCTGGGGACCATTTACAGGTCAGGATGAAGCGATGATCTCGCATTTCTGTCAGCCAGCCAGTTTGTTTGTTGTTTTTTTTTTTAACAAATTTCCACATGCTCGTTCTGTTTCTGTTTTCTGTTCACACAGGCCGAAATGTGGAGAGTGTGGAGGTCGCTGGTGACAGCGAGTTCCACACTTTGTCCCGCCTGCAGCCTGACACCGAGTACATCGTCACCATCATCCCTCTGTATGAGGGCAACACTGAGGGCCCAGTAGCGACAGCCAGGTTCAAGATAGGTAGGTGTGGTTCCAGCGGTTCATCGCGTCACCAAACATCTCCGTCTGCTCTCTGTGAATGTTCCTCTGTGTTCATTATACCCTCTCCAAACTCACAGTTACACACACAGTGACAACAGTTAATTGCCACAATGCACTAAATTGCATTCTATTTTGTGTCCCTTCGTTTCTTAGATCAGTAATTGTCGCAAAAGATTGCTTTTTGAATAGGTGGTGGCCAGCGGTTGTGTCCGGCCGAGCACAGAGACAGGAAGCAGAGATAGAGAAGATGGCCTACAATCTGCCCCGTTGTTTGTCCTTCCTCTGAAAACCTACACGTGTTACTGTTTAGTTGTGTTTAAGGAAAATTTCTAGCACACCTACACACTCATTATACACGCACGCCATCTGGCTCTCGTGAGTAATACCCATATGGTGTCGCTTCAGTCGGACCAGTGTTATTTGAATGAAGGCTGAGTCACTGCGCTGAACAGACGGCTGGCAGAAACGGAGGACTGAAAACCTTCGTGTGGCCTAATTCTGCTGTCAGAGGAGTGAAATGCGTACAGGTCTCTACATACTGTACACCACAGTAACTTAAACTTCAGCTCAGATTGTTTGTTCCTGTTTAAACCAGTAGATCAACCGTTTGTTGTGTCTGTGGTTTGTGATGAGACATCTGTCCCCTCTCATTATGAAAAAATGTTGAGTTTGTTTTTGTTGTAAACGAGGACCACATTGAGTCCTCACATTTATTGAAGAATATGTCGTTAATATATTCTTCAATACTGTTCAGCTTTTTAACATGAAGATGATGCTCAGCATGAAGGCCTAAACAATATAATAAAGACTGCGTGACCTTTAAAGTTCAGGTTTTTAATGCAGTTTGGTTGTGCTTGGTTGGTTGTCCTCTCCCTCATTCCCAACCACTTCAATAACTTTGTACAACATTCAGTCAAGTAAAATAATGCGTTACGCAGTAAAACTTAGTCAGTGTATAGTCTGACCCTCTTGCCTAACAGGGACATCTGTGTGTGCCTGTTACCCATTCACTGCTCTGAAGACTTTGTTCTTTGGCCCGCTGACACTTTTTTGTTGATTTACGCTCACTGCCATCGAGACTTGTGGCCACATACAGTCAGAGAGAAAGCGTTTCTCCGTGGGACTGACCTGTGTGGTAGCTTTCTGCTCTTTGTCTCAGAGAGCGTTTCTTTGGACCGGGTCCACCACACCAGCAGCCTGAGGGCCGAGGTGTTCCAGTTCATGAGAAATGAAAAACTCCATAATTTATTGAGCCGTCAGTGATAGAATATTGGCTCCTTCTCAAAACGGTAGATTTTGTATCGTTTCACAACAGATTCCTGAACCCGAGAGACCACCAAAGATCTGGCATGAATATGTGCAGCGTGTGTATGTGGAGATGTGAAAATGTGGCATGTGGCTGCTGAATATTGGAGTTTTCGTGGTGGCACATTCATGAAGCCTTGGTTTAGTTGTTGTGTTGTTTTGCTCTGGGGCCTGTGAGATACTCAGGTATGCCAAACAGACAAGCTCACGTACTTTAAGTCTGCACACCCCATTGAATCCCACTACACTTTGCATAATGAGAGTCGGAGCAATTATTTTCCCATCAGTCTTGTAATTGTCTGAATCATAATGTCTTTCCACAAATAAATCAGTTCTTCACATGCACTGTTTTTCAGGTTGGTTTAAGATGAGTTCATACTCACATTTCAGCCACATCAGCTCTGATTAACGGATCAGCAGTGCACTTCTCTATTCAAAGGATAGTTTCACATTTTTTCTACTACAGTACTCTAGCTATTGAGTCATTTGTCATTTCAGTCATTCCTCTAGTCCATACTGGCCACAAAGAGAGCTGATACTATAATTGTGTGTATAAATACTGGGTTTTGACTGTTTTTGTTTTTACAAAACTGTTTTTGTTGTTGGTTAAGTTACTACAAGGTTTCAGCAGCCTCAGTCTGTCACATCAAGTGGGTGTCTTTCTAAGTTATGGACTTTTTGATGCCTGCTTTGTGTTACTATCCCTCTGCTGTGAGGCACAGTCAGACTGTTTTATGCTATAAAGGATATAACTTTGAAAGAACATACCCTCTTGATTCAGGCAGCTGATACCTCATAGAAGCATCAGCTGAACTTCAGAATGCAGTTTTGCACTGAAGCAGCCAATAAAACACACTGAATAAAACCTGTCCTTTAACATTTTTCATTGACGCATTGATGGAAATCGAGCTTTGCTTCTGACATATTACATAATTACAGTCATATTATTAATGTGTGTTTCCCTCAGAGCGTCAGGAGCAGCAGATCCTCAGAGCAGCTACCACCGGCCCCTCCTCTATTCGCCTCACCTGGAGAATCATTCAGTCCTCTCGAGGGTACCGCCTGGAGTGGAGGGAGGGGGAAGGTCAGAGAACATTCACTTGTCCATGTGCGCTCATTTCGCACTAAGAACATGGACGAGTTCTGATGAAGAGCACAAGAAATGATTATGATATGTAATGATATGGGCTGCTCTGATTTGAAGTGATCTTGCTTGTGTTACAGTAATGGGATGTGTAGTGTGTCAGGATGATTTACATGATTTTACAGACATACAGCCTCACAATGTATTCAATGCCAACTCCACTTTTAAGTTTCAAGGTAGTAGGAGGTATATGCTAACAGTCAAGGTATAGTGAACATAAATCTGCTCTTCTCGTCCCCAGGAGGCCGCATCCAGAGCCTGTCCTTTCCTACAAGCACTGCCAGCTACGAGCTAACAGGCCTTCAGCCCAACACAGAATATATCATCACCCTGTACACCCTATTCGAAGGCCGTGAGGAGGCCACACCTGTGTCCACTGCATCCAGAGGTCAGTCACTCAGCCAGGTGGCACTACACTCTGAATTCGGATTGATTTATTCTGGGTCATAAATGTGCTGGGGTTGAATCTCTGAATATATTTTCATGTTGACATCACTGTTAAAAGGTTTCATGCGTATCCTAATCGTCTGGTGTTGCAGAGGAGCAGCCTGTGGGGAGAGTGTCCAACCTGAGAGTTGTGGAGTCTCTGGGCAGTACTGTCAGACTGGGCTGGACGGGTGTAGCCGGGGCCACGCAGTACCGCATCATTATCCTGAACTCAGAAGGCACACTCCCTGATTTTATTCAGTATTTCATTGTGGATTGTGGGTTATTTTACTGTTCAGGTATGAGTGAAAACGTGCTTGTGAAAGTGGTGTCTGTGTGAATTTCCTGTCATCTCAGCGGGAACAGAGGAAATCCGGGTCGTCCCTGGAAACCAGACGACCCTTGACCTCAGGGACCTGACAGTGGGAGTGTCCTACGGTGTCAGTGTGACAGCGCTGGTGGGAGAAAATGAAGGAGACCCAGTTACTGTCTACATCAAACCAGGTGGGCAGAGCAGTGACTGTGATCCTTTTAAATGCCGTTCACAGATACTGTGTATGAGCATGTCATGTGTGCAGTGTCAGTGCTGACATACCTTGGTTGGACTTCTTGGTGTTCACCCTTTTCATTGTCCCTCTTGTTGCCATATGAATCATTCTTGCTTTCTTTTCACATTGATTTTTGCCACATGAGAGCCTGTCTGCCCTTCATTTCAGAGCAAGGCATTGGCAGCGTGACTAACTTCAGGGTTACAAACGCAAACAGTCGGAGAATCCGAATCGCCTGGGTGGGTGTTACTGGGGCTACGGGGTACAGGGTTACTTGGAGACAAGGCAGCAGTAAGTGTTACGTGTTTGTGAGATTCGCATTTTGACTTTGTTTTGACTTTGTCAGTTTTTGTTTGCAGGATGTTATATTCCCTCATGTCTTTCTTGCAGGTGCGGAGCAGTCCCGTCTTCTTGGGGCGGAGGCCACGACCTTCACCATAGACGGCCTGCAGCCAGATGAGGCGCTGGTAATTGGTGTTGCAGCTGTGGTCGATCAGCGCGTTGGAGAGGTGGTCACACTGTCCTCTCGCACTAATCCCCACGGGGGATCGGTGTCTGGCTTTCGCATCGTCGATGTCACGTCTCAGAGGATTCGCATTACGTGGTTACCATCCAGCAGGGCTACTGGCTACAAGATAACGTGGCGCAGTGACGATGGTGAGTAATGTTTAGAGTCAATCCTCGGTATTTTACAGACATAAGGTACATCCAAATGCATAACAGGGCAGTATGATGAGTAGTGAGTGAGCCATCTATCTGTGACTCCTATGCTCACATCCGTAGTGGCAGAAGACACAGTGCTTTATTTCATTCATGTTTTTCTTGGTGCAGGAACTGAAACAACACGTAATGTGCCTGCTGACGTGTCTTCGTACACCATTGATGGACTTAAGTCAGATTCATCCTACAGAGTGTCAGTCTCTTCACTGGTTGGCTCTCGAGAGGGAAGTCCTTCCACCCTGGTTATCAGAACAGGTACCTTTGTTGCTGTTGTCCTGCATGTCGTTTGGGGGAGATTTGGCTGAAGAAGGACAGGAAACTGATTGTGTCCTGTCCTAACCTTCAGAGTCAGATCAGTCTGTTGTCGGGACGGTGACGTCACTGCAAGTCCAGGAGACCCGTGGGGAGGTTGTCCGCGTCACTTGGGTTGGTGTGCAGGGAGCGACGGCTTATCGTGTGTCTTGGAGGAGATTGGATGGTAGATCTGTTGCTGGTCCTTTCTGCAGTAGTTTCATACATCTCACATCTAAGAGCAATAATGAGAGCTCCTTTCAAAGCCTCAAGTTACCCTAAAAATGTGCATGCAGTGTTCAAGTTATAATAAGCTTCCTCTCCTGTGATGGATGTTATATGGCAGTCGGTCTGGGTTGCACTATTCACTGTTGCACCTCTGTGCTGCTGTAGGCGGTGAAGAGAGGAGTCAGCTGGTGGGGGGAGATGTGACCGCTGTGGATTTAGACCGGTTGGACCCCGGCGCCCAGTATGAGGTGCAGGTCATGGCTTTAGTGCAAAACAGAGAGGGAACCCCTGTGTCTGTCAGAGTCACCACGCGTGAGTCCTGTCTTCCTGTTTTCAGACATTATTTCAAAGTTTCCACAAGTTTCTTTTATAACCCTCGAAGGTATGTAGATTGACAAAGTCTATGATAGACTTAAGGCCTCAAACGTCCTCTTAAAGAATGGACAGATTTAACAGTACTTTATGTTTAGAATTAAAATGTACACTGCAAAACCTCAGCTCAGTGTATCTTGTCAAGAAAAAAAACAAGCGCATATTGCCTTGACTTAAAATATTTCATGTGACTCAGATTTCACTTTTTGCAGTGTAGATTTCACTTTTTGCAGTGTAGTTCACTAATGCTGAATACAGTAAAATAAACTGCATTGTACGTTGTGGGCCTCAATAATATCTTGTGTAAAGTCTTACTTTAAAACACACCAGTAAAGCCTTGAAAGTCACTGGAAAGCCTTTGAACTCGATGCTGATGAAGTTATGGGAATACTCTCTTTCTAGTGTGTAATAGTTTCATTTTGAACCACATACAAAATCTGATTTTTCTGTGTATGTAGCTGGTGTCTACACCCCCCCTCCCTCACTACCTGCCACAATTTTACGAGTGGCGGAGGTTACCCAGAGTTCTGTGCAGCTTGGCTGGAATCCACTACCAGGTGCCACAGGATACATTCTGCGCTGGCGAGATGAGTCAGGTGAAACATATCATTATACTCGTTATAAGTTTTCTTCTTATGTGCCTGTTCGACAGTCCCGCCATTTGAACCGCTCATGTTTCTCAGATGCTGGTCGAGGCTTGTCTGTCACGCTCCCTGCTGCGTCCACCTCTTACCAGGTGACCGGGCTGCGTCTGGGCCGTCTATATCGCTTTACCGTGCAGCCCACCTTTGCGAGTGGATTGGGCGCAGAGAGCTCTGTAGATGAACATACTGGTAACGCACCACCACTGTCGTATACTTGCCATACCTACAGTATATACACCTTTTGATACCTTACCCCTACAAACTTCTCTCCGCAGTGTGTGTGGGCGGGCGTCTGGATGTGGTGTTTCTGGTGCCAGCATCTACTGATCGCGTCAACCTCGCAAGACCTCTGCGGCAGCTCCTCACTCGTACAGCAGAGTCACTCAAAACCATCGGAGCCCGCGACTCGCAGGTACTGCTCTTGAAGAATAAGTCTGAAAACAGGGCGTTGAGGGGTACATTTTAACCGTGTGCTGCCAACAGTTTGATCATTTTCTGCCTGTTTCAGATGGGAGTTGTAGTGTACGGTTACAGACCCAAAATATGGTTCCTGCTTAATCGCCATGGTAGATCAGACACACTTCTTCAAGAGATCCAGTCCACCCCCTTTGATGAGAGCCCAGGGAATAACATCGGTCAGTTTTATTCTCTGGGATAGATGTCATTCCTGGTGTTGTCCTTTCCTGTACTCACTGAGTTTCTGTTCTGCAGCTGTTCAGCATATGTGTGTGTGCCTGTGTGTCTCTGTTGTCTGTCTCCCTCTGCAGGTGAGGCTGTGACATTCACCAGGCAGTACCTCCTGGCCCAGACAGCTGGACGGAGACCGACGGTCCCCGGTGCTGTTGTCATCATTGCTGACAAAAAATCAGCCGACAACCTGACCCTCGCAGCCAGCGGCCTCAGAGCAACAGGTGTGCAGAGCAGAACAAGAAGCAGTCACGTTTTAGCCACAGAAGTCTTTCTAAAAAAACACTTTCATAAAAGAATGCTGAACTGAAAATTGTCTCAAGTCACGCGGCTCTGTGACAGATGCCTCAGATTTGGAGCCTAAAGACAGCCAGGGTGTCAGACGTCACGTAGCTAAGGAACCAAACACACCAATTTATAAGAGAGTTATACATAAAATACATCATCATTCTGATACACCCACCTGTAGGCAACCCTATACTGTCATCATTATTGTTATTATGATTATTATGTCTTCCTCTTTTTTTCTTGCTCTTCCTTCATGTCCTTCCTTCTTCCTTCCTCCTCCTTGTTCTTCTTCCTTCTCTTTCCTTCTTCTCCCTCCTCTTCTTCTTCTTCCTCCTCTCCTTCTGCTTATTCTTCTTACATGTATGGTTGAATTACTCCCATATGACTGCTTACATTGTGCAGTGTACAGAAGCTAGTTGAGCAGGTACACTCGAGCTGTAGGTGAGCAGCATAGAGATGGGGTCGATTTTGATCTGCACATAGTAACTGAAAGCAAAGGTGTAGAGTTACATCTAAGCCAGTTCATGCAAAAATTATAAATACAAATCCAAAAATCTTCCCCAGAGACAAATATGTTGGTGTGTCTGTGTGTCTGCCAGGTGTGACAGTGTTAGCAGTGGGCATGGACCAGGCAGACACTGAGGAGCTCCGCCGGGCGGTGACGGATGGCAGCACCCAGAACATCCTGTATACCCGTGATGCAGCACAGCTGGACTCTGTACATACTGATCTGGCAAACTTGCTCTGTGGTATTGCCAGAATATCAGAGGTAAGAATGACAAAGACCTTAGACGTATTTTCCCCTTCTTGTGTTAATACAATACTGTGACTCCCTGTTCAGCAATTTGACAAACAGATTTTAACTATCATGCTAACAGTAAAACAATGGGGCTATTGGAATTAATGTACTAAAGGAGGATGTAAGACGAACAGCTCTTATCTCAGCCTGATGTTTCCGTCCATGTTTTGTTCAGGGAGGTCCAGGTCCAGACCGGTGTTTTCAGTGCCCAAAGGTAAATTAAACTCTAATTGTTTTAAAGACTTGGTCCAGCTTTGATGAGCATAATGTAGATTTGATAGCTGACAGAAACATCCATCACCTTTTATTCCTGCTCTTCTCGTGCCTTCTCCCGGTACTGAATGATCTCTAAGTTTAAACTTTCCCATTTCCTTTAGGGTGAGAAGGGAGATCGTGGAGAGACGGTACAGTGCACAAAGTTGCTCAAATGTTTTACCGCTCTTGTTTAATTTGTATTTTCGGCTGTTATGGTGGCATTCTTTGTTTGACTCCACAGGGCGACAGAGGCAGAGATGGTGCAGAAGGACGCAAGGGAGAGCCTGTGAGTCATCCGCTAACATTCATCTATACTGCAACACACTGATTTCGCAAAATGAAATGGATTGTACATACTAATGGTGTGTGTGTGTGTGTGTGTGTGTGTGTGTGTGTGTGTGTGTGTGTGCGTGCGTGCATGCGTGTGTGTGTGTGATGTAGGGTCGTGATGGTTTGCCTGGGAGGGAGGGCCCCAGAGGACCTGAAGGTCGCCCAGGTCCACCAGGCCAAAGTATCCCTGTTGACCCCTCAGGGCGGGTGAAAGGAGAAAAGGGGGAGAGAGTGAGTTCATCTAAGGTCAGACCAAAACTATACAAACATGCCTAATTAGGACCGAAGTAACAAGCGGTTTGTTTTCTGTTCAGGGTTTTCCCGGCATTGATGGAAATCCAGGATTGCCAGGACGACCAGGTTCCCCCGGAAGTGCAGGGGTCCCAGTGAGTAGAGGAAGCACCACCCACAGACCTGTTGGATGTGTTCATGTTTCCATATTAAAACAGAGGTAACAAAATGATGGTTCTGTGTCTGCAGGGGTCACAGGGCCTACCTGGCATCAGAGGAGACCCAGTGAGTAACCGTCCTTCTCCTGACCTGTGGAATATGAAGTTAAGTGCCTCCTAAATGGTTTGCTGTTGTTTTAGGGTGAACAAGGTGTAACGGGCCAACAAGGACCGAAGGGCAACAAAGGTGAAAGGGTGAGCTGAGCGGTCATTTCTAACCTTTTCCTCACCCACCTCCCAGGTGTTTACAGTTTCTTTGTGCCAGTTTGAAAGAGAGAGCAAGAGGTGTGTGTGTGTGTGTGTCCGTGTGTGTGAGTTCACGGTGCTTTGCTGATGCTTCAGGGTGAACCAGGCTCAACGGTGTCTGGAGGGGGTCTTCCAGGGAGGAAAGGAGAGCCAGGTATCCCAGGAATACCGGTAAGAAACAAAACGTCTAAAGCTGAATGTTCTTAAACAGTGACTGAGTTGTTTTGGAGGTCCTAAGTCTATCCTGTGTACAAACCAGTGTTTGTGTTGTGGACTAAGGGTACTCCAGGTCGGCCAGGCAGCGACGGGGCCAAAGGTGCACCTGGAATTCCAGGGACACCAGGTCAAGATGGTCGCCCAGGTATACCAGGAACGCCTGGACTCTCCATCAAGGTTAGCCTCCTCCTGCTGCCTCTCTCCATGTCATAGAGAAGAGAGAGAATAGAGAATCAGAGGGACAATCCCCTTTATTTGTCACACAGATACATGCCTATATCATGCCCACACACGCCATGCACTGGTGAAATGTGACTTCCGCCTTTAACCCATCCTGGTCGTCCTTCCTCCGCGGCAGACCAGGAGACCAATTTAAGCCCTATTTACACTGGACTGGAATCACATGAGGACCAGGGGACCTCATGCCTACAGTGCGAATAGGAACTGTAGTATCAGCTGAATACTTGACTGAAAGTAACACAGAGCATTTGCTCACACCTTAACTGAGGTTAAGTGATCCACTCGATTTGCAGATGTTCTGCAAGCGACAAATCAAAACTCACGATCAGAACACAAGCTGTCTTTGAAACATCTTTCATTTCTTTCATTTCACTCTGGTGTTTTGGAGTGACATCTGGAGCAGCTGACCTGGTAAACACCAGTGTGCTGTGGTCAGTTCTCTAGTGTAATGATACTTCATAGAAATGACATTATTGAAATAGTTTCTCACCATTTGGTGCTAAAAACAAGCAAACTTGCTTTGGCAGCTTAAATGTTCAGCTTGTTTTGCTGAACAGCTCACAGACATTTATAAGAAAACAGTTTATGGTCTCAAAGACGTCGAAAATTCTGTTGGTTGTTTGAAACTCAGCCGATGCTTTAAAAATCATTTTGCCATCTATGATTTTATTGTGTAACTTGGTGTCAGATTATTGTCGTAACAGATGCAATGTTGAATATCTGATAAAAGCACAGAATTTCTTAATGTATTCTCTCATTTAGATTTCCATATAATATCTTTATAAAAGCAGCCTCAGTTCTCTCAAGGCGTTTTTTAGGAGGTGTAAATGAATCCTAACTCGAGTCTTTTCGCTTGCACCACTGCTCTAAGAGGAAACTGTTATTGTCACACTAATGCACATGGTGGCAGCATTGAGCCACTTAAATATCTTCCTCAGTGGAGGCTCCAGCATGTACTGTGTGTGAGATTTCAGAGGCATTTTTAGTTACACAACATGATTATAAATGTATGATTTTAATTGGACATTTTTTTTTCAAGAGATGTTAAATATTGTGCATCCAAAAAACAGTTTTGATGTCTGATAGTTGAAACAGATGCTGATGGTATTTCGACTACATATCTGTGAAGACTCACACTATTTAGAATTGTTGATTATCAGTCTGAACAAATTAGCTTTACAGCAGATTTTAATTCCTGTGATGAAACAGCGGCCTCCTGTGAATTGAAAAGAATGACCAATCACGTATTTCTCTTATTACACTCACTTTTCCTTCTGGTCGTGTGTTGTCATCAGTTTTCCTTAACGTTGGGATTCTGTACAGAGCTGTGGGTTGTTTATGTGTGTAGATTATTGCGTAGATTATCAAAGAGGAACTTTCCCTAACGACAATGTTCATCATCCTCTCCTCTCTTTGTTTCTGGCTCTTTCTGCAGGGAGAGAAGGGCAGCTCAGGAGAGAGGGTGAGTCACATCATCGCCAGCTTGTCCTCTCACTGCAGAAATGTCCCGAGGAGCACGCGAGCATAATGATTCTCAGCTCTTATCTCTCTTTGCTGACAGGGACCTCCAGGAGTCGGCAGCGGGGTGGCAGTGAAGGGCGAGAAGGGCTCCCCAGTAAGCGCTGTCAATCACTGGCAATGTGCTGACATGTTTGGTTTGCAGATGAACTCTCTGTGGGGGGATGTATTTTTGCGTTTACTCATTGCATTTCTATTATCAGGGTGCTACAGGACTTCCAGGGCCTCTGGGCCCTAGAGGGCCAACAGGACCACAGGGTAGCAAAGGAGACAAGGTAGCTGCAGATTGATTCCGTGTGTGAGTGGTTGAGCATGTGACGTGTTTATCTCAGAAAAATGATTTTCATGTTTTTCAGGGCGACGGTGCTGATGGGCCTCCTGGACCTCCAGGCAGGCAAGGAGAGCCTGGGGACAGGGTGGGTTGATGTCATGATGATAAGTCACACCATCACAATTTCAAAATGTTCTGATCTGCATCTGGATCTGCGTCACACAGAAATGGAGCTGCGACCTGAGACTTATGTTGTAGTCACTGAATTCATCATGATGCTGTAGCGCCACCTATAGACAAAATACTATCACATTTTGCAGGATCTCACAAAGCTGCTTTGTGAATATGCCGTTACAATATGTTTGCAATCGAACGATGAATTAAGAACGATAGTAATTGCCGTTACATTCAGTAAATGTACATAAAATGTTAGAATATATGTCATAATAATTGTTTAGATCTTTCCATATCTGAAGCTTTGTAGTTCACCACAAGCTCATTGGTTCTGCTGATACTGAGCTTCAGGTGATTGTTGTTGCTCCATGTGATGAAGCTCTCTATTTCAATCACACATGTCAATATAGTGATATCTTCCATTTCACCCAAAATCCACTGAATACTTTTTATTAAATCCCTTCAAAGTCTTCACTACTGTCTGGACAGACATGGATGTAAATGCAGCTCGACTGGTTTGTGGAGGCAAACATCCCTCAGGCAATAATTTTAGTTATTTATGACTATTTTACGATCAGGGTTGTAAATAAACAGGACTAAAACAAAAAAAACCCTTAATACAATTATGTTCAAGCATTTCTCTCATGTCTTTCAGGGTCCCCGCGGGCCTCCAGGAGAAATTGGTAGCAAGGTAAGATAAAGTAAGGAATATCACTTGCGCAGTAAAGTGTAGGTGGAGGAATGACTTCGCTCTCTGTCTGTTCTGATAGGGCGACCGAGGACAGGCAGGTGAGCCGGGATCACAGGGAGACCGGGTGAGTTACATGATATGAGCGTAAATCAGTCGAGCATGTGCACATCTGTGTGGTGTAAGTGTGAGTTTTTAATAGTCTAAATCACTGCGGTCCATATGCACAGGTAGATTTCACTGTAAATTTGACCACAGAGAGGAGCATGTGCCCTTTAAAAAAAAAAAAAAAATCCAAATTAGATAATATTAACAATGTTGCAGAGCCAGATGTGCATCTCATCAAGCCTGCATAGAGCTAAAAAGTTTGTTAAAAAATGTTGGTTAGAAAAGGATGAAGAAGGTTTTTCTTCAGTCAAACAAAAATATGCTGCATGGAAGTTGTTTTTACCTGAACTCAAAGGCAGTTTTAATGTTGATTCCAAGGTCTTACTGTCCCAATTTCCTTTTTGTTTCATTGATCAGATGGATATCTGTCTCTGCAAAACAATTAGCAGACAGCTGTGGGAATGGCTGATAAATTCAGCCTCTTTTGCATCAGAAAATTATTTTTACATTACATGGAGATGCCTTGAATTTCCACACATGCAGTAAAAGGTTATTTGCAGATAAGAAGCTAAAACTAACTACCCAAAGCAACTGCAGCATATTTACATTATTACCATTTTAACATTACACCACGTACGGTGTGTTCACCGAGATCATGTCTGCACATGCATGTGTTGATAAAGGCTGATTCTTTACCCAGAAAACAATCAGTGAATCTGGACATGTGTCTCTTTACAGGGAGAGAGAGGGCCGGTTGGTGAAACTGGAGAGAGAGTGAGTTCAGCAGTGCTGGATTGGCTTTTAATTGAAATGAATTCAACTCCTGATGCCTTCTCCTTTTTGTGGGATTTTGTGCTGTTGTCTGAATAATGTTGTCTCTCAGGGGGACTCAGGGAAGCCAGGCCTGCCAGGGACACCGGGTTTGAGAGTGAGTGACAGGCTGCCGTGTAGTATTGGCTAATGACATCAGTGTGCCTTTTTGCCGCATGGTCTGACTGTTACAAATTCACAGTGAGTCTCCTGAATGAGTCTTTGCATTTGTCATCAGGGTTTACCGGGGCCCAGTGGACCAGCAGGAGAAAAGGTGAGACTGATTCAATTAGGTGTGATCATATGAGAAGCAGCAGGTCAATGGGAACGTGATTCCATCGCAGAACGTTTCATAATCTGATGTAATGAATTTCCAAGCAAAGATGAAAGAACATGTCAACCTGTCTGTTCCCAGGGAAACGAGGGGGCACGAGGGGAGCCCGGCAGGAGTGTGAGTTATCAGATATGAAAAAATAAATCATGACATATAATAATTTATCTTTCCTTTCATTTTGGAAAATCACTTAATCCCCGTGACAGCCTTTGTCTGTGATGATGAGTCTTTGCTGTATTATTCATGCAGGTTCAGGGTTTGCCAGGGAAGAAAGGGGAACAGGTGAGCTATCACGTTGTGTCCTCGTCAAGTTTACGTTTTAACACAATGCGCTGTTCACTCACATCATCCTTCACTCTCCTTTTCTGTTGTCCCACAGGGAGAGCAAGGCCTGACTGGTCCTGAGGGCGCGAAGGGAGCAAGAGGAGAACCAGGACTGAGAGGAGAGAAAGTGAGCAATCGGGGGAATGATGATGCTCTAGACGGTATCACCTTGTTTGCATGTGAGGTGGACTTACAATCTGGCCTCTATCCTAAATGACATTTCCTTTTCTTGTCATTTTGCAAGGGGTCTCCAGGGTCAGGAGGGTCAGGTGTTCTTGGGGCTAAAGGAGAGCCGGGAGAGCGAGTGAGTTCGTGCCAGAGTCATCACGGCGCTTCTTCATCAGAACAACAAATGACACAATCATAACGTTTACAGCTGCTGTGATATACGTTCCTGCCGATAGCATCCATTATTCATGAAACGTTCCCCTGTGCCGGCCGTCAGTGTAAGTCGTGCCCCTAAAATGGAGAATGCATAAAACATGTGCTCTTCCCTCAGGGACTTCCTGGTATCAGTGGAAGGCCGGGTGCCAAGGTGAGAGGCCTGCTACATTCTGCTTTTCTGTTTCTCTGTTTGTTTGTTTGTTGCTTGAACTGGTCTTGTGTCTGTCCTTCAGGGAAACCCAGGTGAACCAGGAGACAGGGGCGAGGATGGGCGGCCAGGAATCCCAGGAAAGCCCGGTCTTGCAGGGAAAGAGGTCAGAGAGGTGTATGGGATCCAGCTGCATGTTGTTACTGTGAAAAATAACACAGTTCACTCTCCAGCAGAACCTTCTCTCCTCACCTTCATGGTTCACTTGTTTGCTTTCTGTACATTCAGCAGTAAGAAGGCTGATTGTTAAATGTTATTATTTAGCAACTTGAAGCTGAATGTTAGTGTGATGGTATGAGCTTTAGAGCTGCATTAAGTATTGTTTAATTGATGAGTAAATCGAGAGAAAATGAGGAGGCAGCTATTTTGATAATTTACTAATTGCTGTGTTCCAGCTCTTCTTTGGACTGGGGTTGCACGATATATCATCAGGCTGATAAAGTACCAGCTGATAATAATAAAGTCAGTAATGTCAGTTCTATTAGGTCAGAGCTATGGAATATTAAATCATCCATCTTTGCTCACTCCATCTTTCTTACCGTCAGGTGTGCATAAACTACAGGTTATGAATTTCTTTTTAAAATACAAAAATGTGAAATTATTGGTTGTTTTATCAGTAACAGCCACGAGAAGCCGGTAAGAATCTGCTGCAGTACATCCATATTGTGCATCGCTGCTTTGGACTGTTTTGATGATTAGAATTAGAGCCAGTGTCCTCGTCATGATATCAACCATATATCCCAGCCCTTGTAGGAAGCTTTTACTGGTTTTATACTACAATCAATGGTACATTCTACTACTGTGAAACACAGTCCAGCAGTTACTGTCATTGCCTGTGGCTCTCAGTGTTGTTGTCAAAGATCAGACCGCCTGTTAAGCTTTCTTCTGTTCCTTCCAACATGCATCTCTAATGATGCCATTTTAGAGGTAAAATATGCTTGCATGCAGTCTAACACTGTATTTTTTATACCCATGTCCTCTGTACTCTGTACTCAGTTGATGTAGTAGATTTTGAAATGTCTTGCCACTAAGATTTCCTCCCAGTTAAAATCAATGAATTATTTATACGTATGTTACACAGGGGCCGAGAGGAGAGAAGGGTGATGAAGGCACACCTGTGAGTATGATCTCTCCCTCTTGTTCTTGCTAACATCCACTCTCATCATTGGAAGTGTGTGTGTGTGTGTGTGTGTGTGTGTGTGTGTGTGTGTGTGTGTGTGTATGTAACTGCAACTGGCTTTTCATCTTGTGTTTCATCAGGGGGAGTCTGGCCTTCCAGGGAAGCCGGGAGAAAGAGGGCTGAGGGTAGGTCGAGTTTGCACTCTGAAAGTACAAAAGTGCATCAATGCAAAGTTCAGTTAACAGACGTTTTACTGACCCCCCTCCCCTCAGGGACTAGCTGGTCAACCAGGGCGACCAGGAGAGAAAGGAGACATAGGAGACCCTGGAGAGCAAGGACGAAATGTGAGACACACGTTTATGTACCACGATGCTTGAGTTAGCTTGTCACAATGCTCTTGTGCTGTTTGACCGAGGCCTTGAGAGAAGAAACAGTGACGAAGGTCATCTGCTCAGTATCTTATTGATCTGTGTTCGATCACAGGGCAGCCCTGGACCTGTGGGGCCCAGAGGAGATAAAGGAGATCTGGTTTGTAGTTTGCTTTATTTTTACAAGGTGCTTTTATAAGTTTGTGTCGGATGAAGTGGATTCACATATTTCCACTCTCTTCTTCAAGGGACCTCAGGGGCCTCCAGGACCACCAGGAAAAATGGTGAGTGTGTCACATTGTACTGTGTGTGTAAAACAAAATGAACCATAGTGATACTTTAAGGCATTTTGATCAAAGTAGACTAGACTTCAGAACACTGCAGCGTCTGGGGCCCCATTTCTGCCAATATGATGAAAAAGGTTTCTGTAAATCCTAGACTTTCTGGAAATAACAACTTAGTGTGACAAAATAATGACTAGGTATCTAAAAATCATGTAATGTCTCCAAATGACTTAGGTGTCTCAAAATAATGAGAAGTTTTCTCATTATTTTGAGACACCTAATTTTGAGAGTTTCTCCTTGTAGTGAGTTATGGGACATTGGCAGATATAGACTTCATAATGTTCAGCATCTTCTTACCATCGAATATACTTCCAACAACCCAGTGTTGACACCACATGCATTCTTCTCTGTTTGTTCTCTTTAACAGGCTGACGTCCAGGCCCAGCTAAAAGGAGAGAGAGGAGAGAAGGTATGGACCCATGCAGATCTTGTGCTTGTCCTCCCAAATCCAGTCTTCTTGGGGCTGTTTTAGTTCCTGCAGACACACGATGGAAAAACTGAATAAGACCACCATGGCTTGATTAAATGAACGTTAACTGGGTAAAAAAAGTAGGACAGCTAAAACAGCTTACGTCACTGTGATTCCCAGGGCGACATCGGTGACCCAGGAGAGAACGGCGCCAAAGGTCAGAAAGGCGAAGCAGGGACTCCCGGAGCCCCCGGCCTGCGAGTGAGTTTGCCTCATTCTTGCAGATTGTACATGGCTCTGTGAGCATCTGATGAACCACTGTATATGCATCTGTATGCACTGACTCCTCTCCCTGTTGATTTTGTATGCGTGACTAATGATCCTCTGTGACTTCTTGTTCTTTCCCTGCTGTCTCTGAAGGGCCCTGAGGGCCAACGGGGGCCTGCAGGCACAAGAGTGAGTTTGCATTCTGACACTGTTCCTCTACTTCAGTTCTCATAACTAGACATCTGAAAATATGTGAATCACTTGTGCCTTTACATCACTTTCACTTGTAATATATTTCATATTTTATATTTGCAGGGTGACTCAGGAGATAGAGGAGCACCTGGAGAGAAGGTTTGAAATCAATCTGTGTGACTGCTGCTCACACTCTCACCTGCTGAACTGACACATTTACTTTTATCAGTATTGAGGAGTGAAGTATTTTCTGCTCTCTGGTGAGGTGAGCGGCAGATCTCGCTGTCCTTCATTCCTCTGGTTTCCCTTTTGTGATGGATTCTCAGCGGGATGAAGTGCGGAGGGCCTGGCAGAAAGCTTCATGGCCAAAAACTGAACTGAGCCACTTAAGCTGTCCTCTCACTGTTTCAGGATGTAATGTAAATGTAGTTCTCTAACCTTAAACCTCTGTGTGAACAGGGAGAAAGGGGAGCGTCCGGGTTAGATGGACGTCCTGGTCTAGATGGTAAACCAGGTTCTTCTGGACCACCTGGTCAGAGGGTACTTCAGCTTATGCCATCTTTTCACCAAACTGTAAAACACATCGTATGTAGAGCTTCGCTGGGTGGTGAATGTGTGTGTAGCTGATGCACTTTATTTTTCTTTGTGTTACAGGGTGATCCTGGGAAACCGGGCGATCCTGGCAGAGATGTGAGGTCCCTTTCTACTGAGTTTGAAAAATACACTTGAATTCAATCAATTATCAGATTTGTATATATTTAGTAAGTTGTTTGAAATTATTCATTGTTATATCGATAATATTACCCAAATTCTGTATTTAACACATTGTCAGTGAACACGTCTTACCACTGTGCACTTTAGGTGTGCGTGCTGCAGGGGGCACTGTGGAGGTGTTAAAATTCAGCCTTCACTCCTGTGGCCAGTTGCATAAGGCGACTGTAGGGAAGAGATGTTCCCAGTCCAGTTTCACAGCAGATTATTATGTAATATTGACCATAATAATGGTTCAGAAAGTCCACAACTGCTCAGCTGAAAGTTTAGTGAAAGAGCCTCGATGTTATTTTGAGGGGCGGACGGACAGATGACAGCTCCATGACTGCTGCTGCTATTCGTTTCTGTGGTGTGCAATCTTATGCACATTTAATTTTCTGAGATGTACAAATGGAAAACATTCAAGTGTTGCTACACTTAAACATGACAAGAGCACAAGTCCTAATCTTTCACAATACCAGATTTTAGCAGGTATTTAGCCTGATTAAGCCGTTCACTGTGATGTGTGCTGGTCTCATTAACCAGGGTTTATCAGGACTCAGAGGGGAACAGGGCCCCCCAGGGCCTGTCGGGCCTCCAGGCACTCCAGGGACACCTGTGAGTACGCTCACACACCCACACACAAACTTTTATTTTTATATCTATGTATCTCTTCATGAGTCTAGTCCGTTTGTTGTTTTATATCTCAGTCTGTTTTCGACCGCATTTGCATAGTTGTGTCTCATCAGCCTTGCTGTTACATTTCAGGGTAAAGCAGGTGAGGATGGCAAACCTGGGGCTCCTGGCAAAATGGTAAGGCCTTACTTTTCTAAGCCGGCATGCTTCAGCATCTTTAATTTGACATGCTGTAATAAGACATGACGGATTTTGATATTGACTCTGTTCAGTCAGAATATGAATGATGATTGTAGTGCTTGTTTTCTTTCTCTCACTTTGCCTCTCTATCATTCTCTTATTGGTAACAGCCTTGACATATTCTCTCCTGTGCCAGATGTTGACTGATCAAAAGCAGTGCAGATGTTTATTCTGTGGTCTGCTGCGTAATGGCTGTCTTGGCATAATGACACTGAATTATCTGAGTGCTCCTGCAGTGGACCGGCCATTACTCAGTTGGTTCCTGTGGAGTCTGTAATGCGTTTTGTTCTGACTTGCAGGGTGAGGACGGTGTTCCAGGTGAAGATGGGAGAAAGGTTCGTGGTTGTTCACCAGTTTATGCAAGTTCAGGAAAAGTAACTTAAGTTGACCAAAAGCAGAATGGTGATCTCTAACAAATTTATGTGACAAGTCTATGAAATAGGTCTTTTTTTTCCTCTGTTGTCATGTACAGTGGTGCTTATTATGTCTGTTTTTTTCTTTGAATCTGACTCTGCTGTCTTTAATCTGCAGGGTGACAAAGGAGAAGCAGGAGGAGCAGGAAGAGATGTCAGTTTTGCCAAATCTCCTTTATATTGTGATCTCTTGGTGTTTGGTTGTCATTTGTTTCTCTGCCGTGTCCTGTCTGACTCAGCCTGCCCTGTTTCACCCCCTCCTTCCTGTATTGATCCTGTTTTCCTTGACATTACTGTAGTACACATCAGCCTTCCTCTTTCCTTTCTCCTCATCACTTTCCCTCTCAAGTGTGTATTTATCAACTGTAGTTTGATCTGACATTGACATTACCATCACACTCTCACTCACTGCTGAATCAATAGGCTTCTCAGAAGCAGCTCTATACATTCACTAGCCTCTAATGATCAAGCTTAGCCTTTAAGGGGAAGCCACTTCTGAGAGGAATCCAGAGAGGCGCCAAATGTCAGAGTGCTGTTTTCATGTGCAAATTCATATTAATTATCTCTAGAACATCAGTGGAGGGGTGGCAGCGGCCACCTGCTTTGATTTTATAGTTCACTCTAGCATAGTGCAGGAGGAAGTAACCCTGTGTAGAGTGTCTCAGTTGTGTAATTGCATGTGTTTTCCAGGGCCGTGATGGGCTGAAAGGAGACCGGGGCCTTGCTGGGCCTGTAGGACCCACTGGGCCTCCAGGGCTTCCTGGAGTACCTGGCAACATTGGCCCTCCTGGACAGGTGCAGCAGATGTCGACACAGTCGAAACATATCATGAGTGGGACTGATAGTTTTTAATTAGTACCAATCTATGCATTGTCTCCAACTCTCAGGTTGTGTATGTTAAAGGAACTCCAGCTGCAGCAATCCCAGGCCCACAGGGGCCTCCAGGAACCCCCGTGAGTGTGCATGACTGCAACAGTCTGACATCTTTTTTAATTTAAATGCATATTACGGTCTAACACACACACATTACTGCTTTTCCTGCAGTTTTAAGTGCAAGGAATAATATGGACCTCAACGGGCCACTGCACATTAATGGAAGACGAAGTTCATGACACACACAAAACAGTTCCTGTGCATGCAATTATGTTAAATATGTAACTGTGTTTCTTTGTTTGCATACCATCATAGAAAAGGTAATTTTCCAGAAACATCAACCAGAAAGCGTGTGTAGCTCTCGTGTGGTCATGTTATCCTCAGCAGCATCGCGCTCCCTCGTGTAGCAGCAGGGACGTGTGTTTTATCTCCATCTGTCTCTGTATGCTGCCGCAGGCCTCCCACGGTCTTATCTGTTGATGTTTTTATCATTGTCCTTGCTCTGTCCTTCAGGGCGTCCCTGGGATCCCGGGAGCTGCGGGAGCCAGAGTAAGTTGTGGTTGTCTTTATTGATCTCAGTTTGCTTTAGATTAGTAACCATTTATTCTGCTTCTTGAACTTCTACCCCTCTTTGTTCCAGGGGGAGAGAGGTCTGACCGGTCCTAAAGGCGATGCTGTAAGTTCAACTCACATCCCTGTTTTAGTGAAAGTGTGACATGAGTGAGGCTTCATGCCTTTTGTGTTGACACTTTAATATCTTTCTATTTGCAGGGTGACCCAGGAGAGGACGGGGCGCCGGGCAGACCCGGGACAGCAGTGGTACGGCGTCAGCTCGTCACCTGTCATGACTCCGCTGTGACTTGTGGAAACATTTATTGTCAATATTTTTCATCTCTGTTGAATGACTTTTGTGCATTTCTCTCACCAGGATGTACAGAAGGCTCTGGCCAGCCTTGGCATTCAGGTATGTGGATTATGACCTGCAGTTTAATGATTCTATAAAATCTGTTGTGCCTGTAAAGGTGCAGGAAAGTTTCTAATTCTTAGTATTTTATGTAATTCAAGGACATGTGTTTAAATGCAGTAGACACAGCTTTACTTTGGATTTGAAAGTGATGAGGTTTTAGCTTGATAATCACTTTGGAGATGCAAATGTTTATTCTGCTCTTGCTTTGTAGACATTAGCTTAGCAGATAGCTAATATTTGATCCTTGAAATAAGGACTCAGGAAACCGCAATAGAGTGAAGGACTTTAGTTAGGATCTTTCCTTTTTTGTAAAACTGTGGAAACATAAAATATGGCATTTCAAACTGCACATATACATGAATGTACAACTCAAATTTAGCATGTAGCATCACACAGGAAAAAGCATTGGTGTTAATGGAAAATGCAATTGGCAATTAGCAAGTCAAGCATGGATATGCGGATCTGTATGTTAGTAAAATTGTCTGGCTCATGGAGGATTTCCTGGAACTCGTGCAAAGTGTTATTTTTGTCCATTAGTTCTTGCAAATCAATGCATTTACAGCTTCCAGATGTATTAAAAACTCATGTTCAGCCGCTTTTCTTGTGTCAAACAGATCAATTACTTTGAAAATAAAAATGTCTTCATCCAGTAAAAGTGGATTAACAGACTTGCCACGGTCAAGTGTGGGATTTGCTCTTGGGTTATGGCCGTGATAAAAATAGGACTGCGAGTAGTTTAAAACCACTGCAGCATGTGTGGGTTGATGTCATGGACGTACCACTAAAGATTGATGTAGGTCTGTGACTGAGTGTCACTTCTTAGAATAAACATAGCCCAGTCAGTGTGGAGGAGTTTACAACCCTCATTTAGTGTCACTGCAGATGACAAACAGATGACAGTTTCTCACAGTGAAACTGTATATTTCAGAGTTTATGTACAAATACATTTTAAAATGATCTCGCATATTTTGGACTGGACTGGAGCAACTGAAAAGACAAAGGCAAAATGTAAATGAATCACAGCCGGGAACCTGTGGCTGAAAGTTAGGAAGCTCTTGCCAAACATTTCCCTTTTCTGCCCTCCACACAGGTGTCTGATCTGAAGGTGGTTGTGGACAGGAAGGACACACCACAGGCTCCCACAGTGCAGAAGGCAGTGAAAGGTGAAAAGGGAGACAAGGGTGATACCGGACCAAGAGGACAGTCTGGTTTAGATGTAAGTACAGCCAAGGGCTTCTTGGAGGCTTACTGCAAAAATGAAAAACTTGAAGACCCCCAGTAAGATGACAGAAAGTCCAGATGGAGCACCACATTTCAGCGTCTCTTAAATGTCTAATCAGCATAGTTCGAAATATTAAAACATTGTATTTGATCTCTTTCCGTTTCCTGTTGTGCACCAGGGTGTTCGAGGTTTTCCAGGAGAGAGAGGATCAAAAGGGGACCAAGGGGAGAGAGGACCTGTGGGAGGACCTGGGCCTCCAGGTAGAGCCATTGGAGAGCGAGGGCCCGAGGGACCCCCGGGGCCTGCTGGAGAGCCAGGCAAGCCTGGAATACCAGGAGTTCCTGGGCGAGCTGGGGAACTGGGGGAGGTTGGAAGACCAGGAGAGAAGGTGAGGAGGAGAGTTGGCAAAACAAATGATTTTTTATGTTCCTGAACGTGATTGTACTAATATCATGTGTATTTATCTTTCAGGGGTCGAGTGGAGAGAAAGGTGACAAAGGAGAAGGAGTAAGTGCTGATGTCACATTGACATTTACTTTGGTCCTCCAGGCTTCCAGGTCGTGAAGAGAAATTCATGTTTCATGTAAGCACTTCCACTCTTGAGAATTTCATGTGATTTTCAGGGTAAACCCGGAATAATGGGACCATCCGGCCCCCCAGGTCAGAAGGTAAACTCCTCCTCATCCTTGTTATTGATGCAGTGAAAAAATGAACCTTTTGTACATATAAGACACACAATGAATGGAGTTCATAATCGTTTGTCTATGTGTGTACTGTAGGGAGCCTCTGCTGACTCAGTGCTGATCGGTACGCCGGGGGTCCGAGGCCCTCCAGGAGTTACAGGACAGAAGGGAGAGCCTGGTGCTGCAGGACCATTGGGACCTAAAGGAGACCGAGTGAGATTCACACATAATACAAATAATGCAAACACGTGTCAAGTCA
This sequence comes from Chaetodon auriga, assembly GCF_051107435.1. Classification (NCBI taxonomy): domain Eukaryota; kingdom Metazoa; phylum Chordata; class Actinopteri; order Chaetodontiformes; family Chaetodontidae; genus Chaetodon; species Chaetodon auriga. The sequence goes on along the minus strand of NC_135075.1, from coordinate 15,484,321 downwards.
TGCACTGTCATGGGTTTTTTTTTTTATACAAATGAGCTACTTTTAATGTGTCTCACAGGGTTTGGCGGGACCTCGTGGTGATAAAGGAGACAGAGGAGAGGCTGGAGACAGAGGCCGTGATGGCTCACAGGTGAGCTGGATCGCAGTATTATAATAAATTCCTGAAGTGAGACAATCAGATTTGATCTTACTGTTCTGTTGTTACTGCCCATTTTCTTAATAAGAAGCAATCTGTGGTCTGTCATCTCAGGGAACGCCAGGAGAACCAGGAAAACCTGGTCAGGATGGGAAACCGGTAAGTGTGAAGTGCTGGATCTGAGCTACGTTATTCTTCTGAAGGTGAAGATGAAACTGACTGTTGTGCTTTCTGTTTTTTGATTTTCACAGAGGCATGATTATAGTAATGACTTTCCTGGATTAGAGGCACTTGTGTAACTATTGAATGAATATTTCTTTCAGAAGATTTAATAATGTTAATAATGTATTTATAATATTGTTGCTTATTGTGTGTTTGTCTTTATAAATGTACATATGGGAGTGTTGATGCTCATGAAACACAAAATGCACCTGCTTAACCTTTCAAAAATATTAAACCAGCAGAAGTCCAGCAAACATCAGAGGACACAGTAAGGTTTCATCTGGATGTACTGTGTGTTCTGATTGCTCGGCCTGGTGCAGGATATAAAGAGAGGAGAGATATTAAGCACTTCCTCACACTTTTTGTTTTCCTTCCCTCCATGTCGGAGCAGGGCCCCACAGGGCCTGCTGGTCCTCGAGGCCAACCAGTGAGTAATCAGTGACCCAGCAAAGGGGCCTTCTCTTGAGCTTGATCTTCAGAGAAAACCACTGGGTTGGCTGCAGCACTCAGCTGATGGAGCGCTCTTTTCCCCCTTTTGGGCCGAGGCTTCATAGATCTTTAGACAGCAGCCTTTTGCAGCTGTGTGGCTAACACCTCACTCTCTTACTTCCTCTCTGTCCATTTCCTTATCTCTGTTGTTTGTTTCCCCTCTTCCAACACTGTTCTCCACCCACCCGTGCCCCCCACCCTCCTCTGTCTTTCATCCTCTCCAGGGCCTGCCTGGGTTCCCAGGAGTTCTAGGTAGACCGGTAGGTGCTCTGCTGCTGGCTGGCATGCTTGGGCTCTGGAGGAGGGAGGGCTGGGAGAACTGGTCCCTGTGGTTTCAGATACAAGAGGGAGAAGTGAGAGTGGACCAAAGCTGTAGAGATAGCAGAGGGCTTTAGATTACACAGCAAGTATTTCCAAAGACGATTCTGCATCAGGAGCCTAGAACAAAGTACCATCAGGATGCACACACCACCACACATCCCAGGCAAATTTCACCACTTTAACCCTAATTCATTTGTATTAGAAACATCCTTCTGGGAGCCGGGGTCTGGGATAAGAGTCAGAGCGTGATTGGTTCATCATGAAACATTAATCAAGACCACCTGTCCCCACAGAATCCATGTCAAACTCAAGAGTTGAGTTTTGAAGTTGAATTTCAGGCGTGTAAAACACCACAGATTTGTTGGAGGAGATGAAAGGAAGTCAGCTGACATCCTGAGCCGAAGTGTTCGCCAGGATCCAGTGTACAATAGAAGGGGGGATACTAAATTGGGTGTTCTCCAAAAAGTACTGTGCTGTCGATGCGCTTGAGTCTGCTTATCGTGCATGCAGCTGTGCCTGCTGTCTGCTGTGTGCTTATCCCTCTCACAGCACTGATTTTTCAGAGCTTACCATGTGAGTTTCTCATTGTTGACATTGTCGATCCTCTGTTTGCATTGTCCTACCTGTTGTCGTGAGTCAGTCCATGTTTTATCGTTGTATATTTGTGTCTCCTGCGGGGACGCTCACGTCTCTCAGTGATACGTCAGTGCGTCATTTACGTTAACCCCATGTTGTCCACTATAAGAATGCATATACTTTTTATGGGCTCAGTTTGTATGAGCATATTTAATTCATAAACACGTGGTGTGTGCTGTGGTAGTTCTGTCGTCACCGTGAGCTTGCCAGGCAGTCTGGAGACTTAATGACAAACTTAAGAGTGATATCAATCTTCTCACCTAACTCTGAGCAAGGACATGAATAAGATTTTTAAAATGTCAAAATATTCCTTTAAAATGTGTAGTGAGGAGTGTTTTGTGATGTGAATGTGCTGTATATGACTTGTATTTTGCTTCCAGGGGAACCCAGGAGAGCCTGGCATCAGGGGGCCAACTGTAAGCATGACACACACGATGAAGCATGAACACGCATACACAGGCTCTTATTAAAAGCACCACTTTACATGTTGGTCGTATATGTTTCAATTAGGGCCCCATGGGTCCCAACGGGCTTCCTGGTCCACCAGGTGTGAAGGTGAGTTAACTGCATCTGACTGTGCTGCCTGTTATAGCACACATGCTGAAGTTCTTTATTTTTTACTCTTTGCCGGCCAAAGTCATAAGAAGTTTGTTTTTCACAGGGTAATCAAGGAGAGCCAGGCGTTGGTGTGCAGGTAAAACCGCTTTCACACAAGAGATCCAGCAGCCTCATGGTTGCATGACAATCCACACAGCGTGTTGTGTAGCAGAATGTGCATTGTGTGAGTGTGTTTCTCCTCTCTGCAGGGCCCCCCCGGTGCCCAAGGGAGCACAGGTCTACCTGGACCACCAGGCCCTCCGGGAGCTGTGGTAAGCGTTCCCATAAATCACAGCTTCTCTGCAGGGACAAACTGCTTTGTTGTTGTCTTGTTCATTGAACATCTCGTGTGCGTGTGTGTGTTTATCATATTGTGTTCCCTCATACCTCTGTGTTTATTTCTCCCCTGCAGGGTCCACAGGGCCCCCCAGGACTGTCAGGGCAGGTGGTGAGTATACGGCCTTGATCTGGCTGTGACTGTTGCTGCGTTGCACAGTGGGGAAGTGTAAAATTGAAGGAATGTTTTGAGCCCGAGGCATTTGAGTTCTAACTGAAAATGGGAAGGTAATTAAATAAAAATGCCAAAACATGTGGAGCAAGTTTTTGTTGATAAATGGCGCCTTCAGCTGCGTGTCGTGTTCGTAATTTGAAAATGCAGCTTACAGAACATGTGATTTGTTGTACCTTCAGCTGAAAAACAAGCAATCCCCTCAGCGTGTCATGTACAGCATACTGACTCTTTATTAAGTGACCACAACCAACTTTTCTGTCACGATTCTCCTGTTTTCATTTTTGTTGTAAACTATGTGCTTGCAGTTATTTTTTTTAAATTTTGATTATCTCGAGATAACCAAACTAATTTTTGTGAGATAACGTTCATTTATTTCATTATCTTGAGAAAACAAAAGGCAGATTTCTCGAGATTATCAGATAATTTATCACAGGAAAATGACTTCGTAAGATTCACGAGCGGACCATGACATTCACACTCTGCTCTGCAGAGTGGCTTTGGGGGCTTCACAGCAAACCATGTGAATAACGGGTACTCTTTAATATGACATTTTCAGCTTAAATCAGATGCTACAGTTGTGAAGGTGCCATCTATGCATGCTGGCATGGCACTCCTGGTCTCTGGTAAACATCCTAAATAATAAGAGAAAATGACCCTTTGTTTTCTCATGATAAGGGGTTGATTATGTTGTTTTCTCAAGATAACAAAACAATAAAGTATACTGAAACAAAATATATTAAAATAAGTGAAGACCTCATTAGTTAAACATTTTAAAAGAAAAAAAATTACATGTTTCCGATTAAATTCATCACATGTACCGATGTATGTGTTGCTCCTCAGGGTGAAGCAGGTAAACCAGGAGTCCCTGGAAGAGATGGGGTGCCTGGTAAAGAAGGATTACCTGGATTTCCGGGAAAGCAGGTGTGTGCCTGTGCACCTGTGTTTGTGCCCATGCAGTCGACTGTGCATGTGTGTCATGTGCACTGTGCTGTTTTTCGGGTCCTTCTCGGTGTCATCATGGTGTAATTTGTTCCTCAGGGCATTGCTGGACCTTCAGGCCAGCCGGGCTTAAAGGGGGAGCAGGGAGACAGCGGCCCTCCGGGGAAGGTGAGAACATGCTGTATCTACTGAGCAGCCTCTTGCTAGAAGGACAGTCAATGAAATTGGTTTTGTGGTTGCCTTTATTGGATGTGATACCAGCTGCTGCCTGAAGTAATAAAAACATTTCTGTCGTGCTATTATTAGCTTCCTGCTGCAAGAGTTTTCATCTGATGCACGACACAATGCCGTCCTATTCTGAGTCTTCCTTCAGGGGCCGTGGTCAGGCTGTTGATATTTGTGCACCACGGCTGGGGTTGCCTGAAACCCAAATGGTGCTCCAGATAAATTCCCCTGCTATTTGTACACTTCTTAGAGTTGGCCGGGAGTCCCACTGTTAGTTACTTATGTGCTGCTGCTGGCTGTCGCTATAAATTCTGATATTTTATCTGTGAGTTGGCTGCAGCAGAGTGAGGTGCGAACAGCTCGCAGACAGAAAATAGACCTCTTCAGTCTGACTCTGTTGATTAGGGGATCCATCAGGAGCCTGCAGTTGAAGTCAGTAAAGTCAATACAGTGAGCAAGGTAGAGGTTTGGGGGTTTTAATGGTCATTGGATTTGGAAATTCTGCTCTCATTTCTCTCTCGACAAATGTTTGTGTGCATTTGCAGAAGATGGGTTGGCTGCATACGTCTAACCTGGGAAATGTTTATGTGTGGAAACAAGGCAAAAACGCTCTGTGGTGCAGTGACCTCTGCTATCAGCTGAAAGTGAGAATGGAAACGTTGGAAAAGTTAGAAAATTTGAAATGGAAATGCAGTGTTGTTTACTGTAATAAATACTGAACATGAACATCTCTTGCTTTTTATTGGGAATTTTGCGCTGGGACTAAGCAGTGACACCAGAACTTCATCTTCCCGTGAAAGCTGTGGGATTAGTGGGATTTCTCTGTTGTCCGACTGTTATTGATTGACATTTAAAGAGCAAATTCACTTACTGACTCAGTAAAATTTGAAATGTGAAATGACTTTTCACATGTCTGAAACGTATTTCTTGTGTCACTCTGCCCTCACAGGTCTATGTTATCTATAGACTGAATAATAAGTGGACAGAGCTTCAGGGTCTGAAAAGTGAAGCCAGTGAGGAAGAAGCTTAAACCTGCATTCTTTGTAATGGCCAGACTCCACTGACTACACAACGAAGCTGACTGTATGGGAGCGTATGAGAAAATTACCCTACTTCTTACTTGATTTATTACCTTAGTAAACATTTTCCTCATGAGTTGATGAGTTCATGGTCTATATCACTAGTTTCAACTCGTCTTCATTACAGCATGATGTTCGTTTTTTAAATTATGGTCCCACTTAGAGTGAAATAGATGATAAAGCAGGGTATGCTTTAGGTCTCGTGACTGACAAGTGGCTACCACAGTGTGTCCTCAGGTTCTCAGTCACATCCAATCAAATGGAGGTGTAGCAATGTGTATCCTCCCCAGCTCCACCCTGTCATCCAAATATGGTCATGTCTGGCTCCAAAAACCATGATGATGGCGGCCAAACTCGAGGTTTCAGGACAGTAGTAGTAGTAGTAGTGCAACCCTAGATTTGTGGTTAGAACTGAGAAAGCAGGGCGCACTCGATGTTCCAGTGTAGCTGTGTTGTGTTCAGGTCAAGACATCCATGGTTTGAGTTTCCATGAATTATTGCTGGAATTGAATATTTCTCATTATAATTTAAAACCGTTCGTTTGGCTGTGATTTGTCAGCACTACTTCATATGGAAACTACCTCAACGCTGACACTGATATATTATTGCCTGCAAGGTGTCTGTATTTGAGTGACTGCAGACATCTGTTAATAGGGATTGGCTCGGCTTGAAAAAGCCTGTGCCAATTCTGCTGATGAGGATCTCAATTTCAGTTTCAGCTCGCTGAGACTGAAAGTGACAGAGAAGGTCGCATGCATTCATAACTTCCTCTGTGCAGGCCTCATCTCATTATCACACAGTCAAAATCATCTTTGTTTTTACTCACAAGATCAGTATCATTGCACTGCAGATGAGAATAATTTGATAATTTATTAAACTGCTATGTCGTTATTAATAGCCTGTGCATGCACCTGAGCTCATCTTGCAAAATGATGTGCGCTCTTCTCTTCATTTGCTGTTGTTGATGCAACAGATTCCCCCTTGTCTGAGCCAGGAGCAATCAACCTTTTTAGCCTGGAGCACAGCTTTTTGTAATGCAAAGCAGCAGGTTTGCTGCCAGATATCATAATGACATGTAGTGGCGCACACATTGACTGCTGTTAACTCACAACTGCAGTGTTTTCTAAGCATTCTGATAGGACATCAGTGAGAACAGATGTGAGGCAGCTTTTCCAGAGTTGAAATGCCTGTTTGGCAGGACGTAGGCAGTTTCGAGCTGTTCAGTTAAGCATCCAAAGCACATTCCCACCACAGAAAGGGGTTCGTCATCCACAACAACAAAAAACTTGCCACTGATTTCTGTGTTATTAGCTTTCCTGTGTCCTCATGTGAGAAGAGTTTCTCACAGCTTTCTTTGTTTCGATTTGTGTTTGCTGCTCCAATTCCTTTTCTTCTTGGCAATGTTTGCTTATAAAACTTCACCATATTCCTTTACAAGACAGGTGTTTTATCAAACACATGGAGACAGGCAGTGGTTACAGTAAGGTGCACAATATGTGGCTTTAAAAGCATTTATTTTATGTCAGAGGGAATATTTGTCCTGATTTCATACCATATTGTAACACAGAGTGTAGAGACATGTAACCAAGGTCCCCGGCATAAAGGTCTCACAGTGTAAGATATGTGTTAACCACCAGACACCCTGTCCTATTATATTACTTTAAAGCAGCTTGAAGTCATCACTGCTAAAAAGTGTTTGGCAAAAGATGCACAAAGATGGAGCTCGCTTGTCAGGCGCTCATTATTCGCGTCCATTCCTGCTGTTAGCGATATTGACATGAATCATGACGAGCGTCTTGACCGGCTCCCTCACTGCTGACAGCCTCGGGTTCAGCACCTTGGACAGAGCCACGTTGTCACCGTCAGTGAGTTCACTTGCTTGATAAATAACCAGGCAACACTTGTCCATCTGCTCAGCGGCCCCACCATTTGTTCACACGCACACACACACAGAAACAAAGCTGAACACGGACACACACAGCCGCAAGCATTTTTTAGGTTTCAGTGCTCCTGAATCCAAAAACTTGGGCCTCCACTTTGCTCCGTTCACTCATGCTTAACCCAGACAGCAGAACACTTTGGGGACACACACACAAAGGAGAAAGAAACAGCACTTGATCACACAGTAAGGACAATAATTATGGTTTGTTCCTTGAATTAACCGTCACAGCCAAGTGTTTGTTAATAGGCATATTGTTAACACAAGACTTTCGTCCCTCAACCAAACCAGTGGCTAAGCAGTAGGACTTGCTGCGTGCTGAAGACGTTAAAGGTCTTAAGCTCTCAGAGCTGAAGAGGCTAATGCGTAGGCTATCATGATACCTGAATATGAAGGCTCTTAAGTGCACATTTATGTCTTTTCATGAACAAGAACCCATACTGTGCCGCACCGGTAATGACTATTATTCTCTCAATTTTCCTGTGCTCTTACAGTCTGTGGCTGGACCACCTGGACCCAAAGGAGAGAGGGTGAGTCACTGTTATTGACATCAGCGTGGAAGTTGCAACATTAACCCTTTCATTTCCATTTTAGCTATGGCACTGAAAACACACACATTGAATGTGTATGCTTACTAAACTGCAAAGGCCAAGGAGTGACATGAAACGGGACCGAGCTGACATAACTTTCCTCTGATTGATGCAGGGTCTTCCTGGTCAAACACTGCCAGGCATAACCGGGGAGAGAGGTCTAGCTGGAGAAAAGGTGAGTCTGACCAAACCATTCGTTATGAAGGCTTGCTCTCAGTCAGGGAAAATGTGCATTTTCATTAAAACTCTATGGTACTTGGTGTCTGTCAGGGTGTCAAGGGAGACAAAGGTCCTGCTGGCATCAAAGGAGAGAGGGTGCGTACCGTCACGCTGCAGAGCAACACATACACCTAATGAAAACAACATGACGTACATGTTTCCGTCTCTATATCTGTCGTCATTGTAGGGAGTGGCTGGTGAATCAGGAGAGCCTGGAGAGGATGTGAGTAATCAGCTTCCGCTCCTTGTTCTCTGGACTCAGACGCTCACATGTCCTGTTACTGAATGTTTTTCTTCACATCTTGATGATTGCCTGGTTTCTGCTTGACTCTCTCTTAACATCCTTAATAAATGTTATTTTGTGAGTTCAATGTGCTGCTACAGCCATAAGAAAGAATAGGTGGCTTATTTTTACTACATTCAACGTGTGTCTGCATGGATGGCTCCAAATGTTTCACTCATCCTTTTTCAGACTTACATCTTAGTGGCTCAACATTTCTGATATCCATAAATCACAAAAATCACAGCAAAATATAATGATTCAAGCAAATGGATTCAGTTTTTTCCCTTTTTTGAGCCATACACTTAAAAGGGAGATTGTTTTTGTCAAAGTCTTTCACACCAAAGCCAGACAATTACTTAATCTTACTTTAATCAGCCATCCTTCCATTGCAGTGTGATTAAAGTCTCCAGACCTTCTATCTGAAAGTGTCAACTGTAATCTCCTCTGATGCTCCAGGTTTTGATTATTTGTCGTCCCTGAGGTTAACGAGGCATGTTAACTGTAATGACAGGCAAGCCGCTGACAGTGCACACCAGTACTGATGAAACGTGTCCTCAGCAGCATAATAATGAACTGCAAAAACTGAAACCGTAGTATTGTTATTGTTAATGTGAATAAAAAAGATTATTCAGTCTGTTTTCTTTCCACCAATGAATTATTTGTATGGGTCTTTAGAAACCCATCAGCAATTCTTATTTTCATCCCTCCATATTTGTTTTTCATGCAGGGGGCACCGGGATCTCTTGGACCAAAAGGAGATAAGGTGATCTTTTGTCATGGGCTTTATTACTTTGCCCGAAACCCGATTTGTGCGACAGTTACCACAAAGTGTGTGTTTGCAGGGAGAGAAGGGGATCGGACTGGCAGGTCCTCCGGGTCGGGTCGGGCCTCAAGGTTTAAAGGTGGGTAGCAGTTCACGCTGCTTCTTGAATCAGTCAGTGTGGTTTATCAGATGTGGATCAGACTCTAACTGCGACTTAATATCAGGGAGATCCGGGCCTTCCCGGTTCACCTGGTCCCCCAGGACCACTGGGGAAGTCAGGCAACATTGGGCCGCCTGGCCTGAGAGGAGAAACTGGACAACTTGGACCTCCTGGACCACCAGGGGAGAGGGTCAGTGGAGCCGCTGGTTACACAATACTGTGTGCTCTCGGTCTTCATCTCTGTGGTGTGATTTTGAACCACTGAGGTCTCATTTTCAGGGTCTCCAAGGCTTTGCAGGCCGTGCAGGAAATGCTGGAGCCCCAGGTCCCGCTGGACCTCCTGGACAGGCAGTGAGTTTAGTTTTTATTACACTGTGATTAGCAGCAAGATCCATCTTCGAATAGCTGGCTTGGTTTTAATCCTGCTCAGGAAGTTGTAATATGTAAAAGTTTTTAAAGTAATACGCCTGAGACAGAAAGAGAGAGGAAGTGAAATGACCAGATGTGACTGACGATTCACACACCATGTTTTCAAGGGTCCTCCTGGTACCAACGGGGTCAAAGGGGACAAGGTGACTATCCGAGCCGACACGTTTCCATCTTCCTGCTTAAATGTTAATGGACTCTTTTGAAGGGTGAACATATTATTATGTTGCCAGGGGGAGGTCGGCATCGGAGTCCCGGGTCCAAGAGGAGAGAGAGGTGATCCAGGGCCGAGAGTAAGACAGCACATCACCGTGTCATTGAAGATGTCATCTGATATGAATTGGCCTCAGGATGATAAAACTAACACTTGTGCCTTTTCCTGTCATGTCTCAGGGAGAGGAGGGTCGGCCTGGCTTGGATGGGGAGAGGGGGTCGCCGGTAAAATATCAAGTGTTTCCTTAACATGACGTACACCAGCAGAGCCTCTCCATCAAAGATCTCTTCCAGGGTCGTGTTTTTCAAAATCCTAACTCACCCTGAGGAAGTCTGTCCAGAGACATAAAGAGACCAACACAAGCATAAATCTTTGTTATTACAGACGACTTGTTCTTCACAAGGACACAATATCTTTATTACATTGTAAACTACTTATTCATTACGCATCGTCCTCCTCACGTTGCAGTGCCCGTCATTTTAAAGCTGCTCACTGTCTAGCCACCCGGTATATAATGACGCACGGCCTATGTGTGTTTGTCTGTCCATCAGGGTCCTGCAGGGGTCCGTGGTGCTCGGGGAGAGAAGGTGAATACTGTCATCATGTCACCGTGCGAGCTGCGTCCCCTGAGCATTCTGCTCGTGCAAAGAACTGAATTAAATTGTCATGCCTGAATGATATGTTTTGCTCTTAATCTTTTTTTTTTTTTTTCAGGGAGACTTGGGGCTGCAAGGTGACAAAGGAGACAAGGTGTGTTCATTTTAATATCTAATAAGCTCAGCCGCTCGCCCTCTTTCTCTCCCGCTCGTGTGTGTTTATGTTTGTAAACGACAGCGAGAGAGAAATGGAGAAAGAGGGAAGTGAGACATATTTGTGTCAGCGGTGGCTGTTTTGAAAGAGCTCTTTCATGAGATTTGCTCTGTTGAGAGCAGGAGGAATATATGAATACACACAATGTTAATGAGCTGTGGTAGTGACACAGCTTAAGAAAAGGTGACAGGATGAAACATTGTGTGTAGATGTTTGGGCTTTGGGGTGAAGCCACATGTTTACAGCTGCATTGTCTCTCACAGGGGGACACTGTGCTGGTGGGAGGACCTGCTGGAGAAAAGGGCAACAAAGGAGAAACAGTCAGTGAACACCTGGACGGGTCGAAGTGTTTAATATAGAGAAATATCACTTTTGTTTCTGTGGATATTTGATTTTGTTTGGATTTCATTGTTGTTCTGCTGCAGGGAGACAGGGGACCCAAAGGTGTGCAGGGAGAAAAAGGGACCAAGGGTCAAGAGGGACCTCCGGGGGAGCAGGTACATTTGTTCGTTCTTGCCGAAACAGATGTTTTTAGGCTGCTACTTCATGATTTGGTGAAGAAAGTAGTGAAATATGCCCACTTTTCAATCCCATGGTGTGGCAAGCAGAGAAAGTCAGAAGATTTGTTGCCTTTGAGAGGCTGAAATCAGTCATTTGTAGGGGATTTTTAACTGATCACAACTGATGATCAAAATTATTGCCAATTAATTTTCTTAATTGCCTAATGGACCACTTGTTTCAGACGGTTTGCCTTTAACAGTATTTAATCCATTTAAAGGTTGGATGATACATTGTCATTAGTCATGTGAATCTGAGGCATCGATCGGTCAATCAAATTAGATCAGAAATATGAATCACTTAATGATGACATTTAAACAATGTTTTTACAACCAAAACCTGGGATCAGACATTGCTGTATTGATATTACAAATAATCAGTACACATGTTTCTGCGTATGTGACACCAGGGTCTGAGGGGAGAGCTGGGGGAGAGAGGATCCACTGGATTTCCGGGCGCCCGTGGCCCCGGTGGACAGAAGGTGAGCGACGCCATGATCACTGTGATTAAAAAAGTCTCATGATTAATAGCAAAGCCAGCAGCACAGGTAATAATTTTGCTGCTCTAATTACTGTAATTCTGCCTTCTCTCTGCAGGGAGAAGCCGGCCAGCCTGGAGTACCCGGAGAATCGGTCTGTGATTCTTTCTTCCATTCAGACACTTTGTGTGTGTGGTTTTCTGCCTTGAGTGGACAGAACGAGGGATGATTTCTCTCTTGTCTTCCAGGGTTTACCAGGAAAAGATGGGCTGCTGGGCCGTAAGGGGGATAAGGGAGAGATTGGTATCCTTGGAATGAGAGGAATCAAGGTATTTTCAGTGTGCTTGAAGTGTTTGTTCATTCTACGTGGTTTCAACCTTGTAGCGTCTCTCCTGAGTCGGAGATGGTGGCTACAAATCGATATTAGCATAACATTGATATGATTACAGAGGATTCATGCAAATTGGGTCAAAAATATCCATGTGGATTATTTGCTTTCACCCTAACATTATGATGATTAATACCTGAAAACGAAACTTTTGCTCTGCCCGATGGACTTAATTTCCATTTTCTTTCACTTAATCCATTCATTTGAATTCTCTTTGAAGCAGCAAACTAATCAAAGATGTGAGCAACAATTCAGAGGTGTGGAGGCAGTCTAGGTGTGTTACGTTTATTATTATAACCTTTATTTAATCAGGTAATCACTGAGGTAATAATCATTGAGTGCAGCGGGAAGAAATAAGTACAGAGAGCAGACACACGCACACACACACAAGTGTATACCTACAATCAGCATCAGAAGCAATCAGACATCTCTGAAAAGGTCCAAAGTTTAAAATCGCTCAGTGTTCAAAGTTTTAAAGGAATGATTCAACATTTTGGGAAATAGGCTTATTTGCTGTTTGCTAAGAGTTCGATGAGGAAACTGCGCTCATGTCTGTTTGGTAGATGTGTAGCTGAGGCATGCAGCCAGTTATCTTAGCGTAAAACTCACTAAATATTACATTTTTATGATAAGTATAATAACAAGTCACTGTTTTACAGGAGATCATGTAAAACAAAGCATAAAACTAAATAAAGACTATTTGCTGTTTTATGGGGATTATGTGCCAGACTACTTCTTGGCCTCGACCACTAACTTGAGACTTTCTTCCTGGCCAAGAAATAGTCTGGCACATAGTCCCCATAAAACACCGAATCGTCTTTATTTAGTTCTATGCTTTAGTCTCTGTACAGAGTAAACAAACAAGATATAACGTGTTAATTTGTTAGATTTAGAGGGGCAGATCGTGTTACCTGTACACAGTGCCAGCAGTCTGTGAGCTGAGTTGAAATACTGGACACAGGGAGATCCAGCTAGCCTGGCAACATGAGCCCCTCTGAGTCCTTTGCAGCTGTATTGCCACTTACCTTGCTTTTACTGGCCATTGTTGTCTGAACACCCGTTATCAGGAAAATTATAGCATCCAGTTTTGCGTCATGTCCATTGGTGACTGGAATTTGCTGCACAACGTGGTCAATGCTGTCCACTGTGTGCACAGGAAATTCTCCTGTACAGTGAGTCAGCCTGAGTGGCAGGTCAGAGGACTGTCTATGTAAAGATGGACTCTCTGTCTGCCTGGTCTGGACGATTTGGTCCCTTTATGGCTCACAAAACTGTCAGTGATGAAGTTATTTGTTTCCAGGGTGACCGAGGACCCAAGGGGGCTTGTGGAGGCGATGGACCCAAAGGAGAGAAGGTGGGATTGAGACAGACAGACCAAGTGTGGTTTGATAGGAGGAGGAGGAGGAGGAGAGGAAATAACCATGAATGAAGAAAATGTGTCAAGATAATTTCATACCCGATGGGATTTTTGCTCTTGGGCTTCTTATTCTGTCCAAATAATGAGGAAATAAATGGAAGTATGTTAACGTTTCACTGCTGGCTGGTGGCGTGTGAGGCTGATGAATAAAACAATAGACAGTGTATCCCTCTCTTGTGATTATACGTTAAACTTAAATAATGTTAAATGAGTCAGAAATGAATGAGTCATGCACCGTGTGGTTTGTGTTCAGGGGGACGCTGGTGTTCATGGACGATCAGGCCTACCAGGAAGAAAAGGTGAACAGGTATGACTCATATCTGTAGTAGAAGAACAGGCGTCCTGTTGTGTAGTATATGCGTCTGCATGCTTCTTTAGTATCAGGCGTCCGCAGTCATGCTCTCTGTGTATTCCAGGGGGAGCTTGGACCCTCTGGGGCCCCAGGGACCCCCGGAAAAGAGGGACTAGTCGGCCCCAAGGTATGTGCTGTATAGTTGGTCTTTGTACAAAAACTCTGTCCAAATGCAAAGTTTAACCACTCTTCTTCGTGTGTGTAGGGAGATCGTGGTTTTGACGGGCTTGCAGGACCCAAAGGGGCTCAGGGAGAGAAAGGTGAAAGGGTAAGTTTGTAACTTCTGCAGTATAGTGAGTACACAGAAAAGTTAGAGTAGCCTATTAATAACTGCACTGAGGCTACATGATGTACCTGATCTCCATATCATCTATGTACCATCACAACTGCCTGAGATGTTTCTGTGCTTCATGCAGGGTCCGCCAGGGGTACCTGGTCCCCCTGGTCCCAGAGGGGTGGATGGGATCCCAGGCCTGACCGGCCCTCAGGGACCAGCTGGTGCTAAAGGCCCAGAGGGTCTCCAGGGACAAAAGGTGACTATCCTTAGTTTGGCTTGATGATTGTACACGCTGCTCACATGTTTTATCTGTGGAGTCAGAGGTCTGTTACAGAGAAGATAATACGTATGATGACGTTTCAACAATCCCTTGTTTACACCAGCGAACGGGTACACGTCTGTCGTAGCCATGTGCAGATTCGATGGTGATCTAGCAAAGAACAATCTGGTAAAATGGAAGCAAGAATGGACAAAAATGTCAATTATGCCTCTGAGTGCACAAAATAGCAGCGCTCAGATGTGTCTGAATGGTGAGGTGGCAACAAACATCAAACTTTTGTTTTTGACAGTTCTGACATTAAAAGTATGATGTATAAAAAGAATACAGTCTTTCTGTATTCCTCCTTAATTTGCTCAGCTCTTTCTTCTCCACCTGACTGGTAGTTTTGTTTGATTGCCGCGCAGTGCTTCGTGCTGACTGGGAGTTTGATGGGTCGTGTGTCTGACTGGCTTGTCTGCCGCATTATCAAGTAAATGAAGAAAGCTGGTGACAGCAGAGCAGAGCCCTATCTATCTGTCTGTCTGTCTGATGGATGCAGCTTTTATTCAAACTGAGACGCTCTCTTGAGTCAACCTAGTTGCATTCATTTCCTAAACAAATATTTTGCTGTGGTGCAGCCTGAAAGGAAGGCTGAGCATGTGATCTGCTGTTCAGATAGAAGAAGACAAAAACTGTAAAGCCACACTGACTTGATATACAAAATGTAAGAGGAATTCTGTCCAAGAATATAAAAGAAATGGTGACATTTACAGCTCATTAGTGTGTGAATGTACTCATGCATTCATGCAGATATGTTATAAGGTGTGTGTGCCTTAGTTGCAGTGCGGATATGAGACCATATGCACAACACCTGCATTCTGACAGTATGAAAGTTGTTTTGTCTCCAGCCTTGATGTCACTTCAGCACAATACACAGCAGAAAGGAAAACATGCCAGTGGACATTTGATACAGAGTGCAATATAAACTGCTGCCTCTCTTCCACCTGTCCAGGGATTGTATATGCAGAGGCCTGTAATTTACAGCTGTAATCTTAAGTTTTATAGTGCATCTGTTCACTGCAGACAGTATGTTCTCATGTTGTTTTGCCTGTTTATTAGGGAGAGAGAGGTCCAGTTGGTCCCGCCACAGTGGGCCCACGCGGTATCCCAGGGATCCCAGGGGAGCGAGGAGAATCGGTAAGCGTCACACTAAGTGTCCTCGTTGTTTTCTCGACAGCCATCTTTGATGGGAAGCTTCTTGCTGGAGTCAGAGAAATTACTGGGGCCCGTATCAAAAACTTCTGAAGCTCTTAAGACAGCTACAAGCAGTTTCTAAGTGGTTATGAAACAGTCTCAGTTTAATCCTGATGCCTCTATATGACCTACATGAGCCAGCCAGACCATCAGCCAGACTGTTTCCATAGAGGACTGTCACTACGTCCAATTCCCCACCAAAACAAAATGAAGAACCTATGTCTACATTTTCCCAGGCAGTTTCACAGTGAACAGTACATTAGTCAGTTAAAAGGAAGCAGGAGGAGGTTTTTCTTTAGAGAATTGTAGTTTTGATGTTATATTTTGTGCTAATGGCTGAAACTGATAGATCCGTTACCTCATCACTATGCATCCTGCAAACAGCTGTTTGAAAAAGAACAATTAGCATAAAAATAAGTTGGGACTTTCTTACATTTGCTTCCAAAACAAATACATGCATTAACCAGATCAAGATCGTTATGACACAAGGCGGAGGTGCTCACGGGAAATGCAGTCTTCGTTATGGGGAACACTCCTGCTTTTGTCCACAGGGGCCCTCAATATCAACACAAAAAGAAAGTTCCTTGTAGCTGCTTCAACATCACACAGAGCCTAGTTACTTTGAACATTCATTGTGAGCTCCTCAGTGACAGACTTAATTGCAGTGGACCAAAAACTGCTTATTTAAAATGACAGCCACATATTATTAAAGCTTTCTTAGCTTAGAATTAGTAATAATATCCATGTGATTTAATAAGTTAAATCACATGAAAACAGTACAGTACACTGTTTTCATCTATCTGTAAAAGTCACTATTGATTTCACCTTTCACTTTGACTTTGCATTTAGTTCATGCGCTGCACCTGGCCTCAGTCTAATGAATTAATGTGCTGCAAGCCTCTCTGTGGGTCGTGTGTGTCCTAATACCTGTCCATGTTGCAGGGAGAGATGGGCCCAGATGGAGCCAAGGGAGACAGAGGAGAGCCGGGCATGACGGTCAGTGCCTGAGCCTTACCGCAGGGCTCAGTCTGAAGATGCTGACACCAAACAGCGCACACTCACACACACACACACACACACACACACACACACAAACACACTCGCACACACTTGTTTGATGGAGTTGATATTAGGGTCGTGTTTGTAAGTGTGTTTTGCTCTGTTCCCCCCTTGATTTTGAATTCAGGAGGATGAAGTCAGAGAGTACGTTCGCTCCGAGATGAGTCAGCACTGTGGTGAGTCTTTTATGCAGCTTGCATTGCTAATTTATAACAGAGTTGTCCCCAAGTTGAACTTCAGATGGTAATCACAGCACATGAGTCACAGCCTCAGCGAAACTCTCTGACAGTATGATAGAAAAGAAGCTGCAGCCATGCCATGACTCTTTAAACTGACCTTTATTATTCCTTCTCTTTCTGCTTCCTTCCTGTCCATCTGTCTGATCCTCAGCGTGTGGAGGTGAGTGAGCCATTCAGCTGCAGCAGAAGAGAGACGGGCGGACAGAAGGGCTGTGATGTAGCATGAGTCACAGCAGTACGCTTTACCACATATGCTGCTGCAGTCTGTAGTGCAAGCAGTCCGTCTCATATGTTATATACATTTTTAATATGCTTCAGTGCCTTTGCCCTCGTTTAGCATTTTTGTGCTAGTGAAAATGAGGGAAATGCATGATCATTCAAGCTCATGCACACAAAAAACACAGCCTGGTTCTCTGTTTGGGAGCATTTGTTTGAACAACGTAAGAAAATGTGCTGATTGTCCAGGTTCTTCCAGAGATAAATCTGATAGAATAACATTGAAAATTTGCCTGAAATATGTTCTACTGTCCAGAGATGTTTTGCAATGATCTTTATTAATTTTTAATTTTTAGTCTTAAGTGCCTTTTATAAATATCTTAGATATTTAATTGAGCTTTATAATAAACTTCTCTGCCTATGCTCTGACCATAGCAATAGCCATTTCTAATATTGTGTATTATATAAACATGCTAGACATACAACAACATACTTTGTCCAATCAGTAAATCCGACCTCAGTGTATTCACAGTGAAAAGGGATAACATGAAATATTTAAAAGTAAATGAACCAAAAGAAAATTATCAAAATCATCAACTTTCCCAAAGTTTTTGCTAATGGTTGTTGTCTGAGCTGTCAATCAATGCAAGGCTTCATCAGTGTTGTGAAGCAGCAGCATGAGATGAGCGATGGAGAGGCAGGCTGTTAATAAATATGCAGTGTTGCTGAGAAGGAGGTCAAAACAAACATTTTGCTCATGTTTCATTTATTTCTCATTATCTAAGAGGCGTTTGTGTGCTTCATAATGATCAAGTCAGTGATGTTTCGATCGGTCTTTAGCTGAATCGATTGACTCGTGTCAGAAAATGTTTGACCCGAGTGCGACACAAGTCCATATCGCAGCGACTTGAGTCCTTAAAGGATTACAACCAGTTTTTGGAAGTTTGCCCTATGTTGAACAGCGTCGCAAAAACTTTGTAAATCCTTTTAGCTGGTGTGTGTGTGTGCATTGGACCGGTGGGATGATTTGTGTGGTGCTCTCGGGGTTGTTGTTGGCTCATGTGTCTGAATGTTCCCTCTCTGGCCCCCTTTTTCTCCCTCCTGTGTAACACTCACCTGGTCCCCCTCGCTCCCTGAATCCTGCCTCTGCTCCCTCGGTGTCCTCGTTTGCTCCTCTTTCTCCTGTCTGGTTCTCTCTCTCAGGTTCAGGCCCAGACACTCGGCCCCAGCCCCCGGTCAGGGCTCGGCCTGCACCAGAGCAACAGCTGGCCCTGAAGGGTGAGGAGGGTGAGTGTGTCCGTCCACGGCTCTGCCTGTCGGCCTCCATCTGTCAGTCTGTCTCTCTGCGTGTCTGTCCCTAACAACAGGTTTATCTTGGTGCTGTTGCGTCTGGAGACTTCTGAACACTGGGTGGTTTTCTCATCAAGAAAACAGAGGACTCCATTGGTGTTTTCGTCCGACATAACGTACTTTTTGTCCCTGAGCATTTCCAGACGAATACAAATGTTAGGCCAGAGGCTCTGTTTAGCTGACTGTGCTGAGCCTCCCCTCTGTCTGAAGCTTGGAGGTAAGTGAAGGATCTTCTGACCTGTGTGGCGTTGCTCTTCTCTCAGGCCGGGAGCTGCATGTGGTGATGAACACCAATGACCCAGACTACGAGCACATCTACTCCATTGAGTCCTACGACGACCCCATGGACGAGCTGCTCTACTTCACTCCCTCTGCCAACCAGAGCGATGGTACAGTCTTTCGCTGGGGTCCAAAGCTACGTGACCACCCACCAAGCAGTTCTGAAGAAGAATATGTGCAGCTTCAGGCCTGACTAATGTCTCGAATGCATTTCTCTCCCAGTGAAACAGTTGCAAAACTGACTTTTGGAGGAAGTCTTTATACCTCTGCGTCCATGTTGACTTGATAGCGGTTTTCCTCTTTTTTGCCTTTTTGGCTACATTTCGTTGCACCGCCAACAGTAGATCAGCAGAATAAAGTGAAACCATCAGCAGGACTGTGTATCACCATGCCCATGTGTGCGTACATCCTTGTGCACATAGACACAAGAGAGGAGACTCAGAAGAACTGGGAAGCCACCCATGCAAGCATTTCTCCATAACAGGAGTGGTCAAAAACTCCTTTTTAACTTTGGGATGGGTATCTACAGTACGTCTCACCTCCAGCAGCCTTTCTCCAACTTCAAGCTTGTGTCACCCTCAGTGTTGCTCCCATATGTTGCTCAGTCTGGGTTTCCCAAGTCTCAGCAGTGAAGGTGCTGATTAAAATGTTACAGTGAGCAAAGATATGAGAATAAGAACCAAGTTGTCAAATACTTGGATTCCCCATGAATTAGATTATGGTAGTCATCTAACAATGACCCCGACATTAACCAGATTCGCTTACATACTGCAAACTTATGTGACAAACCGAAGATGGCGTTTTGAATTTGTGCTCATGTAACATAATTCAGTTTATTCAATCAGCACATAATCCAATTTGTGCCATGAGGAGTGCGTCCCATATTATGTATGCGTTCCACTTAGTGCTCAGTTCGTGATAGTATGAGACTGTGTTGGCCTCGCATATTTCCTCACACAGCCTGCTACAAGCTCACACCACCCCGAGCCCGTGACCTTTCATGTAGATCACCCTGTCATCACATTAACATATTTTTTCTTTTCCGTGTATTCTGAATGTGTTCACGCTGTCTTTGCCATGTGTCCGTCCGTGTGCGCGCCTGTGCGTTTATGCGTGCATGTTTTGTGTTTCTGTGTGTGTTGACAGGTGAGGCTGTCACAGATGAAACTGACCAAACAGTCAAAGTTGAACCAAACAAATCAGCCAGTGTTGGCGTTAGGAAAGCAGCAACAGTTGCTGCTCAGAAAGCAGTCAAAGTTACGCCTCTGAAAGCAGTCAAGTCCAAATCAGTCAGGTCCAAGAGGAGAGTCAAAGGGGAAGGTAAACCAGCTCATGTGCTGTCCTGTAATGGCATTTATTAAAGGCTGATTCGGCCTGCCTGGTGTTTGGCCCTCTCTGCATGTCTCAGGCCGCATTGGCTGTTTTGCTGTTGGCTTAAAGGCATATATGCATCTAGTGAAATAAAACACAAAAACAAAGAATAATATGCCAGTGCTAATGAGTTACTCTGCATCTAGAAAACTTGTAAAATAATGGAGCAGTTGGGTTTTGATTGAGTTTTGAGCTCAGTGGTCATGAATGCTTGTTCCCTGTTGCCCTGTATTGCTGTTCTGCATCTGCTGTTTTTTGCTTGGCCTGCCTTATCCTCACTCTGCATTTGCTTTCTTTGTGCCTATGCATGTACACTCCTCACGTGTGTGTGTGTGTGTTGTGCAGCTCCAGCAGACCCGTGCCTGCTGCCCATGGATGAGGGGAGCTGTGGACGATACACTCTGCGCTGGTACTTTAACAGTCAGGTTCAGGCTTGCAGGCCCTTCATCTACAGCGGCTGTGAAGGAAACGACAACCGCTTCCTTCACCTGGAGGACTGTGAGCAGGTCTGCCTTGGAGAGGACGAAGGTATACACACACACACACACACACACACACACACACACACACACACACTCTCTCTCTATGTTATGACATTGAATGTATGTGGACTAACAGCTGATCTGCTATTCAGGTCCTCCTCCCTTGAAGACAGCGCGATGATTGTGGCCAAATCCTCCTCAGCCGCAGGAATGTTAGCCCTTTATTGCTTTTATAGATTGTTATTTTGTTAAATGTCCATGGTTAAGATTTGTTTTTGTTTATTTATTGCTTCTGTAAACCCAACCAAACTTTACCCTGTGGTTGAGAGGGGATACCAGCATGCCTCCGTGCTTTATGTTCTCCAAACACGGCAAAATGGTGTTTATCTGGTCAAAAAACTCATTTTAATGTTTGCACTCGGAGGAAGAGTGTCTTTATGTTGGTTTTTTTTTTTTGGACAACTCAGCTTAACTTTACCACAGTATTGAGGTATGTCACTACTTTGATCCATTTCCTCATGCACACACAGAATTACATGACTGACCTTACAGGCGAATGCAATAATCCTTAAGTAAATATCAATATGATGAAGCTCATGATGTTTCATTAATTTGATGTTGTGCAGTCATTATGTGTGTTTACATGGAGCCTATTGCTTCACTGATTACTGGGCCGAGGAAACTGAAAGAAATGGCCTTCTGTTTGGAAGCGATGGTTAAATTTTTCACAATAGATGAAGATTTTGAAAAATAAGTACGCTTTCTGACCCGCCTCAGCAAATCCAAGGATGTTCCCTTGGAAAGATGCACTTTTCTGCCTTCAATTATTTGCTATTCACAAGCAGTTTGCTCCACTTTTTCGAAACGTACATGTTGTTCAGTTCAAATCCATTCTATTTCTATAGCCCAGTATTACAGATCACTATTTGCCTCAAGAGGCTTGAAGAGCTTAAATTTTTTTGAGTAAAAAAAAAAAAAAAAATGAATAATGCTTCGTTACAGATCCACAGCAGTAAACCAAGGACTGTACAAACAATGGAGGCCTGTTTCTACCTCGGTGCTTCTTGTTGCCTTAAAAAAAACAATCACAAATAAAAATGGGGAACACTAATGAAAAGACCTCTTTTAAAGCTGGAACATCCTGCTGCTTGCTTTTCAACTCACTATGACTCACTTGTGTTGCAGCCTTTGTGATCAGGATTTACAGTATTTGTACAGTTTGAAGTATAAAACGCATCACAAGTAAAAACATGAAAGCTGCATTAGCGACAGGAAACCAAGCAGACCGTCAGCAACACAACAGGAGAGCACGAACTGCACAATTTATGAACTTCACATAACTGGTAGTTACTGTAAGGATGCTGCATTTTTAAGGTGTTAATTCTTTTGCTCAGTGCTCGTGTGTACAGACTGTTCATACGACTATTGTCCGTCTTGTAAATGAGCATTTGAAAGTCTTGTTTTGTCACGTGGATAAAGTAACAGTATTTTAGGTTTGTATTTCAGCTTTGACTATGAGAAATCAGGTCTTATGGTATGGCATATGGCTGTAAGTACTGTAGTATTTACTGTAGCAGCCTCTAAGGTGTTGTGGAGAAGACGAAATACATGCTCACAAATCAGAGCTTCAATTCTAAACAGAACGCTGCATTATGAATGCTGAGGTCATCCAAAAGAATCAGTGCAAACTGTTAAATGTATGAACAGATTTCTACAAATCACAGCCTTAATCTTTACTCCCTCTCTTAAAAACTTAATCAGAAGAACAATGATTCAAGAACAACATAGACCAAAGGCAGACAGACGACTAACTTCAGCCCTTAACAATTCACACAACAGAGTTTTATCTGACTTTTTATCAAAGAAGCAGCTGCTTTTTTCATCCTGGTTGTAATGAATTTAACCAGGAGATCTGATCCCCATCCAAGCCTTGAAGTGTCACCTGTGACCGCGTGTGGACTCTTACCTCCAGAACCCCCGATGCCTGAAATATCTGCTCACACTTCTCAACATGAAAACTATATAAGCACAAATATATTGGGTTACTATTATGGATATAGTTTTATCGTTTGTATTAAATATGAAGAATCAAGCACAATATTCTGCCAATATTTTGTACATAATGTTTTATATTGTTTGGGGAAATTTGTGTTTCTGATCACGACTGCATGTTTACCTGCCAGAGAAAACGGTGCTATTTTTCAAGGTATTTTTATACTGTGTATTGAAGACGGAAGCGTTTTGTTGTTATGTGGTACAAACCTGTTTCTGTAGTATTATGGAACATTTTTATAAGCATTTCTAATAAACCAAATGTTTCAGTAAAGACGTTTGATGCATTCTCTGATTATTTCTAGGTAGGCACACATGAAACGTCTGTTTTGACAACTAAAATATAATTATAAGGTCTCGATGTGTGTCTGTGTGCACAGGAACGGAATATTTTCAATCATAGTAATTTCCTCCGTCATTTTTCAGAGGAGGGGTTGATGGAGATTAGGAGATAAGGCATGAAGTGTGTATGCACGTGTGAGTGTGACTGATTTAGATGTTCTAATTTCATCAGCAGATTTTCTTAATGAGAGGATTTTCTGCTTGTTGGCCACGACTCCTCCTCCCTTGGTTTTTCCATGCTCTCTGCCCTCGGTTGATTTCCCCTGGTGGAGTGCACATGCGCTTCATCACACCTCAGCAGGCCTCGCACAGCTTCGTCGTCACCTCGCCTTCTTCCTTTACCTGACTTCGTTTTAGAAGTTATCTCAGTCAGCACCTTATCATGTAGGCCGTAGGCTTGCACATGTTTGGCAGTGGCTGTGTGACAGCTTTAACAAATGATGCACGCTGTGGCACGGACGGTGACTGACAGTGACAGTGACTGACGGATTGTGGATGCAAAGATAAATATGCAGAAAAGACTTCAAATTGCTCAGGTGATGGACAAAGACTGTACTCACTGCGGCAGTGTCACTCTAAATTACCACCATCTAGACTACTGAATTTTTATGTGATGAATAATGTTTGCCTTTAGCAGACGACTGGCATTGTTTTATGTTCACGTTTTCAGTACTGACTTTGGTAAAATGAACAAAATCAGTTTTCCTGTTAGCTTCTCAAAGCTACAAATTCAGCTCAGAGGTTTTCAGACCGTGGAGAAATAAATGATTAATATACACACATACAAAGTGCAAAATACACCACATGGCCACAAGTGTGCGGACACGCTAACATCACACCCTTATGTCATCGCTGATCATCTCATTCAAATTTATAAGCTGCTATAACAGCCTGCAGCTTTCCGCTGTGTGCACACAAAACCTTTGAGGACTTTGAGTTTTTAAAGTGTCACTCTGTGCTGTAGCCAGTGGTGGAGGGAGTATTGACTATTTACTTAAGTAAAAGTACTATAACTACAATATATTGAAAAATCTGTAACTGAGATGTTGCTAAAGTGTAAGCATCATTTAAATGTAAAAATGCAGCATTTTTATAAACTTTCAGATTTCAGTTTTTATCATCTTAGAAGCTGATATCTTTGATGAAAATGAATCAGGAGAGTAAATACAGTTGTCAAATTTGTGTAGAGGAGAAAAAAGAACACTGTTTGCCCCTGAAATGCAGCACAGCAGAATATAGAGATGCATAAAAATGGAAATAGTACCTCAAACTTGCACTTAAATACAGTAGCAGAGTAAATGTACTTACTTTGAACCACTGGAAATGGCATTAAGGTTTCCCACAGTTTGGATTAAGGGTCTAAAGTATGTGTCCAGTCCACGTACTTTTGGCCATATATTATATTTGCATCTAGATGACCATTAAGCTTCTCTTTAAAGCAACACTGAAGCTTCATCATACAGGCTGACTTATGCGATGAGCTGTTTCTATGACCGAATCGACCCATAAACATGATCCACAATGTAGTGTGAGAGGTTACAGGCAGAGGACATTTTGGAAAATGCCTTGTTTCGCTCCAGCGCTGATCTCTGACATAACCTGGAAATGAAACACGTGTGAATTTATGTACATGCTCCTCACACTCTTCTCTGCTCCCTGCCCGCCTGCCAATCTGTTCCGTTCCTCTGGTCTGCTACGGCTGAGTGTCCTCACAAGGATAGAAGTATTAGGTATTAGCGTGTGTGCATGTGTGTACATGAGTGAACGCTCACTGCCACACACACACACACACACACACACACAGACAAGCATATTTCATCATGATTTGTGTGTGAGAGATACATTTCATGTATCCTAAAAATAGCAGCCATCACTGATTTCAGCAGCCGTAACCAGTCAAGTCTTTCAAAGGATATGTGAGGATAGTAGCTGCGTGTGTGTGTGTGTGTGTGTGTGTGTGTGTGTGTGTGTGTGTGTGTGTGTGTAGGGGCTTGTACTGTAGACTGACTGGAAACTTCTACGAAACAAGGGGAGCTTTAACAACCTTCACTAATTTGATATTCACTGTGTTACCTCAGAGGCTCATAACGGCTCTCTCTCTCTAAACACACACACACGCAAACACACACACACACACCCTGAGTTCGTGACTCAAGGTTGTCCTTCACAGATCTATGCTAATGTGTGTGTGAGTGTCAGCTACAACTGAATTGTAATTTAATATGAACTACGCCTCACTGCATTTATTTGCTGAGCTATATTGATGTTATTGTAGTTCCTATGATAACTGGCCTAAAAGTTGAGCTCAGAATGGAGCGTTATTGAGATTATGAGCATCTGCATACAAAACAGGAAGAATGTCCAGGGCTGCGTGCGTCTGGATGTGAAATGCTGCTGTTTTTCACAACAAAATAGGAAACATTGCCAGATAGAGCCAGTTAAATTAAGTACAATAAGGATTAAACCCCCCCCCTTTTTTTAACCCACGATCCTTCAAGGGTATTTCACAGCCACCATGATCCTTCTGCTGGTGGGTAGTGGGTCTGGTGGCGGACAATCACGCACGTGCCGTGAGTACAGCGGTGGCTCCCTCTGTCTGTGTGAGCCAGAGCTGCTCCTCGTCGCCTCTCTCGGATGTGGAGTATGCAGAAACACGTTGAGGAGTTGTTCATTTTTCCTCTTCAGTGACCTTGACTGTTTAAAGCCCCAGGGTCTTGAGTTGGCAGAGAGCTCGATTGGCAGAACCTCGCCAAGAGAGAGGAGCAAGCCAAAGTCTCCCTCTCTCTCCCCATCACTCCTCCTCTCACTCTTGCTCTTTTTTTTTCTGCCACCCACTCCCCTCCACAAGTACAAAGGCTGTTGCTATAGCAATGAAACATGCTAGAAATGTGCTCAATCTCACTTTTACCCTCTCAGCCATATTAGCATATGATCCGTATCACTTCTATCTTTATTTCTATACTACTTCTTTGCACATATTGCTCATTAAACAAAACATAGGGCCCATTTGTGTGTGGGTGCCCATGCAGGAGCTCATCAGGAGAAAAATGAAAAACATGCACTGTGGGATTACTGTAAAGCTTGCATGTGCTGCTCACAGCAGATTCCCTCCACGCTTTGACCCCAAGTTTTCTCTGTGTCATCTCCTGGAGTTTGTGAGTGTGGACGGGGCTTCAGGAGTTGCTTCTGCCCCGCACGTCTTTCACTTCAGCACTCACAGTTGTGCCAGCCTAAGCATTATATTCAGTCTATTGATCTGAGCGTTTGGGTTAACCTCTCTTTGGCTCCTGGCTGTACTGAGCACTTTCACACAAAGCAGTTTCAGTCAGAAATGGGTTTTACACACCAGTCCTAACTCTGCTCACTTCATATTTTACGGACATTTGGTCCAAGATTCTTGTGCATGACAGATTTATGCTTAATGATGTCATTCACAAATTTTCGGTATTTGAAGAGACCTTTGAAAAAAAGCAAAGTGAAAGTCACGGAGGCATTAGCTGTGCATTAACTGTCGGATTTTTGAGGGTTTGCATGGAGAAACTCACTGTTAATGTCAGGCAGCACCTCTTCCCTCCATCCCACCCATCTCTCTGCCTCTCCTTCACTTTGTCTGCTCTCCCCTCCATCTCCTCCGTACACTAACAGAGAACAGCGAAGGTGTTGTTTACTTTGTTTAGTTTTTCCTCCAGCAGATGAGTCAGCTATTAGCATATTCTCTTCATTATGGCAGCAATGAGCACGGGCCACCTGAGTGTCACAATGCCTCAGCATTATTAAAAGGCCCTTGTGGGATATAAGCCTAAATTAGCATATGCCATTTCTCATCTCTCCCTGCTGTCAATCAGCAGCCCGTGCTGCATTTATGCTCCAACTCCTGATGGCCTGAGATTTTTTACTTTCTCAGCTCTCCCTATCCATTGCTCTCTCCCTCCCATCTTTTGCCTCTCTCCTTCAATCTGTCTCTCCCTCCACTTCCCTCTCTTGACTGTAAGCAAATCTGTGACCTGTAATTTTGCAGCTGACTCGGAAGCAGAGAGTGGTGGAAATTGTTGGTAATTGGAAGAGATGGGGAGATGGCAATAAGATAGGATCCTGTAAGGCACTTCCTGCTCGTTGGAACAGGTGCAACACCTAGACCTATTCGTGATAGTGTGCTGTAGCAGGATGGCAAGGAGGACCCAGGAGTCCATGGTGTATCCCTGCAGCTTTTTACCTCTGAAGATAAGTTTTCATATGACTGTCAGTCAGAGACACTTCACTTAATATCAAGAAATTAACCATTTCTTATTAATAGTTATACAGTGAGATATGGTGGAAAATCCTCCCCCCTTTGTGGGGAGATTTAAAAAAAAAAAAAAAAAAAAAACTAGAAAAATTAACTTTCCTTGAACAAACACACAGTCCACGCATGTGAAATCAACAGCAACACACAAGGTGGTGGTTGAGCTGGTGCAGCATCAGCACATGGATAGCAAGAACAATGAGGTTACAATGGCCATGCTGTGCACCTGTATGAATATTATTGGATGTAACTAGTCAGCTGGTAGCCAATCAGCTGATGAATAAGCCTGTGATGAAGCATGAAAGAAGCAGCTGATGCCAGTCAGCTCATGGAGGGGCAACTTCAGTTCAAAATGTCGTGCAGATATTCATGGGGCCTACAGTTTCGGTTATGACCAAATACCCACAAAGCTAATGACATTCCCATCAGCCTCAGCTGTACTTTGTGTTTGATGCTAATTAGCACACATTAGCATGTTAATGTAACGTGATGTAGCTGAGATCAGACAGAAACCACCGACGCTGCCTAGGTAAAGCACCCTGTGGCTCTGCATTGTGTTGGGTGGAGGAATGTTTCTGTGCCGTGTTCGCTGTCTGGATTGAAACACATCTACTGAAAACATACACACACACACACACACACACACACACACACACACACACACACACACATATAGAGTATATACAGTGTATATGCGGCTCCTCCATGGTCAGCTCAAAGTCAGCATGCTATAAAACATGCAGATCAAGATAAGCGGTTAGCTAGTTTGCTGAGTGCATTAGTTAGCTTTATATTTATTACCAGTTCAGCCTCGTAAAATGCATTACATTGCTACACTCCTTCACACAAAGGACATTTTTTAATTTTAATTTGTTCCATCTGTATTGAGCTAAACAACCTACCTTGTCATAACTCTCATGAACTGACAAAGTTACACAGCTACCAGCATGTGAACCGTGTCTTTATAAGCATTTGGTACAGACACAGAGAGCAGCTTGGACGGCTGTACAATGTTACTCTGTGTGACATTCACGATAGTCATAATTCCACAAACCTTAACCTTGTCACTGAAGTGACCAGCAATGTCATCGTAGTCTCTCAGACGGGGTTAGGGTTCGGAACACAGTCTGTTGACCTTTGACGCTGCTTAACCAGGAGCCTGCGCTGACATGCTTGTCAGTAAGATCCTGCTGCTGCAACCCAACTTGCATTTCAGTTTAGGTTTTGCATAAGTAAAGTTTTTCCTCAGCTTTTAACCGGCTTGTATATCTGTTAGAGGTTAACCATCCATTCCCTTAATGACTCAAACCGCACTGTTACTCCAGACCCACGGGATCATTACCTGAATGACTTTTTTCATCTCTGCTCCCCAACCGGTCTCATGTGGCCACTACAGCTTCCTGAAGTAATTGCTTACTGATTAATTAAAATTTAACTGAATATTGCCAAATTGGAGCAACTCGACATTAAAACACAGAGAGAAAGGGGTGACACTGATGCAGATAAATTGTCATATAATGGAAATAGATCAAGACTGAAGAGGTGAGACAGAAGATTATTTCCTCCTTGTCTCGGCAGATGGATGCATGGAAGCTGTCTGTGAGGATGTATCAGTTTGGATTACTGGGCTCCAGGGCTCCGTCTCTCCTATTCAGCATATTATCTCTGGCAGGCTTCAAGTAATATCTTCACTCTGAATCAAATGGCACCCTAGGGCTCTGGTGTAAAAAGCAAGAAAGAAAGAAAACAGATGCCACTTTGTAGAGGCAGTCGCTCATTTAAAATGTTTGAGGATGACCACATGCCATTAACAAGCTTACGCACGCAGGTGGGGTGCAGGAGAGCGCTGCTGTTGCTGTGCTGGAGAAGTGAAGTGTAGCTGAGTGAGGACGGGAGGGAAGTGACAGGCTGTACGTACGGACGAAGGAGAGGAGGGCTGGGCTGAAGACAGGGACGTGGATCTCACATGCCGCCTAGGGAGAGCGGCCCGCACAGCCAGGGGTCAGGGAGGAAGGGGCCCTGAGTGGAAGCAGAGGGGTTGAAGTGACAGGTCAGTGCGCGTCTCATCTTCCATCCATCACACAGTCCCCTTGTGGTTCAATCAAACCAGAAATGCCTTGACTGAGTTTGACTGCAGGAGCACAGGTGAATGCGTAGTCATGCGGACACCTGTGTCCACTTGTGCATACCAGGCAAAAATATCATCCAATCAAATGAGAAGACAGCTTTCTCTCTTACTGAAACCCATACACGCTGGTTAAATGTGTTATTTCTTACCTGAAATATGCCTATATAAATTAAGGATTTGAGTGTTTTTGTAATGGCTGCACTGTATGTAATTTAGAGTGAAAATGCTTTTTCCATTCCAGCCTTTAGGGAGAGATAGTCCAGAATAGTCTGTAGCCATATTGTGCGCCGAGATAAACAATTTCACAGGTCATTAGACTTATTTGAAAAGCAGCAGCCAGTAGACTCACGATGGGGCATGCCGCATCAAGAAAATTACAGTTTACAGTCACCACCAAATAGCAGCTAAAGGTGAATGGCCAGCCATGGCAGGTCACACAGTCACAGTGACACAGTCAATATTCGACCCACTGTGCAGGGCCAGAGCTACTTCCTGGGTACGCTAATGAGAGGGTATATCAAGCTGTCATTCTACCCCCTCCTTAGGCAGGACACCATGAGCTTATACAAACACACTTCAGAGGTGGCATTTAGTGAAGCGCCTCTGCCGCCCTGCTTCCCCTTCTTTATGCTGCCAAAAGGTAAATTTGCTTCTCCTCATTCATAATGCAGGATTGTAATTGGTTGGACTCTGATCAAACAGCTATTGCAGATCTTTTTTCTTTTTTCTTTCTCTTCCTCACTTGCTTTCTCTATGTGGCTCCCTCTCTCTCTCTCTCTCCCTCTCTCTCTTCATTGGCTGACTTTGTCACTCCACCTCACCCATAATCCTCTCTGTCTGCCCCATGCCCCTGGCTCAGCGTTTGCCTGCCTCAAACCTCGGCTCAAGGTCACTTTTGTCAAGCCACAATGGCTTCATGGGGATTTTATTTTTTAACGATGCGTCTGTTCTTTCATTGCCTTCTCTTCTTCCTCCTCACGCCATCTCATGCAAACGGTTATCAGGTCACACAGTTTGATGGTTAATTTTGGAATTCAGTGAAAGTGAACTCCTTGTTGGCGTTGGTCTTGTTGCTGTCTCCCCTCTCAGGTCTATCTAAGCAATCTCTCCTCTTTATGTTCGAGGGCCTTCCATTTGAGCTGAGTCAGTGGCTGTCATGGCGAGGTATCGTGACATTTTAATCTGGGCTGTCTCGGTTTTATGGGACACTCCAGCTGGCTATCTTTCTGTCGATGACAATATTAAAGTCAGCTATAAGTACATGTCCACAGCATGTTTCTGTCGCAGTCAAGGGCACAACTAACCACATCTGAATACAAATAAGTGACTAAACAAATCCCAATTATATTCTCACACAATTCAATACCTGTTGTAAGAGCTTCAAATTCCATTTTCAGACCTTGGGAAATTTCTTTTGACTGTTAGCCAAAGACTTTGGTAGAAGTTCTTTGTGTTCTGGATGGTAAACACAGTATTGAAAGGAGACTTATTCAGTCTTACTAAAATAACATGAAGAGAACAAACAGCTTGTCTCTTTTCACAAATGTTTCTTAGTTTCTGAGTTTTTACATGGAAAGACTGAAGGTTATCCTGGATGCTACTGACGTGTGAGCATGATGAGCATCAGCAGGCTTTAGCCATGCCAGTGGTTTGTCTCTTGGGGTGATCATGATTTGTCAGTCAGTCCACCACTTTGATCCAGACTGAAATATCTTAGATGGATTATTATATAGATTTTAGACATTTGTGGTTCTCAGACAATGTATCCTATTAACGTTGGCGATACCCTGACGCTTCTTCCTGCATCATTGAAAAATCATTAAAATTTCTCAACAACTTTCTCGACTGTGGCCGTAAACTTTAGTACAGACATTCTTAGTCCCCAGAGGATCACTTTGATCCCCTGACCTTTCATCATCTGGTCAAAATGTTGGTTATCCAATACTTTGGAAGCTGAGATGATGAACATTATTACCTGCTAAACATCAACATGCTCGCAGTGACATTGTGAGCATTTAGTTTAATTTAATCTTATTTTCATCTTGTTTTTTAAATGTTGTTTTGCTTCCTGAATAAAACGTTTAAACCTGAATCTTGACAGCATTGCTGACACAGCAGATAGACATTTTAGCTTGTCATGGAACCTGGCAGGAAAAGCACAGGTGGAACGAATAACATCCGTGATGCATCGCCATTAGTCACACCTGTGTGTACACCTCTGTTTGGGAACCAGTGAGTAAGAATACTAACTATGCAACTGCAAGGTGTAGCGTGCATTTGTGTGAGTTTGTGTGTGGTGGCTGTGGTGGGACCAGGCCCTCCCTCTCTGTGTCTGTTGACCGATCAGTGGGGCTGAAGCCAGGCTGGGCCCCTGAACTTGACATATGTCCAGGATTGCCAGAGATTCTGCCGGGGTCTTTGATGCTGTGCCGGACAGACGGAGACACAGACCCCATCACTGGCAGACATGCAGTCAGACAGGACACAGGGACGTACTCAATAACCCACAACACAGAGGCTACACTACAGTAAGTACGCAAACCAAAGCACATCATTACTCCAATAAATGTTTCGTTCCACACTGAGCTGGAAACATGACTATTTACAGTCACTGCCTGGTAAAGAAAGCGAGAACAGGGAGAAAGAGTGATCTGATGCTTTATTGATAATCTCTCTCCAGAGATGAAACAGGAAGGTCACAGTACTGAACGTTATGAGCTACACGAAAACATTCTGGATCTTGCAGGGAAACAGTGTTTACTTTACATAGTACAGACAGCTTGAAATGTTTCCAGCTACAATGAGGTGTGACAGAAAACTTTTCACTGCTCTGACACATCAGAGAAAAGGGTCACATTTTCATGTCACTCCATAAAAATCAAAGAGCAGGGGCTTTATTCTAGCCTTAGCATTTTGTACTGACATTTAACAACTATATGGCAAGAAATCCTCCGCAGAGCAAGGAGAGATACGAGCTTTCCACAAACTCAGTCACATTTGGATTTTCTTGACTTGGAAACCTTGTCCTCTGCTGTTGCTGCTTCTCCTTAACCTCGTGTCAGCAGGTTCATGCCCCTTATTTTGTCGTTGTGTTGCTGTAAGTGTATTCTGGAAAATATAGGAAATCAGTAAAATAGATGAGGTGATGGAGTGCACACAGCAAAAGAAGGTATGTACGTCAAAAGAGTGAGTATACAGCATTTATCATATGAAGGCTGCTGGAAAGGGATGATATGTTCCAATGATGAGAAATGTCCTCCATGTTGCACAGATTCTTGCTGTGATTGGTTTTTGATTCTCTATAGGACACAGTATACTAAATGTTTATTGTGTGAATATTTTGGGAGTCTTTATATGTATATTTTCATGTGCACGTCTGTTTCTTCTCATGATTTTTATTTACTTTCTAGTGATATCTGTGTGCATGTTTAGATGTTTTCTTTTCTATTTATTTTCCTGTTTTTTGGATTTTCTTGGCTGAGTGACACAGGCATATGGTATGTGGGTGTTTGGCAGATGCTCCTAATCACTGGCTAGCTTTGCATTTGTATGTGACTGTTTTCACAAGAGATTCAGATCGGTAGCGAGGGCAATTCTCTGTGTTTTCTGTTTGTCGAAACGGAGATGCGGCTGCAGGCTCGCAGGGAGGCCTCAGTGTCCTGTAAAATGTGTGGCGCGGTGGAAGAGAAAAGGTGGGCTTCAGAGAAAATATGGTGACGGAGGGGGCGGTGTGAGGTGGATTAGGGGGGCGGAATGTGCGTAAAAACTGCTAAAATCTTTCAACTGAGACCATGAGGTGTTTCGTACAATCTGTGAAGGATCACACAAGTCATTATGTGCCACCATCTTTTCCTCTCAAAAGTACTTGCAGTCCCTTTACACACATTTCTTTGGTCTGCATACATGAAGCTTCAGATTGATGCACAGTATAATGAAATATATAGTTACAATATTCCGTTTTTAAAGGACACTTCTTGGAGAGTTAGATCAGAGGATACAGATTACTCTCATGTCTGCTACATAGAGCAAACAGTTAGCTTAACTTCGCGATGGCAGGAAGCAGGGGGAACAGTTCGGATGGTTCTGTCCAAAGGTAAGAAAATCCATCGGCCAGCAACTCTAAAGCTCACTAACTGACACGCTATGTCTCTCTGGTTCAATCTGTCCAAAAAGCAGAGAGTAAAAACAGCAAGGTGCATTTAATGTCGCTGTTACATGGTCGTAGTCTTGTAGTCTGGAGGTTGCCAGGCAACCAGTGGATACTTCAGAAGGTGGCTGCTCCAAGCCAAGAAACAGTCCAGCACACATAACCTCTGGAAAACTGCAAGTTTCTGTTTTCACATGGAAAAAAAAAACCAAGATGTAATGTGTTAATTAGTGAGCTTTAGAGATGCTGGGAGGCGGATTTTGTTTCCTTCAGACAGAGCCAGTTTACACTCTTTATGGTGAGATAAGCTGACCGGCTGCTGGCTGTAGTTGTTAATTTACCGGACAGATAGGAGAGTGCAATCTATCTTCTCAAACAGCAAGACAGCAAATAAGTGCAGAATGTCAAACTTTTGAATAAAACATAACATGGTCTGCAGATAAAACTGAAGGACATAACTTATACATGATGATGATGATGATGATGATGATGATACCAACAAGAAAAATTTGCAGTTCAGATTAGGATGGAAAATAAATACCTAGAGGTGGTGGATGGAGGTGCAAGAGGGTCTACACTGACTTTGTTTTGTTTTAGAGGTATGAAGTGTTTCTTGTTCAAAGTTGTATAAACAGCATTTATTCCACCATCTGTTCAGTAGCACACAAGGTTCAAATATGGACATTTGGTGTAACAGGTTCTAGAAACCATTTACCCATTTAAAATAAGTTTAATATTCAGAGGCTGGTTTTCTACTACATTTTCTAAAAATAAATATATCAAGTCTTCATAGGGCTTTTCTTTTCTTTCTTTCTTTTTTTTTTTTTTAATTGCGGCACACATTCCACCAAGAGTGAAGAGTGAACAGCTGACATCAGCTGCCCCTGCTCTCCTCAGAGACCACAGGTGTTCACACCTTTTATCTAAATCTCCCTCTGCACAGTTTATCTCACATATTCACTTGCCCGGTAATTTAAGGCCCTCCCTGAAACAACAGTCTGTGGATCAGCGTGAGAACTGCAGTGACAGGGACCTTATATTTACTGCGGGCCCAAGGTCACAAATTTAACAGCCAGTGACCTTGATCCCTGCACACAGCTCATAGTGACAGAGTGCTCGTTGTACAGCAGGTGGAAGGATGCACCTTACAATGAGATGATAATCCCAGGTAAAATATGGCTTCAAGCCTCATAAATCTGTTCTTTAACCAGCTCATCCTCCACTGGCGATGGAGTCACCACATGGAAATTTAGAGTCCGACATGAGCAGGGCAGACACTCACTGTACAGCCCCCAGTGTGCAGCAAAGCATAGAGAAGCCTCCAAACGCCTCCTCCACAGTCGGGGGTAGACTGATATTATCAAGTCAAGCCTGCATTCAGTCATCTTCCTTTGAGGGGGATCAGGTGAAGAGTGTGTAATATGTTTTGAGAGAGGGAGAGGGAGGTAGACGCAAGTGATTGGGAAATCTCGTTGAATACTACACAGGACCGTTCACCCTTGAGGAGTCTCAGGTCGTCCTTGTGAAAGGCTAACCATCTCACACACACACACACACACACACACACACACACACACACACACACACACACACACACACACACACCAGCCCCCCCCCCAAATCCCCCTCTTGCATCCCTGTCTCCTCCCCCTTCCAACAAAACCCCTCTCCATCCTCCCTCCCTCCCCCCTCCTCTTGCAGATCACCGTATTGGTCGCTGGGAAGAAGCGACTGCGCTCCAGCGAGCGGTTAGCGCAATATCATGCGTTTGGCCGGTCTGTGTGTGGGATGCTGTACAAGTACTCCCCTGCGTAAAAGTGGACAGGTGTAGGCGCGCCGTGTTGAGTGAGGAATTAAAAGACAAACGTCCAAACACTGTGATAATATCTGATTTGTGAACGGGCACTAGCTACTGCTGCGCTCTGTATCTGCAGCCGTGGAGGGTTCCCCCCCTCCCGCTGTAATATTTATGACAAAACGGAGGCAAATTATTCTGGTCACGTTTTTGGCTGACAGCCGGCTGTCCTGGAGAGCGCTGGAGTGAATCGAGGTCCAGTGTTGGTGATAGCGCAGCGCACCGACACCTGCAGTAGGATGTAAAGGGAATTCCCACTCACCAAACTGGTAAGTTTAACACTCGACTACAGCACTTCTTCTGGTAAGACTCGTATTTAAAAATCCAAGTAAAAATCTTCAGCATGATTTTAATCGCGTCTTTACAAACACAATATATGAGCGTGTATTTACATCAAGACCGATGGACTTGGAAGGGACCTTGGTTGTCAGTGGGATAGTCTTCTGCGAAATGTACCAAATGGTGTGCTGTAGTGGAGGGACAGTCCAAACCTGTTTGGATTCCGGACTGGAGGCAACAAGAACAAATCACCTTATTGTCAGAGCTGCACTTGAGAGGGGCCCGAAAACAGCCTCCGGACTTGTGGTTTTAATCGCGTGTTTGCATTTGCGCATATGAAGTGTGTGTGCGATTAAAAATATATATATATAAAAAAAACCTTGAGCAGCTCCAGAGCATTTCGGCTTTTACGTTCTGTGCAGTAACAAGCAGACAACACTTAGACCAGCGAGGAAAGAACATCCAAACGTGTTGGTTTGAAACAGACCTGTGCTGATTTGTTTTGATAGTAATTTGGGTCCATTGTGCAGGAGCCACACTGGTTGTTGGTATGCTTCAGTCACATGGATGCGCCACGCTTGACATGAAGGTGGCCCGTTTGATCATTTTAAGGAGCCATGGCTCCGCTCACCCACTCATGTTCAGACATTTAATGTTTTAACCAGATCAGATTATTCCACACTGCACATCAGTAGTTGCTGTTGAACTGTCATAATCTCATGAGACCATGATTTCAAAGGCTTGTTAATTAGGACGCCTCTGCATTTATTTGCCCTCATCAGAAAAACGTGAAAAACAGTCGAAATGTTTATTTTATTAGAACTTAATAGGAAAATTTGCATTGTCTCTACCTGACTTCTGCTTTTTATGTAAGCCTTAAATGTTGAATATGATGTAGCAAAGTGTTCATAAAGCTCTATTTTTTGTTTTGTTGTTTCCTCAAATATATACTTGTTCTAAATCTACAAATACTCGGCTGCCGTGCTATCTGTAATCCAGTCCTGTCTTGCCAAGTGCGACAGACTGTTTTGATCATGGCTCTCTTGTTGGGAGATGTGAAATGGGCACATGTGTGGCTGGAAGGCGTTGGAGTCTGTGATGGGTTTCTCGCAGCTGAACACTAAAGCAACATCTTCACCAGTTTGGGTTCCAGTTGGAGCTTTTTGTACGGTACAGGTGAGATTCTCGAGGGGTGAGGTTTTCGCCACATGACCTCCACTGTTTAAGGTGTAAAAGTAGCTGTTTTTCATGAAAGACTTGTTTAAATTTTCTTTAATATTAACTTCTCTATTTGCTCACATTACTTTAGTGCTCCCTCATTGTACTCACTGTGCTCCTCTGGATGTCACATCCTTTCAAATGCCTCTGAATTCATTATATTCTCTTCTAACACCCAATCCTGTCACATGTGTCAGCTCATTGACATTTCCCTTCTACTTGGCCTAAAACATTGATGCAGTGTTATTGATTAGTAAGTGTTGTTATGTTTGTGAACAATTGGTTAAAGAAAACTGAAAGAACTATTAGAATCTGGAGGTTGTAGTCTAAGAAAAATCAAGCTTTCCAGCAGCTTTTGGTAATTAATCTTACCATACAATCGTTAGCTGACACTACAGTGAATAAACTACTATGAAAATATATTATAAATCTGTAAAAGTACAGATTACCTCACCAGGACTGTTCACCTCTGATTGAACCTCTGATGAGACTGAGTACAAACATGCAGAAGATTAAAAACAGTTAAATCTCACATTTTCAGATTTTTTTCTAGCTGTGTGTGTTTGTGCATGTGTGTGTGTATGTTTCCTTCTCTTCGTGTACAGTAGGTTCCCCGCTGTGAATCCCAAAGGGGCAATTGTTTTCACACATTTCCCGTTTCTACTCTCTCTCATGGTGGGAGCGTGTGTGTTTGCTTTGCATGTGGGTCATTGTGTGTTTGCGTCTGTGCATGTATTTATAGAGAAGCTTTGATGCTGCTGGTGGGGAAATATTCCACCACACGTGTCACTCTCCTGCTAGCTGCCGCAGCGAAGGAAGCTGTCGTATTTTTTTTCAGCGCAGTGAGCAAAGGAGTACTGTAGACCCCTGATGTGATAAGTTGATGAGAAGTCTTATTTAGCTTTCATATAAAGCAGAGTGTTGTTTAGGGTATTACAGGACAACAGCAGTGTGGCAAAAGAGCTCAAGGTTTATGGAAGAGCTGCTCTGTTGTCATAAAAAGTTCCAATGAAGCTGTCTGTCTGTGTTGTTATGCATGTAAATTAATGGTTTAAAGAGCTTTTACTTGTGAAAATCAGTTTGGTTCACAGTATATATGGTTGGCAGAGCAACAGACCATTGCTAATTTGACTGAGAATGTGTTTTTAACAGTTTTGTTGGAACACAAATAGCTCCAAATGTTTATTTGTCACTGGCAATTCCAGATTCTTCTACTGGTTATGTTAATTCATTTTTAGTATCTTTAAACTGCCTTGTAACAAATGGCCAGACTGTTTGTAAGTATGGCAGATGCGGAATGAATGTGTGCAAAATGTTACATTTACACATCACATTTACTGCTGTAAAACCCTCCAGTAGCAGACTTTAATAGCAGCTGTATTTCAGGAAATTTAAATTGTGACTTTATTTTTATTCCTAGTTCCTAGAAACTAGTTCCTGGTTGACCCGAGGAACAAGATGTCAAACCTTGTGTGCTCTTTTTTTAGCTTTCAACATAAAACTGCACACATCCTTTCATGAAATCCTTAATGGTTCAAACGAACAGGCAGTCTCTGATCCAGTATAACAACCGATAAAAGTCAAAGCATAACAAACACCAGTGACTGCCGTGCCCATGGATGTATTGATTACAGATGGCTGGGATTGCTCATCCCTCTTGTCAGTGCACTCATGTTCACCGTGCAAAATTAAAAGCACACTGTATTTAATTCCCTTAGCTAATACAATAAATAGCGGCATTGCTTGAAGTGTGTGAGAGCAGGGAAACATAGGAGGTGAAGCAGATCTCAGTACTAGATAGGACAAAGGCAGGACTGCGATGGTGACACGGGAGGCACACAAAGAGCAAATAGGGGAGACGGAATGATAAATCACTAGGAGAGCAGAGTGGAGTGACCAGGGTGAAATAGACTATCAAGAGGAGGGAGACAGAGCAATACGGAAGAGAAGACCCACAAACAAAGACTTTATAGACTCCATGTGGCCACCCGTAGATATTAATGAGAAAAAGCTTTCTTGCATATTTATTGTACATTTAGGTATGTTTTCATACGCTTGCATGAATATTTTCATGTTGCTGACACATTTGCCACATTAGTTGAAGCTGACAGATAGTGTCTCATTAAATTTGCCGCTCCTGGCTTTCGTGGGAAACCTCTTTACGTGGGAATAGAGAATGATTGCCAGATTTTTAGGGTTGTGAGTGAATTTATGCGTGTGTTCCCTCCCTCGGGTTAGTCCTCTGTCTGTCATTATGGTGTGATAGTAAAGCCTGCACTGATGCTCTCCCCTCTTGGCCAATGATGCCCTAGTCTGCGGGAGATAAATGGCATTAATTGAGCTCTAGTTGCCTTCTGGAGTGAAATAACTCAATCATTTTAACCTGCAGCAGACAACTTCAGTCTTTCTTTTCCTAGCACCCCATTAGTTCCTCTTACTCCTTTGCTCTTATTCCATTGCATTCAAAAGCATTTTTCTAGTTTAACTGACCTCTTCAACTGCACTCCACTTCTCTTAAGCCTGATCCTCCATGGATACTGAGCATTATTCTGTTTCATATCACTGTAGAACGTGATATTTTGATACATAGAGATTCTTCTCTCTGCAGGCACTCATCAGCTGCAGCAAGGTTTGATAATATTTAAACTGAAGGTGAACACTACAAGAGCTCAAATTCCATCTTACGTGTTTACTGCATTGCGTTGTCAATGGTATCCTTTAGAGTTTTCACAAGGAAAATTCACAGGGCACCTTTAAGAATGACAATGTTTTCATCTTTTCATATGGTAAACAAAAAGAAATCAAAGCCACTGCACACTCGTCTCCGCTGCATACACCCAATTTATCGTCTACACATTTGGTCAAACAGACTGTCAAAGCCTCTTAAACAGAGAGCTCTGACAATAAATTGGGTGAATGCAATAGAGTGTGGGGATACTTTGACTTCTTTTCCTTTAGAGTATTTTTTACATTCTGCAGCTTCTAATATGTGGTTACTAATTGATCTTTCCATATTGGTAAGTCAAGATGCCAAGTCAGTCGAGGCATACACCTTAAAAGAGAGTAGTAGAATTTGTTGGATGCCTTTAAAGGATTCAACATCATGCTTTTGTTGAGTTGAAGGATGCACAAAATACAGATTTTTAAAAGAAGGCCAAGATTTTTAGCCCCTAGTGATAGACAAGCTCCAAAAACACTGGATCCTACAGTTCCCATAATGCAACTTTTGTGTGACTGTCCTTGTCTCAATTCAATCATCATCTGGAGCTTCCTCCAGAGCCACAGAAGACACTATTAAAGTGTTTTCACAGTCTTAGTAACACTCCTTACAACAAACAAACTCATCTTAATGGGTCAAATCAGCAGAGTGCATCTATAGTTATAAAAGAAGATGTAAAGAAAGAAATAAAGTGAAGAATGCGACTATTCTGAGTCAACATCTCCTGTTAGTGTGAGATTTTCAGTGTTTGTCCGTGGATATATTCAGCTCAGCAATGCAGGTCTGAGCATGTGAGCGCAGGTCAAAGCTTTTTCTTGCTCAGTCAGTCAGCCTGTTATCACACAGCTGTTGGTTTGCTGCCTTGTCACCAGAGCGGCATTAAAGCGACCACAGGCCTCAAGCTGTGACCTGACTATTTATGCACAACCCTCCAACACAACAGGAATAAACACAGGTGGGTGCAACGTACAGGCTACGCCAGTTTCGTTGACTGTATTCGGACAGCCCATTAATGACAGCTGCTGTTGAGATGGAGAGATTGTGGGAGACGCTGCTAATCACAGCCAATCACTTTAGAACACATAAGGAATGCTGGGGTAATTACTGGTAGAATAAAATATAATGAACAATGTTATACATCTCCATTTTATCCTGCTTTATTGTCTTTTCATCATCTTTAATAATCATTGCTATTCTGTTCAATGGGCCAGTGAACTGGCTTCCAAAGTACTGATTTACATAACAGACTCCACTTGCTATGACTCAGTTTTACTTCATTTCACTTGATTTTGATTTCTTCTCGTTTTAAAGAACCGTGATTGCACAGCAGCCTTGATTGGTGCTCATTGATGGTTGGCGTGTGTAATAGCAAAATTACAGGCTTGGGACGTCAGAGCTGGATATAGGATACCAAAGAGTGTCTTTAATGAATGGTGGAGTGAATTGAAATCCATCGAACATGCTGTCAGGTCATAATGATCCCTCACATGCTGT
The DNA here is from genome assembly GCF_051107435.1 of Chaetodon auriga. Classification (NCBI taxonomy): domain Eukaryota; kingdom Metazoa; phylum Chordata; class Actinopteri; order Chaetodontiformes; family Chaetodontidae; genus Chaetodon; species Chaetodon auriga. Next base: position 15,443,267 of record NC_135075.1, on the reverse strand, counting down.
GGACCAGAGCTGTCTAGAGACCAAGGTCCTCTCTCGGTACAGAGCTGTTCCTATAGATTACAGGCTGTGATAATTAACCTGCCTCTTATAGCTTCCTTATTGATGTTCTGGTAGCAGCCTGTCAGAATTGTAGGATATAAAGTGACTGGACATATGAGTCTTCATGTCACCTACAAGGTCTCTGATGCAGTGACAGCAATCTGTGACGGACTGCATGCACTGTTGCATCATGAAACGTCACTTTGATGCTCAAAAATCAGAGCGTGGCCTATCCAGGCGATCAGGTGGGGATTACACGAAGATATTGCACAGTGTAAGAGCAGAGAGCCATGTGCTGGTTGTAAGATGGATGGTGAAGAGGCGAGGCGAGGCGGTGCAACTGGGGACTATTGAAAAGGGAGATGGATAGAGGTAGTGAGCAGGGAACAAACATTCCCCTCCAGCAAGCACACGATTCAGCATCCATCTGCACACCCCTAAGCCTCCCTCCCATCCATCACTACCTCACCGCACCTACCTCCCGCTTTCATCTTACCTCCTGTTACCTCCCGTCCCTGTCTCAGGCAGAAGTGCGGATGGGATTCAGCAGTTTCTTAAGCACACAAGATGTCATTCACCCCAGTTGGCAATCCATCTTTGGCTGTATCTGCGGAGAGCATACGGGCAGGGGAGCGTGTGCAGAGACGTGGGCTGCCAGTGGGAGGCTGTTTGGGTGGACGGCAGTGAGCCATACATTGTGCAATACATGGTGTTCCTGTGTATCTTTGATGAGCTTTCAGAAGTTGTGATAACTCATTTTTAAATTCAGCAAGTGTTGTTTTGCCTCACATTAGTAACAGTGTTGGTTGTATACCTGTAATATATGTACAGGATTAAGTTTGTTGCATGTTCTCATATTAAAAGTTCCTTTCTGCTAAAGTTCCTGATGCTTTCCTGATCAGAAACACATTAGATAGGGTGGGATGTTGTCACTCCTACTGAGCGGGTTGTGTTGTTGGCCAGTCCAGGCTGGTTTGTTGGGAGCCTGCCAGGGATGCTGCTGCCCAGCTGGTGGCTGCTTGCTGTTAGCGCTGCTGGATGAATTGAGTGGGAAAATTAAGCCTTTGATCGATTGTCTCACTGCGGACGTTAGGAATACCTAAGACAGCCATGAGTCAGCGCGCTGCATGCGCCATCATCCTGTTTGCTTTCTCTCTTTTTTCCCTCTTACTCCTTCACTCCCCTTCTTTCCTGTCTCTCTCATCTCTTTCCCTTTCTTCCCTAAATGTCAACTTTTGGTGTCAGTTCTGTCGAATCAAAGTGCAGAGTCTTCTTTCTCTCACCATTTTACACTGACATTTTGCAGATTTGCAAGGAAAAATCCATCAAGGAAGAAACAGATAAGAATTTTTCCATAGATAGTAGCCTAAATAAACCAGAGCAGCTATACTCCTGTCTGTAGGCAGATACAATGCCTTCTTGTAAAAGTCTGTTTTGGCTAGCTGAACAACCAGGCACTGCCACAGCCTTTTCTTTTTCCAATCTAATTTTTAGGAAAAAAAATAAAATGAGTAAATAAAAGGTGATACACATCTAATTTGGATATAGTTGTCCTTGTGTGAACAGCACTGACAATCCCCGTCCCTCAGGTGGACCTGAGCACAGAGACTCACGGAAGGGCTGGATCATTTCCAACTGCTGAAAATAAACCAAGCAGCAGGTAGACTGATTAGAAATTAGCACTCCTGCCAACAGGCAGACTAACTTAAGACAATCCTGCTCAAGCCTGAGGGCGAGTGTCCTCTACTAAAAAAGACTTTTTAGGTAAACATTTAGGTGGCCAAGACATATTAAGTCTGAGGTGCTCCTGCTTCCTATTCAAGCTATTATATTGTCTGCCTTACAACAAAATTAAGACAGTTAGAGAATGAAAGGAAACTGCATTATACTTAGTCTAACACTTACACAAATGATGTATAAGACAGAGACTCTGCAGTCCTCGTGTTCTGTGGAAAGTTGTTGCATGCAAATGTGCAAACTGAGCACATAAAGTTTCATAGAGGGCACAGGCGGTGCTTACATTTAAATAATTAGCAAATTGAAGTCTCCCTTGTACCCGCCACACAGTCACATCTAGATTGCTGAGGACTGAGGTGAAATGGAAGAGTGCCCTCAGGCCCGGTGCAGGATCAGCACTTTCAGCACGTGGCAGCGCGATCAGATGGCAGTCATGACACAAAGGGCCAGATTTACTAAACTGCTTCTAACTCATTTCAGGCTTGCTGGGAAATGTGTCCGTGTGTGTTCCTTATCAGACAGGTGCACTGGCCTGGAAGTGCTGTTGTCATCTGAGGTGCTTTGTAAGGAAAGAGCGCCGCTATCCATTGAAGTGTGGCTGCAGAAATGATGTTATAATGTATTTAAGAGCTTGTGTGGTTTTTGAGAGTCCATTTTTGTGTGGAAAATTCTGTGACTCTGAAAGGAAGGTGCAATCTTGCGCAGACATATTAATAAAAGAAAACTATGGAGTCGAAACTGAATTACTAAAAAAAACAACAACAACACAAAAAACAGCTTCTTTGAACGAAAAACAAAGCAGTAATAGTACCTAACAAACACACAATGTCTGACCAAACATACGGGACATTAATTTAAATTGATCTTGGCATTCACCGAGCTGCTGCGGCACTATGTTGATTGCACTCTTTGATATAGCTCTTGCAGTGTTTTGCTGCAAGATCAGGGAGACATGAGCCGAATCAGTACCGTCTACATCCCATTCCATCTTTTTATGTCAGTGTACCTTTTCTTCATTTCCTTAGCAGACAACTGTCACTGTTAGTTTGAGCCTTACTCATGACCTGCAGCACGTACACTGTTACGTTACCCAACCTCTTCGTCTCACATATCCTCTCAATGTAGTAAAATTGTGTGCTACAGCTGTATTTCACGAAGATAGACTGTGTGTGTGTGTGTGTGTGTGTGTGTGTGTGTGTGTGTGTGTGTGTGGTTGTGCAAAGTGCATGTAAGATTGTTAGAAAGTTAAGACTGACAGCAGGATCTACTTGAGCATTTACCCTCTGATATTGTGAAAAGGGGGGTTGACAACCTGTCATCCTCTGCACAACACCTACAATAACCCTGACAGCAGGGTCCAGGAACTTGTGCAGTTTAGGATAATGTCAATTTGTTGTTGCTGTTGTTGTTGTTGCACAGAGTCTACCATTATTTAGACACTATTAGTAATCTATAACTGACAATTACTCATTTGATTCCATACTGAACCAATCAGTCACATTAATAAGTTTACATGACTGTAAATGACACTGGGCACATGGGTTTACTGAAACCTAATTAAGACTGACTGAACTGAAATTACCCCTTATGATGAAAATGTAACTGAACACCAACACTGAGCTTTGGGATATTTTGTCTTCAGGATTAACTACCAAAGTCTTTTTTAGATTTTATTGCCTGTTTGTTTTGGTCATTTCTTAATATAACATGTTGTGCAGTGCACGCCTTAAGCTTCCTCTGCCCCTTTCTCTTCTGTCTGACTTGTCAATCACAGGCTGCAATTTGTGGTATAGAAGTTTCAACTTGTTTCCAGCCATTTCCAGTTGCCACAAGTTACTCAAACATGCACCAACTTGCAGACAAACACACATGAACAAATGCGCTGGTTGGTTGCAACAAGCATACCACAGTAACACAATGCTATTAGAACGACCGCTGCTTCAGCCCTTACAGTTATTAGAGCCAAAACACATTATGGCAGATAACAGTGCACTGACATGGACCTCTCTGCAGCTTGTTTTTCACCCACCAGGACCACACACTGTGTAAGACTGATCTGCAAACTCCAATAAACCTGACTATTTACAGTTCCCACCAAAAGACACCAACACCAATGATCATTGGAAAAACAACCCATTTAAGTTCAACACCCTGTCTCCACATTTTAATTTTCTTCCCTCTCTCCCTGTAAATACTAGAATATTATGACTTCTCCTGACTGCAGGTCAGAGTCACAGCTGCTCATATAAAGCACTTATGACATTTTGTCTTGCCCCCAAACCACATGCTAACACAGACTTTTCATCCTCTTTTGTCTGCGGCTCTTTGTATCTCTTACCAGTTCATCACACAGCACTAAGTGTCCATTATCACAGGACTGATTGTGGTGCATTGTTTCTCTTAGTCATACAACAGCAAAAATGACTCTTGTTGAAAGCTATTCAGCCTGCTCATTTCACCAGTACACAATCATCCGCCTTGTAATTATTGGCAGGACTTTTAAGGGAAACAGATGATGGTCTAGTGTTTGATGAGATGGAGCAAATCAATGACTGCAGAATACCATGGATAATTTTACTCCTGTCAAGAAGAACAAATGAAGATGTCTGTTGTTTGTTTTCACATGATCTATGAACATTAAAATTTAGATTGCTGTGTCATATCATTTCATATTTCAGCAATCATGGCACACTTAGATTTACATTAATTATGTAGTTTTATTTATATGATAGCACACAATTCAGCTCTTTTCCAGGCACTAATTGTCAATCGTGCTTCAGACAACCCTTACATGCGATGGCAGACAGTTTTGTCAGTGCAGTATTGACATGTATGTTACCTTTGTGATTGGTTTAAGTGATTGACTGTTAAATATAAAGTGTTCCTTTGTTTGCTCCATTCTCTGTAGCACCATGTTGTCAACCATGTTGAACAAAGACTGTAAACAAAATTGATTTTGATGACATTATAAGGTCACAGCCCACTGGATATTCTTGTGCTACTCAGTGTGAATAGCCTCAAACACATCATGTGTTTTTACTCCCTGGATCAGATCTGTGAAGATCAGATGATTATGCTTTAATTTTCATAACAGAAAGGCCAAATTTTCACATTCAGTTCAGTACTTGTTTGACTGTTTTTTGGATAGATAGATTACATTCAACATTTTAAACACGCAACCTTTGTTCCCTCATGTCACATACTTCACGATACTGTGAGCTGTGCTGGAGTAAATGAATATAGCTGCAGTTGGTGACTAAAGGAAGGAATAAAACAAATTCACTCACAAGTATTTTATGCAGCGCTCAAAATGAAACCCACAGGTACCCAAGAGAAGATGAGACAGGGAGTGAGTTTCCGTGCTCCCTAGCCTCAGGCTTGTTAAATTGGCAGATCGATGATGCTTTAAATCAATGTTCCAGCAACACGGCAAACCCCATGGAACCCATTAGTGGATTAAGATAGACCACTGTTCCACACTGAGTCCTGTTCTGCCTGCAGGTCCTTTCCACATGACAAATGGGAGGAAAAACTGTGAAATAAAAAGAAAGAGAAAAGGGCAAACAAGAGGGTGAGAACAAAAGCTGTGGCAGAGGAAAAGTTGACAGCAAAGGTTGGGTTCAACGCTGCCAGTAAGAACACACCTGTAGCTCTTCATTCAGAGGCTCAGGGAGCTGATTTTTCTTACTGTATATCAGCAAGGGGTCTTAAATCTAATCAACCAGCACTTTATATGATTCCTTCCCAAGCAGAGGAGAACATCCAGCCAGCCGTGAATAACATGCTCCACATGCAAAGCAGTCTGTCTCAGCTAGTACACTGAAAAGGGAACAGAGTGGGAAGGGATGTGAGGGATGTAGGGGAGCAGATGAGAAAGCGGGGCTGCAGGGACAGGATGCCAGGGGAGCTGGTCTTTCTCTGATAGCATTGTTTATGTGCCACTGTCTGTGGATCATTGATCCATTCGTCTTCATTACGTCTCCCTGTGAGAACTATTAACTGCTGCCACCCTCAGTTGGGTGCCTGCTATGTTGACATTCACCGCACGGTCTCTACCAGCCCACCAATGTCCCTGCCACCTCTCCTCTTGGAGGCAGAAGCTGACAGGTTTATACTGTTTCTGGCATGAACAAGACCTGCTTAACAGTGCAGGTGTGGTTGGTTTCTGTATGTTCCCACATTCTTTATACTGCAAGCTTCGTTTCTGACCCATATAATACATGTTGTGTAATAATGAATCAAACATCCACCCACTCATGCTCATGAGGAGCATGGTTACATCTTTGTAACAGAATTCAGCGCAGTATATGAACTGTAAGCACCGTCAGGAAATAAATCCCCACTGGTTTGTTAAAATGTGTAGACTGTTCGGGGATCCTCTGCTGAGCCCCTGCTTAATGCACTCATACCTGCAAATGTCCCCAAGAGACATCCTGCTCCAGTTCCTGCCTGAACTACTGCCATTGTCTATGTGAGGCATGTTGTTTTAACTGCCTGAGCCCAGTGAGACATCATGGGCCATCAGCAGCAGCTTGAACTGCACCCCATGACTCCAACTGACTGCCAAGATCACTTTCACCTCACTGTGTCAACTCATAGCTTCCCTTCACTTGTGAAATCTGACAAGTTTGACGTGTACTTGTTGTATAGTGTTATTTTTGAGTAAATATGAGCCAAGCTGACTGATAACTGCTTGATCATTCTCTGTCTTCTCTCTGTCTTTCTTTTCCTCTTGTCCATTCTATGCCTCTTTTCTAATTTTTTTTTGCAGAATCAACCACAGATCTGGCCATCATCCTCATCACTGCCTCGTTTGAGCCGGAGGAAACGGAAAGACAGAGCATGGTCTGGTGTGGTGGCCGCTGTTGCTATGTGTGAGGGAGTGCTGTGGCGTCAATGGAGACCGAAGGCTATCGTGACCTCCTGGAGACCAGTGATGGCCAGGGGGTAGGCCTGCTGGATGGAGGGGGTGAGGTGGGGGTGGAGGAGGGCTGGAGCACACCCTACCCTCTGGGCTTCCAGGTGTCTTTGACCACTGTGCTGATACTGGAGCTGGTGCTGGGCTTCAGCAGCAACCTGACCGTGCTCGTGCTCTACTGTGCTCAGTCCAACCTGGTGGATTCAGTCAGCAACCTGGTCACAGTCAACCTCCATGTGCTCGACATACTGGTCTGTTTGCTGTGTTTGCCGCTGACTGTGGCTGTGATCCTGCTACCAGCTAATGGAAGTGGAGTCAGCAGCCTGGCTACGCTGTGCTGCTTTCATGAAGCCTGTGTCACATTCACCAGTGTGGCCACAGCAGTCAACGTGCTGGTGATCAGTCTAGACCGATACGACATCTCAGTACGCCCGGCCAGTCGTCTGCTGACCCCCAGGCGTGCAGCATTGCTCCTGGCAGCAGTGTGGGCTGTGTCTCTGGCTGTCTTTTTCCTGCCTTTCCTGGAGGGAGATTTCTTCTCTTCGCGGGCCGAGGACAGTGAGGATGAGGAGCTGGAGGGACAGAACCTTGACTCTGAGCTCACCACTGCACTGACCACCATTTTTTCCTCCCTCTCTCCTTCTTCTTTACCCACAACGCATCCTTCCTCCCCTTCACACCACTTGCCTCCAGTGTGGCAGAACAGGACACTGCTGTGCGTAGGAGGGCAGGGGTATTACACAGGCCTGGCTATGTATTACCACTTGTTACTCCAAGTGCCATGCTTCTTCATTGCCGTGGCCGTCATGTTGTTCACCTACTCCAGGATCCTGCAGGCCCTAAACATTCGCATTGGCTCCCACATGATGAGGAATACACGAGCAAAGGACTCCACCTGCAGGATACGTTGCAGGAGGCAGAAGAGGAAGGACCTGAGCCTGCCCACAGAGGTAGTGTCCTCCAACCAGAACCAGAACCTCACTCATCCTCCTCTTATCCCCTCCCCCACCCCTACACCAACATCACCCCCACCACTGTCCTCCATGCCCCAGGGGATGTCTGACAGCGGAGCAACAGTCACTACTGTCAGTACCGCTGCCACCACCCCCATCGCCACCACACCGGCCACCCCTGCTTCTCCGACCCCCGCTTCAGCCTCAACCCAGACCCATGCCACCTCTCCACTGCCTGCCTCCTCCATGGGTGTACAGGCATCAGTGTCTGCCATCATCGCCTTGAGGCGGGCAGTGCGCAGGCACAGGGACCGTCGAGAACGTCAACGTCGGGTCCTAAAAATGTCCCTAATTATCATATCCACCTTCCTGGGCTGCTGGGCTCCTCTGTCCGCAGTCAATGTTCTGATCCTGTGTCTGGGTCCCAGCGACAGTCTGGTGCGGCTGCGCCTCTGCTTCTTGGCCATGGCTTATGGAACCACTATTTTTCATCCTCTGCTCTACGCTTTCACCAGGCAGAAGCTGCGTCGTGCCCTCAAAACACGTGTGAAGAAAAGGGTTGTGTCCCTTCTGCAGGTGGACCCGGCTCCCAGCGGGGGGACAGTTATTCATAACTCCTGGGTGGAGGGGGGAGGCCAGAGGAAGACTCGCAAGCCCCGGGTGGAGGCCAGTGATGGCACTGATCGATGCCTCACAGAGGCTGTGAGGGAATGAGGCTGGTTTTCAGAGTATGTTTGCATGTGCGAGTGTGTGCGTGTGTGTGTGTGTGTGTGTGTGTGTGTGTGTGTGTGTGTGTGTGTGAATTTGAAGTATTGTATGTATCTTACTAATTTGCTAGAGATGGATTGTGCGTATATTTGTGCATGGGTATGAGAAAAATGAGAACCAGTTAGTTTACAAAGGTCAGGACAAATCCCATGACCTCTGGTTCCATGCAGATGTGGCGACAGGTGAGCACTGAGCTCTAATTAGAACCTGCTTTCTGCCGTCCCTACACAGGCCCTCATTAGTCCACTTCCTGTCTGACAAGGTGGACACTGTGTCTCCATGGCAATGCTGGTCAAGCATTATGACAACACCATAGCCATGGCTACTGAAAATACTAGTGTGCACCCCACGTGTAGGGTAAGGGTTAGATAACAGCAAATATATACATTATTGCTCCTGTGTGCACTTTCAACTTGCATGTGCATGTACATATGCACATATAGACAGACATATACACACACACCTACACACATGCACACACACACACACACACACACACACACATACTTAATGCACACTGATCTATATTTAGTCATTATCTGTGAAAGCACACCAATATCTACCTGCACAGATATTCTCAGTGAGAAAAATATTAACAGAAGTCTATGTTTCTCTTTCTTTCCCTTATTGTTTTCATGCCTTAATTTAGTTATTAATATATTCTTACGGTGCTGAATGTCCTGCTGTATGTTTACAACATTGTATCAGAGCGACAGTGTTTGCAGATACTGTATACAGTATAGCAAAGTAATGGCGTGTTAATGCAAGCATTCAGATTCAAAGTTTACAGGCTCGTATGAAACTACCAGGAAACTGCAAAAAACAACCTGATTCAGTTTTCGTCTCCACTAAGCACCATATTTTAGAAGAATGTGTGCAAGTTAAAGCTGAAAGGCATGATTTTATTTTTGTTTATTTATTTTTTTAATAAGCTGTAAGAGTAACAGTCATGATGACGTAGGTGAGGATGTGTTGGTGTGTTTGCACGTGTGCATGTATGTGTGACTGAAAAAATGAGCGTGTGTGTCCATGATTATGTGCAATAAATCATGAGCAAAGCAATGACCCCTAGGATGTGAACAAAGAGAATGTGAACACCGAATTGTTGGTTTTCTATTCATGGTTTATATTACAGGGGGAGAGAGAAGAAAGGGGATTTACTATTAAGATTAACAGCATTAGGCCACTGGGCATAATATACAAACAAATTAGGTGAAGCAATCCTACCTACACAGGCCACTGTAATACCACTGAAATTATATCACTTCATTTTTAAAGTGGTAATCAAAGGGCAACATTTTGTGAGGACTGTCTCTGTAGTCACTGCAGGTAAACTGGCATCTTAAAGCAGAGAAATCCCAACCTCTGACGTGGGACATCTCCTCGTGTTAGCTGTTTGTTGCTCTGGAGGGCAGAGTCACTGCTTTTGGACAGCACTTTGAATGAATGCAGTGGCAGACAGGCTTCTGTCAGCTTCTGGACTGAGTCCTGAACATGCTACACTCTATCTGTGTCTCTCTTTCTCCTCAGGGCTTCATGTCTCATTTACAAATGTGCTGGACATAGAACAACTAACCAGCCCTCAATCAGCTGTTGTATTATGGGTGTTACAGTAGGTAAAGATTTATGTCAATAAGTAGATAGAGTAAACTTTAAACTTTATATGGGCTCAAGTCTTGGGCGTTGGGCTATCTCCTTCATCCTCACCTCTTTTACACTATTTGTGAGCCAGACAGAAAACAATAATTCTTGTGTATTCATTTACATTTTTCAGGGATGTAAATATTGAAGTGTCCGTTTTGGGTTTTAGTCAAAAAAAAAAAAAAAAACTATTTATTTTGTATTTTTTTTGGTCACAATCATCTGCCGGACAGAAAATCAGTCATTGTGATAAACTCTGAGTGAATTGGAAAGTTACTGTGAAGAGAAATATGTGTATTTGTGTTAATACTGTATGTGTGTACACTGTACTGTACATTTCTGACCATGTGTATAGAGAAATATTAGTATTGTATAAGATTTATATTATGTGTTATTATATAGAACAAAAGAGAATCTGTATTAAAAAGGTGACCTATCTAAGAATTGATCTCAGTTCATTTATAAACATTTTGTTGTGTCTATTTTCAAATACTGATTTTTACGTATTGGGATATTATACAGGAAAATCAATTAAATATGTGTCTGTGTAGATGCATGTTATCTGTTATATATAAACATAATGTTTGTTTTTGTTTTTTTTTTTCAGTTAAACAACCTGGAAGATTTTCACAACATTACTCACAACATAATTACAGACTTAATAATACAAATCATTCACAGAATCAGTCATCAAAGTTCAGACTGGAAGGTCAGACAACTTTCTGTATACAGTGATGCCTATGATCATCCCACTACTTAAAAATTCATGATATGACAAGTTTGTATTTATGAGCAAAAGCCCTTTAAAATCAAAGGTTTTGTCACTGGGCTTCCATCACAATACGTATTTCTACAGTCTTAACAGGGAACTGCAGGGATTCATCCTGCTCAGTGCAACTTGGGAATTCATGCATCTTTCTTCCTTTGGACCTTACTGTCTGAATCCGTCTCTCTTTCTTCCAGCTGTCCCTCCCTTTCTTCATCTCCTGTTTCTGCTCCCTGTTTCTCTGATCCCTAAATTTAGAAACTCCGTCCCAGATACTTGCAGTATTTAGTGCTGACTGTAGTGAACCCTCACTGTGATGTGACAACTGTGCTAATCACCAGTACTAATGAAGATGAAACTCGTTAGTCAGGTAAGCATCTGTCGAGACAGCTCAATCTCTTGATGTTACCAGAACAAATGTGTCTGCGCATGTGGTGTGTGTGAGACTGTTTGGTGCCTTACTGATGTGTGCAGTGAATCAACATTGTAGATTCCTCCATCCTGCTTGATAATCTCATCAGTCCCCTCCTCTTTCACACCCCCATTCCCTCCCTCAGTTCTCCTTCTCTTTATTCTGCCGGCCTGCATCTCTCATCTCTTATCCACACTAAGGCCAACCAGAACAAAAGCGAGGAGCAGCTGCAGTGTCTGTGAAGGAAGGAAAGTCACCTTGGGGGATGACTGGGGAACAAAAATGTGAGAGAGACTGGGAGAGGGGGAGGACAGAATGAGAGGCAATATGGAGGGGAGATTGGGGGGAGAGAGAGAAGAGAAGAGTAGAAGCTGGCATCGGGACATCATATGACTAATAAAGGGACAGCACTGCATCACTGCAGAGCCCTGCTGGAAAAAGGAGAAAAACACTAAGTGCAGAATGATAAAATTAGCCAGCTTTATTGTTTTTTGCCACTGCTGGCCCAGTAGAGTCTTACAAATTTGCTCCTGGCCACCACACTGTGAAAATGCCCTCACATTTAGACGTTCAAAAAACACACAAGTCGTAAGTCAGAGCAGCCAACAAATATTTATAGACCCCCTCCCCTCTTTTGTGATTTATGGCAACATATTCAGCCAGTAGTGACTGTGACAAATGTTTTGGCCACTGTCTGAGCTCAGTAATGGATGCGAATAAACAACAATAGACTGGCAGTGCTTTGACTTACTGTGCCTGCAGGTCCCACTTCTGGCAGAAGCCATCTGATGTGAGACATATTTAATAGATTTCAATGTTTAACCTAATATTGACAACATTTCTTGAAATGTAAAGTATGTAAGTAACTACAACAGGTTGAGATAGAGGCTGAGATTGATTGTACATCACAACTATGGTAAGGTGGAGACACGAAATGAAACCGTAAGGAAATGACTAATGAAAGCTTCCCATGAATTTCTGTTCTAAACAACTCTTACAGGGTTTTGTCATTAGTGACCAATTGTTATTTTCAGAGGACAGAGGTCCACAGAGAAAAACTACCAACGAGCGTTTTATGGTCACCAATGGCGCCATCTTGTGTTCAAACGTTAGCTAAAGCAACTATAGCTGCTAAACACGGATACAAGGAGGACTTTTTATTTCTCCATTCCTCTCCGCTGGCGATGCTCGCTGCTTAGTTAACTTACCGATATCTTCAATTTTTTTTCTTCGGAAGTCGGGGTCCTGTCGGCGAAGAAACTCTTTGCGGTTTCTCCCCACTCTGTCGAAGATAGTCAATGATGTTAGCTAGGTAGGTACGACTAGCTAGCTCACGTTAGCTGTGGGAGAAAACATACATTGGTAGTAACAAGGGATATATGTACAACTCTGAAGGTAAGCATCTGGGTCTGGTGAGAGTTATTACATCTCAAAGTCACATATCGGAGTATGCGCCGAAATAGCTCAGTTGGGAGAGCGTTAGACTGAAGATCTAAAGGTCCCTGGTTCGATCCCGGGTTTCGGCAGTATGTGGGATACCTTTTACCCTTTCTCTAAACGTGGTGAGTATGCACTCTTTTAGTTCCTGACTGTATATTAGACAGCCACAATAAATGCGCAGCGGTTTTTTCAAAGGAAATGTCAGTGAGCAACAACAATGACTTTTGCTGCAGGAAATCTTCATTGAACAACTGAAGCATACAACAATGTAAAAGCGCTCCATAACACGTAAAAATCCCGCTTTCAAAGTTGTACTGTATTTGAGGGCAACATATAAGAGGTATACTTCAGTTTCAGAAAACACTGTAAAGTGTTTAGAAAATATTCTTTGTGTGTGAAGTCACAAAGTCGACAAAATTACCGCAGAAATAGAGGAATAAAAAGTACATCTCCCTCTAAAACAGATGAGTATAAGTATAAAAGTACCTCAAGTATGTAGTTGAATGATATTTTCTTGTTACCTCTGTCAGATATTTAGATTTATAGTTCACTTCTTCGCGTGGTCAGTGTGTTACAGTGAAAGCATTTATGTACACCAAGCATGGACACACAAGTGTGTGCTGAAAACTAAAAGCAAACAGTTCACATGAACGTCCACCAGAGGGCGACGTTGACTAAAGCAAATCATTGGACTGGAGCGCTTCGGTCAAGATGAAAAACAACTCTGTGCAGTCCATCTCAGAGCAGGGAGATTAAATAGATGTAGACCATGAAAGACAAATGCCTAAAGCCATATTATATGGGAACAAGACATCTCTGTTCTTGAACTAGGGCAGTTTGGTGGCAACACAAGCACAAATATGTTAAAGAAGAAAACGTTTGAGTTAATTCCTGCGTTTAGTTCCTGCATCTATTTTAAATGTTCATCGAATTTAAAACAGATATTGATCATCATATGTTGCAAATCCAATAGAGGACTGTGAAGTGCTTTGTGCTGTTGGCACTTTTCTACACCCACAGAGGAGTTTCTCATTCAGTTCATGGAGACCGATGCATTGGGGGAATGGCTTGGTGTTGTCACAGAGATCTTTGGCACAGAAAAATGTTGAACAGTGTAACAACACAGCTGATTTTGCTGCTTGTACATTGCAACCTCGTGTGGGAAGGTGTAGTGGAGCCATATATAAACTTTATGAAGCCGCTCACATTGGTCTTGTTGCATGTATATCATGCCATCAATCAATTTACCATTTACCTTGTTAACAATTATTTCTCCTGTGATAACTTTCCAGAGCTGTCCAATCTCAGCTCATAAGACTATGAACCTGCTGCTCTAAGTTTTTTCATAATCCTTCAAACTGAATGCCCTGGTTCATCCTCTGCTCTGTAGCGACTTGCCCACGCCAACGCAGCCATCATCCTGTTGGTTTTAAGGCAACCCCAGTTTATGGTCACAAGGCAACCATGTGACTTCTGTGACTTCTGAGTGATGTCATGGTGTGAATAACTCACACAGGTTAAATGTTGGGGATTCACCATCACTCACTACCACTGAAGAAACCTTTTGGATAAGTAGCAACATGTCTATGAATCTTAGAAAATATGTGTATTGGACTATGATTTATTGTTTGGAAAGAGTGTGTGTGATTGTATTTGGAGCTCAATGAAGGCCCCAAACCAAGATCAAGCTGTATGATCTGACCTGCCGTCATATCCCTCAGTTCACACATATTTCATATTACACATTCCTCATCAGCAGCAACATGACACTCCACCTCCACCCAGCAGCCCCTCTCTCTATTTACCCCTGTACTCTCTGTACAGTACTCCTCTCTTCATTACTACCATACACATGTGAGGGTTAACACCATGGCTCTGATGTGCCTTTAGAAGTTGTCTTACTTATTGAAGAAACACGGTAGTTTGTCCACCATTTGCAACAAATCTTTGATCACAAACCAAACACTGGTTTCAGAGGAAATGCTCTCCTAGGCCTGCTGTCCATCAACCACGTGTGTCTGTGGATTTTGACCTCCGTCCAAAGTAAATTTCATCCATTCATCTTTTCTCGATTGATCTTCTCCTTGTGACAGTCCACCAGTAAAGATGCCACTCCTTAGTTTATTTATACACACCTTTCCCAGGGAAGACTGAACCCGCTGCCCTCTGAACATGACACGTGACACACTTTTTTGCTTTGTGTGTGTGTCGGTGTGTTTGTGAAGGGGACAGAAGGGGAGGGTGTGTTTTATTTACAGGGTTTCTCGTCTAAAGATAAAAAGGCAAAGGAACCTTCATAGACGGGATTTGGTTTGTATGTGGAAACATGCTGAAGCAGCACGCCGCATAAAAGAAATACCAATGCCAAAGAAATATCTTTGGTTTGCATATCACGCTTTTCTGCATAGAACATTTTTGCTTGTAGTCAGAGAATAACTCTAACATGTAACCTCTGGTGTTATTATGCAACAGACTCTGAACTCACAGTTAACCCAAAGCATGATGTTCTGTCACAGCCCAGCAACATGTGACAAACAGAAATGCACCTTTTGCGGCATTGTAACCATGACTGACAGTCAAGGATAAAGGCGTCTGATCTGGTCACTGCATCACTTGGACTTACATGTAAAGTTACAAATCCTTTGAGCATAATGACACAGAGGCGGGACTCATGATTCAGAAACAGCTCACCTCTTTCAAAGCATTCTGACACTTTGTGGTCAGGCTGAGGTTCTGAAGACACTGTGTGCAAGTTTGTGTGTTTAAGTGAGGTTTTGTCTCTGTCAGCGTATCAATAGCTCTGGTCCTTATAAGAAAAATGAGCTGTCCTGCTTGCTGGTGAGCCCTCCACACATAATTTTATGGTTATCCAGCCGACACGTTAGCATCCAGGTTAGGTTGTGTCCCATTCTACTTAATGGTGGAAGAGGTCGTGAAGAGCTCACGCGACAGTTGCCTCCCGTGTATATTGGCAGTGATGCTTTTGCAAATACTTAACATTGTAGTGCTAACCTTTGACTTCTATGAAGGCAGACAGTTTTGAACCACAGCTCCTCTACAAAAAAGGTACAGATGTCACCGATTAGTTGTATTATTTTTTTTGCATTTTGTAACTTTTTTCTAAGGCAAACCTAAATTCGACATGTACAGAATATGTAATCCATCGTGACCTGAACTGAATGCAATTATTCACGTCTTTATTTTTTAACAGTCCTGGCTACTCTGAAAAAGGGAATGTGCAGTACAGCCATGTTTGATGACGCTGCTAATGTAAATGGTGCAAAAACACAGATTTTGTCCAAGAACTGAAAGGGTTAACGTGTGTGTGACTGTGTGAAATCATGAAAAAATGAATTGGGATCAAGTATAATTTGTAATCTATTTTCCAATAAAGCTGAAATTTTAGGCCAGTTTCAAGCCACAGCTTTTACACCGATGTACATTAAAATTTTTGAGAATGTGTGTTGGAATGTGAATCTGACCAAAATCTCTACCTAAAAAAAAAAAGAAGAAAAAAAAAGTCTGTCCCACAATGCTTCACATGTTATAGATGTCAAATATTAGTAGAGGAGGAGTGAATGTGTGAGAGCACACATTTTGACTTGCTCTAGCAGGTAAAACACAGGTGCAGCTAATTATATTAACAGTGGCTCGGTTCCATGTTAAATACCATGGCTCTGGAACAAGGACACCTGCAGGCGATTGTTAATTGATGATAGATATTTCACCTGTTCTTTTCCCTCTGTAACAATATGTGAAAATCTTTGCTGAGCTGAAGGTCTGTTTTGGGCTCTTGTTTCCACCGTCGAGTCTTCTGTTTATCCAGTGTTGCGATTAAGACACGAAACCACTCAAATGTCGTAGACTCAGCAGTTACGTTGAGTTTGCACGTCAGCATTGCAGACAGAGAACAGGATGAGCGCTTTGTGTTGCTGTACAGATACTCAAAAGAGGCCTACTTCCTGTATTTATTCAGCCAACTCCCCGGTGCACTTCCTCTTTTCAGACCTCAGCTTGCACTTCTGTAGCCGTCAGTGTACTGGCCTAAAGAAGTCACATGGCCATTGAGCTTAGCTAGAAACCAGGATGACTGGCGCCCTCAAAGTATCTCTTGAACTGAAGTCAGGGAAAGTGAAGGACCGGCACACAAAAAGAACCAAGGACAGATACTGTTGCTTTCAAGTGTGCTGTCATCAAAGTGCAGACTGTGGTGTCTCTGTTAGTTACAGGCCTGGTGCCAAATACACAAAGACCAGTCTGACTCTTTGATGTCAGGAGACAATAAGGCCTGTCTACCTGTTCCAGTTCCACCTGTCCCAGACAGCATACAGTCAGCCACTGTATCGTGATACCACACATGCAAAATCAAAAAGAAAAGTGTCTCTGAAGGGTCAGCTAATGGAGTTATCTATCCAGGCCAGGAGCCTGTGTTTATGTATGATCTCCAAACTTGATGAGACTGATAGCGGTGGCGACTGACAACATTAAGCTTTTTTTTGTCTCCCTCCTACATAAAACAGCTATTCTTACCAAATTGTTACGATCTCTTAGCCCTGTGTAAGGTGCATGTGATATTAGAGACAAAAATGATTTGAAGAGTTGAAACACTTTGCAATCCAGAGAAGAAGTCACTCAATGTATCGTACCCCGCTATACACCAAAATTAGCACATATATACAAGTTTGTTTGTTTTTTTTTTAAGTGAGGAAACCTGCAAAAAATAGTTGATTGACACAAACATGCCAAAAAACGGAACACCTGAAGGCAGCATGGAGGCCAATATTATCTTTTATGAGATGATGATGATGATGATGATGATGTGGGTCTCATCTTTTGCTCTGCTATTATGGCTTTGCAATTCCTGCATTATGTTACCAGCTCACTAGCTTGCTACATTGTTAGCCTTTGTCAGGCTTTCAGATGCTGACATATTGCCGTTGCCTTGCAGCAGTGTTCCCACGACTTCACCACTTGACCACCAGACATATCATGTACACGACTTCACTCCACAAGCTCACAAGTTCCATTTGAAAGCAGCATCTGTCTGATATCAGGCGACACATCATCGTCAACATGCGTCATCATCGCGTAGGAAAAGGGGCAAAATTTGTGTATCCACTTGGGTATCACGTTTTCATCACTGCTGATTGGAGCTGGAGCCGATAAATGCCCGTGACCACTGCAGTCATTTGACCGGGGAGTAAATACTGATTGTACTCTTTCCCACTGAAGACAAAAGCCAGATGTTAGTGGGTTTTTTGTCCAGTGGGAAAGAGCAATTTAGACTGATCAGACAAGTTGCATGAAAACGGCTTGTTTTACTTATGCGGGTTGATCTGAAGAACAAAAAGATAGCTCATTTAATGGATTAATACACTATTGCTAGTGAGAACTTACTCTTTCCAGAATGCCTGTTAAACATTCCAGGCTTCAGCAGACAGACACATCTGTAAAGCTGCGGCTGTTGTGTCATTGCATGGTATGATGGCAGTAACAGGTAAAATTTAAATCCTGACTTCAGGAATTTGGCCACAGTTTCTTTGGCTATACTTTTTGCTGTTCTGACTCTGACTTCCGCCTGTGCCAGATTATACTTTGTTCATTGTTACTTAATAACCATTTGATCGAGGACCAAGTCTTGTCTGGCAGGACTGTGAAACAGTCGATTTGGTGTATTTCACAAACCAAAAATAATATTATCAGGTTCTTCAGGGCTGTGAAATTTAACAGTGGTGGTGGTACAGTTGGTTCATTGTTAAAAAAACAGTTTCTCCCTCATATATGTGGTCGAGGAGAAGCCGGGGGTGGCATTAGAGGTCTTGGTGTGCTTCCAACCGTTCTTGTCTTCTTATATTCCACTAATTCCAGCCAGACCCAAAAATGAAAGAAAAAAATCTGTTGTCTGTGTAAAGAACTGTTTCCCATCAGGTACATCAGGGCAAAACAGTCTCAGCTAGGTTTCCCTTTCCATTCTGTTTTCCCTTTCATTTCCCTTGATCAACTAGTTTCAGTCTAATTCTCGGTAGAGTGCAGTTCTTTCCATCACCTCACCGTTTGACCCGTGTTTTGCGAAACATGCACAAAATTTCCTAGAATGTAATTTACGTGGGAAACAGCAGGAAGTTCAGTGCATTCAGGATTGCAATTACAGATAAGCTCAAATGTTTCCTCTCAGCAACAAACAATGCAGTGAAAGGTGTAGTTAAGTTCTGTTTGCAGTGCAGCTCCCACTTTCCTGTTGTCATCTCAACATAAAACAGAACGTGGAAAAGATTCAGTTTTCCCAAAGAAAAAAGTACATGTGCTCTAAGGGTGTTCCCTGGTTATATACATAATATTAGCTGAACTTTCCCAATCAACAGACTGACATAAGACTGCTGAAGGAATGTAGAGGTTTCATCCTATGTACTATCTGTAGATATTTTTGTGGTCTAGACAAGGAGTGGTGTTAAGAATGTGAAATGTTCTTTTAGGAATATAATGTACAAACCACACCCTGCAGAATGCATAGCTGAAGAACGTCTCGAAAGCTGGGAAGATGCCAGAACATTTGATTTGAATTTTCTCTTGCATGTTAGCA
This sequence comes from Chaetodon auriga, assembly GCF_051107435.1. NCBI lineage: Eukaryota > Metazoa > Chordata > Actinopteri > Chaetodontiformes > Chaetodontidae > Chaetodon > Chaetodon auriga. Next base: position 15,424,013 of record NC_135075.1, on the reverse strand, counting down.
AATCAAGCAACTGCTCTGCTGTCAGCCTCTGTCACGCACTTGGAAATATGACTGTACAAGTGCAGAGATGTCTTTTAGTAGAAAGCATTAATTGGGGTGTCTCTCCTCTCCTCTTTTTCCAGTTGTTGATGGACAGCAGCGTAATGCGATCCAGTGAGACACATGCCACAGTGGTACAGACTCAACTGACAAGGACTTGCATTACTAGACCTTCTACATGAGGCTAAGATTTCCCATTGACCAGTGCACTGGAGAGTCTTTATTTATAGCCTGGAAATGAACCTTAAGAGAGTGCTGCCATGAGGGGGCTGCCGTGATGTGTCGGGGGGTTACCGTCACTGTGACCCCTGGATCAAGATGTTCCTCTCGTAGCTGTGTCCTGTTGCTGAGATCAGAAGGGCACACAACAAGGGTGTTGGCTGGGTCTTACTCAGCACTGACTCAAGCAAAAAGAAAAGGCCTTTCAAAGCCCTCGTTGGGCTGCATATCGCTTGACAGAACTTAGATAAACGGCTGATGATTCCTCTAAGTCCTCTGATGATAGGGAACCTGGTCCAGCCAAAGCCCAATGATACTCCACCTCTGATGTTTCAGGGATTCGCAGAGACAGGGGTGTCATCTGTTAAACACCTGTGGCCAGCAGGGAGTCACTGGCGGCGTTTGGCTGGGTGACATTAAGTGTGGCAGGACTGTCAGCGCAGCACATATGAGGTTTTATAAACACTGGGTGAGGCAGCCTACCAATCATCCGCCGCCCCCTGTGTGTTTATGTAGACCTAATGTCATATATTCACCGGCCCTGCCCGCTGTTTACACAGATCAGACAGTTTCTTGAGCCAGGGAAAGAAGGCGAGAGTTGGCCGAGAGCTCAGTTATCTTTGGCTAAGTCTGCCAAATGGACTTGACTACACCGCTGCACATCGTCTAATGGAACACCGCAACAGGAAGTAGACCCTGCAAGTTAGAGTTACAACAATTAGAGTTTTCTGCTTCAACTATTTTATATAATCTCAGTCCCGTTGAAAACACTGTCAGATTTTGTGCTTCTGTTTTCAACATCAACTCCAGTCAGTAAGATTCCTGCTCCAACTGCTTCTATAAACATCTCAACTGTGGACTAGATTTCGATCTATCTTCTTTCAAATTACTACCCTTGGCTAAGAAAATTCAAGCAGTAGTGTCCCAGTTATCAGGATAATTGTCACACCCTCCAGGTCCTCTCATCTGTCGCACGTGTTGGAGCATAACAGAGGTCAGCGTGAGATGAGATCATTTCACTCTATTCTTACTGTTTCTCTTGGGAGGCTCAAAAACAGTCTATTGGGTCGGTATTATTATCTCTCTGAACTCATTCCATCTTTCTCTGGCTGACAGACATGGTAGTACGCGGGCACATTGATCGTGCGAGGTGCTCTGCGGTGTTAAGTGACCTGCTGGATCCACTGAGCCATCACACATCAGAGGTTTCCTGGTGTTACATTACCGCATGCCTGTGTCTCAGAACACAAGGTGAACGGGTGAGGATGAATAAGTGAAGTGCTCAGGCCCTTAGGAGCCCCTGCACTCACTATCATGTGACATCTGCAGCACTACAGCTACTGTGGCAGTCCAGAAAGCCCTTGTGCTGTATTTACCCAGCTGTGATTTAAAGTTTGATGTAAGCACATCTGGAGCTACTCACGTCCTGTGGACAGGTAGAAGCAACACACTGCACGTTCAAAATGATTCTTTTGGGTAAATTAGCTCCAATTAATTGATTTGTAAAATCGGAAAAAATATATGTACACTGTATTTACATGAATGAGCTCAGAATGCAAAATTAGCATTCTCAGATGTCTAGATCTACAGCGACCAGAGCGGTGTATACATTTAATTTTATTTCACTTTTCTGATTTAAAATGTGTGTAAAAAAAAGTGTAATTTCGGCCAATTCCTGAATGAGCTGTTTTAGTCTTCTGATCATGGTATAGCATGCTGGAGTGTATAAGGTGTCTTAAATGCGTTGCATGCTTCAAGCTAATTTTTCTAAATGAAACAAAACTTTTATCTTGCTTTCCCTTTCATTCCATGTGTTTCATTTCTAGATTATTTCACTCAGAAGTACATTCAAACTTTGATGTCTCTTGAAGAATATGCCAGCACAGAAGACATTAGTTTTATATAATGGGATTAGGTCCCTGAACGCACCTTTCTTTTTAAGAGCTCACAGTGAGGAGGAGGAAGGAGATGACATGAGACAAGGGGCCCAGGCTGAATTCAAACACAGTGTATTGCAGATTTATGATGTGATGCACTCTTTAAAAGCTTATTCTTGTGCATGCCACTTAAGTACAATAGGTTTACTATTATAGCTTTAAGTTTAGCCTAGTTCATAATCATTATCTTTAAGCATTTCAGCATTAGACAGCCTTACATATCTTACATACAATTATCCCATTCAAAGAATCTGTCACCCTCCACTGTAGAAAGAATATTACTCATCCATCACAAGAACTCCTTCTTCTCCCTTGAACCTTTATAGAATCAGTGGTCTCCCTCAGCTTGTTTGCCTGTAGTCGTGCAGCTCTACCGTGCAGACACAGACCAGATTCCCTAAATCTTATGTAAGCAAAAGTTCTATATTTGCACCTCATATCAACAGTGTCACTGACCTTTTGCTTGTGCGTGTGTTTGCTTCTTGCAGGTGATGCTTGCAGGGGTTCCAGCTAAGCTGTGCTGACACACCGGCTTACCACACACGATAAATGGCTGATAAAGAGCTGCTCATGCACGCATACAAAAAAAAAAGAAAGAAAAAGCACAGTGCAAAGGCATCAACACTTCATAGACATGCACCTGTATTCATGCTCATACATTCCTATTTTGTTTCATTTATCAAGATGGTGTTAATAAGTGCAACACAAAGAGTATTCAGTGTTTTCTAAAGCAAGGAGAAGTTGCGTGTTGACTTTGGCTGATGACAGGATATCTGACATCTCACTTTTCACCTCCGTCTTATGCAAGAGAGCCTCAAGGGAGTTCCCTGGGGGCCTCTGTGGGCCTAAGTGTCCTCTCTGGGGGGGAGGTATGGCATGGAGGGAACAGAGAGGGAAGGTGGAAAGATTGGAAAGAGGAGATGGAGTCATGCATGTACAAATACCCAAACTTTTGCTGACCTCTGTTTTCAGGCTGGGGTACACTTGAAAAACTAGTTCAACCATGTGTGAAGGCAAAAGGGCTGACAGCTGCTTCAAACGGCCACACTGAAATAGAAATGACAAGGTGCGATCGTCATTTTAATATGGGGATAACAGTGCCCATTTTCACATTCATTCATAGCGTTGTGCTTATTTGTTTAGAGAAATTGTTGTGTAAAGAATGAAAAAAGAGAGAGAAGCTTAAACTTTTCTTGCTTTCTCATTTCCACATACCTGGTTGAAGAGGCCATTCATGTCTGATGTTGCAGAAATTGCCTGTTGCAGCTCTTCCATTTCAGACTTCAGAAGGATGTTGGGGGGGGGGTTCCAACCTAGACACAAGTTAAAACTGACATTGTACACCAAGCCCTTAGTCAGTGTCCTCTGTAAAACAACCAAGGGTTCGGAGCGTCATTCTGAAAGGTGGGATAACTTGGACGGTGAGGAGGAGCAAATTATACCCTGTTTTGTGTCTACGATGCAAACTAACATCAACATAGCATTACTTTATATTATAGGCTAGCAAAGCTGGTAATTTGACTCAATTTGACATTAGACACTACTGTTATAGTGTTTTCCATCAAATATATAGAGTTAGATAACTTTCTAATTGGCAACTACTTTATTACAGTTTGCCAGTGCAGGCTATCATTTTGAGTTTGTTCGAACTTATGGAGCACCGCTCTATCACCCTGTGTTGTATTTGATGGTTTCACCACTCGATCCCTCAATGTGGACTTGGCATCGTAACTTAAGAGAGAACTGACGTATAGCTGGTGCACCAGCCATGGGAGCATAGTGTCCCTGTGGACATTATATAATATCCTTGGGGAGTATCATTTCTTGCATTCACAGTGCTTCCAGAGTGTATGCAGATCTATGTGGAAGTTCTTTGACATGGGATATTTGGTATCTTACTTGGGAGCAAGGGTAGGAAATGTTCTAGGAGATGTATGGAGCGAAGTGATGGCAAACGCTGAAGGGTTCTGTCTCCGCTCCCCCTTCGTCTCTGGCTATATATAAGCTGTTCTCGTTAAGAGCAAATATGTCCTCTTATCCTCTGGCACAGGATGTAATTTACCTCTCTTTCTCTCCTACTAAAGGCCTGGGCTGTTTTTAGCTTTGTCTCTGAAGGTTACTTCTCCAGCTTTCCCTCCATGTTACAAGAATGTTTCTGTGCCTCTAAATTTCATTTTTTCCTCTCCAAACATTCTCGTATGCTTAACCTTCACCTAGGGAGGCCTGCCCCAGTTCCCAGCTCTTTTTTTGGCTGAACTTCTTTTGTGTGCCCCATCAGAGAGAATAGGTGAGAAATACGGATTAGGTTAGAAAATCTCCTGACTTCTGGTCTGCCTCGTTTCATTATCTCATACCAGTGCCATTCCTGCTGGCATGATTAACTCTTTACCTCACTTGTTTTCTCAAGCCCTGCCACTTTCGTGTGACCGACAGCACAAGGCTAATGGACAACGGCGTTCACTGGGAGTTTGTGTTGGCATTTGTTTTCACAGCATAAGTCACTCTCTTTTCTGGCAGTGCCCTCTGTCTGCTGCCACCGCACTCTCACCCAGTCTGTGTTCTCATAGGAGAGGGCCAAATGCCCTTTGATGCCTGCCAGTCAAACGGCTTTACGTCCACGGCCTCATCCTGCCTCTTCATTGTTCTTTCTGTCCTCCTTTTGTCTGATCCGCTTCTTGATCTCTGGGATTTACCGCTGGTAGTCATGATGGTGGGCTCTGGGGTCAGGGTTATGCAACCCTTGGGATTATTCCATGGGACAAATTGAGTCAGACAGGCTGAAGCTTCTGCAGGCTGAAGATACATTCCTATAGAGCTGGTTAGAGGCAGGCATACACTTGCACACATACATATTTTTGGTGTTAGAAGTTGATTGGCTGAGGATTTGTACAAGAGAGCGTCTGATGGAAAGATGCTTTATTTGTTCCTTGTAAATGATTTACCTAATAACTGTGTTTTAAGCCAGTTACGTAAGTCCTCCTCCTCTTCTCTTTTATTTTTTTGACAGTGTCCCTCAGCTTGTGCATACAAGGACAGATGAGTGGCATCTGTGGCAGTGGCCTGCCCTGGCCCAGATCCCAGGACCCTCGGGATTCCCATAAACCCCCGTCTGTCACTAAGACTCACTGGGTCTAGTTTCCTTTGGCACCAGAAAGTGACAGAAAGGGAGCTACGAATGATATGGGGATTCAGGGAGGAGTGGCTGAGCCTCCTCACACGCACATCCATGCTGGTTGGTGCTTGTCACCCTGGATGGATCTCATATATGTCAGACTTGGTTAATTAATGTTATGTCAACTTACTGCCAATGTTCCACTCAGCTGTAGTGTTGGCCAACACCTCTTATCCCACTCCCTGATATAACACAAGCTGGGCAGGGTGCCAAGTCATTACTCTAACATTTCCAATCCAATTTTGAGTGGGTTTTATGTTACTCTGCATCGACCCACTTGCTCAACTTTATGTTGTCAGAAGTCACAGAGTACCTTCACAGCAAAAAACGTCTTTGTTTATGTCTCTGTGCCAAAGTCAGACAAAAAGACTACAGAGTACACAAATGTGGTACCAGATATTGCAGGGATTCTCACATCTCAGCATAAAAAGAACCAAATAAAGATCTTGTCTGTCACATACTCATCTCTCAGCCCTGACACACATTCACCTGTCAGAGACGACCACAGAGACATTTAACCCAAAGCCAGCTACTGACCTCTGGATGGAGATGTCTAATCTGAGACTCAACTAGGGACTGGGAGGTGCATCTTCATCATCTACCATGCAGGAAACTTGTAAGGAGGACAGTGAGGGAGATGCAGAAGAGGACAGTGAGGGAGATTCTGTTTAAGACCACACTGTGTATAAGGTGGCTACCAAACACCATCTCCTGCTTACCTGAGTACTAAAAAAGTTTTGCGCACCCCTGGTTGTAGTTCAGATGTATATAATTATGCTGAGTGAGTACACTGAGTGTACTTTATGTCTCACTGTGTACAAGTACAGGATGTACTGTATATTTATAAATGTCTCACCTCCGCTGAGGTCACTGGAGAGGAGGGATTTTGAACAGTTCCAGTTGTAGGTAAATAATGTCATGTCCCACACATCACCGGTGACGCAGGGCAGTGATCAGTGGTGTAGTAACGCACACACGCACCTTCACTATCCCTCTCCCTCACCCACCATTCACAGCGTCATTCCCAGCAAAAAAGCTGCCTCAGTCATTTGCCCACTAAATGACCTCAACTGCAGCCATTACCACATCACCACAGAGGCCCATTGCCGCACAGCCGTCACAGAATGTCATTAACACATTTCCAATCACCTCCTCCACTTTCACACCAAAATGCTACAGTATCTGATGGTGGTATGACTGTTTGTCAGATCAACTGGGAACCATTTGTCCTTCACAGCCAGTCTATCTACTGCTGAGAATTAACACACATCTTCCAGTTGCACCCTGTAGTGATGCAGCATTTTATGTAATCACAATAATCCGTCAATGGTCACATTCACTGTACTTACTGAAGAAAAGCATGAGGTGTTTAAGGCAGAGAAACAGGTCTTTTTTTATATGGGCCCTCAGACACTTTTTACTTTTTCAAATGCTTTAAAAGAGACTAAAAACTACAATCATTTCACTTGGAAATTATTACTCCGTCAATGCATTTGTCAAAATGTCAGCCCAGTTGGGCTTTAGGAAATAATGTGCAGTGAGTAAGCCAATAAGCCAAAAAATGAATAATCAATAAGCACACCAACTGGTCAGACTGACAAAGAGGAAGCAATAAGGTCCCTACTGCGAAATGTGGAGGTGAGAATTTAGCAAGAAGACTCTTCATTCATTCATATATTTAATCACTTGATTGTATGGCTTGTATATTGTTTTATCACAGTAGATTCAATGAGCAAAAAGCTATTTCTGGCAGGTGATGCTTCCACTGTATATATGTATATTTAAGAAGGGTTTAAGCAACACAAGTATACTAATGCTAACAAATGTATGTAATGCTAATAGCAATGCTAATACAGCCATTTGGTCCTGATTCATAATATTTATAAATGAATTAGTGAATAAACAACAGATTTTGTACCATCCAGTGTTATGCAGTTTAAAATCACACATCCACCTCCTCAGTGTGTTTTGGGAGCGCTCCATCTCAGCTGCCTCTGTATCGCTATATCTGTCTGGTATTTTTCCACTGAATTTGTGGAGGGAGATGAGGTGGTGGGTCCTTCATCACAATGGCTTTTTTTTCTTTTCTTTTCTTTTTTTTTTTTTTTTTGGTGTACGTTAAGAAGCATTTACCCTTCATCCTGCCTCCTTCCTTTTCATCTTCCTTCACACCACTGCAGCACTCGACGGGCTTGGAAAATTCCACACTGCAGCAAAGAGAGGGGTGGCAGACAGAGAGAGAGAGAGTGAGCGAGAGAGAGAGAGAGAGAGAGCAGGTGGGATGCTGGAGGGAACGGATGAGAAAATGCTCGAGAGGAATAATCGATGATGTGAGATTTTCAGTATGTCGTGGGAGAAACAAGTTTACACTCTGAATGATGCAAACTGTCAGTGAGATATGTGAGATCAGGGAGACGGAGGAAGGATGTGTTTGCATCAGTAATTATGAGTAAGTGCACATGCAGATAAGGAGGGGAAAACATTACACAGCAAAAATGAGAAAACACATTTTTTGATGACTGTACCTCCACATCATACTATCAAAATACAGACACATAATGCGGACAGTTAGGAAGTTAGATAATGCGGAGTTACAAATTAGAGGACATATAAATAATGATGTGTTATTTCATATGAGAAGCTCTTATTGAAGAGGAAGGAAGGAGAGCTGTATTAATCTTGAGGGAATGAGTGATGGAGGGATGGAGAGGTGCAGCTCTTCGGTAATAGTAATCTCTGCAGAAACGTGCATCCACCGTCACGTGCACGGAGAATAAGCAGAAAAGCACTGCAGTACCCAAATACTGCTGCTTAGACCTGGCACCCACTAACACTTAACTCAGAGCTGCAGCTTTAATGCAGACCCACGCTCCCATACTGTACTTAAATTCAAATTATGACAACACTATTTACATTAATCACACAGATGTATGGAAAGATATGACTTTTACTTTTTCACATCTATTCATAAACAAAATTGCTGTTGATTTCTGCAAGTTCGCAGTGTTAATGTATTACCAACTAGAGGAAATGAAAAAGAATCCATTTATTGCACAAAGGTTATTATATTATGACCCGCATCCACCTCCACAGGCTGTTTTTCAATGCACTGAACTGGGAGCAGCAGAGACAAGTTGTGAGCATTGACATATCATCACATAAATTGATCTGGCAAACATGTTGGCAAATTTACACATTCAGCAGTGAAGGAGCAACATTATCATTCATCTGGAGTAGTGTTTCTGTCCACCTGGACAAATATAATGCCAGTGTTCACTTTCATCTTTTAACTCCAGATTTGGTCCCTACCAACTCCCGCAGGAAATATCCAGATTTTGTAGCTGCTAAATGCTCCACTGTTTCCACCAGCTAGTTGCTTACTGCCTCTGCTGCTTGGTGATGAACAGGTAGCATACGGTGATGAAAACAGCTGCCTCCTGTGGCTGAAAACAAGGTTACGAGAGCGGGGAGAGTGAACCAAAACAGTGAACTTCCAGCCGAACATTAAACAATGAGCTGAAACTCCAATTCTGAGGAGGAGAGCTGATAATTCTCTGTAGGTTCATCAGTACAAGCGATGCCTTTCGCATCATCCCATTGTTTTCACATTGTCATTTGATTTTGCCGACAAACTCAAACAGACTAGACACCAATGTCACATTGAAACACACTCAGGGCCAAGTGCCACAAGACAGACGTCACAATGTGACGAATCAATTAACCACCCTCAGGGATCTGTTCCATGCAGATTGATTCAAAACAACAAGTCTAATGCGTTATTGATCAGCATCATGCAGTTTGCAGTTGGACTGACAAGTGGCTGGAAAATGTGGGAAGATTGTGACACGTGAATAGGAGACGGGTGTGCGTCTAGCACTCATTATATTCAGTCCACATTTGTAGACATTTCTATTTATAATGAGGCTCAGTCCTGAGTGCCACTCATTACAGTTTATAGCAGTGCTGTTTTAGGAATGATTTAATTTACAAAGAGTGACTCGAGCTGCAGGGAAGTTCTGCTTTTTGAAGTCAGCACTTTCAGGTTTTTTTAGAGAAATGAACAAACTTTTTGTGATGCTGCTGCAGGAACAGAGGAGCATATGACTCAGATACACACTGAAAACTCGACTTTATATTTTCAGCTTTATTATCACTTGTCATTTGTTGAAGGGTAAACCACCTTCAAATAGACTTTCAGCTGCTATAACACTAAACACGTAATATTTAAGAACTGAAACTCAAAGACTGACATTCAAGCAGCTAAAGCTCAAGTGTATACATTTCTGTTATTTATCTAAAAGCTTACTTAAGGTTTGGTACATTGCTCTGTAATGGCATAAACAGAGAGAAGCGATAAAAGGTTTTATAGGACATTCTTTAGACTTTAAGTTAAAGCAGAACTAGCTGTTGGAATCCAACAGTATGCATCATGAAAATGCTGCTCAGCCTCAAGTTTACAGCTGTGAATTATTCAGTTCAGCTGTGCCTTGAAACTTAAACAGCCAAGGTCTTGTTGCAGTTAACCTTGACAAACAAATCTTAGTTTCTGAGTCTGTCTGGCCACCTTTTTCAGAGATGCTCAGTCTTTTGAGAAAGGGAAACAGTTGCATAGATACTGGTGTCACTGTGTGTTTCTGCACAGCCTCTGATTGATGACAAGTCTAGACTGGGCAACACTTCAGGTCTCTCACATTCCCTCCTGTTCGTAGTGTGGGGACTGTGCAGTGCAGGCTAATGTGGGCACTAGTGTATTTTAACTTTTTATTTCCATTTCCCGTTCCCCCATAAACTCTGAGACTAATAAACATGTAGCTCTGGATCACATTCACATGCTGAATCTAATTTTAAGTAATGCAATACCAGGAGGTCTACTTACATTTCTGGATCATTAATGGTAGTTTGGGGAATGCATGACAGTTCTCAAAGCACTCCTCCATAACTTTTGTGTACCAGGGAGCACATGAGGCCGGGACCTCTCTCTTCCTTCTAACTCGCTCCAGAAAACTGTCATTTTCAAATAGATTGCTGATGTGAATGATACTGGCAGTGACTCAGTGCACGTCAACAAAACCATCTGGACAGTGTATTAAGGAACTCATTACTGACTCAACTGAGGAACAGTGGCTGCACATGGTGGCCGGTTGAGAACAAAACTCTTGACCCTTAGCTGTTGTATTGACTTGTCTCTGCTGTTGACCAACATCCATTTCATCAGGCCAGACAGTGAATGCAGCAGCAGAGTCAATTGCAGCCTCATCTAGAGTGTTTCTGACGGTGTGAGATATTGATGGTTTCTCACTATGATAGTGCTAATTAGTGGTATTGAAGCACAGGCTGGCCAGTGCTAATTAAAACCAAATAAAACTGATGTGGTGGTCAGTTTGGGCCTGTCGAAGCAGGTACCGTAGTGACAGCTGTGGTCCACATTGAGGGATCCACATGGCATAGCAGCCTGAGGGAAGTTCAACATTTGTGAGTTGTATGGAAAGCTGGATGTACTCCAGACCTCGCCTGTCTGCACATATCAATGCTGCAGTATCTGCATGGGAGTGGCGATGAGGAAGCTAACACGATGTCCCATTTAGGAATACAGAGAGGTCTTTCATGGTTGCAGAGAGACAGTTGCATGCCCAATTAGCATCTCGAAAGTCTCATTCCTCTATTTATTTGTTTAGAGACGGCAACTGAAATGCTTGAAGGCCTTAGAAACATTACCTGTTGTCATCCAAGCAGTTTGCTTGCCTCAAAATTTCATTTTCTTTGTAGCAGTCTGACTATGCACATTAGGCTGGAGATACCCTTGCTTTTAATTATGTGTTTGCATGTGCATGATGGCTTCCTGGCATACCCTGCATCTCTCTGGAGCGTCGGTTGTGAAATTAATGCTACTCAAGATGCACATATACAAAGATGTTTTACCTGTTAAAAGGAAGCAGTAGTGAAAAACTCCTGTGATGATTAGCCAGCTAAACAAGGTGTGTAAACGTCTGTATGAGTTCCAAGTGACGTGAACATAATATGAGTAGAGCAGAAGTTATATACAGTTAACAACTAAACCATTAGCTTAGTTTTATTGGTCTAGAAGGTCTTCAGACAGAGATAACACCCAAGACAAGTTTTATGACCAATCCATCTTAGCCACAACACTGGGACAAACTGACACAATGTTTTTTTTGTGCAAAGAAAGGAATAACTTACAGCTGCTAAATTTACAAGAGGGGACAAATAATAATACAAAGTTTCCCCTAATTGAACTCACAAAACTGGTAGATTTTTAAAGGGAGTCTGGGATCAGACTAAAGTTACTGTTTTTATAAAATGTAATAATTTTCCCACCATTAACATTTTTACTTTTTTCAGAGCAATAAATTCATTCATAAGAGTGGACTAATGATGAAGAATGTGACGTCATTTCACAAAGTTTCTTAAGTTATCCCTTAACTCAACAACTCGAAAATCTCAGCAGTTTTTTAAGGGATTCTGGTAATTTCTCCCCACGTGAGCATACTGCAGTTATTGTGCTCTTTAAATTGTGCTCCAAACACTCAAATCAACTGCACAACAGTACTGATTTGACCTGATGTTCGCTGTCTGAGCGTACAGCAATTTATTTTGCAGTTTTATCTTACTTGTGTTTTTCTGCAACATGAAATCCTACATTCACCACCAAGGTACATTTTGCAAGTTCGAGCTGAAACTAGTGGTCGGGTCACTATTGCTAACATAAATGCAGTTAACTGTTAGAGAAGAGAGAGACAGCAGCAGATGATTGAGTGAGTGTGAATGATGAGTTAAAAAAGTATTAATATAAATATATAAATAAGTATTTAATGATAACAGCTGTGAAGTATTCTGTTTCTACTCAACACAAATACTAATTACTAACAACTACTATTTTTAGCATCACAATTCATAATCTGGAAGGTAAACAACAGTTTTTGAGTTATGTATTTCAACTCCTCAGTAATTAATAGTTTTTCAATGTAAAAAGGCGCCAGAGTGCACAAAATGTCCTTAAATCCCAGTAACGCCCCGGGTGCCCTCCAGTGGTATCCTTCAGCTCATATGTATGTGAACAACTACATTCAGGATGAAACCCATTGACTATGTGAACACAAGGTTAAAACGCTGGTGTCTCTCTTACTTGTTTTGCTTCAACTGAAGTTTTTGTCAAAGTAAAGCTCAGCTCACTATTTTAGCCCAAACAGCGACAACTTTGCCGAGTAACAGTTTGCCTGTCTCCCATCTGTCTTCCCCACAATTCTTCAACTTACTACTGACTGCTGTCTTCTAAAGAACAAAAACGCTCAGAAAACTGCAAAAGATGCTGAGAAACTCTAACATTTGAGACTTTACGATCCTTTTCAAAGCTTATTTTTGATTTTCTACCCCCATTCCTCAACTCATCTCATTAATTGGATTGTCAGTGTGAACTTTGTTGTGAAAGGACGTCTGTGTGTCAATGTTTCTCCAGGGCCAGCACTTCTGAACACACTGTACTTTGCGTCAATATAATGTCATGGGGTTTATAGTCAGACTGGATTCACTGGCCTCTTACATAACACAGCAGGAGCACACAGGGCTAACATTCAACCCTCCCCTCTCTCTCAAACACATACATCTGCACAGATGCAGACATGCACACACACGCCCAAGCAACATACACATACACGCTCACACTGATATGTGAGGGAACTCCAAAAGTCCTTCCATCTGCAGACTGAAAACAAAAACATGCTCTCTATGTACAGCCAAGAGGGGAGGAGCCTTGATTCTGACTTTTAACAGATGATGTTTATCCCACTTTTCCCGGAAAAAGAAAACTGGTGCACAGCAAAGTGCACTCGACGGTGTGAGAACACTTCATGTCATGACCTTTGCACCTAAAACTTTTCAGCACCCACCAGCTCATTCTGTGTCAGAGCACAAAAGACAAAACTAACAAAGTCATCGTTTTATCTCTACTCATTAATCTGAATTGGGGGGACAAGCAGGTGTTGTCTCTGTCCCAGATACGTACCAAACCCCCTGACTTAGCTATTCATCCACTTCCCACTCCATTACATGATGTCTTCAGGTTTGCAAAAACTTAAAAAGAGTATTCATTTCCAGGAGTAACTGCAGAAATTGTACAATTTTAAGATGCTGCTTAAAGCTCAGTTTTGCTCAACCATGAGTATCTTCATGTGACCCAATGAACTTCAGTTTCATGGAAGTCCTTGAATGGTAAATGTCTCTCAGCTCTGTTTATTTTGGTCTGATTCTTAAGAGTGCACGAGTCTGAGCTCAGACAGAACGTATACTGTTTGTGTGTGTGTGTGTGTGTGTGTGTGTGTGTGTGTGTGTGTGTGTGTGTCCGTGCATGAAAATCATAATATTATGCTTCTAGGTTTTGGCAGTTCTAGGCGACACGTGACATCCTGTGCAACACGTGGAGATCGGGAGGAGTGGTTTTGTTTGTATGAATCTGACTCTCAGCATGTTTGGGTCATATGGAACTCATTAATGTACAGTGAGCTGTGAGACGTGCACACACTCTCATAGTTAACAACTCACACCATGTCATTTTCACTAATCTATTCCACTGCAGTCCTCACTCAGATCCACAGTAAATCCCACAGATTGCATTTGTGAAACTAGATTAGTGACTTTTAGTTCAAAGGTGACAGCCCTTGATATTTATGCCTCTCCGTTGCTGTCTATTAACTCCAGGTTTTGAGACAGCCGCAGGTAAGATACCAGAGATAAAACTGGTCATGTTTCACACAGAAAAAAAAAAAAAAAAAACTGACGTGTGCGAGGAGGTTAGAAAGTTTGTTTTCTTTCTCTCCACAGTCTCCACCCACCGAGGTTTTCAGGCATGCAGGACTCTGCTGTATGCTCTCTGTCAGCTCTGGACTGGATCCAAATTTAAACTCCGCACAAAGCTGCATCTCGTGAAACTTACTTTGTTAATCAATGCTTATTTCACCATCACCAAACCAAATTTAGTTTGTCTTTTGTTGATTTGTTCTGTACTATGCCCGTTTAGTTTTGCAATGTTGACTGTATTTAGAAGCAATGACTTGTGGTCACAGTGCATCCACATGTAGTTGATTCGCATATCAATAAGGGGAGAGGATTTAGCCTTGTTCTTTGTATTCAGATGTTCAAAAGATGGGAATTTTGAGTTTACATCTTGGTTTGATTTCTCCCCATATCTGTGCGTGTCTGTTACTCTAAGGAAACCTTCTCTGTGCTTTGCAGCCTGCTCCTAAACAGCGGAGGCGTTGACAGCTCATTGGACTGTGGGTACAGTGAGAAGTCACAGAACAAGGATTACTGGGGCAAAAGGGAACTTTGTTTTGGGAGAAGGACCAACAGTCTGTGTGTAACAACACAGACATGGACAGACATTTTTTAATCTTCTACTATTATACATGGATACATTTTAATTTAATTCAGTATTGGTTGTTTGAATCTTATTGTTACTAATTATCTTTCAGAAAAATAAAAAGTAGGCTAATGTGCATTCAGATAAAGAAAATTGCACCTTTTTTTTTTATAATGTCTTATCCTTCTTATTTCAAAATGTTGGCAGTTATTTGCTGCAAACTCCGGAGACACGTGTGCTGCATGTGGAAAGTAAATGGGGATATTTTCAGCTTGAAAACACGATTTCAGAAAGATTTTAAGACTACAAAATCAGGAGAGATGGACATTATTTGCAATGAGTTGCTGAGCAGATGTGTGAAGTGTGAAAGGCTGCACCACTGATAGATATGCTCAGCAAATCCCTGAAAGCGCCGACTCATTCTGGTGCACTTGTCCGAGACTACGTGAGAGTAGAGAGAGGGACAGGATGTGGGGCAGGAGGGGGTGGGGCAGTGGGAGTCTGTCTGAGACCGAGCACGTGTAACAGACTTGGTGCGGCGGCTTGGAAAGTACCCAAGGGCCACATGCAGACAACCTGGGTGCCCAGATCCTGCACAAGGGATGTAGACCTGACTACATTTTGGGAGCAAACAGAGCTCAGGGTCCCCACTATCAATGCACAGCATCCAATTTTTAGTTATTTATTAGAGGTAAGGAGTCATGGGTAAGGTTGGGGAGGCGGGTGGCTATTTTGGCAGGGTGTAGGTGTGTAAAAATGTGTCAGCAGAGCTATAACAGACCACCTGACAGGAGCTATATATAACCTGAGCTGACGTGTGATAGTTGGTCCTGCTCATGTTTACATAAAGAGTAACATAAAAGATGGAGAAGAAAGCAAAGGCTGGCTCAACTGGCTTAAGACTAGGTTGACATTTGTATCCAACATCACACAGTTTGTTCAATATTAAAAGCTAACATGACACTTCTTTCTGGAAATGTAAACCCCCACTTTCATAAAGCAATTAGCATCCTGGCCTAATTTACCACAACGCAATAAAACCTGAGATATCTCTTCCCACACTGCTCATATACAGTGCATGCTGCCCTCCGAGTTCCCATGGTGCAGAATTGATCCACTGGGTGCAGAAATTGGGCCACAACACTGAGGCAGTTAAATGGGTTTTATTATTTATCACACAAGCATGTGAGTGATGCCTTGTACAGTACACAGAAACAGAAGCTGTGACGCTGCAAGCGATGTGTTTGCCAACACACGCAATCATTTCATGATTCAGTGTAACATGTGTGTTTACTAACACATCCTGAGCACACCTTGAACAAGACCCACCCCCTGCAAACAAGAGGCAGTCAGCTGCTTCCACCAAAGTGGGTCAGGCTGTGGCAAGTTGGTCACTGACAGGCTGGACCTGTCAGGCCGATAGCATGGTATTATCTCCTACAACATATGGAGGCTGCAGCAATTTTAAACACTGCTATTATCTGGTGTTGAGACTTCTTGTGACTGCATGCATTCATCTGCACTTGTTAGGAGCTTTCTGGCCGCTGCTCAGTGCACTAAGCATTGCTAATGTTGGCACACCATAAAGTTAAGCATGTTCTCAACTTTCACTCATATGCGCATGATACGCAGAAGATTCCACAGCTCGTTTCTGCACTATCAGTGTCTTCAAGTGAACTTGAGTTTGCTTATGTTAGGTTACATAAATGTGTTTTCAATTCTCCCACTGCACGTATCCTGGAGGAAGTTGGGTTATGGGAATTATCCAGGCCAACAGCTTTTCCCCTCTGGCTATAGACCACTGCAGCACATGCCTGTGCACACATATATGTTACAATTTAATGGGAGCCAGGAATGTGCTTGAGGAAGGTGTCAATGGACTTGAAGAATCTGTTAAACGCAGTTAAAGTTGTGAGGTTGCTGAGGTGCTCTCCAAAGCCATGGTTTGAGAGAGTAAAGGAAAGCTATCACCAGTGAAGCTGACATATTGATTGGGTTCATATTCCAATGTGTCAACTTACTTTGAAGATCAATGGTATCAAAATGATAGAGTTTATATAAACCCGCTACCTCTATTTTTATCAGTCTGTGTAAACTGCTGTCTGTTTTTTCACTCTTCAGCCTCTGCTTTTGATAAACCTTCCCTGTGTAAACAATCCATAATTGGCCGGTTTCTGACATACTGTGGTTCTTGGCCGTAAGAGGGTTTATTGCCTAGCCAGGCCATTGCCAAGTTTTATTATTCGCAAGAAAATGTGCGTCATCAATAGAGGAAGTCATATCCCAACAGTGGGTTGTTTACTTACTGTATATTACCCTGCCTCACGTTTTACGATTGCATTTATGGTTAAACCAAACATCCTCATTGCTCATCCAAGAATCATTCATGTTTGTCACTGACTGACACTAAATGAACTGTTCATAGAATAATGTACTTATTACTGTTGTCATTTTCTTGATACAAGTGGAACAATCCACATTCTTTAATTGTAGAAAACTCTGAAAATTGCATGGAGAACTTCACTTGTAAAACCAAGTCAATAAGATAAGTTGTTATGGCAAACGTTTTTTACTGGTATGTTTTTATGATGTTGGTAGATAACCACCAGATGACAAACAGGTGTTTTGATTGTAATTTCATCATAAAACAGTCAGTGTCCAATGATCAGATGAGCTTTTTTCCATCGTCAGCAAAGCAAAAGGCAGAAGGAATGATGTGAGGTGTGTGGGCGGTGGAGACGATTGCAGGAGTAAACAAGGCTGCCCTTGACTTGGCATTGGGTGTCAGAGTACCAGCAACACTCATCACTATCAACATGCTTATATGTACTAGACTGGCCTGTAGCTTAAACGAAGGAGGGAGCACCCGCGCCCATCCCCTTTCTGCAACAAGCTCCCTCACCCATGTTTCACTTCCTCACGTGTCTGGGATTGAGGGGGAGGGCTTCTGGATACAGTGGAAAATGGGATGTCAAGTTGGCAGAAATACACTGTTGTGATTTCCCCTACAGAGGAATTTCAAGGCACTCCTTGCCTCACAGTATAAATTTTACCCCCCAATGTTGGCTGTACTGTGCTGTAACCACACAGTCCTTCACTCATTACCTCAGTGGAAAGATAGTCCACTAAAAGTCTATGATTAGGCCGTAGATGTCCAGTGACCTGACCTTGCCTACAACACATGACAGTACATGACATGGTAAATAGTAGCTCCATTTGGAAGCAACCATCTTGTCTCTTTTCTGTTATAAAACCAAAAAATACTGTTTGAAAACACTTGCAATAAGTAATAAACCTCACGTTTGTCGAAGTCCTGGAGCACCTGTTGTAGCAGGGACCACCACAAACCTGATTTTGAGTACCATGCATGGTGTTTATATGTCTGTCTGAGGACAGATTTTGTCAACATGATTATGTCACAAAAATGTATCCCCCCCATCCATGCAGCCGTCCATCCCCCAACCTTACACCAACAGCCCAAATTCTTTTAAGTCGCACACCACTGTATCCCAGTTTCAATCATTCCAGTCTACTCTAAGACAGAGAGACCCTCGTCAGTGTAGCAAGCAGCTCTGTCAGGACCAAGGTCTACAGAGAGCTGGCAGACCTGCTCACTGAGGCTGTAGCAGATGCTGTACTGTCCATTGCGAAACCTCAAGAAAAATGTATGCATGTCTTCTCAATCTCCATTGAAGAGCAGCACAGCCGCTTCCCTGTGCTTTTCTATGGGAATCACTGGGACTGCCTCATCCACTGTGTGGGAAGGGAGGTTTTTTGTGGTTCCCACAAAAAACAGAGCCAGGCAAATAGCAGCCATCCATTACCATACAGTATTCAGAATAATCCATTAGGGAAACTGGGCTAAACTGCAGACAGATGAGTGATCAACTGTAGAGTGATCACTGAGGTCATGGGGATAACATGGCAGAGCGAGATGGGTCACACTCTCTAGGTCACAATAGGCCAGTTCAGTATTGTCTATGCTCTGCACAAATGCAAGTTTATACAAAAGCAGCTACACAAAATTCATTAATTCAGTATGGGCTTGATTTGGTCAGCTATTAATAGATTCCCCTACGCAATGGTTTCATCTCACCTTTACAGTGTTGTATGGTGAATCAACCATATACTGTCTACAGTCAGTAGTATCTGATTGATATCAGTAAGATAAGGCAGGATCAGTTAGCAGCAGCAGAGCAGAGAAAGGTAAGAACTAAGGATGCACTGATCCAACTTTTTCTTTCCCGATACTGACTGGAACACATCATCTTAGGGTATCTGCCGATCCCGAGTACAAATCCAAGACTAACACAAATTTAAAATCATTGGAAATTGTTGTAATCGTTTTAACTAGATGAGGGACAAACTGAGTCGGAAGTGATGGCATGAACACTCAATTTTACATGACATTGTCAAAAAACCGTATCTAATGTGGATTGGTCTGTAAAAATGTCAGTATTGGAGACAACTGGTGCATCCCTAGGAAAATGAAAATATTTCTCCATTTTATTTCTGTAAGTGCTGATGCATTTGTACAGGGCTGACTTCTGCTGCATCTATGGTGGGCTGAGTTTACAATGCCTGCCGTGTTTGTAGAAGGCCATCCATTATACAATGTGCATGGAGGAGGTTGTTGGACGTTGCATCACTGCTGTGCTTCATAGCTGGCTTGAGGGCCCTGTGTCACAGCCTGGACCTATTGTCCTGGGGCACAGACCCATAACATGAGAGGGGACTCCGTGCAAAGCTGACATAACACTGACACATCACTGAGGCCAGAATGACTAGGCTAGAAAGACTTCAACTCATACACATGAACACACACTCTCTTGGGGCCTTCATTCTGTCATTTTAGTGGGAATCGCTGAGTCATGGTTTGTCCAAAGAAATAAGGTTAAATAGTTTAATGATTAACCTTAACTTCAGTTTCAATATTAGTGGCACCATAATAAAGTAATTAAAACACACGTTTGTCATTCTGAAAGTATCTAGAATAAGCTCTCTGAGCGTCTTTATTTGACTAAAGGCCCTTTAGATCTCTCTCTCTCACACACACACAGAAACACTGCTGAGGCCCACTCTACACCTTTGCAATCACACAAGTAAATCCTTCACACGGTAACATGAAACGCCTGAATTTTTTCCTGAAAGACAAACTGGCACCATTAAGTCAGTATTGTTCTGCTGATCCTGGGATCAGAAAGTCTGGGAAGACCAGGGTGTACCTCCTAACCACAACCGCAGAAAGAGAAGAGTGGGTGCCCTGTTCAAGTTCCCATTTGTAATCCCACTGCAGAACTGGAACATCAGAGATTAGTGTGTGATTAGGCTGTAACCGTCCAGTGACCTGAGCCTGCCTACTGTACCTCAGCTTTGTCTGGCCTGGCAGACCAGTCAGACTCATTAGGTCGACTGCCACTCACAAAGAATATCCAGTTTGGTCTCCACATCTGAAGCTTGTTGGGTGAGCAATGACCCCTTACTTTACTCTGGTCCAGAGTAAAGGTTGCAAAGGCCGGCACACCAGAATATAGAGCTTTCACCGTTACCTTGCCCACTAACCTGCATTTTTTTTTTACTTGCAGTTTAATCCTTGCCATTGGTACAGTTTTTTCCAGATACTACTCACAGCCAACACCAAAGATATTTGTCTCTGGAAAATACTAATGCTGGGGAAAAATGCAAACTAGCTTTTAGGGATTAACACCACTGAGAAATGTTCCAGTGTTGAAGTTAGCATCTCATTTCACAGTGTCTTGCAATGTTGTCCCTTTAAACAAAACTTAATAACAGATGGCCACAAACATTGCTCTCAGGGCTCTACTTGTATCAGTGACTACGGATTCAGTTATCTGCCCCTTGAATATGTGTTACGTTGCAAAATGGTGTTGTGATGATGCTTTGTGAATATAGGAAAATTGCTTAAACGGTGCTCTGCTTTGCTTGTGTACAGTGTTGCACACTTCAGCACAATGTCTTTAAGGTGGTAAAAGCAGCATATTCACACTCATAAATTTGATCCTGTTCAGGTTAGATCAATTAGATCATGTTCAAAAATGCTGTCTTCTCATTTATTTTAATGAGACTGGCCAGCAAAAAGAGCTGGACCAGGCTCCACCATTGCCACTGCATAATGCAACATCATTGGCAATAACATGCACTGGTCATTGAAATACCTGGAAATGCACATTTTTCTGAGTGGCCAATAGCAATACTGCAGCACAAAAATCCCCTCTGGACCAAAATGCATCATCGCTGCACATCACCATTGTAAAAGACAAGTATTAAAAACTGTTAACAGGAGAAACCAAATCTTTTCCAGAGCCTGCTTGGAGGATGAGATGATGGATCACCGTTTTTCATGCTTTTTTGTTGGAAAGCCATGCCACCAGTGTCCATAGTTACTGACACCAATGCTGTTACTTCAAATATATGTCTAAAGATGATGTTGGGGAAGAAGACAGTGATGTGCACGTGTAATCCATTGTACAACCTGTATTACCAGGGTTTTGGGCATATTCTGTGTGTGTAACTTTCACTCGAGTTATCTTGAAGTAACACAGTGCTTCAGACTGATGGATGTATTATTATGACTGGACTTTCTGGGCCGTATACCGTTTTCTCACTATTACCTGTAGCAACAGTGATGCAGCCCGTTGTGCTTGCTTAATACAGGCCTAGCTCTGGTCTAAGCACGGCCTCATCTTGAGCCCATTATCATAATGACAAGTGCCCTACTTGGAAAGAGAGTTTACATTCCTATCCAAGTCACACCTCAGATTTCATTGTTCAGCATAATTAAACCTGATTTAATGGATAGTTATTTTGGCATCACGTAGTGCACTCCTCATATGACCTACTCAGTTTGTGTCGTCTGATGACATGTGCTGGAGGCTATGCTTCCAAGTCATAAACATGGGACTCCCCTTGGTGCTGTCCACTTCTTGTGCCAATGGTGTAATACAAACGCTTTCCTCCTGAAGTTTCTCTATTCAAGACTAATCGTGCAAGGTATTTATTATCACTTCAACTGAGGTTTAAAATCCACACAGGTAACACATTTAAGCTGAATTGATATCTGACATCCACTACTACCAAACACACCCTCTCATCAGTGAGATATAAAAACATGAGACGAAATTGCAAAATGAAAAATAAATGGCTTGTGGTCAGTGTCCTTCTTGCCTACATTTTCAGTTCTCTCCTTCAGTTTGCTAACAGGGATATGTGATGTTACAAATCAAGATGAAAATTAAAGTGCAGCCTGTCTCCAGAGTAACAAGAGCGATGAAACTTGCATGTACATTAAAAAAATAAAAATTAAAAATGCCGTCAGTGTTGTATGTTTGTGTCTAGTATTTTTCCTGCTCTCCCCTCCCCCCTGTTTTCTCTCCTTCCTCTTTGTTTGCGTGATCTGCTTGATCCTCTCCTAGGTGCCTTGTCTCCTCCCAGCGACAGCCGCGGCTCTGTGATTGGCTGTTTGTGTGGAGAGGCGGGCCTTACTGGCTGCTCGTGCTGCTTTTCTGGCTGGTGGATCAGCTCCGTCGTCAGTTTCGGTAACAGCCAGACGTTGAGGACAGTAAGGACAGTCATTGCTTGAAAACGTTTTAGTAGCTTCAAGGCTGCACATATATCGCCTTTTATTACACGTACAAACACGGAGATTATCCAGCCCCACGGAGGAGTTTTGTTATTTGTCCTCCGACAAGCAAAAAGAAAGGAAATAAGGGATTTTGTCGCTGCCTTCGTCCTTCCTGTCAAGCCCTTTGTTTTTCACTGCTGCGCTCGAGCAGGCGACCAGTAGCGCCCCCGTGCGAGCCAACAGAAAAGAGCTCGAGGATAGGGAGCCAAACGAAAGGTCGAGCTTGTTGCCTCCAGAGCGACGTGGGTCCCCCCAGCTCAATTGTCCGATGCGGAGTGAGGATGAGTCCCGCGCTGGAAGCCCTCATGCAGGCGGACGGGACTCCTTATCCCGGAAAAGGGGTGATGCTTGAGCCCTTCGTGCACCAGGTGGGAGGCCACTCCTGCGTGCTACGGTTTGGGGAGCAAACAATCTGCAAGCCCCTCATCCCTCGGGAGCATCAGTTCTACAAGAGCCTCCCTCCAGAGATGAGGAAGTTCACCCCACAGTATAAAGGTAAGACCCCCGTCCCAAATCTGCAGGAAGTGTCGAGCTGTCTGTCCAAACAGCGCTTGTGTGATGGTGTGTTGGTGCCTGGCGTTAGTCCTTTTTTTGTTTTTCCTTATGTCTTATATAATACTGCTTGTAATATATAATGTTTTATTTGCTGGATTTAATATTACACTGGGAAAAAATGCATTGGTTAAAATGATATGGATATTGTTGTGCTTTGGGTTCAGTGTGCTTGTAACAGACTGGTGCAAGGACTTCCAGAACATGGTGTACACAACAACACACCACAAAATGTATTTTTATATCTATGGATAGATACATTCCTGTTTGCAGAGGCCTCATAATGTGGCTTGAGTACAGTGTCCCGTATTGAAGAAATTGGCAGGCACCACAGGGTTCAAGGTGGGGTTTCAAGTGGCATCCAAGCTGGTGCTCGGTCTACCTGCCAGGGAGAGCCGTCAGGCATCTTTCAAGTGCTGTGTCTGTCTTTCAAGACTGCTAAGGTTTCAGGATGAGAAGGGGATCAAAAATAAATTAGGCAGATCACCAGGGGAGTAGTTCACAAGTCAGTCAAGGAGATTTCCAGGTCTGGTTACAGGTGCACAACAGAAACATGGACACAAATACACATTTCACCTACACACATGCTTTAATTGGAATATCATGTGTCCTGGTGGAGTGAAGGCCCACAGCCTCTCACAGTTTCATGCACAGACACAGATAAACCTAGTACATACTGATACGTTCAACTTTATGCGGCCGTGTGACGGAGGTAAGACGCACGGGTGGTATCTGACTCCTCAGTAATGCAGCATGGGACTATAAAAAGAGCCACACGAGGAGTGGGATTTGGAGATAAGGTAGTAGAAGACCTCTGGGGCCTTCAGATGCACCTCAGCAGTGACGCTCTTCTGTGTCTTACGTCCCACACAGTTGTAGGAAGAAGATTTGTTGCTGTGCTTTATAAAAAGTAATTTCTTGTGTTCACTAATTTTGGGTTGAGATAAAGAAATTTCAACAATATCTGATGGTTTCAGGGACATCTTGCAGTGGCCTGTAATGAGAATAAAGAAGAAATTCATACTCGTCCACTCAGTGTTCACAAAGATTCAGACTGAGGGTTTGAATTCCAAGATACAGATATGAAAGAAGGATTGGACAACCAGAACTTCGGAACCCAATAAAACAATAGACACTGATAACGATCAGCAACCCCTGCTAATATATTGAGGTCAATTAATGCTCACTGGGCTGTAAAAAATCTTAATTGATTGACTAATTCATGAGCCCTTCTTGTGAAGTAAGATAGTGACTCACAAGTTCCCACACTGTCTAAGGTGGTGTGATGGCAGAGCAGCTGGGAATGGACAACGCAATCCATAAGGACAGACTTCAGGGCAGGCCTTCCTGCAGGGTGGTGACGTCAGCGCACATGACATCAGCCAGGCCTCGGCCTGCAGAAGAAAGGCGGATGCTGGGTCCTCAGGCCCGCCGCCTCACATGCAAAGACAGTATAATGCATTTTTAAACACCGGCTGCGTTTAGGCAGGTTGTCACCAGAGTACTCTGCGATGTATTCTGTTGTTCAGTTGCTGTTTTGCAGTATGTCTCCTACTGCCATTTGCGATGTTGGATGCAGTAAATGTATCGCCTTTCGACTGGGATGCTGTGCATCCATATCTCTGCAACTTTCTCTCTCGATCAGTTTCGACCACATCCCTCCTTCCTGTCTGGCGTTTTATCTGTATCAGCCGCTGCAGCTGTGATGTTTATTCTCAGTGCGACACCTCCCCCACCCCACACAGAGATGGGCAACACACAGGTCCTTTTAGGGACTTTTGGTAGGGGCTGGAAGGGGGTCTACCGGAGTGCCTGTTTGTGGATCATGTAGTAGATTAGTGATGACGTTAAAGTACACTGTGTTTCTTTTAAGCCCCTCTACCCCTCTCGGGGTTGACACCTTTGAACAAACTGCATCTTTAACTGTTGGTCTTCTTTCATGTATTGTGAGCAGTGTAGACAGGCTGAGTGTCACTAAATGATCGTGTAGCGTTGATTACCTGTAATGTGGTTCAGCAATGCTTCTCCGTAGCTTGTTTGGCTGTTGTTCATGTATGTTTTTGTTTGCGGAAAGTCAGAACTGTACTTCATTGCAGACTGATTGAGACTGTTAGAAATTTCTGTGTGTTTCACAGTTGTTAAATAAAGGTCTGTTCAGTTTGACACATTTCAGTCTTGCGTGGTTTTTTGTGTCTCTTGCTTCCTCAATAATAACTGTTTGTGCTCTGAAATGTTGCTCTTGATGTGAAATGCTTCATTAGTTAATGTGCTTCCATCTTTCTGCCGCTCTCTAGTCGCAGCCTCCATATGACATATTAATGTGTGTTTTTGCGCAAATGCCTGTATGAATGTCTCAGTGTCTCACTTCTCAATGCTTCTCACCCTCTCTCAGGTGTGGTGTCAGTTAGCTTCGAGGAGGATGAGGAAGGGAACCTGTGCCTCATTGCGTACCCCCTGCACAGCGAATCGGGGGACCTGGAAAACAAAGATCCCTCAGCCGACTGCGAGCCCAAGAGCAAGATGCTGAAGTGGAGCAACAAGAAGCAGTCCTCTTTGCTCCTGGAAAATGACAACTACAGCAAAGACAGAGCTCGACACAGCCGTAAAGAAGACAAGATCATGAGGTGAGGGCGCTTGTCATGGCAGCTTGATGTTTTCAAAGGCGACAAGAAGCTTCATGAATGAGATCTGTAACACCAAAGCTGACATATCTTCTGTGTTGTCCCCTTTGCAGTTATAATCGTGATGACATGCAGCAGCAGCAGCAGCAGGCGGAGGTTCTCTATTTCAGCCTGGAGAAGGGCAACGTGGTGCCACAGATCAAACACAACCCCTGGAGTCTCAAATGTCACCAGCAGCACCTTCAGAGGATGAAGGAGAATGCAAAGCATCGCAACCAATACAGTATCCTTTCATGAATGAACAGACGTACCCGGGTTCGCAGTGAAGAGGGGCGGCTCTTATCATAATAACACGAGTATGTTTACACAATGTGTTAGTTTCAGTCCTTTGCTGCTGTTTGATCCTTGACCCTTTTTCACAGAATTTATCCTTTTGGAGAACCTCACATGGCGCTACACAGTACCATGTGTTTTAGACTTGAAGATGGGAACTCGCCAACATGGGGACGATGCATCAGAGGAGAAGAAAGCCCACCAGATCCGCAAGTGCCAACAGAGCACATCTGCCTCTATTGGCGTGCGACTCTGTGGCATGCAGGTACGGTAGAGATGCGGCACGGCTCCTCTGCATTAATGCTCGTAAATATTATTTACGTGTGCAGCTGTAGCGCTCATGTTTCTGTGTGACCTGCAGGTGTACCAGTCAGACTCGGGCCAGCTGATGTTCATGAATAAGTACCACGGTCGTAAGCTGACACTTGCAGGCTTCAAGGAGGCTCTCTACCAGTTCTTCCATGACGGGCGTCGCCTGCGTCGAGAGCTGCTGTCCCCAGTGCTGCGCCGTCTCCGAGAAATGCAAGCCGCCCTGGAGGCCTGCGAGTCCTACCGCTTTTACTCCAGCTCCCTGCTCATCATCTACGACGGAGACCCTCCCAGGGCTCCCAGTAGACCCAGACACCGTGGTGGGGAAGAAGGCGATGAGGATGAGCCCTCTGATGAAGAGGAAGAGGAGGAGGAAGAAGAAGGGGCCTTCGGTTTCCCTCGTTCCTCCTCCGCCGGTGGCAGTGCTGGTGTGGCCGGAGGGAGCAGCAACAGTGGCAGCAGTCGCTCCTCTCACGGCGCCGGAGAGGCCAGCAGCCCCGTGGTCGATGTGCGCATGATTGATTTTGCTCACACCACCTGTCGGCACTATGGAGAGGACAGCGTGGTGCACGAAGGCCAAGACAGTGGTTTCATCTTCGGCCTCCAGAACCTGATCACCATCATCTCCCAGCTGGAGGATCACAGTACTGACTGAGGCTGCACTGGAGCCAGCGCGGTATAAATTTTAAGCACGGGAAGAGCTCACTGAGCTGAAAGCCCGCTACCATAAGGTGCATCGTCCTTATGCCTACACGGGGGTCTGACCCTCCTCTGCTCGGAGGGAAGATCAGGCACCTCGGGGTCAGGGGAGAGTCGCTGTGGTCATTGCTGTGCTCTCTCTTACCTGCCAGAGGACAGGGCTGCCTGTGCCCTCACTTGCACTTTTCTCTTTCTGAGACTGCTCCTTTTCTTTGTCATACGTGGTAGGAGAGCTGTTGTATGAGATGGCGGTCTCTCAACAAACACAGGGACTCCTGTAGCATCGTGGGACCCTTCTCCTCCTCTCCTCCTCTGGTACAGATGAGTTTTTTATTGTTATGTTCTCTCTGAGAGAGAAAGAGTGAGGCAGAGATAATTGAAGTGTAGTTGTAGGAGCCTGACGTGGTGCTTTACCTGTGATATGACATGAGGTATTGTTTGTTTTGTTTTGTTTTGGGGGTTTTTTGGGTGGGGGGGTTGGACTACCGGTCCCAAACAGCACAGCACATTATTGATGGGGAAGTTGACTGTACAAGCTGACCGTGGCTGGCTAGGCCAACAGCTTTGTAGCAATTGAACTTAAGCTTGTGGGAAGGACGTTTTGTGTTTCTACTGGTGTTTCCTATGACCCTCATAACAAACCTGGTTTGTGAGTCCACTGGGCACTGGGATTTACACTTTTTTTGGTGGAAGAACAAGATTATTTAGGTCTAGAAGAAGGGATTTGCCTTTTTTCAACAGTTGTTCTCAACTGTACCCTTTTGCCTATAAATGAAAGACTTTTTGCTAAGGGGATAATATCCTTGTTTTGTCACTGTCTTTGTTTTTGTCTAATTTTCTCCTCTTCATTCCTGAAACTTTGACTAAACAAAGAGAATATATTGATTTAAAAACACTAGCTACAAAGACTATATAGAGACTATTTATTTGAAAGGATTGTTTAAAAGCTTAAAAAAAATGGAAACAGCTACATTCCATATTACCACTCAAAATGTTCTGTTCTGATACCGACTTTGATTTATTTTATTATTGCAAGAGCCGATACCTCTCTTGTATACCTGTGTGTTAAGTGTCTTGGAAAATAAAGGCATTCATTTGTGGTAAAAGCTGCCGTCCGTCTTGTGTTCATTTACAATATATACTGTTTGTGACTAATATGCATTCACTGGATAGGAAGTAGTGAAGTGGGGGAAAGGAAAATGAAATGTGAGCAGGATGCTGACACCAGATGTGAGTGTTGTAACAAAAGGAAACAGTGCTGTCGAAAACGTGACTCATCCTTTGTGCTGAATGTTACAGAAAACATTGACGATATACCATAACTTTGTCATCTTAACCCTCCACAGTACAACTAAAAACACTTTCTGCTGTTCTGAGTGATTTATCTCTGCCTCTCAATGCACACGAAGAAAAAAACTGGGACACTGTAAAACATAAATGCCATAATCAGAACAGTCAAAATGCTTCACCTGGCGCAGAAGAACCAGACAAAAAAGTCTTTTGTTTGTCTTTCATCCAAATACAAAGTATACAGCTGAACAAAATGTTCTTCCTCACAGGCCCAAGGTGCTACTACACAAATAATAAGAATAAAAAAAGTCAAATAAAATAGAATGGAAATATAAAAAGCCATATTGTAAGTTGTAATACTGCAATGAAATAGAACATGCCCATATGGAGTCCTGTAAAAACCGGTGAACAGACAGGACATGGCCAATAACCTCAGGGCTGATCGTACTTAATACGTTAGTTTCTCTCTGGCGTGAGACAGCTTTTGATAATTTGATATACTACTGCAGATGAGTTTGATTGCTAAGAGCCCAAACACCAAAATGAGAATGTGATGTGGTGATGTTGTGTGAGGTTGATGGACGTAATCCTCAGGCTTACATCAGACACAGATGTGGTTGAAGATGTCTCAAACAACTGACGTATGAAATCATTTGGTTCAGAGACGATGGCAGTGTTTCAGATCAACATGGCTGAACGCTGGGACCTGAGATTGTTTGCAGTAACAGTGAGTTATAATGTGATTATCAGCCCTGACATCAGGACCCGGTACTGCTTACTTCTTCTGTGTGTAAATTACATAATTTACACAAAATTGATCCACAGGAAAGTCTCTGCCAGGGGAACAGGTTTTCCTCACTTTCCTTTGTTTTCTCAAGAGAAAGCATAAATACAAAGGTCGCAAACCTCGCTTTGCATGCGTCATCGTAATTACACAGTTTGTTATTAAGCAGTTTAGTGGAGAGTTTTGGCCCGGTTACCATTCAGCTGCGACATCGGTGACTGATCTGCAGCAGGTCTCAGATTATGCACTTCAAACAAAAGAAGAAAAACTTCCTTTAAGTCGGAAGCATTACAAGGTGTTAGCCAGCAGCTACACGCACAAACAGCTCCAAAGCAACAACCTCAGATGACCTCTGTTTTTTCAATACGCGGCATGCACCCTGAAAGATGCTGCCTGTCAAAACCAGCAGCTTTATGGTCAGCCTAATCGGCTTTCCAGCACCGGAAAACACTGTGAGCTAAGGAGGGTAAGCCCATGGCTGTGTGGAAAGTATACTACACCTAGGCTGTCAAGAATACACACACTTTCTCATAGTGGAATGAATACATTTTTTATTTTTAAAAAATGAAATATGATCCTAGGATTTATAGTCTTTCTGATGTTTCTGTGTGTACTGCAAACGACACTTGTTTGTCTATATTAGCTGACAGGACACACTGGTCTGACTAATGATGCCCAATAAACAAACTGCAGGCCTTCAGGGGTTTCAACCAGCACTCGTCTGCCATCCATCATCACACCCGCAGGTCAGTGACAACTGGCTGTGACTCAGAGCCTTAATATGACCCACATATCCACACGTCATGGGCAATACTCAGTTACAAATTTATTCATGCATGCAAATAAACAAAAATGCATTCCCAAACAGATACGGACAGATTATCAAAACCGGTTATGGCTGCAGAGCTGTCT
Source organism: Chaetodon auriga (assembly GCF_051107435.1). Classification (NCBI taxonomy): domain Eukaryota; kingdom Metazoa; phylum Chordata; class Actinopteri; order Chaetodontiformes; family Chaetodontidae; genus Chaetodon; species Chaetodon auriga. The sequence goes on along the minus strand of NC_135075.1, from coordinate 15,394,131 downwards.
GAGCAACGAGACATTCTCTTGATATTTGTGAGGATTTGTCTCTTATCTGTCGGCCCGTCTGTGATGATTGGTGCAGTTTGGTGCAGCGAACTCATCAGAGGAAGGCGAAGGGAGAGACGGGCAGTTCAGGACAGATGCCAGCATGAGGCACGAGATGAGAGGGATTATCGTTTCCTTTTTTCAGATCTAAAAATAACCAAACATCCCCTGCTCATCTGCTGCCTGCTACAAAACAGATTTAGATGAATATGTTTTGCTCCACTATGGCACCGGCTCAAGCTTGTTCATATGGTCTTAATGATGAAGTCCACAAATCTGACTGAATTATGAAAGAAGACTCCGTCCCCTGTGGACCGAAACATTTCATCACTTCATTTGCTCTGTTTTATCTTTTTCAGATGAATGGGCTTGTCTGTCTGTGTTGTGTCTGTGTTGTATGCATGTAGGTGTGCTTGAGTGGGACAGAGACAGTTACCTTGGTGACTGAACTTCTCTTTTTTTTAACATTGACACATTACTATGGCAACAGCAGCAGTATTTTTGGCAGCACGAAATGCAGGGGTGGTTTGGCCTCATTGCTCACACGAAAATATTAGTATAACCTGAACAAAGGACACCTGGAATAGAACTAATTTAAACTGATGTCATGCTGTGGAGCAAATGACCCAAAAGGCATCAGTTTGATTTTCACTGGATTACGAGGCTCTCTTGATTTCAGAGTCTTGCAAGAAATCACCATTTGGCACAGCACTGCACTCAGGATTATTGCAAGTGTGATCAGTTATTTGCTCAACATTCTGGTTTTGCAGTGTACTATGAGATGTAGTAAAGCCTGATTGACCCCAATAACACTCAGGAAAGTGCAAGTTATGTTGTCAGAGCCGGTTTGATAAATCTTGCTCTGATGATAACACATGCATGCACAGCTCTTAGATGGAACTGCCCACGCAGGTGTTTGTGTTTGCCAGAAGGAGGCCTGCAGTGCATACATGGTGCTGTCCGACCACATCGTGTGTGTCACCACAGTTCAAAGGTTGGAATTCTTACCTGATTATTCATCATTCTGTCTACCTTAGCTTCTCAAGCTGATGGCTTTAAAAGGAATTCTGTTGAAGACACAGTCTCAGGCTGAGAAAGAGAGGTCACTTCTCTGTGAAACCATGCAGTGAAATAGGATGTGAAAATGTGCAGTACAGCATGTGCACCCCCCCCCCCCTCCCTGCAGCAACAGCAGAGAATTGTATGTGAGCTTAAAATAACCCAGACAGGAGCACAGCGACACAGGGAGGTATGAGTTTGTGTCATATGAAAAATATTTTGACCAGGGGTGTATGAGTCTGGAAGTATATGAGCTTTGCAAGTGGACTCAACACAACATAAAAGAGCCCCCTCACTGTTAGCGTCAAGTATTCAGGCCTGTAGACTTTAATGTCACTCCAGTCACTGTTCCCATCCCATCCACTGTGAAGTGGACATTTCTCAGCACTTGATGTGAGCGTGAGCAAGTATGTGAGCATGATGTGCATGACTGCGTGAATCCTGCGTGTGTGTTTTAAAACTCTTACCCAGCCGGTCTAACCACCCAATAAGACGAGGGGGGGATATTTGGCAAATTTGTACTCATATTTCAGCACACACAGACTCATTCTCCCTGCAGCAAGCATAGTAACGTGTATGAGTGTGTGTCATTAAAATAACCCAGACCAGACAAGACATGCAGACAGAGCTGTTAGTGTAGAGTGGACTCTGGAGTAATCTGGACTGAGCCTGATGACTACAGACCACTTAAGGTTCATTCTTGCAGGGTTATGTCAAGGCTTGTCACTCAGTGGGATTGTTTTGGTTCTCTATGATATATGAGCTTTCAAGATCTAAAGGTGAAATATGGTCTGGAAAATGGTTATTTCTTTTACATGATTATTTTATGAAAGAGGTGGCAACTGATGCTGGGTATAAACAGTTTAATTCAAATTGTTGTGAATGCATACAACCAGACCAGACCTCATGTCATTTCAGCCTTTACAACCCCAATTCCAACAAAATTCAGGGGCGCTGTGTAAAACATAAATCCTTTCTGACATATAATCAATTGAAAACAGTACAAAGATAATATATTTAATGTTTGACATCACTGACTTCATCGATTTTTGTAAATATCTGCTTATTCTGATAAGGATGCAGCAACATGTTTCAAACAAGTTGGGACAGGAGCAATTAAAGATTCGGAAAGATGTGGAATGCTCCAAAAACACCTGTTTGGAACATTCCACAGGTAAACAGGTTCACTGAAAACAGGTGATAGTCATGATTGGGTATGAAAGAGGCATCCTAGAAAGGCTCAGTCGTTCAAGTGAGGATAGAGAGAGGTTCACCACTTTGTGAACAAATGATTGGATAAAGGATGTTACGACATGGACTCAGGAACGCTTTGTAAAATCATTGTCGGTAAACACAGTTTGTTTGCAAATGACTGCGTCCTGGGTTTTTTTTTTTTTTTTTTTTATCTATGCTTTACATAGTGACTACCACAAACACACGAGTATGGAGAGAGTTTGGCTGGAAGAGTCTGACCAGGTTCTTCATAACACCCCAGATCAAAAGCAGACAGCTGACCACCCAGCAGCCACGTGGCGACCTGGAGGCCAACCATACTAACCAAACCTTCTTGAACAGTGTAACTGCAACCATAAAAGAAATTATGGGTTATGGCACTCAAAACCACTGTGCCGTGATGTTCCTACAAGGACCACACACAACATGTCATATGTTCAAAGACTGTGATGTCACAGCCTCTTATGCAAGTCCTGCTTGAACCCTGGTCAACAGATCAATCAGATAACAACATATGGCCACCAGGAGGAATAAAATGACAGTTGATCAGAGGGAGGATTTATGATACAATAAACCTGAACACGCTGTGCTCTACTCTAACAACTGTTGGCCCATTTTCCTATCAGGCCTGTTGTACCACAGCTTTACCTCTTTACTTTTAACCCCGCTCTCAATGTCTTAATGTAGAGGCTTATTACCTCTTTAACCTTTGTCCCTGAAGGCCTAATAAACATCAGCTGAAATGAATGACCTTATAAGGTATCAGATAGATAGATAGATAGATAGATAGATAGATAGATAGATAGATAGATTTTTTTTTTTATCAAACCCCATTTGGTGAACTCGATCAAGGAGCGCTGAATCTTGGTCTTACACAGTATACATATAGAGTGGGGGGAGTATGTTTATCTGATTCTCAGTTTTCCTTTGGACTGGATCCCAGTTAGCGCTGGGATTATGTAACGCCTCAGTGGTGTTACAGAATGTTTTGTCTTATTTCTCAACAGCTGCCATTAGGGGATTATTTATATCACCAGTTCAACAGGGGTTTGTTGTCTGTTTAACAACATCACGTAGTCTATTTCACACATTTATACAGATAGGTGATACATTAGAGAATAAAAAAACAGCAGCATGAAGTGTGTCAGGTCACATCAAGCCCTCACTGTTGAACTGTGAACTGACATTTGTTCAAATGTTTGATGAATGACAAAAACAAATTCTGTCAAAAAGGTCATTTTTTGTTGATCATCTAACCAGCTCATCATTTCAGATCTGATCTTGACCATCAGATCATATGTAATCCGAGTCTGCTGGAGTTTAATCTTCTGAAAAGAAGCAGATAACACAAATGTGTTTGCTGTGCTGCTCTCTATCATATCAGTCCAACATCTACAGGTGTTCAGCTGGGTTTAGATCTGGTGACTGTGAAGGTCATGATATTTGATTCCCATCATTTTCACAATCATTTTCATGCTGGACAGAAACGTTGCATGCTAGACTAAAACTGATCAAACAGAATAACTTTATACTGGTTTGCTGTGACCTTTCTCTCTATGGGGACTAGTGGATTCAACACAAAATAAAAGAGCCCCCTCACTGTTAGCGTCAAGTATTCAGGCCTGTAGACTTTAATGTCACTCCAGTCACTGTTCCCATCCCATCCACTGTGAAGAGGACATTTCTCAGCACTTGATGTGAGCGTGAGCAGGTATGTGAGCATGATGTGCATGACTGAGTGAATCCTGCGTGTGTGTTTTAAAACTCTTACCCGCCGGTCTAACCACCCAATAAGACGAGGGGGGAATATTCTCCCTGCAGCAAGCATAGTAACGTGTATGAGTGTGTGTCCTTACAAAAAACCCAGACCAGACAAGACATGCAGACAGAGCTGTTAGTGTAGCGTGGACTCTGGAATAAACTGGACTGAGTCTGATGACTACAGAGCAGTTAAGGTCCACTCTTGCAGGGTTATGTCGTGGCTTGTCACTCAGTGGGATTGTTTTGTTTCTCTGCTGGTGAAAACATGACTCCATTAATCTCTCTTGCAAACATTTTCCACCACATACATGTAACAGTAGACATTTTCCCTGCTGTAATTGCAGTGCCTGTAGATGGATTATAATGAATGAGTGTGTCTGTATGTGGGTGGAGCAGGTATGTTTCAGTGAAAAGTCCTCAGTAGCTGTTCTCATTCATTTGCAGCACAATTATGTCACTGGATACTTTTAAATTACTGTAATAAAGATTATAGCAGCGCTCACTGACAATGGTTTACTCTCATTATGGCTTGTTCGTTTTCAGCTCGTCTTGCTTTCACAAGACAAAGTAGGTCTTCTTCATTGTGTGTTGTATTGTATTGAGTGATTTTTAGAAAGATTTGATCTATTCTGCTCAGATAAAGCTGTACACCTTTGTTGATTCTATTTATTGAAGCTTTTGCAATAAGTAATAGTTTTAGTTGCTATCTCATATTCTACACATTAACATTATCAGCAAGGAACAACTGCTCTTTCAAGACATTTTACATTTGATTTTGTTCAAACAGAAGAAACAACACATCTAATGTCAGGAACCTTTAAACAGATTACATAACAGATGCACTGAAGCTGCACTGAGCACAGCTGTTAGAGTGAGATTAGCAGGATGACAAAAGCAGAAACAGCAAACGGCTTCCTCCAGCCCTCTGGCAGTTAAAGGTGCTATTATTTGCCAAGCTTTATCTCCAATTTAGATGTCCCACGTCACTTTTTTCTGTATCCCCCTCACACCGTCCACTCTTTCCACAAATAGAGCTGGATTAAAAGTATACGGACAGTGACCTGTCTTAGCCATGCTAGCTGCATGGCTGCAGCCATGATCATCTCAGTCAACCCATCACTTTGATCCAGACTGATATCTCAACGTCTCTTGGATGGATGGCTATGAAATTGACATCTATGGTTCCCACGCTGTATCCTACCAACTTTGGTGATTCGACGAACAGCAGCGGGACGTTCTTGTCCCCCTATAACTTTAGCATTTGACATTTTGGGTGCCATCAAGTCAAAATTTATTGTGTCCAGCCTGCTTTGGTTTGTGATTGAATTGAACATAAGAACTAATAACATCTCACTCTTTCTCAGCTGTGCTTCGTTTAATACTAATTAGCAATTTTAGCATGCTCACACGCTAAACTAAGATGGTGATCATAGCAAACATTTTACCTGCTAAACATCAGCATGCAAACACTGTTATTGTGAGCATGTTAGCAGGCTAACAATGGGCTCAAAGCACCACTGCACCTAAATACAGCCTCACAGAGGTGCTGGCATGGCTGTAGACTCTCAGTTTTGGCTCTCTCATTCCAATTATTTCGATGAATGACACAACTAGGGTAAGTGTTCAGCTTTGCTTCGAGAGACTTTTCCTCCATATTTAACTCCACTGCTGGAACGAACCTACTGTGTCTATTTAAAGCTGAAGAGTTGAGCTGTTCCTCATTAACCCTCTAAATCTGTGTGAGAAAACGTCTGCTGGGAGGAGTTAGTTGTCTTTGATCTGTAGATGTTTATGTAACTTGGAGCATAAAGGCGAGGACACAATGTTCTTCTGTCTGCTGGATCACCATAGTGGATTAAGGGGATGTCAAATCCACCAGTTAAAACCCACCGACCTTAACCACTGGCCTATAGAACGGCAGATATACTGTATTACTGTGGCAGTGATGTATATTGGCAGTCTTTAGGTTCCCAAGAGATCACAACAGCTGTTCTCCGCAGAGACGACCTCCTGGATCAGAGCACTGAAGGCTGCTCAGACAACAGGTCAACAGTAAGCCGCCAGTGAACACAAACAATCCACAGTATAATCAAAATCAGTCATTAGAGGATCAGAAAATACAAAAGCAAGGGAACTTGTAGAGAGACACAGATGTAGAGACAGAGACGTCTAAACAAGTTTCTCTTGAAAGATGAGTGTTGTACTGCTGTGGTTTCTCCAGAGTGACAGCAGACAGAAAACAGATGAAGACGAATAGCAGAGCTGAGCAGGGAGTGACTCACACTGTTTGGTCTCATGGTGGTCTTATGACTTTTTACTCCCACTCGGGTTCTCGTGTGGATGCATGCCCCCCCCCCCCCCCCCCTTCCCTCAAGAATCTCATGGACAATCCAGGGAGGTGGGACATGGCAGAGAACGTAGTACTATCCCATCACTGTAAACATCAGATTATGGACTTTCCAAAGCTGTTGACAACTGGTATTACCTGCCTAAATCAGGATTCCCAGTAATCTACTACTGTGATTATCTTGAAGGCCAAACACAAACAAGCACACATAAAACAAACACAAGTCATATTGTGAATGTGAGTCTTTTGATCCCGCTTATCGAGACAGCGCGGGATTGTGTATGTGGGTGACCTGGTTTGGATGGGGGGGCGTACAGAACAAGAAAGTGTAGCTCTCATCTCTTGTATCAGAGTATGATGGACTCTCCGAGACAAACGAGGAATGAGATGAATGTGAGACAAAAAATGCAGAAGAAGAAAAGAAAGACGGTCAATGGAATTCAACATTCCTTCATGACACAGCAAAGTCAAAGCAAAGAGGAGTGATGTATTAAGAGTGTGTGAGCTTGAGATACACCCGAATGCAGCTGTCATTGAAGCAGCCATTGCTTAAAACTTAAGAGACTGTGGAAAAATATGCTGCCTGTGTTGATTGAGACCAATAAATGCTGTAAATGAGAATTTAAAGTCAATTCAGTTCAATGTCTATTCTGCTGAGGTGAATATTAGCAACACATTAGATAATGTCAACATAAAACCTCTACTTTTACACAGTATACGTGCAGTAAGGGTGAAATAATTTGGTCTTAAGTTTCTTTGCTACATGATCCCATCTCTGCCTCTCCCTCATTTCCTGTCATCTCCCTGCTTTGAAGTACATACTTTGAAGTATAAAAAGAGTAAAATTGCCAAAATATGAGAAAAAAAAATATTGCAATCTTTTAATGACTTTAAGGAAAATTTTGACATTTTGGGAAATGTGTGTTCTTCCTGAGAGTTAGATGAGAAGACTGGTACTACTTTCATGTTTGTGTGTTCAGTGTGAAGCTGGAGCCAGCAGCTACAAACACCTCCTGAGCTCTCTGATGATGATGTTTGTCTGGAAAAAAAAAAAAAAACCTAAAAATAAAGCAACAATTGAAGGAGTTATGTAACAAACTATTGCCTGGGTAGGGGAATTTACTTCCTGGAGTGTCAACTGGTTACTTTACAAATTGTACTGTATGTATTTTGTTTTTTGTGCAGATTGAACAAGTTAGATACAACTTTGCGGTGCTGGTGGAAGGCGTTTGCTCACATTGGACAGCAGGCTTGTTGTTTCCCTATGTTTTCTTTATTGTGCTCAGTTAAGCTAACCAGCTGATCTAGCTTCAGACTCAGTCCAAAGTGCAGAGTGCAGAGTGGCATCAATCTTTTCATCTTATCCTCACCCAAAAGCAAATAAGCATTGCTTTTTTGGTCCCACTTAGACTTTTGTTTTGGGTCTTGCTTTAATTGCAGCTACGTTGTTGTTGCTTCACTCATACTGTCACTGTGGTGATGACAAGTGACACCTGTTTTTCTGATTACCACCATATTTATTGTCCATGTTGCCTGGGGCTGTTGACCTTTAAAGTCCTTTGTCTGCTTCTAGAGTTGATGTCCTAAAAATGTCACGAACCTGCCAGGTGTGGAAGCTTCAGAGAGAATGTCCTCGAGAGGTTACATTGGCCTCAGCACACCTGTGTCCTGCTGTGAAAGAACCAAATGAAGAACCGCGCTATCAACAGACAAAACCTTAGATAAAACCTTCTGTTGTAGCAGCTTCTCACTTATCTTTTCCCTTGTGCCGCAACACTGTGGGCATCTGTCATCAGAGAGTACTCTGATAGACTGAGCTCTTTTCTGCTACACTGTGTACACCGTCTTCTTCTTTCAACCATGTGAGAAATGCTTTGCCGACTTTTTACGATATCCTGTTGACTGATCACCTTTAACTACACTCCTGAGAAAAGAAAGAAAGAAAGAAAGAAAGAAAGAAAGAAAGAAAGAAACAGTGTTAATTTTGACAAAATTTCAAATTTAGTTTTAGTCTTAGTCGCTTGACTGAAAATTGTAGTTGGTTCAAGTCACATTTTAGTCTTTTATTTTGTTTTCTTCAAGATTTAGTCTGTGGAATCCAGTTTTTCTCAAATGTTTTAGTCATAATTTTCACAGACAGTTTCATGATACTGTAATGGATTTTGAACTATGCATTTAGTCAGTAGGCTGAGAATGTGTTACTGACCATATTTTTATAAATCATATAAAAATGAATGCCTAAAGTGTGCTAGATAAAGTGCAATAAAACAATTACACTGCTCACAAAAAGTTAGGGATATTTGGCTTTGGGTGAAAGTTATGGGAAATATAACAAGTTCAGGCTACAGTGATATTATATCATGAACGTAGGGCATTTAAGTAGAAACATGCAATGGTGATTTCCTCATCTCGAACAATTTATTGAAACAAAAGCCAATAACAGTGGTGGGTATGCCACAACAAAAAACGTCAGTGTCTCAATAACTTGTCATGTGCCCTTGAGCATCAATTACAGCTTGATAAGGAGTCTCATGCTGTCCACAAGTCGACTTATTGTCTGCTGGGGCTTGGCATCCCACTGTTCTTCAAGGGCGGTCCTCAGGACATTGAGGTTCTGGGGTACAGAGTTACGAGCCTCTGCACAGCGACTCAGCTCATCCCATAGGTTTTCTATTGTTTCTTTCAGCTTTCAGCTAGCTAACTTAGACGACATGTGAGTGTTAGCTTGCCTTGTTGTTATCTATCAGCGGGCACCAAGCAGGGGGAAGAAACATCCAATGAGATGGGGCACTGAGTGAATGAGACTTGCACTTGCAGAAGTGATTGGTTAAAAATGAAAACAACAACCAGGTTGTCCGCCTGAACACAGACAACTTTTTCATCTGGTCTTCAGCTGTCAGGGCATTATGAACAGGGATTTTGCTGTAATTTTTGTTATCAATGTTTTTTTCATTTATGTTGTTGTTACAATTTAGTCATGCAATAAAATGATGTCAACGAATACTTATCGTCTGAATTTTTTTTTTTAGTGGCCGATGTCTTCATAAATACAACCTTGATACAACCTCAGTTTTGCCCCTTTGGATCTCAGCCCAACAGCCCCTATTTTAACATTATACTGGCTAAATTCTTTTCTTGTGGTCAACCGGAAAGTAAGCTGTTCACAAACAATGCACCTCCTCTTCATAGCTCTCATTTAGGACAAGAACAGTACAGCTGTGCTGAGGTTTTTGTGATCCTATGCAGTATTTGACCACAAATAAGTGGTTGTATCAAATCATCACATCATGGATCCATTTGAACTCTCATGTTTTAAACATTAGGGAGTAAAAGGAACTTCAAATCAAAGCATCAGCATAGGACTCACAGATGCGCTGAGACATCTGTTGGATATATATGCCGCTTTTGCAATGCACTCACCATACTGCTGTTTGTGATTCTTCTTTCATTGTTGGTGCAAATTCATGGTTTTAGCTATTACTCTGTCTTACGCTTATTTGATGCCAGGCAGCATCGCTCTAACACAAGCATTAACTTTGACAATCTCTGCAAATGAAGGGTTTATTGCATTGCTACTGTATGGTAAATACAAGTGTTCCTGCTATTTTGTCCACCCCCTCATGCGTGTGTGGGTCCACCTTTGTTGACAGTCAAGCAGGCTTCAACTAAGATCTGTCTCAAACTGTCTTCACCAGCCTGCGTTTACTGAACTTGGTCATTTTTAAGCCATTGCTGCTCTCTGGTGGAGAAGGCTGGAGTAACAAGTACCTGCCAGTCCGAGTAGATTTGCTGCCCATTTGCCAGCAAATTGCTCTTTACTTCTTCATCCATATGTCAGCAGTGGTGAAAGAGGTAGTCAGGTCCTTCAATAAAGCGAAAGCAGGATTACAGTGTTTAAAAAAATCAGGTAAAAGCAGTTCCTGCATTCAAAATTTGACGCAAGTAAAAGTACTAAAGTATTATCAGCAAAATACTTCAAGGTATCAAAGGTAAATGGAATGAATGTTTAAATCATCAGAGGCTGGTCAAGGTGGAGCTGATGTTAAATGTTTTATACACTGTGCTGCTGATTAACAAATCTATTGCAATGCATCATATTATGAGAAAATGTTTTGAATGCAACATTTTAATCAGCAAAGTAGCTAATAAATACAGGGATCAAATAAATGTGGTGGAGTGAAATGTACACTATTTCTGTATGAAATGTAATGGAGAAGAAGTGTAAAGTTGAAGCAAATTCAGGGCCAAACTGGGAACAAACTGGAAGCTCTGAACTGATAGATAGATAGATAGATAGATAGATAGATAGATAGATAGATAGATATATCGATCTCCTAATAAAACTGACAATGGTCTATACTTTTACCTGAGTTTTCAAAACAAGAAGTTATAGTTGCTGACATTAACCTGTTGCAGCAGTGAGTCGGAGCTGGTATTTGGGGAAGAGGAAATACAAGGAGGAAGAGGATGGGGAGGAAGCTGAAATAAGGAAGAGGAGGAAAACATAATACAGTTTACGTATATCAAGTATAGCAGGGTCCATCAGCCTTGAAGTGATGTGTCTGTCTCTGTCTGACAACGCATCGATGGAGGCTGGCTCTTTAAATCGTTGGTGTTCGTGTCTGTAGTGGTGACGTGTCTCTAAAGTTTCTCCTCCTCCACCTCCTCTCCTCCCCTCCCGGCGGCTCAGTAGTGAGATTGAGTGTGGTCAGATTTACCCTGTAAAGGAGCACAGAGGTAGACAGCCGGGACATCATGGCCAGTGAGTATGACTTTGACACACGGGTCGTATGAGACTTCATATCCGGAGTCTGTGTAAGAACCAAACGCTGTTTTAATGTTCCGGACAACTTCGTGAGCTAACGGTGCTCGCGCTGGCACTGAAGGCAGGCTAGCTTACATTGCTAGCTAGCTGGTTGGCAGTTTTATACTATTGTGATCATTTTTTGAGGATAAGTTGCGCGTGGGTAGGGTTGAACAGTTAGGCAGTATGTTTGTAAGATGGTTTCCGTGCTTGTAGTCTGATCCTAGAGGTGCCGCGGTGGTTCTTGCTGGCTGGAAAGATCTCACATTTAAGCTAACTCGTTAGCCACTCATTCAAAGGCATTGACAGTGTAGTGATGACGACGCATAACACAACCGGTGTATTTTCAGCCTGCTGTCCCCAAATCACCTGTCTAATGCTCAAAGGGAACATTTGGTAAAGATAACACAAAGATCTAGCAAGAAACGTGGTGATATGAAATGTCTTATTTGATAATCAAATAGGGTTAACATCAGCGCTGGTTATTGTCAATTCAAATCTGTGTTGGGTCCGCCCACCATTCACTGCCACGTCCCACTGACGAACAGCGATTATTTCCCGTGAGCTCACATAAAAACTCACGTCTGCTCTCTTCCAGTCAAATTCTTGGAGGTGATAAAGCCATTCTGTGCAGTCCTGCCAGAAATCCAGAAACCTGAAAGAAAGGTGTGTATTACGCTCATTACATTTGTACATTTGCCTTTTCATTACAGAAAGCCTGCCTCGGCGTTGCTTTAGCTATTTGCTATAAAACCATCATAATGTGCTTGTCCAACAGATCCAGTTCAGAGAGAAGGTGTTATGGACCGCCATCACTCTCTTTATCTTCCTGGTGTGCTGCCAGGTCAGTGTCACGAGTAATTACTGTCCTTAGTTTCACATAATCTGTTTGTTCAATCAGGTTAGTTGTCCACCAGCTACTCTAAATGTGCAAATCCATAATCAGTCACTACACACTACAATCACCTGTACTCACTTTATCAATGACAAGCTGATCATCAGACCTTCATCAAAGGTCTGAAGAGCAAAATATGCAAGTGGTCACAGGAAGTGGTATTTTATTTTTATTTTTAAATGTAACACGACCTGTCAGGAAAACTTTCTCTGTAGTAAAAATCAACCACATATGTTTTTTATGTAGAATAAAGTCTAGAAAACTGGTATTTTTATGTTTAGAAATTCGACAACTGCTAATCACAACAAATCACAGCCCCAAATTCTACCTTAGTTTTTCATATGGTGTCCTGCTGTCATCCAACAGCTCGAAGTTGATTCATTTAGGATGAAAAAGAGAAAAGGAAGCAACTCTTTCTGTTAGAGCTGCAGCAAGAGAATACATGGTGCTTTTAAATCATTTTAGAGGTGTGTAGTTAATCAGTCAAAATTCATTGATGGATTTTCTGCTGATTGATCTGTCACTTAATCAAAAAAGGATGAGGTCATTAACCACCGACAGTGAGATCAGCTCTGCGCAGAATGAATACTTGGTCTGTTTAGAGACGTGTGTGTCAAACTGTCCAAACTGAAATACCCTGGGTTTGTACTTAGCATTGCACTGAATAGTTTTCATTTGTAGTTGGACTTGTAGTTTTGGATTCAACACTTTCCAGTTCATTGAAACAATACAACTTCCACATAATTGAAAAAAATATATAATTGTCTCACTCTCTGTTTTCCTCCAGATCCCCCTCTTTGGCATCATGTCCTCAGACTCTGCAGATCCGTTCTACTGGATGAGAGTAATTCTGGCCTCAAACAGAGGTATTCATCTGGCTAATAACTGAGTTTAAATGTGTGTCTACTTTCCTCCTGGTATATCCTAACTTGATTATCTTACTCCAGGTACCTTGATGGAGCTGGGTATCTCACCTATTGTCACCTCAGGCTTGATAATGCAGCTGCTTGCGGGAGCTAAGATCATTGAAGTTGGAGACACACCAAAGGACAGAGCCCTCTTCAACGGAGCTCAGAAATGTAAGGACGCTCTCATCACGTGGTGATTTGGGAGCATACGGTTGTAATTCAGAATTCCGTCCATAGATTGTCTAACCCCTGTTAATGTTTGTCAGTGTTTGGAATGATCATCACCATTGGCCAGGCCATCGTGTATGTGATGACCGGCATGTATGGAGATCCTTCAGAGATGGGTGCAGGAATCTGTCTGCTCATCATCATTCAGGTGAGAACAAGAATTTCATTCAAATTGGTCATAGTGTCATTTGACTTTAAATATATGTCTTATCCTCAGAATAGGCTTTTATTAAAGTAAAAATATTATGTTGTGAAAAAAGAACATAATGATGTAGAACTAATTAACGTGGATTATGGCAACATTTTTCTTTTGTGTGTTCTTTAAATTAAGCCCTGTTCATTTCTCATCACAGACAAATCCCGACAGTGATGTCGACACTTAAACTAGTCATTGTCAAACATATAATGTCCCTTGAATCAAATAGTTTGAAAGCGAGGCCCCTGCTATAAATAGACGTCTCACTGAGGTGCATCAAGGAGAAGCTTCTCATTATGCCAAGTCATACAGTTCAAAAAGTCACTGTTCATTGGTTAGAATTACATGACCAACTGGTTTGTTTGGATTAACTGAGTTTACTCACAAAGTAAAATATATTGCAGTGGAACTGGCTTTTAAAGGTCACACTGTTGTCTTACTTGCACAGCAAAGACTCTCCACACTCTACTGCTCAGTTCTTGTTCAGCTGACTGAATCTGCTGTATTGTTCTCCAGCTGTTTGTGGCTGGCATGATTGTGCTGCTGCTGGATGAGCTGCTCCAGAAGGGCTATGGTCTTGGTTCAGGGATCTCGCTGTTCATAGCCACCAACATCTGTGAGACGATTGTCTGGAAGGCCTTCAGCCCCACGACTGTGAACACCGGAAGAGGTAAGAAAGCACAAAGTGGTCGCTGAAAATGTGATGTTGAATAACACATTTACATCCTGTTGCGTTGCTCCTCTGCACTCCACACCACTGGGCCTCATTCTTGTGGCTTTTTGTGTTTGTAGGCACAGAGTTTGAGGGAGCAATCATTGCGCTGTTCCACCTGCTGGCCACTCGCACAGACAAAGTGCGCGCTTTGAGAGAGGCCTTCTACAGACAGAACCTGCCCAACCTCATGAACCTCATCGCCACAGTATTTGTCTTTGCTGTAGTGATATACTTTCAGGTGAGTTTCTTAACATGCGACTTCTCTCATAGTTCAAATAGAAACTGCTGAATGGACAAGATGATGATGGGAAGGATGTTTTTACTTCTTCACGCAGGGATTCAGGGTTGATCTGCCAATCAAGTCAGCTCGCTACCGTGGCCAGTACAACACCTACCCCATCAAGCTCTTCTACACCTCCAACATCCCCATCATCCTGCAGTCTGCCTTGGTCTCCAACTTGTACGTTATCTCCCAGATGCTTTCCACACGCTTCAGCGGAAATTTTCTGGTTAATCTGCTCGGTACTTGGTCTGTAAGTATAATTTAAACACAGCTTTCTGCCTCCACAAATTACTTTGACAAACTACTGGTGTTTGTTTTTGTTACCAAATGCTACAACGCATTTCTGCCCATTAAAGCTAGTATTTTCTGTCACGCTTGTAGGACACATCATCAGGTGGTCCAGCCCGTGCCTACCCTGTAGGTGGACTCTGTTACTACCTCTCTCCCCCTGAGTCATTTGGCTCTGTTCTGGACGACCCAGTCCATGCACTCATCTACATTGTCTTCATGCTGGGATCATGTGCCTTTTTCTCCAAAACCTGGATCGAAGTCTCAGGTTCCTCTGCGAAAGATGTGAGTTGCAACGCCTTTTTGAGAAGGTGGTGTTGTGGTTTTACTTCAAACAGGCTGTGTTTTAAAGCTCTGTTCTTCACTGTCTTCCAGGTGGCGAAACAGCTGAAGGAGCAGCAGATGGTGATGAGGGGACACAGAGAAACCTCAATGGTCCATGAGCTGAACAGGTAAGATCCAAATCCTTTTCATGTGCAGATGCTTTATTGCCACACCTGGTACCTGGCACTGGATTCTGATTGCTTATCAGAAAAAGAATCATGAGGGCAGATCAAAGCTGTCAGCATCAGGTATAAGATAGAAAATGTGAAATATGTGAAGAAATGAATAAAATAAATTATGATTGAATTTCATGTAGCTGCTTCATCTTCACGGTCTGGGTATTGCTGCATGCTGGCTCACTGTCGCTCTGTCATGGCTCACCGGGACGAACAGAATAAAGCTGTCGTTAATGTTGTTACAAACACCTGAGCTGTTCATGTCTGCCGTGAAAAAGGAATGTCAGTCAATCAGTCCTCTGCTGAGTGGGTCTGTTGGTGTTGTACTGCACACTCTTGAGAAGTCTCACAGAACAGGATGAGGACTTTCAATTAAAGTAATTAAACTCAATTTAATGTCCATTTAAAACCTTTTTCAAAGCTTTCCACTACATGTCATGACTCAGGTGTCACTGAGATGTCATCATTTTGAGTTGGGATTATTTTGTAAACATACTGAGCCAAGATAAAGAATTAGCTTCCAAGAAAAAGAAAAGTTTAGTGCCTCGTTGAAGGTACAGAGTGCAAAAATGTCAATTATTGAACAACACTGGAAAGTTAAAAGTATGGCAGCTGTTCAAGAATGTGATACCTTCTTTTTGCTGAAGGTGTTGTCACTTTGGTGAGCTTTCATAATAGGCACCACTTTAAGGAGTAGTCTTTCCACCTTTACCCCTCTTTCCAGTCTTTATGCTAAACTAAGCTAAGCTAAGCGACTGCTGGCTGCAGCTGTATATTTCACAGACAGACTTGAGAGTGGTGTCCATGTTCTCATCAATCTCCTGGCAAGAAAGCAATACATGTATTTCCCAAAACATGGAACTTCTCAGTTAATCTCTACTTTACAGTCATGATGAGTCTATTTAAATATCTGTCATTCTCGATACTTGGCTTTTCTGCTGAAAGGCTATAAAGTGAAACTCTGTGTATTAATATTCATCTCAACGTCTCTGTTTTGTGTTCTAGGTACATTCCTACAGCTGCTGCCTTCGGCGGACTGTGTATCGGTGGTTTATCAGTAATGGCTGATTTCCTCGGGGCCATTGGCTCCGGCACCGGTATCCTGCTGGCCGTCACCATCATCTATCAGTACTTTGAGATCTTTGTGAAAGAACAGAGCGAAGTCGGCAGCATGGGGGCCCTGCTCTTCTAGAAGAGCCGATATCCTCCCACCTTCAGTCAACTTTCATTGGGAACACCAACTTTGCATTTATTTTCCATCTGTGTGAAGCCCCTGCATCGTCAGCTCTCGAGTTTCAGGATGTTTTGAGGAATCTTCAGGAATATCAGCTGAAATTGGATATTGTGACTTGGCTGCACGCCTTGTCGCTCCCTCCTCAAATCTTCCATCCGACATTTCAGTTGTACTCCATCAGATTTCCCAACTGACTCGAGATTAAAGCTCCCCAAGATTCATGTTGTGTCTGAGATGAAGTCCTGCGGGAGTTTGGCAGCAAAGTGCTTCAGTATGCAGGCGTACTCGACGTGGTGGTCAACTGCCTGCTGTGTGCATAAAAGCACTTGATGTTCTGCTTGGTGTTATCTAAGTTTATACTTTTATTTTCAGCTTTATTTTATTTGTCAACCTGCCATTTATGTGAAGGTGTGGACCGGAAGATGAACTGTCAAACGCCGAATCAAGTACTGTCATTTTGATTTGTGACCTGTGTTATAGCTCCGATATCAACAGGGTCCTATAAGAAGAGGATGTGGAGCTCACATTGGGCTCCGCCCGACAAAAGAAATTGCTCAACTGTTTTTGTGAACAGTCATCTGATGAAACATTCAGAAAAAAAAGGGTCCTTGCTGTTTTACTGTCCGACATTCCCAGGGAGCTGCAGTATTAACTCACATGTCACGTTCACTTTTGTTAACACTTCCTGAGATTTTTGTTTTGTTCTGTTCTTTTAATTGTTTGCTCTAAGCATACGAGTTAATCACTTTTCCACAACTGACAAATTCAGATTTTCTGTACATAGGCCATGCATTGAATAACTTTGAATTTGTCTTAAGTGTAAGATAAAAGACTTTTGAATATGTAAAAATAAATGCATTTCAGAACAAACTTATAGAAAAACATTCTCAATAAAACCTTTTGTGGAAAAAGGCTCAATCTTTTGACTCCTATTTGTCTGAAGTGAATGAATAATTTGTTTCTGGGGAAAAGTCACCTTTCTTGTCCCCCACCCCTCTTCCCACTCATTAAGCATGTACAAGCACTATATAAACATTTACTTAATGGTTTAGAAGAACCGGAAAGCACTATAAAAAACAGTTTCTTTTATATGAACTATACGTATATAATATGTTTTTATACGTAATATTACTATGAATTCATACATTATCTGTTTTTACATCAACCTCCATTTATGGGTGGGGAGGTTATAGTTGTCGACAAAAGCATTTTGATTTCATGCATGACCTGTGTCTGTTTTACACTTTATTTAAAGTGTAAAATAAGTGTGACAGTACACATTGCAAATAAATGTATCGCAGGACATAGATTGATGCTCAGAGAAAGAAGAAGAAATATGTTTGGGGGGGTTTTTTTAATGTTTTTCCCTCTTCCCATTCCGCCTCTTTTCTTGCTTGACATTTGTAGTCAGGACGCTAATTTATTAAATTTAAAAGAGAAGTAGACAGAAATGATATCTTATCACAGAGTAAGATGAAAATCGTACATACAAAAATGTCCTGCGTTTCTTTATAAAACTTGCTCCTGTGAAATTAAAAGCATCATTTTATGGAAAAGACAGCGTTTACGTTTTCTGAACTCTTGGGGGCAGCAACGCGCCCTGGAGCCTCCGCGCTACCGGAAATATGAAAAGAGAAGAAGAAGAAGAAGACTCACGCTCTGCCAAGGATAGTTGTGAAACAAGCTAGCAGATGCTGGACTGAAGCCTCGGACGTTTCCATGTGTCGTGTCGTCTGTCAGTAAGAGTGGTTTTCCTCGGAGCGGAGTGTGCAGTGGATAAAAAAGAGGGATTGAATCTGCTCCAGCGTGAAGAAATGAGCTCGGTCAGACAGGAAGGTAACCATGCTGTGCTCGCCGGCTAACTTCTCTGGAAAGCTAACTCTGAAGTTTATTTTGGTCTGAATGAAAAATCAACGTCGGCGTTGAAGCGAGTTGTAAAAAGTCTATTATCACGTCTGTTGCCAAGGACTGTTAAAATCTGTGGCTGTTATTCATCAGTGAACAGGGCTGTTGGCTAGCTGTGACCATCACAGTGTTTAACCTTGACCAGCAGCAGTAGTGTGCATGTGTGTCATATGGCATGTTGCATGTCAAACAATGAGTCACGTTCAGCTAATTTTTCATTCAAAGCCATCGTGAGTCTTCAGTGGTAGTCTGAATGCAGCATTTGCACTTTTTACATTGTTTTGTTGATAGTTGTAGTTAAGCAAATGACCTGAACGCTGCTTCCACCTCTGAACTGGTCATATTCACAAGAGTGACCATACTGTATATACCAACAAGAGTCTTATTTTGTAACTTATCAGTCGTCATGCACAAGCTAATGTGTCACATTTCACAGATTTATATGGCCCATAAATATCAGCCTGGACTATTTATCCGTCAGGGTCTAATAAGGAAAGTGGAGGACACTGTTGAAATGGTGAAATTCAGCTTTAGTATGTCCAGATTTCAGCTGCTGAACCTGTGTTAGAGAGGCTGCAGTTGTCATTTAGCAAGCCTTTGGGTTGGATCAGGGACCATTGATTCGTTTGTTTCCACATTTTACACAACAGGTAAAGACCGAATCATCTTTGTCACCAAAGAGGATCATGAAACACCCAGCAGTGCCGAACTTGTAGAGGAAGATCCTGAGGACCCGTATGAAGAGCAAGGTGAGGCACAGTGAAACTACCAAGAGGAACCAGTTGTCATGCTAAAGTGTAGCAATGGTGAAGTTTGAAAAATGCATGTTTATTACTCACGTATTAACTGAAACCTCCTCTGTCGTCCTAGGTCTTATTCTTCCCAGTGGGGAAATCAACTGGAACTGTCCCTGCTTGGGTGGGATGGCCAGTGGTCCCTGTGGTACTGAATTTAAGGACGCCTTCTCCTGTTTCCACTATAGTACGGAGGAGGTGAAGGGCTCTGAGTGCCTGGAGCAGTTCAGGGCCATGCAGGAGTGTATGCAGCGTTACCCGGAGCTCTATCCTCAAGAAGATGAGAAGACGCCACAAGAACAGTCTTCAGAAACAGACCAGACCTCACAAGACTCATCTGCATCTGCAGAAATGTCAGGTGCAAACTCAACATCTGCCACTGAGCAAGACCCTAACACCACACAACCCACCACAGAGGGCGCAGTGGAAAGCTAATGATGAGCCTTGGTGGCAAAGAGAGTCGCACATTTAAAGTCCAACTGAAGTCACATCCAACCATGCCTTCTTGCAGCCAAAAATAGCGTCAACATGTTTTCAGAGTTAATGCTAACAGATGGATTTATTGTTAAAAGAAAAAAAAGAAAAGTTTATGAAGAAATATCAGAAATGTTCATCTTACTCTCAGTGGCTGGAAGGGCGTGTCCATGTCTGTGTGTCTGTGTCTGTGTTTGATTGACAGCTGCCAACAGACTAAGTAAACAAGCTCCCACCATACTGAAGCTTACATCGCTTACTTACAGTGTGTTGTTAGTAAGGAACACACCATAATGTAAACAGACTGAGGTGATATTTGCAGGTACGTTTACATGCTGTTAAATGTCCTGCAGCTTGAGTAGCTCATTAGCTGTCTCGACTGCAAACTGACATTTTTCAGTGCGTTTGTATTCCCCAGTGAACAAAACCTACAAAACCTGTTCCTGCTGCTTTATGCAAAAGCACAGCATGTACGGGGCGCCATCACAACCCAAAAAAACAGTCAAGTGTAAATTTCCCCCCTAAGCTTTCTGATTTGTCCTGTGAGGGGAACATGGGACTTGCAGTTTATGAACTGCAGCAGACAAAGATGATGACTTGTAATTTCAGCTGGACATTAAACATTCTGTACTGAATAAGATGGGCTTATACTTTTGTAAAACTAATATAATATGATTCATGAAAAAATGACTACCGTGTTGAGATTCTAGATTGATCAAAACAAGATTCATCAAGAGCTGAGAGGACCAAGGATACTGTATACTGATAAGTGTATACTGTACATTTTTTTATTTCCTTTCTCTCAAGATCGACGGTTCGACATGCTGTGATCTAAATATAAGTGCTTGAGCTGTAAGATTACAGTAAAAATGTTTTATTCATGCGTTTTTCATTTCCATTCTCTCATGTATGTTATTTTCTCATGTTCAGCATTGCACATGTACACTGTGTGTTGTACAAACTTTATATTCATAGTCCATTTTGACTCAAAGTTTCTATCAGTAACGTTGCTGATAAAGTTGCTGAATTCATGGAAATATGAAGAATCTAGTGAAGAACACCTGAAGAAACTTAGTGTGTAGTGTGTTTCCACAGTTTGTCCTCTGGGACTGCGTCTCCTCTGCTAATTTATAACCAGACTCAAAACTTTTACCTCAGCTGAACTTAACAGAACAATTTGTGTGCAACACAGGACTGATTTGGGTGGCTTGAAGTGAATACTGTTGAAGGTTTTATAATAAAATGTATTATGCCTCATTGGTTCTTGTGAGGTGCTCTTGTCGTAATATCTTCCAGGCCTGACGTTACAATAATGACCCTCTACTGTCCACCAGCATATTACAGGTGTGTTTGCCTCATCAGAAATCACAAGCAGCTATAGCAGATGGTAACTTTGAGTTGACCAGACTTGAGTCACAGCAGAAACTCTTTGCTCAAATATTATTACATCCTTTAAGTTTGATCTTGTTTCAGTTAATTCAAGCAGAATACAGATTCTATGGACAGCAGTAACGTCTCCAGATACATTGTTTTCCAGTTACTTGAATCAGCAAAGACCATGCTGGAAACCTAGTAGCTGTAATAGTTTGGAGGCTTGTCGTGTCATGTACCCCACGTGTCAGGTGTCTGTAGTGTGAATGTAAAGATTTGTAACCACAGCAAGTAAACAGGTTAATGTTAACATACTAACAAAGGTCATTGGATCTGTAGAGGTTGACACGATGTGGGATTTTCTGTTACACATGTAAAAATCACTACTAAGATGATAATAATCTGTCTTTAAAATCGGCTATGTTGTCAGCAGTACAGTGTGATTCAGCCATTACGAAGGGTAGACTAGCAATTATTCGCTTTCCTCTAACTCATGTCACATTGTCTGTACGATTACATATTTAGTCGTAACATGCACCCAGTGGACCTCATCAAAAAGTATGATATTGAGTTGTTAATGTGCATCTTGATGCCAGTAAACCTGAAAAGGAAAACAACATGATTCTACATATTAGCTGTTGACCTGTCCAAAGGTTCTGGGGTCAGAGGTCAGTGGCACTGTTTGTCCACTGAAGCATGCGCCACTTCAAACTCACAGGGATCAATAATTACCAAACACCCTTTTCTGTCCTCGCCGTACCATTGGTGGATTGTGAAGGGAAAAGACAGCCAAAAAGCCAATGGGACAATAAGACAAAGAGTGCTCGCCCTCAAATCTTACACAGTACGCAGCCTTTCTCTGCACAGAGGTCTGTTGGCTGTGAGGGTGCGAGAGCTGCCGTCAGTCTCCAGCGTGATTCCCGACTCCAGGTCTCAGCTCAAGTGTGTAAGAAATACTCAACAGGATGTCGTCTTTAAAGGAGATATGCAGCGGTTTACCCCTGGACCCTTTGCCCCCGAACCGGGGAAGAGACCCCAGTGTGCCACATGCACCTATACGCACCCCCAACCTTACAGCAGAGGAGGAGCGGGTGAGTGAACAATACCTGTGCATTCAAATTTCCATCACTCTTGGCACTCAGTAATTTGTTGAATAGTGATACATTTTATGATACGTCTGAATGAAGTCTAGCAGTTCATTTTAAGCACAAAACAGACCTCACAATGGACATTAGGACGTCTTAAATACAAGTGTAAATATTAATAATGGCATGTCATTAATGTCATTGGGTACACCTGTGCTTTTCCACTGTAAGGCGTCAGAATACCTTCTGTGAAATTATGTGTCTAATGGTATGAAACACTCTGCACATGGACCAGCTTGGTTAAAGTCAAAGCAAACTACTCTTAAAAGGAGAAAGTGAGCTACATGTAGAAGTTATCTCGCAGTGTGAGAGTGATCTAAAGGAGGGCACAGCTCAGGTCAGACAATAGCTTCACTATAATGTGTCAGTGGAAGAACAGCCAAGCTGTGTGCTCTGACTTGTTGCATCATCATTGTTGGCTCATGGGCCGCCCTAAAAAATTGATTATTCTCTAAGGTCCTCAACTGATTTCCCAAAGTTAGAGCAAAGGCTTCAGTCAATAATTAAAAGAGACACCGTGAGGGCTCCACCTCTTACATAAGGAGGGGCCCGAAAGCCAAAACATCTACTCGTATATCTGACCTCACTGAAACTGAACAGCGTGTGTTCACTAATCTGCTGTAAATGTGCCTCTTCCCTCTAGCTGGCACTGAGGAACGCACTGCGTTATTTCCCACCCTCCCACCACGCCACACTTGCACCCGAATTTGCTCAAGAGCTGCGGCAGTATGGGCACATCTACATGTACCGCTTCTGCCCCACATTGCGCATGAGGTGAGGCTGATGGGGGGAGTCCAGCTGATATATCCACATCAGTATTTAACATGAAAATGAGTCTGATAAATGTATATTGACTGGTCTTCCTTTTTAACATACAAGTAATACAAGCATTTTGACAATAATCCCTCAAATGTGGTCATTAGTTTCAAAGATGCATGCTGAGGCAGTGTTGTTATCAAGAGATGACTGACAGTAAACGACAGATGAGTTGTTTAATTTGTTAACTGATAATGCAATCTGTATAAACAATAACAACAATATCCACCTGCTGTTATATCTGCCAGTAGAGCTTTAGTGGCAGTCCCTGCTGCACGACATGCACACCAAACCTGATGCATGAAATAACACAATCTAATCTCACTGTTACTATAAAAAGCTGATGGTGGCTCATGTTAGATGATGTTAGCAAACTTAAGATGGAGATCGCTGTGTAACCAGCGCGTGGCCCCATAGGTGTGTAGTGTCATCGTGAAGATAAAACTCGTGGCCACAGTGTCAGAAGTCTCACTTTAAGATGGTTTTTCTTTGTTCCACCGCAGCAGTGATGTGAGTTTCTGTCCGTTTCCTCAGGGCTTACCCCATCGATCAGTACCCATGCCGCACACGTCAAGCAGCCTCCATGATGCTGATGATCATGAACAACCTGGACCCAGTGGTTGCTCAGGTGAGCCTCTAACACAGCTTGTATTCATTTTTTAACTAAGCTTGCTGAATCTGTGAAGTCTTCTGTTTGTTTTAATGTCTCAGTGACAGCTTCGTTTTCTTCGCCCTTCAGTTCCCCCAGGAGCTCGTCACCTACGGAGGGAACGGCCAGGTGTTTAGTAACTGGGCCCAGGTAAGCCCTGAGTTAGCCTGTGTTCAACCTGTGGGTTAGGTAATGATGTATAGAGTCTGAACAGATGAGTTTTAATGGTGTGTGTGTGTGTGTGTGTGTGTGTGTGTGTGTGTTTGTTTGTGTCTGGGTGCAGTTTCGCCTGGTGATGCATTACCTGAGTGAGATGACAGAGGAGCAAACCCTGGTCATGTACAGCGGCCATCCGATGGGCCTGTTCCCCAGCCTGCCTTCGTCACCTCGCGCCATCATCACTAACGGCATGGTGACTGCCCAGCACACTACTGATTTCATAAGCTGATGCTTTCAGCCTGCGTGCGTCCCTGTGTACTGACATACTCACCCTTTCCTCTTTCATCTCTCAGGTTATTCCAAATTACTCCTCCAGAAATCAGTATGAGAAGATGTTTGCCCTCGGTGTGTCAATGTAAGTCTTTGAAGGTGCTTTTCATCCTGTTATTCGGTTTCATCAGGAAGAAAATGATTCTACATTAAGCTTCCTATGACGGCGCAGATATCTGATATCTTGATGTAAAGACTTCTTTTGTTTGTCTGTGTTCAGGTATGGTCAGATGACAGCAGGCAGCTACTGCTACATTGGACCTCAGGGGATTGTTCATGGCACTATGGTATGCTTTTAAAAAAGATGTGCACACAGCGCTCCAGTAACTCCTCATATGAAATATGTGTTACTGTTAATCAGTGGTTCCCAAACTGAGGGCCAGGGCTCCACTTAGGGTAGTGTCAGGAGCTGATTTCTGTGTCAGAAACAAGAAAATAACAAATTCTTCTGCACAAAATTACACTTTTTTTTTTTTTTTTTTTTTTTAACTTTTCTCTAGTGTTTGCTTCTTTTTTCTTTTTCTTCTTTTTTAGTGGGACATACTGGACAATTTCACTCCTTTAGACCTCTAAAAAGGACCCACTGCTTTAAATCATTCACATTTCGTGCACAGTTTACCTGGATGATGCAGTTCCTGTTTTTCTGAGTGTCCTCGTGCTTTTCTGTGTAGCTGACTGTGCTGAATGCCGGCCGGAGGTACCTGGGCTCTGGGGACTTGCGGGGCCGTGTGTTTGTGACCTCTGGCCTGGGGGGCATGAGTGGAGCTCAGGCTAAAGCTGCCGTCATTGCCGGTTGTGTTGGCGTGATTGCAGAGGTCAGCTGGTATCCCATCATTTCCTGTTAATACTCACTGCTGACTGAGCAAGAATGAAGGAAATACTGTTTGTCGCTGTGTGAATTTGGTGTCTGTGTAGGTGGATGAGGCTCCTCTCAGAAAGAGACATGAGCAGGGCTGGCTGATGGAGGTCACCAGCAGCGTGGAGCACTGCATTAAATGCATCAGGTAACGAAGAGAAAAATGAATTAGGAGTAATTATGATTATATCAGTAGAATGGCAGAATGAGTTGGACTCGTCAGTAGGGATAGTTTTGAGTCTATGCATTGTTTATTAGGAAAAACCTACACGTTCTCCATTTGAGTGCAAGTACACTTGTGTCGTAGTGTTATATATCATTAATTATTAAAAGAATAGTTCAATATTTTGGTTGCTGCTTGTTGGAAGAGAGTTAGATGAGAAGATCAATACCACTCATACGATTAATATCCAGCAGATGATTAACTTATCTTGGCATAAAAACTGGAGACAGGAGGAAACAGCTAACCTGGCTCAGTCCAAAAGCAACAAAATCTGCCAGCCAGCAGCTCTAAAGAGTATTAATTACCATGCTGTATCTCATTTGTTTAGTCAGGACACCAACCAAAGTGTAAGAATAACATGTTTCAGTTTTCTTCGCCAGGCCTGAATTCCAGCCATGTTTTATTATCTTCCCACAGTCTTGCTGTTTCCCCTCGTTTCCAGTATTTATGCTAAACTAAGCTAATCGGCTACTGGCTGCAGCTTCATATCTACAGTACGGACATGAGAGTTTTATCAACTAGAAACTGTGGTCGTCAAATAAATCTGGATTAAGATATATAGTATTTCCTTTTGAGTTGAAGTATATAAAGTCATATGAAATGGAAATACTCAGTACTCAGTACAAGTACTTCAAGTTTCCCACTGCTGCTACCTTGTTATACATTAAATGTTTGGTATGTTAACATTGCTCCAAATTCAAGAAAACGGGCCCCTAAAAAGACAACATGATGTATGTGTATGTAACATGTGAGATGCTGAAATTCTTATTATTTTGTGTCTTTCAGAGAAGCCAAGAGCTCCAAGACTCCCCTCAGTCTGGGTTATCACGGCAATATCGTAGACTTGTGGTGAGTGAGAGATGAGAACTTTCTGCTTCCAAGACACGACGACACCGGTCTGCCTCCACAGTAAAACCTTTTGTTATGCACTCCTGAAACCTTCATCCTGCTTCGTCCTAACCAGGGAGAGGCTGCTGCTGGAGTATGAGAGGACAGGGGAGCTCCTGGTGGATTTGGGTTCAGACCAGACCTCCCTTCACAACCCATATAACGGGGGCTACTACCCAGTCCAGCTCAGCTTCCGCCAGGCGAATCAGCTCATGTCGACTGACCCTAATCGTTTCCAAACCATGGTCCAAGAAAGGTAAAACAGATGGGCTTTGCTTTGGTATATTATCCACAATATGTGGGTCTATGACGCTGAAATAACACGCGTTTTACATACAATCACAGCCTCCGAAGACACGTTAAGGCTATCAACAAGTTGTCCGATGCTGGTATGTTCTTCTGGGACTATGGCAACGCGTTCCTCCTGGAGGCCCAGAGAGCCGGTCTGTAATTAAACTCACACACTCAGAATATTTCATCAGTACCATTCAGACCACGTCAGGCCAGTTAAGAGGCTTGTGTTCCTTGTTTTTATAGGAGCAGAGGTAGAAAAGGTTGGTGGAGGAGCAACTGAATTCCGTTACCCTTCATATGTCCAGCACATCATGGGGTGAGACATTTTCTAATTTTTTCAATCTTGCATTGATCCTGTTATAGAAAATTATGAGTTTCAAAAAAGACAGACCAATGAACTGTGATCAGATATTTTCTTCTTGCAGTAACTTGTTTATTATCTCGCTCCTTCTGCTTTGGCACAGCGACATTTTCTCTTTGGGTTTCGGTCCATTTCGCTGGGTGTGCACATCCGGCGACCCCCACGATCTTGCCGTTACGGACGACATTGCTGCTTCTGTCCTGGAGGAAATTAGCGCCAGTGTGACTGATGGCGTCAGACAGCAGTACAATGACAACATCCGCTGGATCAGAGAGGCTGGGAAGCACAAAATGGTCAAGAAGTTTCTTGTCAACTGACATACATTTGATCATTCAATCCAAATCTGGTGAAGAGACACGCAGCTGCAATGAGCTGATTTCCTCTGTGTATTCTGTCCATTTAGGTTGTTGGATCCCAAGCCAGAATCCTCTACTCTGATCAGAGAGGAAGGATCTGCATCGCTTTGGCTATCAACCAGGCTATTGCTGATGGAAGAGTTTCAGTAAGAGGATGAATTGTCAGCTAAGGAGGTCTGCATCAGTTTTCACCAGAGTCTCAGTGTTTTTTGTTATTTCTTTTGTTCAGGCTCCCGTGGTTATTAGCAGAGACCATCATGATGTTAGTGGCACCGACAGCCCCTTCAGAGAAACCTCTAACGTGTATGATGGATCTGCCTTCTGTGCAGGTATGTTGACGATCGCTGTACACAACTGTGAACTTTCTTAACTGCAATTTAATTTTACAATTTGTCTGTTTTACAATAACTTAACAAGAATAGGAGAAAACTTGGTATGAGGAGTATTACATACCCTCAAGGACGTTTTTAGTCTCTGTAAGTAGAGGTTCATGTCATATTGATAAAAGTAAGGGAGCAGCATTACAACCCAGAGTGACTACTGATGTAAGAATAGAAAAGTAGTTGTGAGGTTTGTTGCTTTGCTCACAAACTCATAACCTTGGCTTTATACAGCCTCATCCTCCCAGCTTCACCGTACTCTCTTCATTCATTTAAATTAATAACACTGCAGGAAGAACTTGAAAAAGTCAAAGTGACAGCTCACAATGTCTCCCCCTTACAGACATGGCAGTCCAGAACTTTGTCGGTGATGCATTCAGGGGCGCCACATGGGTAGCCCTGCACAACGGTGGCGGTGTTGGCTGGTACGGCTGGCTGGTCTCCCAGTAAACAGCAATCTGTGTGAAAGATTGTTGTGATTCAAAGTTGTTTATTTGAATACTACTTGTCTGTCACAAAGTCAGTGTGTTTCTAACTTTACTTGTTGTCTCACTCACAGGGGCGAGGTGATGAATGGTGGGTTTGGTTTGATGTTGGATGGCTCAGAGGAGGCCGCGAAGCGTGCCAGTCTGATGCTGAACTGGGACGTCTCCAATGGGGTGAGAGTACAGGGAGAAGAAAGGCATAATAGCTTCCAGCCCACTCCAATGTGCTCAAACTGCAGATGATCGATGTCTGGCTCTAATCTGTCTGTGTGTGTTGCAGGTGGCTCGTCGCTGCTGGTCTGGAAACTCCAACGCCTATGAGACCATCCAACGCACCATGGAGGAGAACAGGCAGCTGCGTGTCACCATGCCTTTTCCTGTACAGGACGAGTGCGTGCTGGACCGTGCCCTGCAGGGCTAGCTAACACTTTAGCATAGGCTAACAGCCAGCTGCACACAGTCACACAGCAAAGGAAACCTGCTGCTGTAATCGCTTCAGCAGTGTGTGACAAGAAAACCCTGCAGCAAAACATTTTGAGAGAAGTAGTTAATGAATCAGTGGCAATGTTGTTATGTAAGTTATTTGCAATGAACACACAGAAAGCAAAGTAGGCTCAGTATTGTGCAAGGCTGTTTTAATAATTAAATCTACAAGAATATATTCTTTTTTTGTGCATTGAAAATTAAATTACAAGTACGTATAAATAATAAAGCCCACATGAGTCATTTGTTCGTCAGTAACCTGCAAAAATAATTTGTCCAATGATATCAGTCAAAATCTCAGTGGAGAAATTTAGCTCTGATTTAAAAAAAAATAATAATACATATATTAGATATTTATTTATAATATACATATGTATATTTATTTAAAAAAAATACTTGATTCCAAAGCCTCCAGCTGCACATGTTTTACATTTTATTTAATGTCTGTCCAGCCAGGTTTTTGGTACCGAAAGAAGACTTTGCCGTTAAGCACCCTGCCAGGTAACTGGCACAACCTGGCTGAAATATGAAGAAGAGAGATCATGCATTGTCCAAAAAAGAAAATGTTTCACTTAAACCCATGAATAGAAATGAGGCATCACTGGGAATGTATCAGTAGTCCTGAAGGGAAGGAGAGGAGCTCACAAGACATACAAGACAAAAAAGTGTCAGATTTGAAGGATTTCTTGGCACGTTTTGTGCCTTCTGACTGTGCCATGATGTCATTTGAAGACCCCCTTCACTCCAAACGTCTCAACGCCATCTTGATCGTTAAGTTAATGGCTTTATCGAGATTCTACATATTGGGCACAGCTTTCATTGATAGTGGGCAGTGCTGTGAGCAGGATGAGGATGTGGTGTGGTGAAGAAAGTCATGTCCTACAGCGGGGGAGATTCCACAGAGACTGCAGTTCAAGGACACAGCTATATTCTTTTAGGGGGTCCAGTTCTCGTGCATACGCCCCTCTCAATACAGCGCATCCATTTCTGTTCATAGCTTTTGCTCTTTTGCTCTCTCCACTGGTCCCCTGCCGTGCGTCTTTACGCGTGAATGTGCCTTTAAGAAAACGAATTTGAGCCGCTCCGCGCTGACGTAAGGGAATTGGAGAGGTTGTTGTACCCTGCAGGAAAAGGAGGCAGATAACCGTGATGAGGACCAGCTTGGGGTACCAGATTCCTTAAGCATTTTCTTTCCTCTCATTTCGAGTCTTTTACTGTCTCTACGCATCCACTCAGATCAGCTGGGAGTCTTTTGGAGTTCTTTATGCCAACATAACGGTGCGACTTCAGACCTCCGCCCTTTTCTGTACTCCAAGGAGGGTTTACAGATTGCATACCTAATTTTTTTGCTCCCACAGTGTTCAAACGGGATCGAGATGTTCTGAAAGTCCTCTGGACATACGCGGATGAAGTAGGATGACACCGGATATTTTCTGTGGCAGAGACTGATGTGTTTGCTTTGCATCAGTGAGGGAAAAAATGCATCATAATCAAGAGGAGCAGTCGGTAAACACAGTTAGTGCGCAGCACGGGACAGCGCGCCACAGTGACTCCAACAGCCTGGAGAGCAGCTTGGGAAGCGGCCTCTCTGACCTCCAACCACCTGCTTACTCTAAACTGGAGTTCAGGAGAAACGCGGTGACAGATGACTATAAGATCACAGCTGAGGTTCTCGGCCTGGGGATCAATGGAAAAGTGCTGGAATGTTATTGCAAGAAAACAGGAGAGAAATGTGCTCTTAAGGTGTGTGTTTGTCTGCTAATCTATCCTGTGTGATCTAAGCAGTCCTCTGGAGGCTGCTGTCCCTGGAAAAAAGACAACTCCCATCAATTATTCATGTCTTCTGTCATCTCCAGCATTTATTGGTGTCTTTAACTGTAAATCTGTGCCGAAGTGTGATTTTGTGAGGCTTTGTGGTGTTCGGGGGCTTTTATGTGACGCAGATGAAATATTGAATCAACCATGGATGCATGTAGCAGTAATCTGAGAGTGAATTCAGTTACTGAGCTACCCAGACAGTGAATGTGTCTGTCAGACAGTGATGTGCTGTCTGGGATGTTTTGACACAGTTTCCATGATTGTTGTGTGCACAATGATCTGCTCTGTTGATACTTTACATCATCTAAGCCTCTGACATTTAACAAAAGTGAAAGAAAATCTGCGGTTTTTACTCCTCTACTCAACATTAAGTATACAGCTTATTAAACGTTTGCAGTGATTTTAAAAAGACATCTTGGGAAATGTGAGAGCTGGTAAGTCAATAAGCAGCTGTAGGTTTGCAGCAAAGCCTCAAGAAAATCGAAATAGGAAGCACAACCCCACAAGGTCCTCCACATGTTTTCTTTGGAATATCTCCGGTGGTAAGCCACAGCCGAAAACCTATGATGAAATGTGAAGAGCTGGCTCACGCTGCGTATGTAATCTTCTGTTCTGTGAGTAACATAACGCTGTGATTTGTGCCTAGAGGCTGTGCAGCAAAGTCACACCTTTATAAACAATCAAATCTGAGCCTTCACTCCACAGTGTCCACAAGGGTTTGGGCTGGGTCTGCATGTCTTGGAAAATATCCTCCTCCCCTGTCTGTGATACCACAGCTGCAGCCCTGTGTCTTTAAAGACAGGGCATGCTGCAAAATGCAGTCTTAAAGTGTTCACTCATAATGTTCCCACTGGAAATGACAGCTTAGCAAACAGCTGCAGATTAATGGCTTTAATAGCAGCCATTCATACAGTGAGGATCGGCACAATGGGGCACGTGTTTGTCTCTGAGTGTGTTTATTGATCTCAGACTTATCAGGCTAAGGATGTCAGACAGATAATAAAATCAATCAAGCTCATCTGCCTTAGAGGCTGTGATTTGCAACCTGAGATGCAGATGTGAAACCTTTCCTTTATGTTAACAGGAAACAGACGCATTTCATTTATGTGTGTTTTTGTGACGTGGAGCAGATCCTGTACGATACTCCTAAAGCCAGACGGGAGGTTGAGCTGCACTGGAGAGTCTCTGGAGGCCCCCACATCGTCCGAATACTCAGCCTGTATGAGAACATGCACAAGGGGAAGAAATGTCTCCTCATCATAATGGAGTGGTCAGTATATATCGTCTGCTTATTTCAGGCCTTTAAGGGGAAACCAATGCTAAACCAGATTTGTGTGTTGTCTATAAAGTAACACAGCTCTGTGTTCATTTCTGACTTTGAAAAGTGTCATTCTGAATTAGCCTTATCTGTGAATAATGGAACAGCTCCTGTGATGGCCAGTGCGAGATCCAGCTGAGCTTCACTTCAGCCCACACCTGCTTTGCATTTGATTTGGGATTTCAGGGAAAACTATACCACTGCTGCACAGAAGAGAGATGCACACCTGTGCTCTCCTGTCCTTTTTGTTTCTGCTTTTGTTCACACCCTGACTTCTTCCACACCACAGCTTGTGCTTTTAAATAATACACCAGAGTCCTAAATTATGGAAGTTATGAATTTTCTCAGTTTGTTAAAATGATCCTACATCCAAAAACAATTTCACCTTTTATGTACTTTAAAAAATCTTTTCCTCTTTTTCCTTCTTACATCTTTGATATTTTATATTCTTTGCGTAGCCCAAACAAACACGCCCAGGTTGGCTTTTTTATCTTGTCTGGACACAGTAGATTCCATTGTTATTTGGTTTAAATTTAACTTGAGCAAATAATTAAACTCAGACTAAAGATGAAAATGAAAGTGAGACATCACAGTGCAGAACAACACATGGACAGGATGGTAATCTGACACAGACTGTTTGGCAGTGTTGTTTTCCTCTTTGTTCACCGCAGAATAGACTTGACGGGATTCATCTGAGTCACTGACCACATGTTAATGTGGCTTGAATGACTGGATGCGGCTGTAAACTCACTGGGTTTTGCTGTGCTGTGTTCACACCTGCGATTCACATGCGATTCAAACACACAGAACATTTTAATATTTCATATCTATATTTTATGCTAAGAACTAGCATGGCTTTGACAGAGGCCATATTTACTGGAATATGAAACACTTTACAGCTGCATTATAAGCTGCACTTTGGAATCAAGTGTCACCTGGTAGCACTATCATTTATATCTTGTGTGTTTGTTTCACTTTATGGCATAAAGATAACACAATAGCTTGCTGTAGTTTCTGCCTTTGGGTGGATTTTCCCTTTAAATGCGTCCTCACAGCTTGAGTCATCTGAGTCTGCCGTGGCTCTGAAGACTGGACTCATCTGAACAGTAAATTGCGAGGCACAATGACTCGCTTTGTTGTCAAACCATGATTGCAGTGGAGAACTGTGTTTGTTGTTTGCCAAGAGTCCCCTCGCTGCCCCAGTTCTGATCTCTTTGTTAACCATGTCTCAGTATGGAGGGAGGGGAGCTGTTCAGCCGCATTCAGGCCAGAGGGGACCAGGCCTTCACAGAGAGAGGTTGGTTAGAGTTCACATTCAACCGTTTAAATTCATGGCTTTCTATATTGTGCCCTGCCCATGTTACATCTGCGTCATGTCTGTCCATCAGAGGCGTCAGAGATCATGCATGACATCGGCATGGCCATAGAGTACCTCCACCACATGGACATTGCTCATAGGGATTTGAAGGTACGGCTGCTGTCAAAGTAATTCTTCACAGAGAATATAAGAAAGATTTTCTAGCTAAATACATGTTTTGAATCTCTCATTGTCCTGCTCACTACAGCCTGAAAACCTCCTCTACACCACCAGGGAGAGTAACGCTACCCTTAAACTGACTGACTTTGGCTTTGCTAAGGAGACGACACTACACAACTCTCTGCAAACTCCCTGCTACACTCCATATTACGTTGGTGAGTGTTTGCTGCCCTAACCTTAGTAGGAGCTGTAGTGAAATCAGCAGGTGCACGCTGTATTTGTGTCACTGTAATGAATGTGCTATTACAGGCGTAGTTTGTGGACGTGGTTGCTGTCATTCACTCTCATGTTGTCCATGTGTGTCTGCATATTGTCCTGCGAGTGTGTATCTCAGTCTCCACATCATTGTGTTGTCTTTTTTTCTGTATGTATTTGTCCATTCAGCCCCAGAGGTGCTTGGGCCAGAGAAATATGACAAGTCATGTGACATGTGGTCTCTGGGCGTAATCATGTACATTCTGTGAGTATCATGTGCGTCTGCAAACGATTCAACCCAATGAAACATTTAGAGTTATTGTGGCATCCTGTATGTTAATGTCCAAGCTTGTGTTTGTGGTTAAAGAAGAGAGCAAAGAAAAACAGTCTCTTCTTCTCTTTTCTTCTGTTGTGTTTCTAGTCTGTGTGGGTTTCCTCCGTTCTACTCAAACACAGGTCAGGCCATCTCTCCAGGCATGAAGCAGAGGATCAGGATGGGCCAGTATGAGTTCCCAAACCCTGAGTGGGCTGACGTTTCAGAGGAAGGTCAGGCTGTGGCCATAAAATTCATAAATCACAAGAAAAAGATTTCAAAATTGATATGATTTAATCAGCACAAAGTGGGATGAATCAATAAATACAATGAATAATATTCACAAATAAAGCTGCTATAGTCAATATGTTTATATTAACAACAGAGCAAATGACTATGTGTAATGTTAAATGTGTTGCTCAAAGTGACGACCCCCACTGCAGTTTAACAGAGCATTTTAGTAACTTTCAGCTCATTGTTTTGGTTTTCTGGCCCTCAGCTTTAATGTTTTGGTTCAGTTGATCATTCTCTTTCACCTTGTTTCCAGCAACAAGCAGCTGTTTTCAGCAAAAACAGTGCTGATAAATCACCAGTACACCACCAGCTCAACACCAAATGACAGGCAGGCAAACTTAGTGATTAGCTGGTGAACAACATTTAGCAGCAGAAGAGTCACATATTTTAAAAAAAAATAGAGATAAAAGTGAATGTTAAAACTGTACTCATCAGGTGACCAGAAATGCAACTATACAAATGAATGATAATGTTGCTCCATAACTGCAGGATGCTTACTAAAAAGCTCTCCATAAGAACTTAAAAGGAATAATATGACAGTGTTTACAGCTTCTTTCCAATGCCCCCAAAGTGACAAAAAAAATTGATTAACAGGTTTAAACATAGTATTGTGCATCGACCCAGTCACTACAGCATCTCCAGTCTGTCGGTCATATTGTACTTGAGACTTTTTTGGTTAAATGTTTGATGATTTTCTGTGTTTTATGTTCTGTCCTCTGTAGCCAAACAGCTCATCATTCAGTTACTGAAGACAGAGCCCAATGAAAGGATGACCATTGGACAGTTTGTGAACCATCCCTGGATTAGTGTAAGTTACCACTTTGTGAGCACTGTGTCTATAGACCTATATGTCAGCCCCCTGTTATTTAAATGATTTCTTATACTGCAGCAGTCCATGGTGGTCCCGCCAACACCAC
Organism: Chaetodon auriga; assembly: GCF_051107435.1. Classification (NCBI taxonomy): domain Eukaryota; kingdom Metazoa; phylum Chordata; class Actinopteri; order Chaetodontiformes; family Chaetodontidae; genus Chaetodon; species Chaetodon auriga. The sequence goes on along the minus strand of NC_135075.1, from coordinate 15,359,280 downwards.
TCCACACCTCTCGTGTCTTGACAGAGGACAAGGAACTGTGGGACGATGTGAAGGTGGTGAACTTGGTCTAGATCTGTTTATTTTCAGAATATGACCACGAGGTGGCAGTGAAGCACCAGACTTACAGCCCAAAATGTCTGTGTCCTCCACCAGGAGGAAATGACCAGCGCCCTGGCTACCATGCGTGTTGACTACGACCAGGTGAAGATCAAAGACCTGGACATGTCCAACAACCCTCTGCTCAATAAGAGGCGGAAGAGGCCCGTGCCTGGAGGAGCCGACACAGGAGGAGACAGTGATGGAGGAGGCGGAGGAGTGGTGTGTAATACTCACTGAGAAGTCACATTTTCTGAGGAGCATGGGAAAATGATCATTTGAGAAAAGTAGTGTAGAAGTATGAAAGTGAAGCAGAGTGAGCAATATTTTCCAATCTACATGTCACTTACTGTATTTTATTCACTTTTTACTGTTCTTTGTATCACTGCACTCAAAAGTCCAATACATGGCATTTATTTTGAATGTTACTAGTCTAACATGTGAAATAAAATTGTGTTTTTTATGTTTATACAACTGTATGGTGTCACTTTTGTACAGGAACCATCATTTTTCCGAGAGAATTATAAAATGTGTTATTATTGAAAAAATCGGATTTTGTGGCAGTGTGACAAATTAGCTCGTCTTGCTGTAAACAAAGAAAGGCTGTATGTGGATGTCATAAAAGATATTTATTAGGCCAGATTACGTCCTACCAATAAGCCCTAAAGGAGACTTTTATAATGGTTAATTATGTCTGTATTGTAACATGTACAATCAAAGGACATTTAACTATGAGAGTTGAGGGTGTTATCATGCTCTTGCACAGCGTGATCTATCAACCTTATCCAGACATTTCCGCACACTTGAAATTTCTTCCTCTGAGAGCCTCTGCCAAACCATTAATGCTCCCTGCTGTCTGCCGATAAATCTTTCTGTTTTTGGCTCCAAGATAAATGCCCACTTTTTCAGTACATAATGAGTAAACTGAGGAAAATGGAAACAAAGACCTCAGTGAGCAGGACGAAAGGTGTTCAGCCTGGCAAACCTAACACCCTCTGTTAATTTTTAATGCGTACTGGATCATAATAGCAGGTGTAGCCAGAGGCGGAATAAATACTCCAGTGACAAGAGACTCCATTAAAAATAGAAATCTTGAGAAAAATTAAAGACAATATATTTAATGTTTGACCTCATCAGCTTCATTGATTTTTGTAAATATCTGCTTATTCTGATATGGATGCAACAATATGCTTCAAACAAGTTGGGACAGGAGCAGCTAAAGACTGGAAAAGATGTTGAATGCTCCAAAAACATTCCACAGGTAAACAGGTTAAACACTTAAAAGGTGACATGTTGTACCTTTAGCAAATTTATGATGCTTTAACAAATGTATTCTTGCCATCCTTTGCCATTAACTGTTGTTTTGTTACTGAAGGAAGAGTGCACACAAAGTGTACAGCAAGTCAAATAAATTTGCATGGTTACCAGCTGCACTGGAAATATTGCCATTCAAACCAGTTACAGTTACTGACAGTATCTACTGGGTTCAGTGGATTAGACAGCATGGTGAAAGCTGAGGTCATGGCAGCCGTCGTGAGTGGAAGGTGAAAACAAGAGTCTTGTGATGGCATCAAGTCTGGTTCCTGGATGTCGTCTAATGAGCGACCTCCTGACTATCCGTGAGAAAGGTGTCCTCTGCGCTCTGCTCCAACCTCGCTGTAAGGTCAGTTCATTGTCCATAACGTACAACTCAACAACAAATTACCACCACTTTTTTCTGTATGTATAAACATTTGAACCAGTGAAACAGCCAAGTTAAATGGATGTGTTACACTGTTACTGCCATAAATTAGAATTTTGTGTTTATTAATTAAAGGACCTAAAGGAAGTTAATGTGTGTCATACCGGTAAAATATTTCAAAAGTAATATTTCATCTATTAAGCTGAACACAGTTTTGTTTTACTCTGCAATCTTTTCTAAAATCTGACGTCTCTCTGAAAAATTACCCTGTGTATTCTAACACTGTAACTTTAATTCCTTTATTTCTGGGAGCTGTTTCCATGTTATCAGGAACATCTCTCAGAGGAGGCCTGGTGGATGAATGGGCTCTCTGTGAGGGCTGTTTTGTTTAGTTAGTATCTGCTGTTTGCATTGCCTGGCACTACCTCACCACGTTATCAGAGCAGGTGCTGCAAAATGTAAACAAGTTCAATGATTATCTTTTTCATGTGACACTTTCTAAAGCAGTTAAAGGGAAGATAATAAAAAAAGTAACAGATGTAAAACATAAATGAGGAAAAAGAGAGGAGGAAATATAAAAGAGAGCATCACAATTAACAGTAAGATCTTCATTTTTTTTATATGAATAGCAATGTAGACTTCAGAAAAACTCTGCCTTTGATAAAGGTTAGAGATGACATAGAAATTTGATAAAAGAAAGCTAGATAGAAGAGATAAAGCAACTTTAAAGAATCTGAAAATGCTCCAAACTGAACGAAGAGATTGTTGTTGGTTTTATGGCTAAGTACAACAGCGTGTCATCAAGAGAGCAGTGAACATCGGAGATCAAATGAAACCATTGAGAAAGACAAGATGAGACCTTAATCCTGCGAGCGCACATGTTTTTTATACCTTGGATGATGACGATTTGCCTGTGGTTACTGAAACCATGGTGATGTAGGACCTGAATGAGCAGTGCTAAAGTGAGATTATGTCAGGGCAGGATGGAATAAAGAGGCTTGATCTCCTGAAGCTCACACAAGATATAAAAGAAGTTAAATGGATCATTTCCCAGCATCGTCAGCCTCCCAAAAGAGGTCAGGGTCTCTCCGAGGAGCAGCCTCTCTGCTATGTAACGCCGTGAAGCTCAAACCAGAATGTCTCAAATGTTACCCTGAGTCACAAAAGAAGAAAAATGAGATGAAAAGGAAAATAACTCAACAGTGGAGTGAATCAACATGAATGTTTTCTGGGACTTTAAAGTCTTCCCTTTAAACAGCTCAACACAGCAGAATCCCTCTAGTCTGTTTTAGTAATAGAATAATGTGTAAAATCCACTGTTTTTTTTTTTTTCAGTCACAATATTAATTAACCTGCATTTTAATTGTTACAAAAACAAGTAGTGGGGAGTCAATTTCCTTCACATTTGTACTTTATTTAAAAATTTGGGGCTGCTGATTCGAGGCTCCTCAAAGTTGTATTAAAAAAATTTAGGATGTCACATTGTCCCAGCTTTTTGGAATTGGGGTTGTACACATGCACAAGTTTGAATAAGTGTATTTTTTTTTTGTATGACTGTGTATTTCAGCTGATCAAAACTACAGTAGCGCAGGTACTAGTGGCCACAGAAACCCAGGGTGAGGGTCCAGGCTGGAGCTGCGTGGGTTGTGGTGCAGTGTGTCTCGTTGAGGATGAGTCCATTCGCTCCTACTTCCTGCGTCTGTACTGCGTCAAAGTAAGAGGAACTGCAGAGCTGATTAGAGATCCTCCACCCACTCACATTTACTAACTTGCCCACTTCCTTTAATGAAGTGACACATGGGACAGCTTGTAGCATTTCCTTCAATTTGTAGTTTCATGGGTGTGTCTGTGCTGTTCCTCAACTAATACCGTAAACGCCTTTCCTTTCATCCTTCCCTCACCTTTCCTTGAACGCAGCGGGCAAAGTTACTGTGGGAGCAGGAGCTGTACGTCCCATTCAAGTACGCTGCAACTCTCACGTTCTTCCACACTCTGCCTGCAGATGTAAGCAATGTTGTTTGAAAGCATCAGTGTGTGCAACATGCTTATCATAGTATTAGTTTTCAGTTCGTTTAAGGTGGGTTTACTGTGTTTGCACAGGGCCACCAGGTAGGCCTCAACTTTGCAAGCGAGATTGAGGCAGAGGAATTTCATCTTGCAGTGGAGGCTGTCCAAATAGACCAAGGTTGGAATAACAACAAGTAGATGGCTCATATGTAACAACACATTAGTCTCTCCTTTCTTCTCATTGCACAGTCTCTGTTTTGCAGAAAAGATGACCAGGATGGCTGAAATAGCAAACACTGAAAAAGAGGACAGCTCAACAAGTGGCCCGCCTGACTCAGGGTGACAGAAATGTTACAACCCTATAGATGTAAAGATGAGAAGAGAGCAGAAGATTAAAGTGATGATCCACTTTTTGTGTCTGGTCTCTGTAGAATTAAGCCGCTTGACCGTTTGGACCATTTGGACAGGGACCAACATTTCCCCGTGAATGAATCATCCACAAAAGTTACACCAACCACCAGCTCAGTAAGTCAAGTTATACAGTGACACACTAACAGCCCACACGAGCCAAACAGACATCTCGTCACTTTGTGATTAGTGCGTGTGAAAATAACGTGCTGAATCAGTCCTTTCCTAACTGTGTCTTCTTGGAGAAGCTTAAGGATCAAGACCCCTCTGTGAGGAGGCTGTTGATGCAGGCGTTCACTGAGGAAGACCTGAAAGACAAAGACACTGCTGCAGCTGTCGACTGTATCATCAACCAATTTGGAGAACTTAAGGCTGTGAAGAGAGAGCTGAGGAAAAGAGGTACTTTATCTTGAACTCTGTTCTGCAGTGTATGTTCATTTTATGTTTTTTTTTTTTTTATCATAAGTCTATCTCATGCTTCAAAAATAAAACCAGATCTTTTAAGATGGTGCTCTGGCATATTTGACAGGCCCAGTGTCTCAAACATTGCCAAGAGCTGCAGGAGCCCCCATCTCCCTTGCTCTGAGGAAAGGACCTCTGCCACTGGTCCCCTCCATCAAAGGCAGCACCACCTCCCAACACACACCACAGGGCACAGACACACTACACCAGAGTCCCATCCCTCCCTGGATTCCTCTTCCTCCACCCACTCCTGCTCCAGTTGTCCCACAGAGGATCAGAAAGAGTGCAAGTTTCAAACATGTAAGAGGACTAAAACACATGCTGTTACAGTTCTGTAAACATCCACTTGATTATGTAAAATGTGTGGAATGAACAAGCTTAACTTTTCTTCGCAGTATTAGGTGGGATCCTCAACAGCTGCAGATAGAAGTGATGTCATCCTGACTGCAGTGAGAGAAATGTTCAGTGAAAAGAAGCTGCTCCAACAAAGCACAAGAGCAGATGGGAGTCAGACAGGGGCGGACACTCACATGCAATGATATGCACCTTTAAATGTGTGTGTTTATGTGTCTTGTTTGTGATACATTGATTAAAAAGTTGTGATTCGTCTGAGATGTTGCTTTTTGTCTGGGACTCTCACACCAGGCCATGGCCGGATAAAGCTGTTATGAGGCCCTTGGGGCAAAAGTTAGTGCTGTACCCCCAAAGACACCACCCCACCAAGATAAGGTCTCAAGATTATGTGTTAATGCAGGACTCACCTGATACTGTACACAAGCATGACTAAAAACCAGCTGACACAAGGTGAGCCTCAGGCTTTTGGGGACCCTTTGTGGGCAGTCGCGTGCACTGTCCGGTGCACGTGTGACCGACTATGTTTCATGCACAGAATGTCTTTAAACATATGTGGACAGGGGGAGAGGTGGAGACGCACGAGGACATCTAAACAATAACAAGTGGGTGTGCGCGCGTGCGTATGGTCGCGGAAATGAGCGCGCGGCTCCTTCAGCCCCGCTTCATTCATTGCTGCCTGTGCTGCCGGAGGGACGCACGCTCCTCACCGCGCTGGGAAGAACAGGCTCAAACCGGGACCATGAGGGGCTCCTGCCGCCCGAGACACACGCGGGACAGGGCAGGTAGGGTGCAAACTCCCGCTGAGTGGTCACTTTTCTTTTTCTTGTGTTTTTCGACACTCTTAGTCAGTCGACATTGTGTGCAGTTAGTGCTACAGCGCAGCTGTGCTAGCGAGCGGATGAAGTAAACAAGTCTGTGTCACGTAGGCACGTTTCAGAGCTGACAGGGGTTTCTACCGAGGAGAGGCGGGACAGACTGCGGCACACAGCCCTGAAATGTGGGAAAGACTTGGTATTTCAGCTTTCGCTTTGCAAAGAGGTAGTTTGCCACTTTGCAAACGTCAGGGATGCTTTGGCAGTTAGCATCTCTCTGTCTGCTGCTGAGCCAGGCTGCAGCTGCTCGTTAGCTAGCCAGTAAGCTAGGTGGTGGGCTGACAGTTCAGAGAGTGACAACCAGAAGTAAACACTAACTGTTTTCAAAGGTTTCCAACATCATCATCCTACTCACTGATCTGTATTAGGTTATAGGTCCCATCTGATCAAGCTTTGTCTGAGGAATTTGTGGTCTTAGTTACTGACATGGGACTGCTCACAAAGATAGTGTGTAGGAAATACAGTCTGATCAAACTGTGCAGAAGGAGAGAGCAAAACTTATGATGAGATCTGTGCATACCACGACCACAAGGCAAAATACCACAGCAGTTTGGCTTTCAAAGGACACCGGACACTTGTTTTTTTAAAATGCTTTTGTTACCTGAGCCTTTCTTTGGTTGCTGTAGTGACTCTTGTGTGCACCGAACATGTTTACTGCAGACACCTACTGTCAAGTTTGTCACACCATGTGTAGCGGTGGATGGGACAGATGGAGGACAGATTTGAGTGTTAATTTGCATTCAAAATCCTGGTCTAGCAGATGCTGTCTCGTGTGAAATGTACCTGAATGCAGCTGTAAACATGTCAGTCAGCATTTCTGTGTGTTTACTTTTGCACGCTGCCAAACCAAACCCACTATAACTGTTCTTTGTTTGAGGTTCCTCAGTGAATGCTTGACCTGCTGTAAAACATTATAAGAGCATCTGAACCAATGCTAATACTATGGCCTATATAAACCAATGACTCACTTATTATAAGAATAGGCTATTACATAACTCTATTGGCCATGTAGCCTGGAGGGTCTGTTTAATATTGTGTTACTGTGCTGTTGTGTTGACAAATGCAAGGCAGAGAGGACAAACCCTGGACAAACCCTCTGATAGACTTTGCATCCCAAGGGAGGGATTCGCTTGAACGAATATGGTCACAGTGGTCTTAACATGTGCAGGCCGAGCTGTTGTGGCAGATGCACAAGGGATGAACAGAGCTCAGGCTGCATTGGTGAGTAGGAGATGTGCTCTGCTGGCTGTCTGTCCGCCAACACAAAAAGAGGTGGGGCTAAGCAGAAAAACAGGAAAAACATGCCACAAAGTGGCGTACTTGGTGTGTTTATTTTAAGAACATTATAAACAGCTACTCTGTGTTTTAGCTTTTCAGGACAGCGATAAAGGTTGTCGTGCATATTTAGCTGACCCTGCTGTTCACAGTGATCTACTGTAAATTTGATGTTAAGAAGACGCTGGTTGTGAAAGCATCGAGTTAGTTTTGTCTCAAGAGTGCCCTCATAGCCTGCATGTGCTTATAACTGCAGATGGATAGAAATATGCTTCAGTGGGTGCAGCAGACCCAGCACAGATTATGTCCTTACATGCACTCCACGGAGGCTGTCCACCCCACAGGATGTTTGCCTCCATTCCTCAGCCAACTGCACTAAATGTGCCTTCCCTCGTCCTCTATTTCCACCTTTCCGTAAATAATCCTTATTTTTTCTGTTTGTATCGCCGTCACATCCCTACTCTGAATAATTTCGATAAATCATTCCCTCTCCTCCTTGTTCACTGACTCCCTCTCTCTCTGCAGCTCCCCCCTCCCTCCCTGTGTCTGCTCTCTATCTGGGGGAAAGTTCACCAGCTCGCTCAGAATCTCATTATAGGCTTCAGGCAGAGCTGTAGCCTACATGTGTAATGTGTAATGCCTGTGCAGTACTTGGATGCCTGCTCGGTGCACTCATCTCGCAGATGTTTTGCATCTGGGAGCATTCAAGTTCAGGATTGTTTGTCTTATTTTTGTATATTTACGCTGTCACATTTCTATACAGTGGAGACGTTTATCTTGCTTGTTTAGGCTCGTGTGAAACTGAAGCATGTAATACAAAAGGAGACCAATTCTGCATTACTCTATGTACAAAATATGCCAAAATATTAGTACATTAATCACTGTTGATCGACGCAATATTAACTGTCTGCATATTTGATAATCAGGTGATTGTTTATTCATTTGTCAAGGCAAAATGATGAAAACCCTCTGCCTGCAGCCTCTCCAGTGTGGGAGCTTATACACACTGAAAAATTAATATGTTTGGGGTTCAGACGACACCACCCATTTTAAGGTGACGCCAATCAATGACAAATGAATCACTGAAAAAATAACAGAATCAATAATGAAAATAATGTTTTGAATAGTTATTATTATCATATTAGTTATGAATCCGATAAACAACAAGCTAAAACAGAGCACAGACACATGTAAAATATGTGACCATCCCCTGTCTCCTCCTGCTCTGTTAATTCTAATTAATGAACGTCTTAATGGCACAGCATAGTTTAGAGTAAGGTCAGCAGAAATCAAAATTCTGAGGTCCTGAAGTCTTTAAAATTAAACACCTGGATGTTGTCTGGCCTAAATCTCTATCAGATTGTAGATGCTGTGTTTTCTTTTGTTCCTCTTTTAGACACACAACATAACAGAGCCTAAGAGTTACAGAAATGCAGCTTTTCAGCCAGCAGCTAATGTGACAGGAGGTTGATAAATGCTGCCACTCCTGATATGACACGCCCCAGCACTGTTTGCAATGGTTATACAGGTTACTTTGTAAAATCTAAGTCATTGTTTGTGTAACTGTGTTGGTGACCTCTGACCCTCATTAGATGTAGAGCTTTATAGTTTTGCTAAAGTTTAATTGTGGCTGAAGGAATCTGTTTGTTCTTTTCACATTGTCCCGCTCATTAAGGTCAGAGTGACTGAGAGTCAAAGTACCATTGTTAAGCGGTTAAGGTATGTTAGTATTGTGAAATACACAGACGACAGATATCTGTGCCAGAAACAACTTCTGTGCCTTTCTACCCGGAAAACAGGCTGATTTAAAAAGAAACACTGCTTAATTAAGAATTTATTTGATATCAACGGGGACATGGGAGACATATAGAGAGCAGGGTAGATCAATGTTTCAAGACACTTGTTTAGTTTGTTTTTAATAAGCATTTTTATACATCCAGTAATTTGGTTGTATCTTCACTTACTTACTGCATGTGGTTGTAAGATGGGTTGTCTATTTTAGATGCCGTATCATAGAAGGTGTTATTGATGCTTATTAGTGGATGTTTTTTTTTATTTCCTATCCATTTATATTTCTGTATTTCATTTGTGCTTCTACAGCAGTTTGGTGTTTACCAGCTAAAAAACTAGTGGTTGAAGAATATCTTTTACCAACATGAAATCCCTCCACCTGTACTGTACCCAGGTGTGTGTGTTGAAAGTTAAGAAAATATATGTGTGTGTGTGTGTGTGTGTGTGTGTGTGTGTGTGTGTGTGTGTGTGTGTGTGATTATTGCTGGAGGCTCCGAGGTGTAGAGTGTTGCTGATGGGATTAGTCCTGCTGACCGTTGACTGCATCCATCCTGTGTTCACTGTCACTGTAGACACTGAATCGATAACATCGCTGCCATCAGACTCTGAATGGAGTCTTGTCTCCTCAGTAAGACGCGTCTTCGTCTTTGCTGTCTACGTCACTGAATGTGTGGCCTTTTAAAGTGAGCACACAGTGCCACCTGGAGTCACAGATGTGACACTACAGTAGGTCCCATCAGGCTGAGAGCAAACGTTCGAAGAAGTTGTGCGAATGTTAGTTGCTCATATTGTGGTTTTACACTGCTGCAAAGAGACAAACATGAATTCAACCCAAGACATTTATGCTGTAACTCGACCTGAGGAGGAAGACTTAACTGCACTTAGTAATTAATTGATAATTTTATGTTTGGGTTTTAATGTTGGTCAGATACAAGAAAAAAAAAAACAATTTAAAGGCGTCATCTTGGCCTGTAGAAACTAGCAACTAATGACTGTTTCAATTGATTGATTTGATTTGATCAATTGGTGGGCTTTTTTTCCAGAAAATATAAGAAATTAGTGAAATACAGTATGTCCATTATAATTTTGCATAGACCAAGGTGACGCCTTCAAACAACAGACCAAAGATATTCAATTCACAATGAGAGTAAACTGAGAAAAGCAGCAAATAACATCACATTTAAGAAGCTGTTTGAATGACAAAATAATTGTCGATAATTTTCTGTCCATAGCTGGGAAGATGACCTAATCCTTTCAGCTTGAGACATTCATTATATAGACCAACCAATTAATCATAAATAAAAAATGATAAGCAAATTAATTGATGATGAAAACAATCGCTAGTTGCAGCCATAAACTGAATTTTCAGTTTTCTCATGTGGCTGACTCTAAAAAAAAAAATAAAAAAAAAAATGAATAAACAAACTTAGTAATGATAACAACAACAACAACAATAATAATAATAGCAATAATGGCGTACAATCTGAACATTTTCCTTCTTCTCAAGTGCACTAGCAGCTGATTAAAATGCTTTGTTGACAAAATATTTACATCTTCTCTGACATGACATCCTGTCCTGTGTTGCTTAACGTGTGTGTATTATTGAAGTTGTTGACGTCCTTTGACACAAGTAGTCTAGACTGTGTGATCTGGACTGAGGGGCCGCGAGTGGGTCCTGTAAAACCTGAGGTTAGCATGGTTTTTCATGATGTTGTTTATCTGAGCTCCCAGCAGTCAGCACGCCCTCCGTGTTCTCGACACGCCTCTCCCATTGGCTGCTGGGCCTCTCTTCCCGCCTCTGATTGGTCCGGTTCTCAGCTGCATTCAGTGCCCATGTGTGCTGCATGTGAACAGCTGAACGCTTGTTTTTCTTGTTAGATCTTTGTTTCCTCCCCTTGCCTTTCCTCTCTCTCTGCATCATTACGGTAACTTTAAAAAGGGGTTTTCTGAGAAAAGAGTGTGTGGATGTCTGCTTATGGTCTGGAAAGAAGTGTGAAAAGGATTCAAAGAATTGTATTTGTTGAATTTACACTGCATTAAGGTCAGGAAAATGTAAAGCACCACAACAAACACAAACTCTGATGCCTGAACATGTACCTTTCTATCTAATGTTTGAAGAAAAGCATCCCTGTGTTTCTCTTTTGGATTTCCATGGATTAGACAATTTAATTTATTTCTAAGAGCTGGAGAAGCTAGTAAGTAGATCTTGAGTTTGGATTATTTTGTCAAAAATTGTATTTCTCTTTTATTTTTTGAGTAAATTTGTCCATAGCTGATACACGTGCCTTCCCACTGTCTCTGAATTAGTGCATTTGTGATGAATTAAATTGGAAACGAGTCTGGTGAATGCATCAGTGTAATATGAAACAACACGACTGAAGTGCTGGTTCGGCATGTAAACATCCTGAACCTGGCTCCGTGTTCTGCTGCTCCCTCCCCCTGTGCGCGCTGCCTCCAGTCGTTACGGTAACGAGAAACTGCTGTTCCTCAGCTGATATGTAACATCCTTCCCCCCCTGCAGCCTGCTGAATCAGACTGCCAGGGCTAGAGCCCACCGCCTCAGTATCACATCAGGAGGGTAACATCAATGATCCAACATCCAACATGTTGGACAACGAAGAGTTCATGTTGGAGACTTCCCCGCGGGAGCTCACCCAGAACCCGCTCAAGAAGATCTGGATGCCGTGCCACAACGCGCACATAGCTCACAGACGCGGTAAGATGCAGCTGGCCGGCAAGTGCCGCAAAGGATGTGACTGGGAGGTGATGAGGGGCGTCTGTAAATATTCTCTCCATCTTTTCCATCATATCTTATTCCAGCCGGGTTTTCCTGAGCCCGCTCTGATATTCCGAGATGTGATATTTACGCGCGGCGGTTTCAGATGTTGCGCACTAACAAAGTGTTGAAGATCCTCGCCTTTTTGTGCTGGCTAATGTTGCATCATGCTGGTCTTGTCTCGGCTTGGCACATTTTAATCGCGCCGAGGGGAGTAATTGCAAGCTCGTCGAAATGAATTTGGCCATATGAGGCACACGTGACCCAAATGCATCAGTTTAGCCAGGGCCACCACTGACAGCCAGCGTGTCTGAGGGAGTTAACCCTTTGGTCCGGATCTGAGAGAGCAGCTGTTTTTTTGTTTTTTTTTTCTTGTTTTTTTTTCTTCAGTTTTTCAGTTTCAGTCTGTTTGCTGTCTCTCTGCAGGTCAGCTGGTTTTTGCTGAGTCAAGCTCCTCTGGTTTTCCTTCTTTAAACAGGCTGCAGCCAGTCCAGTCCTACATCTGACCCCTTAACCTTCTTCAATGGTGTCTCTAATCATTTTGTGCCCAGCATACAATATGAACTACAAGACAGTGTGTAGACATCAGTCCAAAATCCCTCCTTTCATCTCATCTGTGACATGAGGGAGTGTCTCAGTGAACAGCAGGAGGACGCTGTCCTGCAGGAAATCTGCCTCAGGGATGTGATGATTAATGTTTTTCCTGTTTCCGTCAGCAGGAGTTTGTCACTTTGAGCCAATACTTTTCAGCTAGTACATTACAAATTACAGTTTTATTATCCTCCAAATATCTAGCACTTTGTTCGTCATTCATCTTTTGTCATTCTCCTCCAGAGCTGCTCTCAAGCCCTGACAGGACATAAATCTAAAGTGCTGATTGGACGTCTCAGCGCCTGGAGAAGCATGTGACATGTTTCAGTTCACACTTTCAGTTGTAGTAGTGATGCTGTTTCTGCTCTCTGGCTGCGATTTTCTCTATCAATGTGTGTCACTGTGACACAGACTGAGCTGGAGTCTGTCCAACAAGTGTTTTCACTGTCTAGTGTAATTATGAGCAACCTTCAAGATTAATTAAACTCCTGCTGAATGGAACGATGTTGATGAGCCACGCTCAGCAAATAAAATGTGAGAGGTGAGTTAAATCCCTTAAAAATCGTTCTTCCTCTCTCTCTCTCACAGTATGTATGACAAACTGCCCAACCCTCATTGTGACTGTGGGACTTCCAGCCCGAGGGAAGACTTACATCTCAAAGAAGCTCACACGCTACTTAAACTGGATTGGTGTGCCAACCAAAGGTACCAGCTGCACCCCGACACACACATTTACAGCAGAGGCCAGCTATACTAAAATACTAAAATACATTTTCATCTGTATCAGAGTTCAATGTTGGCCAGTACCGGAGGGAGTGTCTGAAGATCTACAAGTCCTTCGAGTTCTTCCGTCCAGATAATGAAGAGGGCTTGAAAATCAGACGGTAAGTCTGCACTGACTTCACCAGCTGTCAGCCAATATCACGCTGGGACGGCCAACCAACGTGCAATGAGGAGACAGCAGTCTGCAGGTTTTCAGTCCGACCGAAGACTCCACCCACTGATAAGAGCTCCTTCAAGTGGAAAGGAGGAGCTTGATACATGATCAACATTGATGACACTGCCTAAACTGTCTGTTTGCCAACAGAGTTTCTGAGAGCTTACTGCTTTGACTTATTGTTCTTCCCAAAGTTGTATGCACACACAGTTTTTAATTATGATCTGAATGTGTCTATCAGTCTACACTGACACTGTGCCTGCTGTGTGTCCACAGTCAGTGTGCAATGGCAGCACTGAATGATGTCCGGCAGTACCTGAGTGTGGAAGGAGGACAGGTGGCGGTGAGTCCTTGATGCTGTCCATAAGCTCAACATGGCAAATGATCATAATATGAGTACATGTACTGTGCATGAGGGCTGCATAACGAGTGTTTTCCCTGCTGTTTCAGGTCTTTGATGCCACAAATACAACAAGAGAAAGAAGAGGGACCATCGTCAAGTTTGCTGAGCAGAATGGGTTCAAGGTAAGTTTACCGAGGCAGTGTTGTATCAGTCAGTCACTGTGACTCGATGAAGTTTACTATGTTGTCTTTTAATTCCAGGTCTTTTTTGTGGAGTCTGTGTGTGAGGACCCAGACGTCATTGCACAAAATATAGTGGTAAGCTTTGTCTCTTGACATTGTGTCCAGTATAAATAATTGAAAGCAGAATAAGCAACCAATGACTTGACTTAAGTGATACTTTAAAAAAAGATATCTAACAAATTCATGTATCCTACACATGATAGCATTGCTAAGTTTTCAAAAAATGTGCTTGTCTTAGTCCAAATCCAAAAGCAGTTTACCTTCAAATCTGGTATCAGGAAGGCTTTGTCAGACTCCTGGCGTAGAGCTCGAAGATGATCAAGATGTGGTTCAGATTAAAACAAAATCAAAAAAGGCCTAACGCAGAGTCAGACAGCTCACTTCCTGTTTTCTCCTCTCACTTCTGTTTCCTGTGTTTCTGCCTTTATAGCAGGTCAAGTTGGGCAGCCCAGACTACATCCACTGCAACACAGAGGAAGCCATTGAGGACTTCATGAAGAGGATCAAGTGTTACGAGTCCTCCTACCAGCCTCTGGACGAGGTTCTGGACAGGTGAGGATAAATAACTAAGATCAGATTCAACACGTCCTCACGATGATCGCAGACGGCTGATTAGACTCTCTCGCTCCAGGGAGCTGTCCTACATAAAGATCATGGACGTGGGCCGTCGTTACCTGGTGAACCGTGTCCTCGACCACATCCAGAGCCGAATCGTCTACTACCTGATGAACATTCACATTACACCGCGCTCCATCTACTTGTGTCGCCACGGCGAGAGTGACCTCAACATCAAGGGACGGATCGGAGGAGACTCTGGCTTGTCTGCCAGAGGAAAAGAGGTGTGTGTTTGTATAATGAGAGCGTGAGTCATGCGTGAGTTAAGTGCGGTCTGAAAGATGTGTCAGTGTGGTTTTTGTGGTTTTTTACCCTCTAGTTTGCCAAAAGACTGAGGAAATTCATCCAGGACCAGAACATCAAAGATCTGAAAGTGTGGACGAGCCAGATGAAGAGGACGATCCAGACAGCCGAGTGCCTGGGAGTGCCATACGAGCAGTGGAAGTCTCTCAACGAAATAGATGCTGTACGTCCACTCCTGTATTCATCGAAACGATGACCTTTTTAAGCATTTGTGCGCTCGACCCTAAACACGTCATCTCTCCTCTTTACACAGGGTGTGTGTGAGGAAATGATGTATGAGGAGATCCAGGAGCATTACCCTCTGGAGTTTGCACTGAGAGACCAAGACAAGTACCGCTACCGCTACCCCAAAGGAGAGGTGAGAGAGTGACTTCCAAACGTCTCATTATTGTTATTTCAAGTGGATGTTTGTGTCCTGAAAATTGTGTTTTTGACGGGTCTGTGATTCTCCGCCAGTCTTATGAGGACCTGGTGCAGCGGCTGGAGCCTGTGATGATGGAGTTGGAGAGGCAGGAGAACGTTCTGGTCATTTGTCACCAGGCCGTCATGCGCTGCCTTCTTGCATACTTCCTGGACAAGACTGCAGGTATGGAGGACTAACGGGGCGACGAGGACCAAATTTAGAAGCATATGAACATGTATGATACACCTCAGGCTAAATTGCAATGTACTGAAATGCAGTGTGCTCCATTCCCAACGTTTACATGGAAGCATGCTGCACACCTTGACCCTGAAACCGATGACTGAAAGGTGTTTTCTAACTTTCCGTCTCTGCCTCCACAGATGAGTTGCCTTATCTTAAGTGCCCTTTACACTCCGTGTTGAAGTTGACCCCCATGGCTTACGGTGAGTTCTGTTATTTTCTAAGCTTACAGTAGAGCTGCAGGGATCAATCAATTAGCCGTCAATCACTAATTAATCTGACAATCGATTAATTGGGTTTGAGTTAATTAGTTTGACTGCTATGACTGAAGACGACTTCCTGTGGGTCTCGCTCCTAATGAGCCTCGTGCTGTTTGCTCTCACTCAGGATGTAAAGTGGAGTCCATCTATCTGGGCGTGGACTCTGTGAACACACACAGAGACAGACCTGAGGTAGGTATCCCAGGCAGCGCACAGAAATCTCTCTCAGCAGACGACATAGACAACTCGAATCCCCTTCAGGCGTGATGCACCTCACTGCGCTTTCCAGCAGGGACTCAGTCGGGAGGATGTCTGGCTGTAAACGCTTCAGCTGTGTGTGACTTTCTGTGATGATTTCCGGCGAGTCCTCCATCGTATTTAGTGTCCTGAAGCAGCCCTAGCAGTCAGTGCTGCTCCGTCCTTACAGAGAATGTAAATCTGTCACCAGTGATCCCCGACAGCAACCAACATAACTGTGACGTCACTTAGCATTGGCACTCCTACCTCCATCCTGTCAGCACTCACTTTTAACATATTCTTTCATTTTTTGTCTCTCAGTGAGAGCAGAATCATGCTGGGGGGGGTTTTCCTCTCAGGATTTCCTACGGTGGCCCTGAGAGCTCAACACACTGCAACTTAAGAAAACACGTGCAAAGAGACGAAAAACAAGAAAATGAAGAAAACGCACACAACACAGAAATGCACTGCAAAGACAGAAAACAAGCACATTCACTTTTCTGTATTCGGTCCTGTTTTTCGTTTTCGACACATATTTGGTGTTTCTTACTTCACAGCCTTTTTTTTTTTTCCTAAAAGCTGCACATGGAGTGCGTTGAGCTTTCAGAGCCACCGTATTTCCCTCAGTTTTCCATCTTAATACATAACTGGAATCCAGTTTAAGGACAAATCACTCAGCTGTGTGTGTGTGTGTGTGTGTGTGTGTGTTTACTTGTACGTCTATATTTGTGAGGACCAATTTGACTAGTAGACCTCTGGAGTGAGGACATATTTTAGGACAGGGCTGTTTAAGGCCTCAGACTTAATGTTAGAGTTAAGGTTAGAATTAGGTTTAAAGTCTGTTTAGAGTAATGGACGAAGGAACGCACTGACACTGAAGATCCCCATAAATATAGAAGTACAAACGTGTGTGTGTGTGTGTGTGTGTGTCAGTAGCAGAATAAATATGATCATGAATGAATGAGAGAACGTGACAACAAGCACATTTCATAATATTGTTTTTAACCTGTCTTTAAATACCATAGAGTTCATCATTGGGCATTTTTTGATAATAAATGTTACCCTGATTGTGTTTTGTGTTAACATGAAGCTATTTACATGTGTGTTATATGACCTAGCTGTTTTTCTACTTATGTGTACAAGTGACACACGTGACAAACACATTTACCTGCAACATGCATTTTTGCTGCATATAAATTAACAAACAGTATCACTTTAATTGCAGTAATACTCTTTTTTTTCTCTGATAAACATGGTCTGTTAACACTTGTTTACCTGTTTAAATGTGAAGGGTCAAGCTGTGATGCCCGCCAAACAAATCCTGACTTAAACTTTAATCACTAGACTCAGATGTTTACTCTAAAATCATCACTAATGGTGTTTACCTGTTGTTGAATAACAAGCGATTTTATTATTGCATCAAATGTAACTTTTTTTAATCATATTTTTTGTCTGTCAAGGTGTACTGCTTGAAAATATAAAGATCCAAACTGAAAAAAAAACCTCGTTCTCCTTCTCCTGTTACTTTTTTCTGGTGAAAAGGTCAATTGATCAGTTGTTTTGTCAAAGCTGCTCAACATACGGTGACTATAATGCATCTTTAAGTACAGTTCTCTATCTGTCACATGTTAGTGACGGTCTGAGTATGGTTGAATGATTTGTCTCAGGAAAGCAGAAAGTTATGAATAGTTATCTACAGCGAATGCTTTCGTCTGGACTGACAGATAAACTTTTGTTTGAGATGAATCGTTTATATAGTTCTGTGGCACAAAATGACTCCATGATGTTTAAATTCCTTACAAATCTACCTTTGGTAGAAGTTTTCTTTATGACAAACTCATTGAAGCGGCACCCACAACTTCCATTCATTTACTGTCTGAATACCACATGAAAACACGACTTCTGCTTTCAAGAGACTAAATGTGTCTGACTCATTTTAGATGTGCTCATGAAGCAAAGGTCAGTTTGTAAATGTTGGCTCAGTACCGTAGGATTGTAACTCAGCCCTTTCCTCTCGTCATGTTTCAGAATGTGAATGTGCAGCGCACCAGCGACGACGCTCTGCAGACGGTCCCCGCTCACTTCTAATCTCCTGCAATTCCTGTTCCGGCTGAGACCTCGTCCCGCTCTGTGTTCGGGCCCCTGAACAGCATTATGGGAACGGTGCTGTTCACCTGCTCACCATGGCAGCTCCTTCGCGGATACTGATGAGTATTTTCCCACACTCGAACTGTAAAGCACTTTCACTCCATGTTGTCCATTTTTATACATCTGTTGTCAACGATACTGTACTGCTGCTGTAGCTCAACTCCAAGTGAGGAAAACTAAAGGAAAATGCCAATGTTTTTGATATGTGAGTCTACTGTTGTTGTTGCAATGTTAATATTCCCTTAACTTTCAGCATCTTTTTCCAAGATTCTATTTAATATCTGTTGTACATTAGCGTGTGTACTGTGTATACTGCCATATGCTTCCGGTGTTACTGAAGATGTTTCTGTGGTATGAAAAACAAGAATCATAACCCCAAGAAAACTGTGAGGGGACTGTGACTGCTTCAGTTAAGTCCTTAATCCCTGACTGTTGAGCAGAAGCTTTTGAATTTGTTTTTCTGTGCTCGTTGATGAATTACATTAAAAGGGCAGCCTTCTCTGAGTGAACAAAGATTAAGATAAATCTTCAGAATTGCAGCGGTGAAGCTCAAATTCTTAAACCACGAGGAAGGAAAGCAGCATAGTGAATGGAACTGTTCTCCAAGATGTAGCTTACGTTCTGGAAATCCATAGTCTTAACGCGAGACCCTTCCTCCGTAACCATTATGGTCGGACCAAAAGGGAATTGGGATGGACTCTGTGGGCTTTCAGTCTCCAAGACATGCAATGAAATGCTAATGACAGATCTTCAGTTGTAATTCTGTCACTTAAAAATGCAGCGTTTGATCGATATGGGATTTTATCGTTCACATGACTTCCTGTTTGAGAGCGTGAAGGCACCGTGCAAACTGTACACGCATGTTTATTTGATGTAAGCCGTGTGTGTTAATCAACATGTACTATACAGTGTCATTTTTCTGAAGAGATTTGTCCAATTTCTTCAATATTCTGCATTTGATATTGTCTATTACTGTACTGAATATAATTCTAAATGCCTTGTCTCCAGCTGTCAATCTCAATAAACCTTCAATGTCTGGGGTAAAAAACAGAGCTGCTGTTTGTGCTTCATAAAAAAATAAATAAATAAAATCACTAAAATACAAAGGATAATGTTTTTATTTATCTTGAATGGCAGCAAGTATATTTATTTTCATTATTTCCATTTACAATAGGGTTTACTCTGTGGACTCATGACAAGAAATGTGCGCCAATTGATTGCCCTCATTGTTTAAGGTTGGTCATGACGAAACAGCAAAATTAAATTCATGTGCATATAATATATATATATATATATTTAAAAAAAACATTTAAATTATTTTTAAAAATCCATCTAACCCTGTGCTCACTAATATTGATTACAAATGAGGTTGAAGGGTAAAACACCACTGGCCTGTACATCTTTTACTGTTTGTCTTATGTGTCTCTGCTTCTCGGGCCTCATCGTGTTGTGTCTCCTCTCTGCCCTGTGATGTGAACGCTCCACAGTGACGGCCAAAAACTGCAGAAGGAATGTATTCCCGGCTTTTCTGTCTCTCTCTCAGAACTGCAAGAGTAAAACAAAAACAATGTCTAAGCTGCAGTAAACCTAACAGACGAAGAAGAAGAAGTGTATTACTTCTTTCTGGATTATCAAGAACGTTCTGTCGCTGAAATAAAAGCATCATTCATACAAAACTCATAGACATCCTAATGTGCAAGTAATGCAAAAACGAAAAACCACTTTTGTAGTTTAGTGCTTCATCAATTCCAGCGCTGAGACAGATAAAAGCAATAATACTTACGTTTTTGAGGAACTCTTCTGCGACGATACGAGCCCGGGCGTTAACAGACAGCTTCATTTCGCTGATCTCCTTGTCAATTTCCTCCATGAAATGGATGACAAAGTCCACCAGTTTGTGTTTGTACATCTGTTCTGTGTGGAAGTTGGTGATGAGAAAACTGATGTCGTAGCCCTGCGAAATGAAGAGGGACGACAAAAACCTGTTCACAATCGAGTTGACAGTTTGAGCTGAAAATCGTAAACCTTTAATAATAATAACTGGCACTAAAGTGAATCAAGGCTCTATACCATTCAGGTTATTACAAAACAGAACTGTCTATCTTTACCTTTGCTGACTGCATTAACTAGAATAGAATGTGGTGTTTTCTAAAATTATGGCAGTTCATATAACAAAGTCATTTACGTTTTTGTTCCACATTACCTTTTGCAGAACAACTCACTGCTTATCAGGATATTTTGAGTAATTATCCATCTCTAAATATGTGGGAACCCTGTGCATTTAACCCATTTCGGCGCCTCCCTACCTCCACCGGTTTCCTCCTCAGGATGAAGAAGTTCTCTGCTCTCATCATCATGAAACGCATGAACTTATGGCACAGAATCTTTTCAATCTCATCGGCCTGCAGCAGCAGATTATTTAAAAGAAGAGTCAGGATTACACAAACACTTCTGATACATCAATCACATTAATCGCTAACTGCTAAGCAACCATTTGTTTTAAACTGGGATCTAAACACATAACTGCTGGCACCCGGACAGCAGCCTGACTAACCTGCTTGACGGCGATGCTGACTCTGACAGAGTTGATGGAGCCCTCAATCAGAACTTTCTCCTTGTCGTTACGGCTGATGATCACAGGCTGGAGGAGTAACTCTTTACTACTCCTGAAGGTGGGAGAAATGCACACAATTCATTTTGTGTCACACAATCAGTCCACGGGCATTAACAGGTGGAGCTCAGACGTTGTGCATTGCTTGAGTTTAATTGTTCCAAAGTCAAACTCAAAGTTGCAG
The DNA here is from genome assembly GCF_051107435.1 of Chaetodon auriga. Classification (NCBI taxonomy): domain Eukaryota; kingdom Metazoa; phylum Chordata; class Actinopteri; order Chaetodontiformes; family Chaetodontidae; genus Chaetodon; species Chaetodon auriga. The sequence continues at coordinate 15,338,444 of NC_135075.1, read as the reverse complement.
TGACAGACTCACCGTACTTCCACCTCTGGTTTGTTGTGTCTCTCCACCACTTGTGAGGAGAAATTCTCCAGACAGAGGGCGGCCTGGAGAGTAGCACGCACTGCGTTGAGGTATGGGCGTAAGGTTGCCGTCTGAGGGAGGAGAGCAAGAAACAGACATTGATTATCATTCCTAAAGAAGAATGTTTGAATCTACAGGCAGCAGCAACTGAAACTGACTTGTGGCAGGTCCTGTGGATGGACAAGTTTCTACTGTACAATGAATTCAGATAATAGAGACTAGTGCACTCAAAGCCACAACACGTCACACAGGGTTTGACTGAACAGCTTAGAAATTTGAAAATTTTACTCAAATGACCTTATATGTTGTAACGGCGTACCCTTAAGCTGAGCCTTGAGGAAAGCCAAATTTTTAAAGTATTACAAATATTAATATTACAATCATTTCACATGGACTGAATATTCAATTTCTGAAGAAATGCAGCTCCATCTAAAAGACTGTCAAGTTGACACCTACACCTGATCTACATCTTACTTTAAGTATGTGTCACTCTGTCCACTGTTGTGCTTGGCTGTATCACATTAGAATCACAAAGTGAATTTTTTGTATTTTTTTCTCTTGTTTCTCTCCTTCTTGGTCTCCTTTTTCTCCTTTTTTGGTCTAGTTGGGCATTCTGAAAAAGGGCAACACAACTGCTGAATCGCTTCCTCAGAGCCAAAACAGCCTACAGCCACACCCAAACTAGACATTAACTCTATCACTGCAAAGTTTAGAGCATCCTTGAACTTGAGAGCCAGTGTTGTGACAATAACTGACAAACTGCAGTGCCAGAGCTGAGCAGTGAGTCCACCAACACTAGAAGAATAAAGCCAGTGACAGCCTTCAGATGATAAGCACGGTGTTGACACATGCACTGGACAGCTGGTACCAGCAAAACAGTCTGCTAATTATTACTATTACCCATATCCCATTAACACAACTGTTAATTAAAGTACTGTATATTTCTTTTAAAGCAGAGGGTGCAACACAACGTCGTCGGTTATCAGCATCAGTTCAGCTGGTTCACCAGGTGTGTCCTCTTCTGTCCATCATTGTAGTTCGCATTCTATGTTAATAACAACAAAGTGCTACACAGTGCAACAGAGTGCAACGACCACCCTCACGCGGAACAATGATTGTAACATTTTACTTCCCCATCTGTTTGCATTATGATGGACGAGAACTCGTATGTGCTCTCCTTTAGCTAGGAAACCGACAAGCTAACGTTAGCCTGTTCGCTAGCTAACTAGCTGTTTAGCTTGCTAACTAGCTGTTTAGCTAACACGAATAAGACTCGAGGAAAACCTGCTTTATGGATGCATTGTTAGTCGAGGAGCGGTACGCGGCCTGATGTTTGTAACTGTTAAACAGCGTCGGTTTATCAGCACATATGCGTAATTTCTCTTACCATGTCTCTGTATGATGAGAGGCGGCTAAAGGCGGAAGTGGCTCCACTTGTCAGGGCTTTTCTGTGAACATACCGGAAGTCACTGCCTCCGAGCGCCGGATGGTGAAAAGAAAGCGCAGTTTTGGGCAGTTACCAAGAAATAAAACAACGAGATAACAAAATTAGCAGTAAATTATGAATCTTCTGTACATATAATTAAACTGTGTTTTCAGTTATACTTACATTACGGAAAAAGCAGAGTAATTCCTATTTTTTCCCCTTACCATAGAATAACAAGCTGATGGAGACAAAACACGCCACACCCGTCTACCTGCTGACTGCTTTCACCAAATATTTGCTCAACAGATTATTTGATTTGACAGATGGGGTGTCTGTACTAGTCTTGCTCATACTCAAAAATTTACAAAGCCAACAGTTGAATGACAAAGTTGGAGTTTTCATGTGAGTTTTCAGCATTTAGCTCATGATGGCTGGAGATCAAGTTTACAGGAAATATAATTGAACAAGTAGACGAGGTTGTGCTGGGGATCCTCACCCACGAGGCAAAGCACAGCGAAACAGATTCAGTGAAGGAAAAGACTGTCTGCACACTGGATTACAGCTGATTTGTCAAAGCAGGAAATGCACAAGTGGAGCCACGATGGCCTTGTGTCCCTGTAAGCCATGACAGCGAACCAGCACGCACAAACCCAGGCCCTGGAACAGGCTCACCTCTGAGGAATGCAGCCGTTTTTAAAGCTGTCACTTCTATGACAATCCAAAATGTCTGCTGTGAAGAAGGCCTACAGAAGCTCTCTCACAGCAGGGGTGTAAATAATAAAAAGAATAATAACTGACCTCCACTCAGCTGCTTCCGTTTCAGGGTCCTGATACTGTGCACGTTGATGTCACTGTCATGCTTTACTGAATGCTGTTAGTGACACTTCTTTTTCTTGATATGACATCTCAAATTGCATCGGCTGCTGGCCGTGTTCTTCAAGGCCAAGCAAACCCTCGAGTTCGTAATTCTGGCTGATTTGACCTCTTTTGACATTGAGGATAGATGCTGTGTGTGAGATTTGAATTTACTACTCACCATAAACTGATTTACTGATTATCACATGGGAAATATGGAGCGGGTGAATCATAAAGGTGTACAGGTGAGGGTGCAGCTACACTAACAAGAGGACCAGGGCGCTGTCAATGAAGCGCTTTATGTGTGAGGTCTGAACAGACATTGCAAGAAACAAACCAAACGAAACAGACGCATGCTAGACCCATTGATATATTCAAGAGTTTTATTATTTGACGTCCCAATTTTCTTTGACAACATCATTGGCATCGCAGTGATTTTGTTTCTATAAGGAGAAAGAGTAATACCACGGCAGAAAGTAGGATCTTTTCTTTAAATGGAAAGAGAGACCATCCATTTCAGTTCAATCCATCAGCCATTTACCTTTACCATCTATACACTGTAATGCACAATCCGTTAAAAATATTAAGTACTTAGCCAACCTGAGCTACAAGCAGATAGAGAGAACAGCAATAACAAAGACATGACAGAAGACAAGTGTATGCCGTGTTGGTGACACATTGTAATTCCATAGCATTGAAAGATGTCTGATGAAGGACATAAACACATACAGCAGTAATAGTAGCGGTACAAGTAATGTTACATAAAAGGCAAATATTAATATATCAAGGAATTAATCCATGTTTTACGCTGTGGCTGCGTTATCAACTTTGAAATTCTACTTATGAACATTTCTTCTGCAGTGTGAGGCAGTTATAAACCAATGTAGACGCAGCCTTGAGGGGAAAAGGCAGTACAATCACCAAAGTGTTCAACAGATTCTCAGGGGATATTTGGCAGGGAAACCAAAGTGAGGAGGTGTAATTTGAAGCTTACCAAAAGGCGTGTGGTAGCAGACGTTGCCCAAAATCAGTCATCCCTCTAGAACATTTAAAGGCAAAAACATAAAAAGAAAGTGCAAAAAAACAAGTATGTGTTTCTGATTGGCTTAAGAAATAACATCAGCCAATTAAAATATATATATATATACGTATAGTTCAACTCAATTATTTGTTGACAGACAGGCAAAAGAAAGCGAAGTGAAAACAGAAAGACAGAAGACTCTTGGGATGCTGACATTAGCCAACATCATCTCACATTACAGAGCATCAGCCAGTCCATCTAGAGTTCCCAGTTGCACTCTTTGAACATGGCTCCGTCTTGCCCACTCAGTGTGAGAGTCAGGGGCCACAGTCAGAAACATTGGTGGGCGGGGGAGGAGATCACTCACTCTCGAGTCAGGGGACTGTGAGGTCAGAAGGGGTGTCATTCTTCTCTCGTGTGATCTTTGGGCACTGGGTTTGTCAGCGGATTTTAATAGAGTGCGCTAGTGTATTCATTTTTGTACTACGTGGGGTGGGGGAGGGGGGCGTGGGGGTTGTACATCCATGTGCAGCGTACTGCGTGATAGGTTGTGTCAATGGAATGAACAGCGGCGTGAAGGAGGAAGACCAATAGGGAAGTCCCTTCCCTGGGAGCGAGGTGCAGGTGATGTAACTGGTGACAGGGTGTTTCAGAAAGCCAAGAGAGAAGACGGTCCAAGTTGTCCCTTAGCAGCTGCAGCTTTCTGCTGAAGGTTTAGCTCTGTCATTCCTATCCAGTTTTATGGGCTCTGGGAATTCATTATACAACTCCACCTCTGTCTCCTGGCAGGCATCAAAAGAGAGAAAACAATCAGCGTAGGAGAAAATGTACGTAAGAAAGTCAGAAAAAACGGATTTAAATTATTACAGCTCTTGTTGTTGTATGGACATTGCATGACGATATGCTCATAACAAAACACACGTCTCCACTGCCTTTTGTTTGTCATTTTAAGCAACTGTAACTCACCTGTTTGAGGGCGTTACGTGCAATTGTCTGGAATGCCTGTTCTACATTTATGGCTTCTTTGGCGCTGGTCTCGAAGTAGGGGATGCTGTTCTTACTCTGACACCAAGCCTGGGCCCTTTTGGTGGTTACCTGTGTGTATGAGGAGAAGGAGATTCATCAACATGGTGAGCTGAAGTTTATATGGATGGATTCAAGGTTTTCTCCAAAAGAAAAACTCAGGAACACAAAATTCTATTTCACATATTCTTCTCTGAGCACGTATGAGTATGGGTTAAGACCAAGCAGTCTTAAAATCGATTCATCACAGAGGGACTACCCACTCATACCAACCTGTCTATTCTCCAAGTCAATCTTGTTGCCTAGCACCACAAAGGGGAAGTTCTCAGGATCTCGAGGGCTGGCCTGGATCAGAAACTCATCCCTCCAGCTGTCAAGTGTCTTGAAGGTATTTGGCGCAGTCACATCAAACACCAGCACACAGCAGTCTGCTCCACGGTAGAACGCAACACCCAAAGACTGGAACCTCTCCTGGCCAGCTGTGTCCCAGATCTAGACAACCACAAGGAGACAGAAAGTGTAGTGAATGGACAAGATTACACAAGTATTACTACAAATATTAACATGCTCTAAATGCCCCAAGGTGTAACCTTTCCACTTGTAGTTGTGCTGTACCTGCATTGTAACAAGCCGGTCATCCACCATCACCTCCTTGGTCAGGAAGTCTGCTCCTATTGTAGCTTTGTACTGGTTACTAAACTTCTTGTTCACATACTGGTTCATCAGGGAGGTCTTTCCAACACTGAGAGTAGAACACAACAAACAGCAGAATAACAGATCCTGCAGATGGCAAACCACAAGCAAAATAAAAAGGCGGTACGGGCTGACTGATAACTCAAATTAAATATGCCGTAATTAAATTCATTAAGAGCTGGGCAATATTTACATGTAATGAAGAGCCCATTTACACTTTTTACCACTGCATCTTGGGCAGATCAGAGAACTATCTCATCTCAAAAAACTCAAGTGTAAATGCAACCAAGAAGCATTACAGATGGACTAAAATCTTATTGTTCAAATCACCTCCAAAGTCCAAGTACTTCTGTGAGTCTGTGGAAAAGTAACCACTTACAGGGTCTTTACCCATGTGTCAATGGCATCTGACGTGACAACACAGATTAGCCACCATTAATCATGTCACATATACAGAAACAGGAAGAAAACAGCTCCAAATTCAGTCTGGTCCCACACCAGTGCAACCACTGTATGATCTGTACGGCTGATGGAGACGAGCGAAAAATTTGTCTCGCTGGTAGTCCAATCGTACAATTCATGCATGTGCTTGGTAGTTGGTGGATCATTGCTAGTTACCCAGCTAAACTGCTTTTTGCTGCATTCAAACTGCTGAAATGCAAAGGTTATTTTTCTTCTGACATTTTTGCCAGTTACTCGCCGATGTGCATGTGGCAAAAAGTAGATGCACACACATGTATGAACTGGCTAATGCAAACACATATGTGGGTAATTGCACCTGGATTTAATCTGAATACGAGACACTTGAAATGTCAAGTGTAAATTGGGCCAAATATTGCAAAAAATGGTAGTTACATAATATAGTGTAGCTTAATGTTCCTTTTTCCTGGTCTGAATGGCTGCAGTACAGTAAAAGTGATGAAACTGAACATTGATTTTTTTCACACTGCTGTTTTTTGACCAAGAAGGAAAATTATCTAGCTATAGTTATAGAACATGGTATCAAATGTCGGAAACCACCAACAATCAGACAAACACTATCACATTATCAGTGAATGAAATCAATAAAAACTGATATTTTTTTCTCAAACACTGTCCAGCTTCAGTATCTATTAACTTAAATAGATTAAGAAAGGCTGTGAAACATCAAGTGTCCCCTAAGATTAATCTTGCATAACCACTGAATTACTGAAAAACAGTAGTGGTGCATTTGGAAGGAGCAGAGCTCTGCCTGGAGACAGCTTATGACAGAGCAACAACTCTTGCCAACAAGGAAATGACACTAACTCCTTTATAATCTTCAACGACTCAACTCAAAACCAAAATAATACCTTGGCATTTAGGTTCTTTCCCCCCACCAAACAACTTTCAAAACACACCTGATGATGATTTCCTATCCTGTATAACTGGTTTTCACATGTAGAAATGAAATATGCCACGCTGTGACTCACCCAGAATCTCCCAGGATGATGACTTTCAGGAGCACTTTCTTCCTGGATGTCATTTTTCGACAGCTGCAGAAAGACAAACAGCAACATGTTCAGCATACAAAGTGAACTCAATGCCCTCCTAACCTCTTCATTGCAAGTCACAAATTAATCACCAATTTCATGTGGTTCAGGGACAATACAATCAATACAAAGCTAAATGTGTTCTATGCACACAGACTCTTTGGAAAACTTTAGTCTACAAATTTGTGTAGAGTTCCTTGTCCCTGGACCAATCAGGTTTGAATACCATTCATACCAGTCATGTGCTTCCTAAGCTGTTAGGCGAATCACGAGGAACAAATCACTCTTTCTCTCTCACGCACCACAGGAAGTTACCTCCTAGAGGACTGACTCCTTCTCCATACTCTAAGTCCAATCCAAATGACTCATCTGTCATTTTTTGCTGATATCGTTGTCACTAAGCAGACAACTTACTACAGCATGTGTGGATCTCAGTACACTACCCAACACTGTAACTGATAAAAGGCCTTTACATGTAACATTTGTAATCAAATATAATTTAAATGTAATTTTGAAGACTGAGGCACAAATTTGGCAATTTTTTGTGTGCAAATATTGCAGAAATCCTGGTGTTCTCAACAATGCAACAGTAAGTGTGATTTGAGCTGGTCAGTCAGACACGTTACTACTTACTCAATCTGTGTAATTTCTGAATTCTCAAACGCAGTAGTGAGCAGTGAAGTGCAGCGTTTCCTCCAAATCTCGTCAAAATGATGATCTGAGATACCAACATATGAACGAAATTCTGTATTTCCCCCCTCTATCTGATGTTACTCACTCTGAAAATGAAACCATGTTTCAACAAAGGCCAGGAAGTTAATAGTACAATCATGTGACATAAGGGCAATTACTGTGATCTTAACACTGGAGTCAAGCAAATTCTTCACCTTAGAATCCTGATCATTGGTGTAAAAGATGAGGAACATGGCTTAATATATGAAAATATAATGACTTCACTCTTCCTGGGGAAACACATACTACAAAATGAAGTGTGGGGGCAGTAAAATAAACAAAGATATGGCTACATTCCAGATTTAAGACGCTATCTTTAAACTTGATCCATATGCAAATTGACAGAACAGACTAAAATAAACCTAATTTCATAAGAGGCTGCTTTATCTTTTCTTTTCCACAGTTGTCTTTTCTTGCCAAGTATACAATTGAGCACAATGCAACTACTACGGTCTACTGTATGTGTGCACACTCCATGATACAGTGTTTCCCCAACACACTGAATGACCTGAACTCACTAAAGCCAAACTGGTATATGGGTGTGTAAACTACACAGTATATAGAAAATTAGGTATTTGTGAGTATGACACTGCTTTTAATTCGTAAACAAAGATGTTTTTAATAAATAATTGCCTGTTCCTTAATTGGGGAAAAACATGTGATTACTTTGATCATTTTCTGGCAATGAAGCTACAAGCTTGAACATGCACTTCATGCACAAAGCACAAAAGACATTTTACACATGCCAATCCATCAACCCCAGCAGGTTCTTGGTCTAACACAATTATGGAACATGAGCAATACTTTCAACAAAACTTTCCAAACAAAAAATAATAAAACAAAAAACCTTGATTCAAAAGACACACTGAATCAAAAGCCCTTAAAGTTAATCCAAATTCTCAAACTAAGCCTATAAAACACAAACACTTCAGCTCCATTCGGGAACTGGAAAGTCCACTTGCGTTCTTTCTGGATGGACTGAGCACAGCACTCCAGCGACTGCCATACTGTGACGCAAAGATTGGCTGACAGCAGTTCATCACTTAAGTCTAGCGACAGTCAGACCACAGTCACATGATTACAGAAGAAACTCAACTCAGATCTTTAACCTTTGACAAACAACAGAGTGTAAAACATTGATTGCTAAATGCCAACTATCATCTCTGACAGGCAGCAAATCAGGTGAATGCCTCTCACCAACAACACTCACATTTATGCTGTCAGAATTAACCTGAAGGAGTGAACACATAAATACACCAACATGAATTGACAGATGTCACTGACACTACTAGTTTTTTGTGACAAACTGAATGAATTTCAATACAGATAAATAAAAAAAATGGTGTGTCAGAAAATATCTGCAGGTCAGCAGAAATATGTGGTGACACAGCACTCAAAAATGACAAATACTGTGCTGTTTAAATTGCCCTATAAAATATATGTATATGTAATAATTTGTAATCTCTAGATGTATAGGTTCACCATTATTCTGTTTTAAAAAATGAGTGCTGCTAAAGCCAATGTGTCATGTGCAGTTTTGTCTTTTTTGTTACATCATCTTGCATTCAAACATTCGAAAAGTTAGGCAGAGTACTGTTGCGCAGAGTACTATTACTAAATTGGGGCTTTTTATCTCCTGAGAAAAAGTATATTTAGTAGTGCTTCATATCCTGTCTACTTTTATGAGTTTGACACATAACTGCTCCATCAAATATAAATCATAATTGCAACACAGAAAGTTTAACAACTGTTTAATCCTTAGTTTATTCCCTTTTAGATATGCTAAATTAACTGAAAATGAGGCATCATATCAATAATTAGGAAGTTTTAAAGTGTCGACTGCCCATCACAGCACGGGCTGATATTAACATCTAACAGTTCAAAGATTCATATTGAGAAATGTGCGTTCAAACTGTCATGTGTTGGACTAATGTAAAAGTCCCAACACATTTTCCCCTCTGCCTGTAAATCACTGGCACTAGCTGCTGAATTTCACAGATCACCTCTGATATGGATTATGCATGCACACCCACAAACAGTCGCTGGACTAAATATAGATTTGGAAGACTGACTTCAGATGTTTCTCAATGCTAAAACCCATCTCCATGCATCATGAAGGTAGGCCATCTTTATGTTTCCTCGTGAGCTCTGTAATGTGCATACATTTTTAAACAATTGTTGTATATATTTTGTGTTTGTCTGTATGTTTAAATTGCTACTGCAACAGAATAATTTCCCAAATTGGGATCAATAAAGAAACAGTCTAAGTCTAAGTCTTGGTTAGTGTCCACGTGATAAACAGACGCTCCATTGGCTCAGGGTTAACGAAGGGAAAATGGATGGAATGGAAAACATACACAACAACACTAGAAAAGCAGTGTTCTTGTGCAGTAAAGGATTTCTATAAAATAATGCTTTAAAAAGGAATATCTTCCCAACACTTACTCAGCAATACATTTTTGACCCTCTGTCTGGTGTGGTTCAGTGCTGTATCAAATGGAAAAACAAGTCTGAAGAAAAATATTGCTTTCCACATGAGCCTTCAGACTAATCTAGACACTCCACTATAAACACACAAGTGCTCCAGTACAGCGTAACAAACTGGAAGGTACACAGTGCAGCGTAAAATTAGACACAGCTGTGTACGCTACAATGACAACTGTGAAAAGAAAATTTTGGGCATTTTAGCCACGACAAGCCCACGTGAACAAAAGTGGTGCTGAACCACTGTATTCAAAGAATCAACCACTTCATGCCAACTCATCGGGTAAACTGAGTAAATCTCAAATTAGAGCTGATCCAAGCTACCAGGCAGGTACTCAAAGTTGAGTATCAAGTAACCTGAGATGAGCTGTTGGCAGTGTAGGAAAAGATGCCACGACTGCAAATAATCATTAAAAACACAATCACGGAGCAGTATCAGTCCTCATACTCTGAATGTTACGTAATTAGTGTGCTTTTAAAAACCAATGAAGAAAAAGTAAAGAGAACAAGATTTGATGTGAGTATCAGACGACATTTGTACTTGAATAAGGACTTGTATGTTTGGATGGCAATAGGTTTCAGGTTACATTTCATCTCAGTAGGCTTTTCGGCACACGTAAAGGGCGTTGTTGATCATTATATTAGTACCAATGAGTCACAACAGAAACAAAAACTGTTCCGACATAGAAAAAAACACGAAAAGGACAGATCTGCCTGGCAACACTACGGCAGAGATGCAGCATATTTCTCTAATACAGCATGTCGACAGGAGACGTGTATAAAACTCGATACTTGCCACCATCACAACATGTCACCAAAATCCACCTCAACATTTGATTAGTCAAACATCTAGAAATTGGGGGATTTGAGGTGAAAGGTTGAATGTGCCCCGCAACCCCTCCGTCTGCGTATACATGAACGCTAAATAAAAGTCAAAGTATTTACAGAAATCAACATTTCCATCTTTTTGCGACGCTTTGTCCGACCAACCGCCGGTCCTCGTCTCCCAGGTTCCCCTTCCTTGTTGCAGTCGACCCAGAGGAGCCACAGGCCGGCCTTGTTTTTGCCAACCAGCTTCTCGAAAAACATTGCACCATCACCATTAGCCGTTATAGCGTCGGCGTTAATAGGACGTTAGAGGAATTGATGAGTTAACAAATACGACACATGTGAACAGACTTTTCTCGTTTCGAAGACTTACTTTCAACTTGTAACACACCGGAGAGGCGACTTCTTGACGGGAAACGACCTGGGTGCGAGCGAACTAGCTGTTATTGTTCAGGACAGTTAGCGTTAGTGGCTAACTAGGCGTTACGTTCGCTAGCTAGCTCGCTCGCTGGTACTGAACTCGTAAGCTAGCGTCAATTTGGCAATACCTCGTTTCAAATTTGTAGAAAAATGCACTGCCCTTGGCGTGAACACTTACAAAACACGTGTCGAATTGTCGAGGCAGATTATCTACAACTGGTGTGTAAATTTGGCACTTTGCTGGACTGCTTGCTTGTGTGCGAGCTAACTAACTGCTACCCCCAGCCTTCTGTTCCCCTTTCACTTCCTCCTCCAAAACAACGCTTGCGTCCTACGTCAGACGCAGCCAACTAATAATCCCCGCCCACTCACGATTACGTTCTTGTGTATCTGTTGCAGACTAATCAAGCAGTATTTCTGTTGGAATAAGTGCAGTTTTGGGCTTTTTGACAGAGCAAGTACAACCACTGAAAACCTGTATGTTCAGACTCCACTGCAGTTTTCAGGGATTTGTCATCAATGCGACAGTTAACAGGGAATTTTTGTTAAGATACATATAGATATCATAGTTTTAAGATTACAGAGGATCTAGTATTTCACTCCTATACAGTTGGGGGACTCACAAAAGACAGATTACAAACAATGGGTCAAACTCCAAAACCGCTGGTACCCACAATGCAACTGCCTCTTTCAAGCCTCAAAAAAACATAGGTTTTCTGTTTAAATTCCATGCCTGTTGGCCCAGCTGAAACAGCATCAGGATTATATTCTTAGACTTTGGCTGAGTAGTGCATGACCAGTAAACTCAACCTCATGTGTAAAATCAATGGAGTGCCCCTTTAAAGGCTGAGGTTTTGAAGTTCATTCTTCACTGTGGAAACAGCAGTTTAGAAAATGGTCTCAAGGTCCATTTTATAGCCTTTCTGGAGGTTTTGATATTATTTTTTTCTCTGCCAGACATGTTTTCAGCCTCCATGTGTCAGCAGGCTCATGATGGAGCCTTGTCACATGAGGTCCTTTCTCCTGATCTATGGCAAGTCTTGTATTCTACTTCGTGCCCTCTTAGTTTAATAACTCCACCCACCACTGATGCTTTTTTTCATCTTTATATGCTCAAGATAATATATTAGAGACGTGGCGGTTCAGTGGAGGTCATTGTAGTGAATCCTCGTGAAAGGCAGAGCTGTGATGATCCACCACTAGATGACAGTGTCAGCTCATGTTGGAATGAATGAACCAAGTGAACTGGTGTCTCCAGACATTAGCCTACATTTTTATTCTGGTCCTCTGCAGAGCGCTGAAGCACTCCCTGGTGTTGACACTGTGCTGAGAAAGTGTAATGTTCAAAGATAGGTGCATGATCTGCTTCTTTAGGGTAACTGTCTGTGTCTCCTGAACACACAAAAACACAGTGTTGCAGAAACATGCTATGATGAGAGTGCAGTTCAGCCTTTACGGCTTGTCTGCAGATTGTTCGTCCTTGAGAGAAAATGTATTTAAAAAAGCTAAAAGTACTGCCACTTAGTGCAACATGTCACTGTACCAAAGACTGTTTCTGTTTGAGTCATAACTGCAGACATGTAGAGATTACATCTGTACATGTCTTAAACTTACAGAAATCAATTTCCTCAGCTACACATATTAAAAGTAAATTTGAGTTACTGTATAATTAGAAAATACTTGTGGTTATAAAGTTTCCATCTCTTCAGATGCAATTAAACTGAATGGAACTAGTTTTTCCATTGGCCTTACTGTGGCATTATGTCTTGTACTGCACTATCTAGTGCATGATATTTATTATGTTGTATGTATATTCATTTTACAAGATATGCTGTATTATTCTACCTTTTTAGTCAAATTATTCATATAATGTCACTCTGACTCATTTGCAGTTAATTTACTCAGTTTATTAGCAAATAAATTAACTGAAATAAAACAAATATAGATGTGTTAGTGCAGACATTCAGAACTGTAGCATCTTATTGTTTACCACATTCTCAGTATTACATTGATCATTTACTTAACAGAATATTTAAATCTTGCTTACCAAGAGAAAAATATGTGAATTCACAAATATAAAACATAAAGATCCCAAGTTTTTGCTCTCCTTTGAGTCTTGTTTAACATCTTCACTTGAACTCACAGACTCTTTAATTGTCATTGGCTCATGGCTTCACATGATGAGGTGATTTTTCCTGACTGAGCCTCACAGAGAACTCAATTTGCTTTTCATCCTGCTTCTTGTTCATGTAGAAGTGTGTCTCCTTCTGTGTGTTTGTGCTCCTTGTTAGTGGGAGTGTGGCGCTGCAGGATCCTGATGACTGGTGTTTATAGTGGAATTCCTGCCTTCCAGCACCTATTGAATGTAGAGTCTTTATGGCTTCTTTGGAACTCAGTTTGTCAACACAAACACTGCAACACAAAGAGACGCAAGTGACCGACTGGTGCATGGGAGGAAAGGAGCCACATACTTTGAGCATCTGCTGCATTTTCATCTCTACAAACATTGCCGTGTATGCACATTGATGGGTAAGGGTAAGGGGAGGTTAACGTCTTTTCAGAATGAGTACAGGGTTCTTGAGAGGAACAAAAATATATTCTAGCATGAACTTACAGCATGTGAGACAGTTATGATCACAGAGGCAGGGTTAGAGCTCATCCACAACATCAAAAAAGGACAATTAATCTGTGAAAGACTGTTGTACACTTGCATAATGTTATATTGCACATGTGTTCAAGACAGAATACGAGTTGTATCCACGTCGTGGGTGTATGTGTGTGTGTGTGTGTGTGTGTGTGTGTGTAAACATGCACCTCTGTGTGTGGCTGTGTGGGAGTCTAAGAGAGAGAGAATGAGATGAGTTAAGGAGATGGACAGATTGTGTGTGTGTGTGTGTGTGTGTGTGTGTGTGTGTGTGTGTGTGTGTGTGTGTGTGTGTGCGTGTCGGTGTGTGTGTGTGTGCATCAGGGGGTGGGTGCATTAGTCCGTGTCAGACAGCAAAGAGTGCCGCAGTTATCTAGGAATCTGAGCCAAAGCAGAGAGACAGCAGGAGAAAGAGGAGGACCGGGCAAGAGATGAACTGAGGGGGGAAAAGAAAGAGGAAGAGGATGAAAGAAGCCCAATGAGTAGACAACAAGAAAGACAAGGACAACAACAGAAAAATCCAAACAAAAAAGGACAGGTGAGCTAACACTTTCCACCTGAATAGGCAGTTATTGAGATATAAAGGAAAGTGGAAATTTACTGAGGATCATCAACAACAAAAGGACCAAGAAGTACTGACTCTGAGGACGGAGACTTTTGTCCTGGATAAAAAGGTGGACGACTGATCAACAATTTAAGACAAAGGTCAGGACAAGCTTTCATTTCTGCATTTTCCCATGATTCCATTCGGTTCTCTTGGTTTGCTCCATCTGCTGTCACTGTATGTGGGAGCACTGCTGTCCTCAGATGCATCTCCAGCCTGCACACACCCTCCCTGCAGGGACAGTCTGGTGGCAGCACCCATCCAGCCTGGCACGGCAGCAGGAGTGGGTACTGGGGCCTGTGAAGGTCAAACTGGGACAACAGCTTGCAGGATGGGGGTCTCGCTTCCAGCCATCTCCAGTGTTCCTCGGAGGGTGGAGCACAGGCACGATATCCCCCAGCCTAAGGTAAGTGACATTACCTGGAGTGTAGTGGAATGTCATGTGCTGTACGTCTGCTGAAATCCTAAAAGTTTACTCTATGAAAAAACAGATAATGCATCTTTTAATCAGACATTTCTAAGCCATGGCTCATAAAGAGTGATAGCCAAGTGGAGCTGACTTCCTGTCTATTCATACACATGTGCCTGGGAGCCTGAGCAGTACTGTCAGGCAGAGGCCAGCAGGTCCGTCCTCACGGGACAGTCGGCACACTAAACTTGGCACCACCTAACAGCCATGGAGCAATGACAATCAAAGAAGGGATAAAATTAGGTCTGCTTTAAAAATGTCCTCATCATATGGCTGTGCTGAGCTCATGCAGCAACAGGTGTGTGAGGGACATGATCACAGTGGCTGATGTAAGTGTAAGAGACAGATTGAGCGGGGCACAAAACATGCCACTGAGCTGGGAGTTTTGCTTGTGGATTAGCATTTGAGATGTCATCTTCCAAACTGAAGGATGCATGACTTGCACACGCAGGGCTTCATTTACTTTAGCACAATTTCATTCAACAGCATTTAAGAATATGAATTTCCCTTGAAGAATAAAGAGGGTTTGGCAGGCTTCACTCACTGAGGATTGCTGACTTAATGTGTGACACAATGTCTTATCAAGAAATACCTGCGAGCGCTGTCTTTGCAGACTGGAGGTGTCAAAGAGCGTCTAGTTCAGCTGCAGCGCTGCATGCGCTCTCTCCAGGAAACAGGGGGCCCCAGGAGTCACGGGGGCCAGGACAGCGACTCTCTAGGGGCCATCCTGGCACTAATGGCAGCTGTACTGACAGAGTGTGACCTCCACTGTCACAGCCAGGCCCTTGGGGCGATGGCCAAAAGACTGGGTGAGTGGTACACATTTATATCCCCCTGCAACACACAGGCAAATTCACACACACACACACACAAACACACACACACACACTCACACACAAACACAGACACACACACATGCCAGCGCAGTCACTCCCCCACACATAGTAAACAGAACCTCAATGAGGCCTGCTAAGTGTCGGTCATAGGTGAGTGCATAGGAATTTAACTGCACTGAGAAGGATGAGAAAAACTGTGTACATGTGTACATGCACACACACACACACACACACACACACACACACACACACTGTATGGCTCACAATCTGAAGCTTTAAAGACTCATCGTACAAACTGGAACCCCTCTGTGTAGTACATAAAGACGAAGCGTCAGTGCGATGTGTCTTATTGACAAGTTAATCTTTGCCGGGGTTGACAGAGAGTGCAGCTGTGGGAAGAGAGGGGGAGAAAGACCTGCTGCTGTTCCTGAAGAGCATCACCCAATATCCACCCACAGGTAAGGCCGCTGAGGGCCATCACATGGTACAATTGCCGTTGATTAGTGTAAAATTGAAGAATAACATACTGCGTGTGGTTCTCAGTTGCCCCCTTGGAGAGGTTACATCCGCAGGACTGTGCAGAGATTTACAAGCTCGGGATCAAAGAGAATGGAATCTACACTGTCCAGCCTGATCTGCACAGACCGGCATTGGAGGTATTTCAGATTCACCACACTCATAAAACACACGGTCTGCCCCCTGCCCTACTCGTCTTGTTTTAGAGGTGTCTATGCTATCTGTGGATCACTAAAATCTAGGCTTTATAATATCAAAGTCTTTGTTTTGGCTCAGGCTAAATGTGACATGGAGACGGCAGGCGGTGGGTGGACGGTGATCCAGATTCGGCAGGACGGCTCACTGGACTTCAACAGGACATGGCAGGAATACCGGGAGGGCTTTGGCAGTCTGCAGGGAGAGCACTGGCTGGGGAACGCAGCACTGCACGCCCTCACCTCCACTGGCCAACACCAACTTCGCATCGAACTGGAGGACTGGCACCAGCAGAGACGCCACGCTACCTACAACAACTTCAAAGTGGCCTCAGAGGCACAGAGGTGAAACTTTCTGCAGGAGCCCAAACACACTCTTTCTGCAACAACTGTCTAATATCTAAACGTCCCTGAAAACATGTCTTTAAGTATTAAATATCTTTCTCTAGAGCAGACATGATTAAAATAGGCAAAAATCAAAGTTTAGAAAGAAATGTCTTGGTTATCATTTGTTAAAACACAGAGTTTGCTTTACTAGGACCGAGTGGTTGTAGTTTGATCCTAACATGAGCGAACAACACGACAAGCGTCATTACATTCGATTCACGTGTTGCTTAACTCTGATTGGTGCATGGAAGTATGTGACATCACATTTTCCAGCTGAATACCACCCACTTCAAACAGAAGTGGGTGGTATTCAGTTCTAAAACATTGTGTTCTCGTGGGGTCCCTCATCCTAACGAACGGATTATAAAATGTTTTCTGGGGCTTTAAAAGCAGCAGAAAATTGTAAAATCAGTTTTGTGTCTGGAAGTTTCATTTTGAGGATACACTCTACAACCCTCAAGCTTTTCTGCTGCATTCATATAGTAGTGTGAAACCAAGTGTCAACATTTTTAGTATCCGCTGAGCAACCAAAGCTCTTTCTTCTAAAGATCACACATCACACAGGCACTTCAGCTCTGACCTTTAACTGGTCTGGCTGCAGTACTAGGGTCAGTTCAGGCATGGCTGTGGGTGCTGTGTATTCACTTGCTTCTCTAGTACTTGCATAAAGACTTGGATGCGACACACAACCCTCAAAACAAATGGGTCCCATGTTTTTTGTCTTTCTTCCAGGTATCGTCTAACAGCGCGGGAGTACTCTGGCGATGCAGGCAACGCATTGAGCTACAGCAAACGATACAATCACGATGGCAGATCCTTCAGCACTGCTGACCGAGACCACGACCGTTATGCAGCAGGAAACTGTGGTCAGTACTACGGTGCAGGCTGGTGGTTTGATGCCTGCCTGGCAGCTAACCTGAATGGACGGTATTACCGTGGGCGCTACAGTGGGGTGACCAACGGTATCTACTGGGGGACATGGTACATCCTGACAGATGGACGAACTGGAGAACGCTACTCCTTCAAGAGGGTGGAAATGAAGACAAGACCCAGGAACTTTGTAGGAACATCCTAAAGATAATGATAACAAGTATGACAATAATCACATCAACCAGTTTTGGTTTTCTGTGTGGATGTCACCCTGTTTAGAGCAGCTTTAATGCCACTTATCAGTTACATGCAGATGGCAGCTAATAGATTAAAGAAATACATAAACAAAAATAATGTCTAAACCAGGGGTGCCCAAGCTTAATGGTGGGCCCTGGGCCAAAGGCAAACACCTATTGTATTGTATTGTAAAGATGACTGACTGACTTCCTGTCCAAAGTGTCACTCTGCTCATTGTGCTCAGATTACGAAAAATAATTAATAAATAGGGATCCTAAAAATTTAAAGAGCATTTTTACCTCACAGAAAAATATTTAAAAATTATTTTTTCACTGATTTTACTGGAAATGTCTGGTGGGCCTAGTTGAACCTTTGGGCAGCCCTGGTCTTCACATTCATTAGCGCTCTGTATTACACCATTCTTCTGTTTGTTTAAAGGGTTTTTCTCTCTAAACAACATTTGTACTGATACTCAATGACAGAGAAACAAAGAAATATTGAAATCTGCTTGTAGAAGTTGTTGTAATAAATTGTACATTAAAAATAACATTCTGTGCTATTTTAATTAAACTGTTCATAAAAGTGATCCTACAAGAATGCATGGATTGATCATTAGAGTTTGTATGTGTCTCCTCTGCCTAAGCTATCGACATACAAGCTGTCTGCAGCAGCTCCTGCATATTTTAGGTCAGATAATGTAAAGAGAGAAAATGTCTGGAGGTCATCATGACCATGCAGGGGGCTCTAACAGTTGGATGATACGCAACTCAAATTCAGACTGCCTGATCACATCGTTCATGTGACAGAGAGCTTCTGGGGACTTTTTAAACCCCATTTCAACCCACAGGCCTGCAACTGTATTAATATAGAGCCAAAGCCAAAGCTCACAGTTTGACACTAACCAGACAGAGGTCCAGTTTTTGGACAAACCATTTTTCTCACCTTCCCTTGGTCATACTTTTCCCAGGTCTAAGCCTGACACACTGATGCTGACCGTTGGGTGTCTTCATACCACCAAACCACCCTCCGCCCACTACCATCAAGTCAAACACAGAAACACACACTCAGCCTCACCTGCTCTTTGGAGCTGGCGTCAGGCGGGCGGCGCCCTCTCTGGCTCTGCTTCACAAAGACTTTTCTGGGAGTTTAGAGTTGGTGTGTAAGTGCTGAGTTTGGCCGTGCAAGTGTGATGCTTGTCTGTGTGTGTGTGGATGGTCAGTAAGTGTGTGTCTCACTGTGTGTGTAAATGGCCTGCATCTATTTTAGCAGCGTTCACAATGAGCTGTCAGTCTCTTCAACAAGCAGTGTGTCTAATATTAACTAGTGAGGGGGGTGAACACACGGACACACCGCGGGCAGACTCTGGACCAGCCACGGTATTTCACATACACTACTTATACACACTCTGGGACAAGCCTGTATCACGCACAAACGCGCACACACACAGGTGACTTAGAGGTTCTCTCAGCAGATAGGGAGGCGCATGATGTGCTTGACTTCATTAAAACAAGTGCACATAAGAAATAAAATAGCTTCCATTAAAGGCAGTTTGATCGTGCCGCCTTAATTATTGTTATTCAGCCACAAGCTTCTTTTCCCCTCGTCTCTGTCTTATGCATATGCTTACACACACACACACACAGCAGACAGTTAACCATAAGTAATCAAGACCAAGCACCCATATAAGCTATTATCCATATCAGCTTTCTCATTTGATTCTCTCTCTGCCTGTGTGTGTGTGTGTGTGTGTGTGTGTGTGTGTGTGTGTGTGTGTTGTAATACCGGAGTGAACAAGGTTGAAAGCTAAAAGGCTCCATATTCTGCCCCCTGGTGGCTCATGGTCATGTTGGAGAGTCTGAGGAAATCTTTCCTTCAGATGAAGATAACTGGTAAAATCTGCACTGGGTCTATTTAGACACACTGAACACTGAGAACACTGAACATACTGGATAAAGTTTCTGTTTCTGGATAATGATGAACATCTTAAATGCATCTCAATACCCAAGAAAGAGATAATTCATTTCTGATATTAAAATAAATCACTAGTAAGGACTCTTTGTCATTTTCTACTCATTTAGATCTTCATTTTTTCTCTCATTCTGTCTCTTATTCTCAAATAATCCCCTCCCAAATGACATCAAAAATTCCATTCTTAGTATTCTGAGCTGCAGCAAATTTAAATATCGTGTCCTCTGTCTTTCTCCTCTCCTCCTCTTTGCATCCATCAGTCTTGTTGACAAGGGAGGAACAGAGGCCCACGGTTGTGTCACCACAGTATCCTGGCACAGTGTCTGGAGTGGGGTGATAGTGGTGGTGCTGCAGGGTGTGAGGGGTACCGGCAGGCTCTGCTGCCCCAGGGCCGGAAGCCCAGCCTGGGCAGCGGTTAGCCAGCACATCCCTCTGAGAAACACTGCACTCCTCTGAGGGAAGTTCCCCTGTGACCTGTGAGTGTCATTCATAACTGTGTGCCACATCAGATTGAAAACAGAAGCCTAATTCATCTTTATACCTCCTGCCTGACCCTTCTAGAGTTCACTGAAAGCACCTTCCACACAGCTCGGCTATCATTTGATGCATGAGCTGATGTCATGATGGTCACAGAAACGTAAGAGATAACGTGATCAAATCCCCAAATGGTCACATTTCTTGGTCAAATCATCTATTTATTCAGGCGATACCCGTCCCGACTTTAAAGACGATAAGCTTTATAGATCATCAAGCAATCAGTCTCACTTTAGTGACAATGTCACATCTGACTTCACTGCATACTTAACATTTTCACTTCAGTAATTATTAAGTTCAAGTCCTTCCTCTGATTTAGTTCAGTAACAGAAAGAGCCTGTATGGATCAAGAAAGGCAATCAGCTATTTCATATCAAGCAAGAATATGATCAGCTCTTACATATCGACTATTTGAAGCCCATCAGCTCTCATTTTGACTCCTTTCACACTGTGGCTGTGTAAGTATGTCAATGTTTAACAGCAGGTGGCAATGTTGCTTAGCGAAGAAAAAATCTGGAAAATGATTTTCCTTCTGTGTCTTCTGCACTTTCACATGAGAAACTGTAACTCGGTCACAGGCACACAGAGGCAGAGATGTTCTGTGTATGCAAAGTAAAGAACAATACATATTGTGCTCTATATGAAAACAGTCCTAAAAAATAACTCAGTCAAACACAATGTGTTTAAGAGAAAACTGCTGACGAATGTATTAAAGCTCTACCTATATTGCAGTAAAAATCAGGGGGTTTGATGTCTCAGACTGATAAGTGCTGCAGAGCTGCTGCAAAAACAAGAGAGCTTTGACTTACAAAAAGTTCAAATACAATTGTTTTGGTTTGAGGTTCAACTCAAAACCCAAATAAACCTCTTAGCATTACATCTTTCTCAACACTAGGGGCACCATAACTGTGACTGGAGGTCAAAGGACAAAACCAGACAACAGTGACAAAAGCCTGAGAAAAAGTTTGTTTATAACTTCATGACACAGTTTTAATGTGCAATATGTACATTAATGATGTTGCAGGCTCAACATCAGTGTGTCTGCTGCAGAAAAAGAATCAGCGACGTGGAGAGAGCGTGAAAGAGGCGGGAAGAGGAGACTAACTTTGTGGCCTGCAGTGGAAGCAACTTCTCATTCTTAAATCTGCTCTCATGGTGATAAGGGTGTGCATGTTTGCTGTCAAGGGTGAGGAGGATAGAAAGGCTCAGGGGGAGGAAGCAGGAGCGGGTGAGGTTTCAAAGGTGTGTGAGTATAACAGGCCGTTAGAGGCTCCCCCTCCCTGACCACAGGGCCACTGAGAGACAGCATGTGCCTGCTTTTAATACTGGTCCTGCAGAAAACCAGAGAAAGGCAGCGTTCCGTTTGAAACCGGAATTCACTAGAACAAGTGTATCCTGATGTGGTGAGGAGCTGGGGTGAGGAGGGGAGAGGAGGGAGGGGAGGACACAGAGGGCGCCATGTGGCAGGCCTCACTCCATCTCATGTCATTTCTAGATCTGCACATGAAAGTGGAGGCAAAAAGGTTTCTCAAGGGGGGGAAATAGACACTGGAGGCTATGCTGTGTCTGTGAACTGAAAAAAATGTAACACAGACAAACACTTAAAAGAACTAAAACATCTGTGTGATTAACAGTCAGCATGTGCAGCATCGGCTTGTTGGTGGCTCGATGCTGATACGTTAACTTTAATGGTGGCTGTCACACTCCTGTGACACTGCAGAGACAGAGCTGGATTATTTGACTGATCAGTGCATTGATACCGGACTGATGAGAAGTCAATGAAAATAAAATAATGAGACTGGTGTGTTGGACGCACTCACCCATGACAGTGAATGACAGCACGGCAAGCACAGGTCACGTAAAATGTAATTTTCCAGTGTCTTTATTCCAGTCGGCTTGTCTCACAGCTTTTCCTTTAGGTGAACACTGAAGCTGTGTGCAGTCATCAAAGTCATCATCTACTTGTCTGAAAAAGGAGTTGCTCATTGTGATACAATGACAGATAATCATCATCTGACTGCAGCTCCTCTCAGCGCCATGTTATAGCATCTTTCAGCTCTGTGTTTAGCTGTCCGACACATATGAGTCAGGTACTTCACTCAGGAGTTGGTGGAGACCAAAAACAAAGCTAAAAGAGACTGAATATTGGACCAACATCCATCAGGTGGATACAAACAAGACTTGAAATGAATGCTAATGTTGCTCCATGTCGGCTGAGAGCCAACTGCTTGCTAAGTTCAACACATCAACTTAAAAGATTGATCAGTGTCGTGTTCACAGCTTGTTTCTGCTGCCCCCAAGTTGTCAAACTCTCAGTTATTGTAGGTTTAAGTCAATCTTTTCTTCACTGTGAGGGGCTGACTTGCAAAGTGAATTTGTGACTACTCAAAATAATTTTGTGGCCAATTAAAGTAAAAAAAAACAAACAGATGTGTTTGTTTCCAGAAATACTGATTCAAACCTTCATGCCAATGACATTATGTGGTGATAATGCTGCACAGCAGCTTCCCTCTTTAATCCCCTTTTGCATCACAGTCTCTGGTGTTGACTGTCTCCATTATAATCCTCCAAACTGGAGAAAATACTGTAGCAAGAGGAAAGGTGAAGAGATTGAGAATGCTGATCAGGCAGACTCTATTTCTGAAATCAAAGGGTTATCTAATCTGATAATGCAGACTGACACAAACACACGTGGAAGGAAACCACCGGCAGGTCAGAAGCAGCTCATCATAATCCATCTGAAACACCACGAGGACGTTTGACAATTAATAAAGCAACAGACATGCAGGCTGTGCCTGTCAAAAATTATGAAACATGAACTGTGTGTGTGTGTGTGTGTGTGTGTGTGTGTGTGTGTGTGCTGGGGAAGAAGTGAAGTACAGTATGAAGGATGTGGTAAAGCAGCTTAATGGTCAGCTGTGTTTCTCTTCTTGTCTCTGTCGCTTTCTCTCTTGCACCTGCAGAA
Organism: Chaetodon auriga; assembly: GCF_051107435.1. Classification (NCBI taxonomy): domain Eukaryota; kingdom Metazoa; phylum Chordata; class Actinopteri; order Chaetodontiformes; family Chaetodontidae; genus Chaetodon; species Chaetodon auriga. Next base: position 15,315,167 of record NC_135075.1, on the reverse strand, counting down.
AGTTGTGGCAAAGCGACAAAACACACATGCACACACATGCATGCACACACACGCACACACATACATGCACACAATCATATTTCCATCACTTTTGGGGACATTACATAGACAAACATTCATTTCCTGGAGACGTACTCTAACCATAACCACTGGCTTAACTCTCCCCTTAACCCGAGTCAAGGATGGTTGAGTACACACAATGTGACTGTAAAACAGACTGAAGAACACAGAGGAGTGGTTGAGATGGATCAGATCTTGTTTATCTGCTGTGTGTGTGCATGTGTGTGTGTGTCAAGTGTGTGTGACAGGCAGGGTTAGCTCTGGAGAATCAGCTTAAGCAAAGCAGCAGACGTTTCTTCACAGGAGGATCAGACACACACATCAGAACGAAAAGAGAGGTGCACACAAAAACATGAAACAATGCACACAGGCGCACACGCACACGCACGCACACACACACACACACACACACACACACACACACACACACACACACTCATTGTGCTGAAACTGCAAACACTCATTCTGCAGAAACTCGACCTTCAGGCATTATAAAGCACACAGATGCTCTTATGTGCTGCAATGACGTCTTTGAAGGTGTGGATGCGTCATTTTCCTTCAGCTGGAGGTCAACGTCATCGCTGTCACGCACACACACAGAGTCTGTCTGACTGAGAGGGAACATGAGGAAAAACAAGAGACATCACTGGTCAGTCTGAGCTCATTTTCATCTCATTTTCACCATGCTAACATGGACATGTGTCAGTCAGCCAGTCAGTTTGTCGGTCATCGGATGGATTTCCATGAAATTTGGTACAAACATTCATGGTCTCTGGACAGTGAATCCTATTGACATCAGCGATCCCCTGGCTTTTCCTCTCATGCCACCTGTAAAGCTCATAGAGATGCCACCCTCTACTCATGGGTTCCCACACACTCCACGACTCCACTTGGCCCTGTTCACCCCCACACAATCGACCCCCTTTTCGCCCTCTCTACGACCCCTTATGATCCCATCAAACACATCCCCAATCCCATCATTCACGAACCCTCTTCGTGACCCTTTATACTGTTCAAATACTGTGGTCTTTGTTAGTGCATTACTGTTTAAGCCAAAGATGTTACATTTAAGTCTATATATAACACCAAAATGCACATGTGCATAAAATGTTGCACAGTAATGATCAAGTATTATCTGGGAAGTGTAATACAACTTTCAGGAGGCCTTTGAAAAGGATGTAAACTCTGCAAATACTAAATACTAAATAATAAAAATCATCTAAAAGTTTAACCATTTCACGTCATACTTCAGGAAAAACATGAGAATTCAAGTCACTACATGCAGCTTAAAAAGTTCTCTGGCCAGTTAGCACATATTTCCTAACCAGTATTCTTATAACGTGCATTTGAACATGTACACTTGCTCACCGGCACACACACACACACACACACACACACACACACACACACACACACACACACACACACACTCTCACAGGACACGGAGTCACATGAAGACAAAACAAAGGTACAATGTCTGAGATTGATGAACGCTCACAGGTTGAGGGAAAAAAAAGGTGTTTTGAATTCTGCAACTCCCCGGACAGCTCCAGTGAAGCAGAGTTTGATTGACAGGTTGTTAGTGACAAGGTGTTGTAAACTTTCACTTCCTGCTGCTCTCTGGGCAGGAAGTGAAGTCGTGAACCCCTGACCTCTAATGACTTAGTAAAGATTCCTCTCACACAGTGAAATAAGAGATTGAGCAGGGACATTAAAAAGACACCAGAGAGACAGCCAATGAGTCTTTTAAACTTTCAGTGAGATGTGAGTGAAGCAGCTGTAACAGGAGAGTGTACTGTACCAGTCCAGTTTGGAAGAATGTCCAAATACTGCATAATTTAAGCTTTTGCAGTCATGGTAATCATGGTAAACCCTCCTTCCTCAAGAGTAAACACAGTATTTTTATCCCAGAGTGTGGACCTCTCTCTCTGCCTCTGACTAAATCCTACAAATTATCAGGTGGAACAAGTGCTCAGATCTTAGTATCAGCACCACAGCGTAGAAATACTCTGTTGCTAGTAAAAGTCCTGCATTAAAATTCTAATTAAGTGAAAGTATAAAAGCATGTGCATAAATAGCAGAAATGAAAATGAGCTTAAGGAGAGTTCTTGAGTAAATGGACACGGCCTCCTCTGCTGAAGCTGCAGACGGATCACAAATTCAAACTGAAGCCAACATTAAGCGACTCAGTGAGCGTGGTGAGAGTTAAGTCACCCAGAGTCAAAAGGAAACTAGAGGAATTTCTTCCAGCTGCTCCACGTTGTCATTTTTTCTATCAGTGCAGCAGCACTGGAAACGTGAACATGGTCGTTAACCAATCAGTTGTTAAAATATTCTGTTCCTCTTCTTCTCGTTTTTGATGAGTGCGCTGTCAAACACGCCGCTCCAAAATCTCCAGAAACCTCTCATTTGAGTTGAGCTCTGGTGACTGTGGTTCGTTTATTCAGGTTTTTCTTTAATATGTCTGTTTGGAATCTGGAGCAAAAAGAAAAAAATCTTCTCTCATCGAGTGTCCGCATGGTGTCACATCAAGTGCCAGGATGTAAAATGAAATAAGTCAAAGATGGATTATCTGCTTGGAATCAACACTTTGGGGTAAATTCGGTGAGGAGGCAGCTGCATCCTCCACAGGAGTGTGTGAGGATGAAGAGAGCAGCTCCTCTCCCCTAGGTGTCACTGTCCGCCTGATTATTCCACATGCAGCACAGTCACAAAGTGTCCTCTGTTGGCATCAGGAATAAAAGTTTAGAGCGAGGAGTTTCCTTTTGAGAGCTTTCCACAAAGCTGCTGGGAGCAGCTCCTACGGCTGAAGGAGGAGCTGATCCTGCTGATATGATGTTTCTGAATGAGTTTACTCATCAAATCAAATTCCAAGAAAAAGAATGCATAAGCAATAATGAAACATGAAATCAATCGAAACAATTTAATGGAAATGAAGGTGAATTGTATCAATGAAAATTATTTAGGACATAAAATGAGTTTTAAATAAAAAATAAGCCACATTAAAAGTTACATTAAATCAAACTAAAAATTCAATTCAATTTTTAACACCAAAAATCTTAAATCAAATTTCATTTTAAATAAAGTGTATATTTAATGAAAATGTCACTTAACTGAAACTTTCAATCGAATTACACTTTTAGTTCAGTTGAATTTCATCGGCTTGTTTGTCGACTGAACAAATCTTCCTCCTTTGATGGCGTAATTCCAGATTTATTCTAATCTATCACTGGCTGTGAAATCAGCTTTATTTATGTCATTTGGTTATTATTTTCAGTGTGTAAATGTCAAACAAATGTGGCTGTGAAGGACACGTGTTTGCTTTGAGGAGTCATTGTCACAGGCAGCTGAGTTCAGACGGTGCAGAGTTGTGCAAACTATCACCTCTGCTGCTTTTTGGATTGTTCTGATTTGTCTGTGCGCTGATTTGATGAACTCACGGCCATCAAAATAGACTTTCAAGAGTTCACTGTTGTATGATTCTTCACATCATTACTAACTGCGAGCAGGTTTTAGTGACTCTGTGGTGCCTCCGGCTTCTCTCCACAGCTCAAATGCCTCGTCAATGACTCAGACCAAACACTCACAGTGGGACTCTGAGAGTTAGGAATGACACGCCCCTCATTTTTAGGACTTTCTCCTGACTCTGCCAGTTAGCTGATGTGAATCCAGATTATAAGACTGCTCCACCAGATATTCTCAAATCTTTGGATATGCAGCAACAATCACAGGGCTGCACATACCTGCATACCACTGATGAGGTATTTTATCATCTCATCTTTGTTTTAGTCTCTTGAGTCAAGAGAAAACAATGTTTGGCTCAATAAAATGAAGTCTGCTTTTAGATGAATACGACTCAAGTGTAAGAGGAGAGTATGATTATAGTGTGCAGAGATGGTTAAATCACTGTTTCCCACAAACACATATAGGCCCTCACCAGAATATTAAAGGCAAATTCAGGGAGGTTTGTCGTCTGCTGTGGGAGGTGTGCATCTATCAAAGCGTGTCAGCAAAGGTCATCGCACTGGTTTAACTATAGATAGTATGAAAAAATGGGAAATGCTCTGTCACCGTAGGGGGAAGGAGGAGGAAGAGGAGGAGGAGCACTCCTGGTTGGCTTGACTTTATGTTTGACCTTTTCGGGAAGGAGAACTAATCCTTGAATATAATAGACTGTAAGATATGGAAAATGACTGTGCTGTTATCTGCGTTACCCTGGAGACCATCAGCAGCACCCAGGGCTGCTGCAGCTGCCAAGTTATTAAGCATCCAGTTTGTATATAATGGAAAAATACCTTTTCTGCCATCACTGGTCACTCCCCGCACACTCATGCACAATGCTTCAACACTACGTTATATAGGCTCCTCTTCATTCTTTGTGCCGAGGAGGACGCTGACTTCATTTGTATTTTATCTTTGTGTGAGGCGCGCAATTACAGCTTTGGTGTTTGGGCAAAAAGTGTTTTTTTTTTTTTTCTTTCTTTTCAACACTGATGTCAGACATTTATTTCTAATGTGTGCCCACTGTTCAAGTGAACTTGGAAATAAAGGTTTACATGTTTTCTTTTCCCAGTTCCTTCAGTGAAATCTGGTTTATAGATGTTTTGGGGGAAATAATTACATAATGCGCAGTTAGGGTTATAACACGACTAATTAATTGACTTTGGACAAAGGCTGAATCAAATCATCTTCACTCTTTTCATTATTTGAAAAAACAACAAAGCACTGTAAGATCTAGACCATGATAAAACAAAACAAAAACAAACAAACACAAAATAAAACAAACAAACAAACAAACAAACAAACAAACAAACAAAAGGACTCCTGGTGTGTGAGTTTCAAATATCCAGTAAATCTTTTCATGGCCTGTCTGGAAACAAACCGTTTTATTCCCGTGGCTTAATACCGCTTACTGGCATTTGCTATTTGCAAAATTTCCAACACATGAAAATATTATTCAGTTTTTTCTCCCCGCGTGGAAGCGGCTGCGTCTGTTTAACTCTTATCCAGCAAAATCCAACATGAAAGAAATGAGATACCACAACAAAGAACCGGAACCTCAGATGGCTCCTGCAGATAACCTAAAAATAATGGAAAAGCGAGCTGTATTTATGCTGTCTAAATACACCGAATAAAGACTTTGCACATGCAGAACATTAAACTTGTAAATAATAGCCAACACCACGCTGCCCCCTCCTACGCAGCCCCCCTCTCTATCTATCTATCTATCATTTACACAGATCTGGTCCAGTAAATGATGCATTCCCTGCATTAGATGTATTTGTTGTGCGAGTTTGAAAAGGCGGCGATAATCTGGGAGAGAGAGATAAGAAATGCCATTTATTCCGCGGCACTTTGGAGCCTATTTCCCGGGCCGATCAGCCCCATTCTCCCCGACACCTCCAGCAGCTCGCTGATAACGATTAGGCTATTTATTATCTTCACAAAGAACAAAGATTAGCCAGCACCGATGAAAAATTACCCCGGGATGGGTTATAATCAGTGGATCCTAGCAGCATTGGATTTCTCTTTCTCTCTCTTTCAATCTGAACACACGCGCGCGCGCGCACGTGTCAATATAACGAGCTCTTAGTGCAGAAAATAATTGTTTTAATGTGTTAAAAGGAGCAGCAAAAATAATACTGCTAAAAAATAAATACATAAATAATAATAATAATAATAATAATAATAATAATAATAATAATAATAATAATAATAATAATAATAATAATAATAACCAATCATACTCCAAATTAATTGGGCTTTTAATTAAGATTAATGGACCATTAACACTAATAATACGCATAGATTTCTTGTCATTTTTTTTGCAAAAGATAGTGACATTTCAGTTTTATTTATCCTAACATTGAGGTAAAACCACTTCCTTTCAATGGGAGTCCTATAATGAGATTCTCAGAGCTGACTCGGGCTGCGACCTCTTTCTCCTGTGCTCCTGTGAGAAAAAGAGCAATAAAAAAGGGGGCGGATTGAATTAATGTCAAATCCTAAAATGGAAGTGGATGTTCGCCGCCGATAAGGTTTTATCGCCACGCCAGATCAAAAGGGCTCACACTCAAAGCATGTGTATTTCCACATTATCATGCTGATGAGCTCTAATACTGCCACACTTGTCCCTCCGGTATGTTCTGCTTTCTTCAGTCTGAACGGTGGATTTCCTCTTAATGCAGCTTGAAAAGAATCGCTGTCTCTGTAGAAATAATGACATTCAGTTCTCAACACTGCAGCCTGATTTCTCCATCTGAAGGTGCTGCTTGTGAAGTAGGACCGTGAAGGGCAGCTGATGTTTAATAATTATTTCAGTAAATATGAGATAGATAGATAGATAGATAGATAGATAGATAGATAGATAGATAGATAGATAGATAGATAGATAGATAATTATGTGAATATTACTTATTTGCGCAGTGCAGCACCTGCACCTGCGCAGGAATTTGCGCCAACGAAGGCAAATGCAAATACTGGTGTAAATTTGGAGCGTACATAATTTTACATTCCTTTCATGCGCTTCCTACATGATTTTTTTTTTCTGAGACCACTTGCATCACTCTGTCATCTGTGTCCGTCTGTCAGAATTTGCAAGTTCAGCTGCAAGTTCATTAACGAGAATAATTCGAGGCGTGTGCCGCAAAGGCCTCATATGTTCTGTTTTTGCACTTCGTAAACTGGGCATCATTGTTGACCATCATACGTTTTATTAGTTTGGTATTAATATCGGTACTTAGCCTAATATTCAGAAAGGTGTCGAACATGCCAGTGCACTTTTGCCACTTCTGCAAATCAGTCTGTGTCTGGACCTGTTGGATTTCCAAATTTACCACACTCATGAACTACAAAACCAACCACCCAGAAAAGTGTCGCACGTGGTGGACAGCCTCTCTCTCTGTCTCTTTCTTTTTTCATGCATAAACTGCACTGACTGCAGGCCGCTTTACGGCAATGCGTTTTCTTGAGAGTTGAAAAAGAAATTCCTCATTGAGGACTTTTGATTCGTCTAATCTAATCTAATCTAATCTAATCTAATCTAATCTAATCTGCAGTCTGTAGTCTGTAGTCCACACTGGCGATAGTTGGCCATGCAGCGCGTGGTGGCCTGTTCTTCGAAATCACAGCAGGTCAGGAGGATGTACTTGATGTATTATTAATGTTGCCACAGTGTAAATATCAGTTGCAGTGTCCTTCCTAGAGTTCATCCGCTGGGACTGCAGCAGACTCCGGGCAACCCCCCCGCTCTTTGAGTGTGTGTGTGTGTGTGTGTGTGTGTGTGTGTGTGTGTGTGTGTGTGTGTGTGTGTGTGTGTGTGTTAGAAAAAGTTCATGTCCTGATTCTGTTTTTTTTTCTTCTTCACTAAAATGCACTGACGTCAGGAAACGGCGTCAAGCAGGCGGCAGTGTCGGCCGACCGGGGCTGCACGCGCTCCCTCTCCAGTTATTGTTTGTCAATCATGCGCGCGAGAGAGCGAGAGAGAGAGAGAGAGAGAGAGAGAGAGAGAGAGAGAGAGAGAGAGAGAGAGAGAGATTGCCGCAAATGTAGCCTGAACTTGTATCAATTAAACGACCAGTCACAGACCAGGAATCCAGTTTCTTCATTTAAATATGAAATAAATTTGTGAATAATTAAAGATCTCCGGTGGTGAATTTATCTGATCACATTTCTTAAAACCGAACACGTCTGTGCACATTAAAACTCCTACATATGACTGTTTTCTGAGGGCTGCACATCTCAAAGACACTGTGTCACATCTGCTTCACTGCTCAAGGTTTCCTGTAAGCACGAGATGAACAGCAGTGAGTGTGACCGCTGCTCGTGTGTCCAGACACTCTGGATGCAAATCAAAAAGATGCAGTAAGACTGAAAGACGCTCCTGACGTGTAGTCCTAGCTCCACTTCTCTCTACTTGTGTGTCAGGAACAATTTTATTAAAAATGTTGAAATGACATCATTATTCCTCATTTGTCTGCATGCTGAGTCCTTATGAAAAGGTTGTCACAGACCAAAAGGCTTAAAAAATAATGCGTACTCTTTTTAAATTGCTATATTAAACATAAACTAGCAGCCATAAGAATGTTAGAATAATATCTTAGTGATTTTCTGGTCTGGAGAACCGCCTCTGAGCTTTTGTTGAGGTGCTGTGCAATTGGCTGAGTCAAAGCTTTAATGGAGACTCCGCCTCTGAGGCTGACGAGCCTGGCCCCGCGCTGTCAGCCACAGTTAGACGTGTTGCTTTAAGTCCCGGTGGACGGAGTTTACTCTGACAGACACCAGCCAACCTGGAGAGGACCCACAGCAGCTAAAAGGGACACTTTTCCAAAGAGATGATCGGACGCTGTGGATAAAATAATACTGGTAGAGGTACGGCGTGTTTATTTTCTTGTCATGTTGACTAAAGCATCGCCCGAGTTCTGAGTGAAAATGCGTATTGGGCAGTGGGTCTGTAATAAGAGAGTGATGTGGTAGTGAATATGGTGGGTGGAGATGATTTTTTTTTTTTTTTTTAAGTTGCATCACTGCATGCACCACATGAGATCTGCATTTAGAGAACTGATTAAAGCAGCAGGCTGCATAACACCCCCGCCTTTAAAATATTAACATCTGATGTTTGCTGGTTGCAGGTTTCCAGTGTCAAACTCGACTCGCTCTCCAGGGGAAGAGAGGAATTTAAGTCAGAGGAAGAAAAGCAGAGCGTTTGTCCTCCACTGTGAATGGACTCAGTGAGGATCTCGTAAAGGACAAGTATTTCTGACCACCCCGTGCCCCCTCCTTGGATATTCCTTGACTCTATAAAGCGCTACAGAGAGCCACAGAGATGGATGTGGCGGCTGATCAGCCCCGCTGGATGCATCACCACGCCGTGCTGAACGGACAACACCCGGACTCTCACCACCCCGGGCTGGGGCACAACTACATGGAGCCCACGGCGCAGCTCCTGCCTCCGGATGAGGTGGATGTTTTCTTTAATCACCTGGACTCGCAGGGAAACCCGTACTACCACAACTCTGCCAGGGCCAGAGTGTCGTACAGCCAAGCGCACGGTAAGATGGAGCGACGCACACAGCGGTGCAACTTTAGCCGATGCATTCAAGACAGAAACTCATGACTGACTGTATGGTATGGGTGAAGGATGTGTTTTCTCTATTAAAAAAAAAAAAAAAAAGAAAAAGAAAAAAAGAAAAGACAAAAGACAAAAGAAAAAAAAACAACAACTTGTATTTCTTACGATAACATTCAGGCCATTGCATCTATTTTATCAAAATCTTGAACACCAGACGTGCGTCTGACAGTTTCTGCTGTTTGAAACGTTTAAAAACATGTGAATTATTTTCTGGCTTTATGCATAAATACTTTGCTGGTTTATGAGTCTGATAAACTGTGGCTGGCTGTCACATTACATGAGCCTACAACGTTTGTGATTTAAAAATTTAAGTAAGACGAACACGCAAGTAAAACAAAATATCTCAAGATTGAAATAGGGACATAACTCAGGAAATGTATAAAATGTATAAATGTATATTTTAGTTCTGGAAATACTGTTTTAATTGAGTGAATTTAGGCTGCTTTGTTTACACGTTGAAATCAGGCCAGTGTGTCCAGTGAATCAACAAGTCTCGCTTATTTTTGCAAGCAACCTTTGGTGCCACAGGAATCACACACAGCCCCACTGAACGCTCAACCAGCCTGCCACCATTTCCATAATTAATAATGAATTTCTGTGTTATTTCACAGCTCGTCTGACGGGGACTCAGGTCTGCCGGCCTCATCTCATCCACAGCCCGGGGATTTCATGGCTGGACGGAGGGAAAGCAGCCCTGTCGGCTCACCACCACAACGCCTGGGCCGTCAGCCCCTTCAGCAAGCCCAGCCTGCACCACCACGGCTCCGCGTCCCCCGGCGGCCTCTCCGCCGTCTACCCGTGCAGCAGCAACTCAAACACGGTCTCCGCGTCTTCGTTAACGCCGCCGTCCCACTCCAGCCCGCATCTGTACACTTTCCCCCCTACGCCACCAAAGGACGTATCACCGGACCCGGGGGCCGCATCTCCCTCCGCCACCAGAATGGACGAGAAGGAATCTATCAAATACCAAGTGTCGTTACCGGAGGGCATGAAGATGGAGGGCTCCAGTCCGCTGAGGAGCAGCCTGGCCTCCATGAGCGCGCAGACCCCCTCCACCCACCATCCCATACCGACGTATCCAACATACTCCCTCCCAGCGGCGCATGAGTACGGCGGCAGCCTGTTTCACCCGGGCAGCCTGCTGGGAACATCATCCAGCTTCACCCACAAGAACAAAGGCAAGACACGGTCCTGCACCGGTGAGTCCAAAGCAAACACAGACCAGGCCCAGAATAAAACAAGAGAAATGAAACGTGAAAATATTCAGACAATGTTTGGACGAAGGTAGTTACTTCCACAGTAACTGAATACACGCTCACACTGTCCCGTGGCTCTCTGCTGTGGATAATATGTGTTTATCTGTGGTACAAAGATATGTTTGTTTGTTTTCTACCTGTGCAGCTTTGAAGCGTTTTTTTAAATGCCACGTTTATAATTCATACATTACTCTGTTAATATTCCTATAAGAGGATTATTTCACGATCACCTGTTACATAACGTACACACTCACACACAATTATTAAAATCGAAGTCGTTTATGAATCCCAGCTGTGAGATTAATATAACACAACTCCTCCAAATAATCAAAGAACATAATTTAAAAAGCCACTAAAAACAAAAACCTTAACGAGAAACGTATTCTTATTATTTTACAAATGCAGCCTGCAGGACAGATATTCTCCTGTTATATTAACAGATTTAGTGTTTAAAATTACAGCAGCTTGTAAAAACCATTTGATACGATCCAAATGTAACCAGATTTGATTTACTCTGGATGACTTTAAACGCGTCCAGCCCGCTGAAATGTGCAGACTGTGATTTGAGCATCAGGATTGTTTATAATTCCGGAAATGAATGAGCAGAGTGATAACAAATAATAAAACATTTTTCGGTAAATGCTTTTAGAGGCCTGAGCCCGCACTCGACAGTCCTCCAACAACAGAGCGATTTTGATAATCCCCTTTTGTTAACCGTGACTCTGTAATTAGGCCTGATCTGGCTGCAGCAGCGCACTGAACTGGATCCAGCCCAGAGGTGTGAAAGGGAGATCCGCGGGCGCACAGAGCCAAAACCTCAGCATTTAGGCTAGGAGTCGCTTCTCTGTTACATATGACATTAATACGTTGTCCTGATTGTTATTTGATTACAGAGCAGAGACTCCCAGCTGGAGCCTGATTGTGTTCGTTAACAGTGGAGGGTGACCTAAATGAATAACTTGTTATCAAATAAATCTTAATGGCTGCAAAATGTATTCTAATGACTTTATTAAAGCCCTAGGTTATATGACACTGGCTTTTATGATGAAGTTAAAACTTCACATTACATTTTTATGTAAAATGTACCTAAACTTTGCTTTCTTTAATGATTGTTGTTTGCCTCACGAGCATGGACGGTTCAACTCTAGTTTATTTTGTGAAGTGGGATTAAAGGCTCTGCTTTTAAAAAATAAAATATTCTTCACCATCATGCTGCTTAACAGGAAACTAAAGCATTGGTGTTGAACTGATGGAACAAAGGGAATTAAATTTACTAAAGACTGGCTGTAAAGGAGTCACTTTATATGCTGCTGCATGCACACAGTTTCTTTCTCTTTACCCTCACAAACTAAAGGAGCAATGGGTGAAATCGTGAAGTACAACATGCACTTTAATCAGTAATTGAACGTGTTTTTTGTGGAAAGGCATTGCTCACAGCTTGACAGAAAAAAAAAAAATCTGACATGGGCACACAGATGAATCCAGAAAAGCACCAGAATATGTACAAATTTTGCACTTTGGTGACCAGAAACATCATAGATCAACAAGCAGGGAGGGATTTGCATTCCAGCTATAAAATTTCACAAATGTGACTGTGTGTTCTTCATCAGAGGGCCGTGAGTGTGTAAACTGTGGCGCCACCTCCACACCTCTGTGGAGACGTGACAGCACCGGACACTACCTGTGCAACGCCTGCGGGCTGTACCACAAGATGAACGGCCAGAACAGACCACTCATCAAACCCAAACGCAGGCTGGTGAGTCCCCTCGCTGTATATGAGAGATACTGAACAAGTCCGTGTGTGTGTGTGTGTGTGTGTGTTTGTGTGTGTGTGTGTGTATGTGGAGGACGCAGTAAATAAAATGAGTGTAAGATGGAGGGAGAGAGGGGGAGGAGGTACAATTCCAGGAAAGTTATATTTTCCCAATCAGTTTCCGGGAATTGTGTTTCTCGCTCACCTCTTGCTCCTTCAGCTCGGGCTGTTAGCAGAGTGGGACTATCTGTGTTGTTTCTCTTATCATTATTACTCCTACTTGTGATACTGTCATGGATAGCAGGCCACAACCTCATCCCTCATGACAGCACGGGGCCTCGCTGACACTGTATGGCTCATAATGCTGCTGTGTTTTTTGAAATTTTTCAGGCTGGGTTTGTTTTTATTTTGACATGTGGGCAGCAGAGCATCACCATCCGGTGAAAAACACTTGTCTCCAAGTTTGGTGATTTTGAATTGTTCAAGTGAACTGAAGGATTAAGTGTTCCTTTGTGGGTTGAGAAAACTCTGCTTCATCTTAAGATATAATAAGCCATTAAAAAGCAATTGGATTATGGGAAAATGCTTTGTCACAAAGCTGGAAACCGGGCTGTTTTCATAGCTCATGAAAAGCTGACATTTCGGAGATAACACGGCATTCAAAGGACAGTGAGAATCTGTCTCTGTGTAAAGGGGACACAGCAGCTTTGGAGTTGATTAAAGTTAGATATTTCCCTTCATGACCTGCTTCAAACATCAGAGTTTCTGAGTGGATCAGAAAAACCCAGGCAGCCCCAACTTCATGTCACGCTCATCCTGCAAAACTTTTAAACTGTTTAAACACATGGGCCATTGTTCAGAAATGCAGTACAGTCAGGGGAGTCACAGTTTTAAAGGGTGAGATTTAATTTTCATAAAAATGCTTGAAAGCCAAGCATCAAGTTTGCTATAAACTCTTTAAAAAATACTAGATGGCACGACCATTTTGACAGTTTTCCAACTTTGGCTGCTAAAATAATAATTTTGAAAATAATTATTCCCATTAAATGGTAATTTCCTAATAATTTCTAAATAAAGCAATGTATTTGGAGCCTCGGTGTATTCATGTGGCACCAGCTGTGTGTGCTGTGGTGTGGTGTGGTGCAGCAGGAGGCAGTTGCTGAAATGAAGACAGTATTTGCAGAGTCAGCAGACTCTGCTCATTAAGTCAGCAGCAGCCTCATCAACAGCCATCAGACTAAAACCACTGCTAGTGGACACGGCTTCAAATTGTTTTATTTTGAAGGAACCCTGGACGAAGACAGCAGACCTAAAAGTAGGATTTGTTCCAATGAAAGCAGCATTTCTGCAACGAAAGAAGCATCATTTATATTCATATGAAAATGGAACTAAAGTGCGCAAGATCACACTCAATGAAGGGGGAGAAAAAAAGGTAAATCGAGAAAAGGCACAGGTGAGCAACGTAGGACTAGTTTATCCCTAAAGAAATTAGAATCAACCATAATGATTAGATTCAGATAAAAAGTCTTTTCTATTCACCTGATCAGGTCTCTTGTTGAAGCGTGTTGCAAGTCTACATCGCTGCGACCAACAGGTCTAAATCTACCCGATACTGACCCGCAGAGCAAACATCTGTCTGCTTCACACAAAATATACGAGCAGTCCTGTCTGCGTCTCTCTGCCATAATAGCGCACAGAGCCGTATGTCAAGCCTGGTTTCCGCACGGCTCGGCCGGGGATCGCAGCGCTCCGGAGCGCCTGTGTTCAGCGGCAGCAGCAGCCTTCCAGTTGTTTCCTATCCGGATATCTGACCGCTCCAGATAAAGCAGCGGGGCCAGCGCCTGTTTCCTCCCGCGGCCTCCTAACTATAGGACTCAGACCTCATTTCATAGTGGTCAAGCTCTCCGGCCATGAGAGAGAAAGTAAAACAGATGTGAAAAAAAAGAGAGGATTGGGAAAGTTATGGAAGCTGATGTAACAGAGCACGAACCATGGGCACTGCTGTCCTGACCTTTAGAGTATTAATATAAAAAATATATTACAGAAAACAGTTCATGTTTTGTTAGATAACACATTAATTAGAACATTGTGACTGCGGGTGTAGATTAATGCGTGGACTTCCTGTAGTGGAATTAGACCTTACTCTGTTAAAGCATGAAATAGGGAGGTGTGAGGTGTCCATCAGGATGAGACTCTGGCTGTCAGGGCATCATTATCAGCCAGAGACACAGACACAGACAGGGCACATGTGGATTGACCGTTTCTAATAACACCTTTACTGAATAAAAACGACTTTCCTCATGTGACATCTTGTTTATGAATTTTCATTTGAAACCTGCTGTCAGAGCATTGAGGAGGTAACTTCCACAAACTGAATGTCTACAAATATGTCACCAAGAGCTGCGATCATTGGTTGATTTGATCGATTTGCCACTGGACATAAAATTAATGGGCAAAAATTGTGTCAATCAATTATGTGTTTAAGTCAGGTTTTAAGCAAAAAAAAAAAAGACAAATATTTAGTGGTTCCAGCCTCTCAGATGTGAATATTTTCTGTTTTTCTTATTCTTCCTTGAGAGTAAACTGAATATTCAGGTTTTGAACTGTCGGCTAAACAAAGCAGGACATTTGAAACTGTCCTCGTGGCCTCTGGGAACATGATGTGTACGTTCTATAAAGCAAATCATTAATCTATTGATGAGAAAATAATCTGTGGATTAATCAATAATGAAAGTAATCATCAGTTGTGGCCTTTGTGTCATGAAACCGTTCAGCCAACTCTGAAATATATTCTGAAATACATTCTTAAACTGACCTGTGTCCTCTGTCTGTGCTGTTAAGCTCTAATTAGATCTTAATTAATTTATATTTTTTCCCACAGTCTGCTGCCAGACGAGCAGGCACCTGTTGTGCTAACTGCCAGACGACCACCACCACACTCTGGCGGCGCAATGCAAACGGAGACCCGGTGTGCAATGCCTGCGGCCTCTACTATAAATTGCATAACGTAAGTCTTTGGCTGCTGGGCCTGCACAAAGACGGCAGGGTCAAGTAGACGGGAAGTAGGCAGGCGAGTTACACTGATTCTTGAGGGATAAGAGGGGCAGAAACGAGAGCAAGGAGAGAGAGAGTGAAGGTTGTTTTACTCTCAGACACTGTTGGACTCATTGCTGTTTTCTTTCTTTGTGCTTTATTGTTTCCATGGTAGGCATAATCCTCTTGAGAGACACAATGGTGGGACTGTTGTTGAGTGGGACTGCCATAAGGCCAGTCTCCTTATGAATAGCATTAAGACTGGAGACATCAACATAGGGATGTATATTTTTGAAAGGTCAATCGGATGATACTCTATATTTTCCTTATTGTCAACAAATCCTATGAAAAGACAAAAACCAACAATTAATTGATCAACAAGTACTGTCTGTGAAGCCAGAGCCTGATACAGCTCATTCCTCTGTGCCATAGAGCTCCATTGTTTTCCAAAAACAGTTAAAAACACATCAGGGAGCCACACAATTCCACATCCACTGCTAAGAAATACTGACAAGAGCACAAAGCGTATTAATCCGCAGCTGAAAATAGTCCCCAACAAAAGCATTATTCACTCCTCTTTGAATAACCTTTGGTCCAAACTACAGTGCCCAGCTGTTTTAGGAAACTATCATCCTTTTTTAAAGAAATGAAAATATATACTGTGAATTCATTATTAAAGATTTATATCCTTCGGCAGAAGCAGTGGGCTTGGGGCTGAGTGCAGTGAGTGACAGGATGAGGAAGTAGGAAAGTATTACGTGATGGATGAATGCATAGTTGGGTTTGGTCTTTTCTTGACAACAAAAATATAGAATATTTCTAGTCTGAACCTTGAAGGACTTGCCAAACTCAACAGAAGATATCCCATGTCTAAAAATGTTTTTGATCACATTTTCCTAAAACACATAACTTTCCCTCCAAACTTAAACCAAATCAGTCACCTCCTCCCTTCTCCCTCTCCACACAGGTGAACCGACCTCTGACCATGAAAAAGGAGGGAATACAGACACGCAACCGAAAAATGTCCAACAAATCCAAAAAGAGCAAGCGGTGCAGCGATAGCTACGAGGAGTTTTCCAAAAGCCTGCACGACAAGACCTCTCCCTTCAGTGCCGCCTCTCTGGCCGGACCTATGTCCATGGGCCACTTGGGGCCTTTCAGCCATGCTGGACACATGCTTCCCACGCCCACGCCCATACACCCTTCCTTTGGGCACCCGCACCATTCTAACATGGTGACGGCCATGGGCTGAGAGGGAGAGGAGAGGGGTTAACATGTAGGAATGCTGGGGAACCTGAGAAGGTTGCATTGAGCGGGGATGAGGGTCTCATAGAGGACAGTGTGTACAATGTTACAGACACAGTTTGTGGTGTCTTCATCTTTGATTGTCTCTTGATTGATTACGCCAACAGTACGTTGGAGAACAGATGTATCATGGGAGGAAAGGACATTTTTTACTCCTAATCTACAGGTACATATTTTGATGGAGGAAGATATCCTGCTTCCTGCCAGCCAGGCACACACATGTAAACACAAAAATGTCATTGCACCTCATAGTTTTATCCCCACTGACAGCCTGACTGACTGCAGTGTGGCTCAGTATGTGCCGAACAGGTTTAGAGTAACTGTGAATATTGTAAATGTATGAGACTGAGGGGGACAAGCCTTCAACAACATTAAATGAAAATATGCTGGATTCTTTTTTTTTTCTTTGCTCATGGACAATTTTAAAGGAATTTTCACAAAAGAAACAAGCCAACAAAAAAGGTTTATGAATCCTAATTTGACACTGTTTATTATGATTATTGTTATTATAATTATTATTGTTATTCAGATAATTTATTTTCACTGCCTTGTCTTCTTTTACTATATCACCTGAATCATAATATGGATACTGTTATCCCAGTTATGAATATATTTTTAGCTGAAGCGCTTTCTCTGAGCTGGTCAACATTTATACTCGTAAGAAATAAAGAGATCAAGTTCATTATCCCATCTGCTCCTTCTATTCAATATCCACTATTGAATGTTTAAGCCTTCATAATAGGAACAGATACAGAAATGAATATGGCTAATCGTGCTGTTCTCTGAGCCATACAGGGACAGGGTACCATGTTGAACTTGAGAAACAAAAAATTGTATGTCTTATAGATACAAATGTCTGTCTCCATTAAAGCACTATTAAATGTTTAATTAATACAATTAAAAGCTGCAGTGTCAGTCACACCTATTTGTTTATTTGTAACATTATAACAGCTATCTTAGGTTTATCTTCTGTGCATCAAATGCTCTGTAGCTTTCTATACGTCCCTGTTCCTCTTTGGAGTGACAGATTAAAGGAATAGTTCAACATTTTGGGAAATATTCTTACACACTCTCTTACCAAGAGTTAGATGAAAAGATCTAACTGTCTGTTCATTAACATGAAGCTACAGCCACAGGCCTGTTAGCTTAGCTTAGCATAGAGACAGGAAACAGGGAAACAGCAAGTCTGGCTGTGTATAAAAGTAACAAAATCCAACAACCAACATAACTTCCTTCCAGTAATTTCCTGAAGACCCAGAAGTTACTGCACCAGGCCAAGAAATAAAACCACATTGTGTCATTTCTGACACTGTTATTTGTGTGGATGAAACCAACAAGCATTTCCTTAACCTTTGGAAAGAGGCCAGTTGTGCCCTGGCTGGCTGTTTCCATTTGTTGTGCTAAGCTAAGCTAACTGCCTGCTGGCTGTAGCTCCAAACTTACATGAGCATAGCATCAAGCCTTTCATTGAAATCTCAGCAAGAAAGAAAGTGTATTTTCCAAAATGTCATACTACTCCGTTAAAAGAGGGTTTTTTTGTTTTTTTGTTTTTGGGTATCAGCAACTTTACTTTCCCAAACCTGCTCCAAAGGTGGTGCCATTGTCAGCATGTGAGGGACATCCTTACAGCTGAAGAAATGGTAAAATACTATGTATAGTACAACTTTCTATTAGCCTCTATATCGCGACTTTTGATCAACATGTTTAACATCCTGCCAGTGTCAGAGAATCCATGCTTACTATTTGCCACCTGTCACAAACAGCTGGAAATCCAGCAGCCATTGCAAACTGTTGATAATAAAGAAATCATATAAACTTGCAGTGATGACTGAGAAAAATTATTTCCCTTGGGATTCTGCAAACTTAAACATTGATAAGACAAAGACAAACACTATAACATCTTCCCCACATGCTGTGGTAGTCACAGCATATATCAAACTTAATCTGACCAGGGAAAGGAGCAGCTTTAAAACACTCATCAAAACCTCCTTGAGCTGCACAATAAGTCATCCCCTTCCAGGACAACCTTTGCAGTCATTCTCAACAGTAAAGTATTGATGCGTTCAAGTTATCCCTCTAACCCTTGTTGACATGAACGACCACTTTCTAATAAAAAGGTTGCTCCACTGAGCAGTGGAGATAAGTGCTGTTGAAATCACTGGAAGCCTGCATAGCAACCCTTTTAAGAAGCGCAACATAATTTGGGAATGGATAAGCAGTAATGTAAACCACACAGTTGATGAGAAATGAGGTAAAAACATGCAGCAACAATCTCAAATTGTTTCAGTCTGGTCTCATGATGCATATTTGAGGAGGATGCTGCTGTCCCGAGGCCATGGCGGTGAGCCTTGAGATGACACACAGTTAAAGGTCAACCCAAGTGCAGCATGCAGCCTCCTCAAGACTTCCCTGACCTCTCACCCTGGAAGCACTTACTCTGTCATTCTTCCAGGCCCTCCCATGCTGCACTCAGACTTATTCACAGACCCTTTTAAAATGTCACATCCTCACTGAAAATATGAGCAAAAGAAACAAGACTTTGCTCATAAAGAGGAGATAAAAAAGCAGTCAAGCAGCAAGCGTAAAGTCCTCTGGAGGTGAGCCTCTCTGAGGACCTTGGTGGAGGAGGAGTTTGGGGACTGGGTGGGCATCCTAAATCAGCTCACCAGTGAGATTTTTACTGTAGATCCCACCTCCTTAGACCATTTGTTTTTCTACCAAACTCAATTAGTGGAGTCAAAAACAAGGCCAGAAGTGACTTCAGAGGAGTGAGTTAGCAGAGAGATGGTGATAAAGGAGATGAAAGAGGAAGGAGCAGAGCTTTATCCAGTTCAGAGCTCTAATAATGACGAAGGGAGGGGGCACGGTGACCGAAAAACAACTCATCCACATGACATCTGGATCCTCAGATGGCAACGTTAAGAGCTTCTACTCAACTAAAAGACAGCGGATAGCGAAAACACGACTGAAAACAAGTTAAGAAGTTGTATTTTAGCACCATTTTTAGAGTCTCTGTCTGCCCTCAATCGTAGAAAACGAACAAATGAGGAAAATCTGATCCCTGTAAATTGGAATAAAGCATGCGAGATGCAAGTGATCTTACCGCAGAGATCCTTGTTTCCCTTGTATCACAGCAGTCATTCTGTTGGACAATCAAATTCACATGTGAGAGTACTCTGTGTTGATTAACTGTTTCCTGTTGACGGTTGTGCAATAAAGGCCTGACTCTGCTAAGAGTGTGAAAATGTCATGAATCACTTTCAATGCAGGCTGTTGTGTTCAGAGATTGAGTCATGCCAGAGGTTCTGGGAGGGTAATTTGCAAAATTGTCCCTTCATAAAAAAAAAATTGGAATAATCCATTTTTCTACGTTGCTGTGATCATGAGCTGCTGATCAAATGCAGAATAAATTACAGGAGTGACGACGAGTGATACATGTTAATGTACACTCTGATTATTTTTCTCCAAACATAATGACACATTCTCATCCAGAGTAAAAACATTTTCTCAGTCAACAGTGACCATGTATTTCTAAGTAACTTCAATTATTGAAGAATTTAAACTCGTTCTTTAAAATAAGAGATACGTTGCAAAGGTGACCAATTGGAGAATTTCAGGAAATTGATTGTGAAGACATATGATGATGTATATTGGCTGTTAGGCTCTGCTGTTAAATACAGTTTGTTACTGTGGACTGTTATATTCATAGTTTTTTAGTTCGTTGTAATTGAAATAAATTCCTTCATCATACCTTTATGGGGTTTCTTAACTGTTATGGGTGGTCCAGGAACCCCAGGCCTCTATTCAGTCCAATAACAAGTCTACTGTATCATTAAAAAATTTTTTAAAAAATTGATGATATAACAATCAGACTGTTGTCCTGCACTGTATTCTACATACTTTTGCTGAAACAAAACTGTCATCCCTATATTAACCTGAAATGACCTTTTCTAATTATCAAATTTTCAACAGCATGGACCCTCACTGGACTCCTGGAGGACCAGGGGATGTGAGATGTGTCCAGTCTGCCACAGTGGGACTCTGCTGCAATCTGGGACGAGCTTCAGTGAGATCTGGGTTTGACACAGAGGTATGGTCTCTGTTGGGCCCTCAAGAGGATCGAAATGCTCAAAAACCAGAAAAAGGCAGAAAAAAAGAAATGACGCTCAGAATTACATGACAGAATCTTTCACAGAGGAGAAATAAACGATACATCACTGACAAAACGTCCGTATCAGAGACACACTGTCACTGAGTCTCAACATGAGTGTGGATATGGAGAGTTCTAGTTTCCATCAACGTACAGCACGGAGACTCTTATGAGGATATCATTACGTAGACCTTACAAAGTCAGATAAAGCTTCCTCCAGACAGGAACAAAACAAAACCGGAAGAGGAAGATTTACAGGAAAAACGATGAAATAGGGGAGCAATCTGGACGCATGTGTCCCCATGTTACTACACTGGAAGAGGGATGCACATCACAGACACACACAGATGTGCACACTAACACACCATACAGGCACACACACACACTGTCAGTGCAGACTGGGCTCCACAGAAAAAGGTAAAACATGCTGACACACAGTGCATTCTCTCTGAAAAGTGGGACACCCTCCAACCACTCGATCCACAACCACTGACAAGTCCCTTTCAAACTGCTTTTCTTCTCCTGTCTGAGGCAGACAAATTCATCCCTCTTGTCTCCAAACAATCACCTCTTTTCATCTGTCGGTTGCACCAATGAAAGAAGGAGGGAGGGTCAAAGAGAGAGGGAGAGAGAAATGCATCTGCCCCACAGAGCTGCACTGTAGGCACTACCTAATGTCCTGTGTGTTAGGGCCCCTGGGACTGGGCGTCTGGGCCCCACTATCTTATGACACAGTTGACAAAAAGCCCAGGGCTCAACCCTCAGGAAATCTGAGAGGCGGGGTATGTAGGCCGGGAGGGCAGGAAGGAGGGAGGGTGGGACAAAACATCTCAGGTACGTTGCACCTACGCTGGCCCATATATGTCTAAACACCAGGGTTTGCTTGAAACAAACTAGTTTGTACAACGTGTCAAGACCACGTCAGGAGGCCACAGTGTTGGTACTTGATCCAAACAGCCATTTGAAGGCAGGGCTAAAAGCCTGCTACCACAAGTTTCCATCCAAATACAGGGCAACTTCTAATTAAATTTCCAAAGAAAATGGGACTGCATGTGCACTTCCATCCACTACTCTTATGCAAACGATAGGAGTCGGTGGCGCTAATTCTCCAGTCGGGTGTAATCAAACCATTGCAGAAGGAGAGGAAGCAAGGAGATGATGTAATTGGAAGAACATTAACAACAAAAAGAATGTGGAGAACATGATGGAAATATAGTGATATAGCCATCTGTGGATGTTTCCACAGACGTAGTGAACATTGCTGCATTTTGATTTTATTGATGCACTGACCTGCCGTTATGGGCAGATGCTGGGGGACCGGGCCACACTAAGAGAATCAGCTACATTTAGCAGTTTTGCAGCTTCCAGTAATGAAACCAGTCTAGCACTGATGTTAACATCAAGCTAGCAATTGCAGAAGGGACATGTGCAGCCACCATCAATTTCTTTCATCATCTCTCTCTCTTTTGCCAGTGCATGGTACCACAGTCATATTAGTCATATAACTTCTGTCTAAGTTGTTTTACTGAATTGTCTTCCAGCTTTTAGGTGGTTGCATTTGCCAGTATAAAGTAACAGATATTTGAGAGTAGAATAAAATGTTGCCTGAGCTGCATGTTGTCATAGCCTTGTTTGGTTAATGTCTCTGTGAATCATCTGTAATGGTTGATGTTTAATAATAATAAGCATTTAATGAATGCCTCAAAGAAGTAAAGGTAGTTATGTGAAGGATGAACAAGACTAAGCATCTAAAGCCATGCCAGCAGCTCTGTGAGGCTGTGCAAGCACAACAGTTATTTGAGATCAGTGCTACCATCAACATGCTAACATGCTCACAGCGACAATGCTAACAGAGTGATTTTTAGCAGGTGTAATGTTTACCATGTTCACCATCTTAGTTTAGGGTGTTAGCATGCTAGCATGTTAATTAGCACCAAGCACAAAGCATAGCAATGAAAAAAAATTGAAATAACTATGTGATTAATTGATTAGTCTATTGAACCAGTTATAATTAATCATTTAATCATTTTTTAAGCAAAAATGGCAAAAGTCCCATCTTCACGAACGTGAAGGTCTTCATTTTTTCATTGTCCTCTGTGATAAAACAATAAAAAAAAAAAAAGTATATATTTGGATTTTACTATTGGTCAGACTTTACATACAATTTGAAGACAAAATTATATATAATATTTAACAGGGAAGGGGTAATGTGACAATCTTGTGACTGCAAAACACCTCAGCGGTCAGATCAGCTCCTGATCAGCACCTCAGCTGGCAGGCATTCACTCCAGCAGAGGAATCTGTGTGTCACTGCACACATGTAGACACACACACCAACAATGCACTCACTGTGGACTTCGCTCATTTCCCTCATTGTGTTTCATGTGTGTGCGAGGAGATGTGACAGAGACAACAATGTGCCGCTGGTGTGCACGCATACACATACACACACACACACACACACACACACACACACACACACACACACACGCACACACACACACACACACACACACACACACACACACACACACACGGTTACCTCAGGGTCTCTGGATGCCATTGTTCCCTCAAGTTGAGGGATTTAATTGTTTTAATTACCTGTTTTATCCCACTACTATGTCACCATTTTACAGTTATCTTTCACTTTCACTGGCAGCATCCAACAGAACCATCTTCCCTTGCTGTAAACTCTGACTTCGGCTCAGAGAGTGGAGATAATCATTGCTGGGGATTTATGCTGGAGGCCAAGTGTCTGCTGTTAATGTTGTCTCTCAGCTGACCTTCCAGTGACCTGCTGAGCATACAACAGCTCAGAGCAGAGGCCCCCTCTTTGCCTGGGGACCAATTATTGGACAGAAACATAGAAAGAGAGAACAAGACAAAAACAAAAAACATGTACTGCCAAGAGAGTTGTCGTGGCACAAAATAACAATAAAACAGTTGGAAAAAGGAAGACGCGTTGAAAGCCGAACAAGGGAAGCTGTGAGAGGAATAACAGCGGGTTTGTAAAAGAAGGAAGTGTGTGCTGGGGCTTGTGTTTGATGATTTAAGTGACGGGGATGTCTCGAGCAGAGCTGAAGAGCATTAGAGGCTCAGTGTTGAACTCACAGCATACAGCTCATATGTTGCAACCCCAGCGATTTTTTTCAGCACTCACCTCCCCCCCAGCAGATCACAGCTCTGATATCTCACTCTGCACTGGAAATGTCTGCAGTCAGAACTGATCATGAGCTAAATATGCAAAACTGGACATGCATACACCCATCCACACACAAACACACACACAGAAATCCATAAAGCTTTGATTCTTCTTCATAAGAATTTGATTGCAAAGGTATCCCGATGTGCCATGCATGCTGTTATCTCTTTCTTGTTCCTCACATCTCTTTCGCCTCACTTCTCTTCACTTTTTTTTTTTTTTAATTTGAGCTGATTGCCTTTTTGACAAGTGCACATCCTATCACCCTCCACCATCAAGCTGCTTTTCATTTCCTCTCCTTTTTATTGCTTTTCTCTTTTTTTTTTTTTTCTAATTTGTGTGGTGGGCCTTTTTAACCCTTCCTCCACCCTGCAGAGCACCGGTGCGCCTGCCATGAGTTGACTCATTTACCTTGTTTATTGTTTGCTCTTTCACACAGAATTGCAAAAGCCATACACGTTATTTCATCTAACATGTTTTATCATCAAAAACATGCAGGTGGCTCTGTGTTGTCTGTGAAGAGGAGACACAACTTTCACACACTTAGGTGGGGCGAGGGAGGGAAATCGGGCCAAGAGAAACTGGAGACATGGAGAAAAAGAGGCAGTGAAAAAAGGAAAGAGAGTGACAGACATGGATCCGCCTCACCTGTGGCTTCTGCTGCTGCTTGAGTGCCGTATATAACCCAGCAGACCCCCCCTCGTCTCCTCCTGCACTACCCCACCACAACCCTCTGTCACCGTTTCCACGCGGCCTCCTTCACATCTTTAATTTCACTGCTATTGTTGCGGTGGCCACAACACCCTGTTGCATTGTCCTTTATACAGCCCTGATAAAATGAGGCTGTTTTGTCTCCTGCAGAAGAGCCATTTTCTGCAGCTGCTACAACTTAATGAGCCCGTAGACAATGTGTGTTTCCTAAACAGTTTAACACCATTAACAAGTCACTCCCTCAAACGCAGGCCTGCACACACACACGCACACACACATACACACACACACACACAAACAACTACATGCACAGACATCTGAGATCTAATGAGACCATATGAGAATAAAGATGGATCATGCACAGCAAAACATCTGCTTCTTAACCAGGTCACCTTGTCTGTTATTGATTGAAACGATTAAACAAATAAAAGTCTATTAAACTAGATGTGTCTCAGTCCACACTGGGACATTAGGAGTCCAGTATATTCAGGAGAGAAATGATTGTCACACTAAGATAAATTCAATTTGAGCAAATAAAAATCTCCTCTGTGCTCAATAAATGTACTGTTGTGCAACTGTCCCATCACTCGCTCAGATTAGAGACACAGATAGAATAAAAATAATGCCATAAAATAATCTGTGGCAACATGTTTTGGAACAAATCAACTTGATTTTTCCAAATCTTCTGCCCTCACTATGCCTGCAGGTGCACAGCAACGCAGTGAGCTAAACACACTTGCAACAATGGTAGAAAACAGCAGTTGGTCAAAGTACAGCCTGATTTATGTTCACTTAGAACGGTTTTTGTTCATATGAAGAGAAGTACTAGTTCTTTAGTGAATGGTAGGCATTTAGAGCGCAAGACTTGACATCTTAGATATGCACAATTTTACCTGAACCTTAACCTTAGGCGCTGTCAGTACCTAAACATCACCATGCAAAGACCTTAATCATGTTTCCACGAGTAGCTAGCTTGCAAAACATTGTATTGTTTCCTTCTTATGCTGATAAAAAGTTTAACTCATGAGTCATTTTGCTTCTCTCAAAATGCATATTTGCTGCTAATTAGCGGTATATAAACCTAATTTCTTAGAGACAAGTTTGGAGTGAGAGAATAAAGAGCTGGAGTTGGGGATAAGACCTCTTGCAACATTCAAATATCAGGAAGTTTTCTCCTTTCTCCCTCAATTTATCAAGCTCTCAGTGCAACTGAAGCCTTTTCACATTCCTCTCCATTCAAGTCCTTCTTTGGGTTTGTTCTCCTGACCTGCTGATGAGCGAGTTAGATAGCATCCAAACAGCCTCCCTCCACGCTGTGCCACCACACCACGACCAGAGGCGGGTGGTTGTTAGGAGACTGGTTTTAGTACAATGTTTTTACTGTGTTGCGGGCAGACCTCGACCATTGTGAGGGTCCCGGAGTCACTGTGGGCTCAGGCTTCAGCAGTTACATCAGTCTGAGCTTGGAGTCTTTGACCTTTGCAATTAGACAATCACACGCACAAAATCTAATGTCAAACTCTGACAGGACAATATACCCTCCGCTGCTGTGTGCAGAGGCACTGTGTGAGTTACAGCCACACGTCTATCATGCGAGCACAGATATTCATTTGGAGATTTTCACACAGTCATCCTGCTCGTTCTTCGGTGTAAGGAAATCCACCTCTCTCCTCTAAACTGGATCTTTTGTGAAACAAACATGATCAAACTGCTCACTTACACCCTCTTATTGTGCTTTTTATTGTCATTTAAGAAAATACTTCCTTCATGAACCACTGCCCTGGGCCACATATGAGGACAATGCTGCTCAGATTGCTGTGGCACAATCGCTGTGGATTGAGTGACGCTGTGAGGTTATTAGTCCATGTTCTGAAACCTCACCCTACTCACCTTCTCCGCTCATCTCCACCTATAAATTACACCTTGTACTGTGCTGTACTCCCATTACACCTGCATGTGAGTGCCTCAGATACCCTGTAAACTAGTGCTACTGCATATCAGACTGTCAGGACATCATGCTTCCTGTTTCTCATTCAAATTGAAGGATGTAGTCCTCTTAAACTCAATTTACATTTATGGACCTGTGCTTACTGTAATTCTGCAGCTTTTTCATGCATCTCAGATGCAAAATGCAGTACTTCATCTTTTATTTAAGAAAACAAGAAGAATAGAAGCAATATTCATTACTTGAGAGCAGAGGAACTGATTGGAAGGTGTATTCATATTAAAATAGGTACAGTGAGGATACAAGTCCTTTCAAAATGACCATAATTTAGACCTCCAACACTTATACTCTTACTTTAATAATTTTCAAAGCAATGTCACTTACACTTGAATGATATTCAAAGCATCCTTAATTGAAGCTGGAGGTTGTAAACACAACATCTGGCATATTATCAACTGGTAACGCTGAGATGGTGAGTGTATTAACAAACAGTTGCTCATCATCCAGCAGACACAGAGAAACATGAATATTTGTCTGAAACTGTGTTTGTGTCCATCTGAGGAATTCAGGTCCTGCTTAGCTCTTCAGCTTTTTAGCTAGTTTTTGGTCTCCACCGACTCTGGAGGGAAATATCTGGATGGATTTAGTTGATAAATTCTCCAGCTTGTTCACCAGCTAGGTGTTAACCTTCTCTGTGTGCCCTTTGGTGCTGCTGGGTGGGTTTATCAGAGCTTTTCCTCTGAAACCAGCTGCCCACTAGTCAGTGTCAGTGGTGAGAGTGAACCAAGTTGTGTGTCGGAAAACCAAAACAACGAGCTGAAAGACACAACAACGATCTGTACAGCTGATGGGAACTGCAGAGTTGAGTGGTAATTATTTGATCCACCGTGAATATGAAAAATTGATTACTGCAGCTTTGAGTTAAATGGCAGCTGATACTAATTTACATGCATGCATTCATGTGAGGAAGTTCACATCAGATCTGTGAGAAACGATGAGGAGACATTTTAATCTACGGAAACAGCTGAAGAGTCCTGTGAGTTACATGTTCACTGCGTCAGAACTCATTCAGAAAAGGTGTTTCCATCTCCCATCAAGTGGATGAGAAAGGCAAAAACCACCTCATGCGAGTGTTTTTTTTTTTTTTTTTTTCAAATTTTGCCTTTTCTAATGCGATAAAATGTGAAAAAAAAAAAAAAAAAGTTTATGGAAACACGGCCACTGTCAGAGCTTCACTGTTTACTTCTTTGACTGCTTGTAAACATACATTTTAAACATTTGCGGCGTGTCACATGACACTATCCTTTGGGTTGCGGCGGTATCTTTGAGCCAGCACCTTGTGCGTGCGTGTCTGACATTACACCACCCGTTCACCTTTCCCTCTCCATTTTGGCCAGTCTTGTTCTTCCTTGCATGTGGACTCTTGTGGACTCTATTGTGTGAGCAAGCAGCGCACATACAGTATATCACATTCACAGACACACACACACACTCACCTACAGATGGCTGCAGGGCTGCTGAGGGTGTGTGTGTCTGTGTGTGTGTGTGTGGGGAACGTGGTTCCGCGAATTTCTATAACAGGAAGCCGGCCTGGAGTCAGCCCACACACCAAGGATGCTGGGAGGCTGGAGGCCCTGGGCCCCAACCGTGGGAGAGAGAGAAGAGGTGAGAGGAAGTCAGCCTCAGCCCACTTAGTTCACCATATATTAACTTATATCAGCCAGGCAGGGAAATTATGATTTGAAAAATAAAACGCTGCAGAGAACTTTGATTCCAGCTGGGAGGAAAAGAAGGAGTGACATGATTGACAGAAGGCGCATGTCCTCTATTAACACAAAACCCAGCTGCACCTCAGGCCACCTCATCCATCTCTCACCCCACTAATCCCTTAATGACAAACCAGTGAGAGGGAGAGTCAGCAGACAACAGGAAAGAGAAAAGAGTGAAGACAACAGGAGTACAAAAAAAAAAAAAAAACTGTGATGAAGAGGCACAATTATAAAAAGTTGACAGCAGTTGGACATCGGGAGACCTGCAGATGAGGCTGTGGAGGAGCCATCAAATAAAGACGTTCACAGAAAAACGCATTTCAAATGTTGATTATTCTCCATATTGTTACAGCTGACCAGCTGCACTTGGAGACAAAGAAGGCGTTTGTGTGTCATTTGTGAGTGCAAAGTCTGTGTGACTGTGTTTCAGTTGCATGTGTATGTGTATGTGTTGTTCACATTAATACTCCATTGTGAATGGAGAGGGAGGGCAGCAGGGGATCATGTGACAAGAGTCAGACTGAACCCCGGCGCCTACACGCTTCTCAGGGGTCACGCAGGGGTCGTCATGTGGCTACTGTGCCCGCCGCCACACACACACACACACACACACACACACACACACACACACACACACATATAAACCATAAGTGTGCACAGATGCACAAAAATACACGAGAAGCAAGAACAATAATGGAATAGCAGAAGAGCGCGAGGTGAATTCTGATGACTGTGAGCACATTAATACATAAGACACATGTTCTTTCATTATCATGACACGTTTAACTGTTATTTTCCCAACTAGTCTTTATTTAATAAAATCATTTTCATTCATTTCCCCTCGTACCAATAACACATGACTAACGTACACCCCCTTTTCTCCCATGTCTTCTTCTGCTTCCACCATGCTCCCTTCTCTCCTGTTTTCCCCCGATCATGTAACTCGAGATTCCCATGTTCTGTCCTTTCTGCGTGTTACACCAAGCCATTAGTGACATCAACTCAGTTCAGATGTGGGCACACGGAAATCATGGGAAGGAGACACAGGGGAAATGATGGAGAAAGAGCGAGACGGAAGAAAAATATTCCACAGAGTAGAGAGAGACATCATTAAGATAGAAAGGAGAGAGCAGGGGAGAGGTGGTAGATCAGGTTTCAGTGTGTTTTCATGTTCTCTCCCCATTACAGTAATGTGCCGGGGCCACTTAACTAATGCATAAAAGCACTGTGATACCCACAATAAACAGCATTACACAACGAATTAGAGTGTGAGAGGCAGAGAGCCACTGAAAAATGTAGACTGTGCATACTTAACCCCCCCACCCCCCCCACCCACCACCACCCTTCCTCTCTCTAAACACACACAGTAAGATGACTAACTTCATTACCCTCCCCATTCCTCTTAGTGAGCGCAGCGAATTGAAACCTAATTACCACACCAGAGCCAAATTAAAAGCTTTTCCTCTCAATGGCTGCAATCCATCTCCTGACAAATGAACAGCGCCACTTCCACTGTGTTAATGCTCGCTTTCTCCCTCCCCGCATTCAGACATCTTCATTCATGCCAGCACACTTCCTTTCAAACAACACTGAAGCAACAGCTTTGATACCAGCGCCACATTATCTCACTTATACTAATATCAATCAAAGTTCTGAGACACAATATTGGGAATAAAAACCAAATCTGCCAGATCACATTTGTTATTCCATAGACTTAATGTAGTTGTTTGTAAAGCTTCCTTCCAGACCCTCAATGAGAGATTACAGTCGCCATTCTTAAGTCAGCTGTCATGGTGACATTTTCCTTTTCTCTCCTTATATTTATTTTGATCAATCATCCACTGGTGTCTGTTCATTGTATGTCACTGCCCATCTCCAGTCTGGCATACATCTGGCACTGAGGCAGCTAGCTCACGTTTTCTGAATAGACTGACAGCCACTGTATACAGCTGTAGAGGCTAATGAGCAATCCTACAGATAAACAGGATTAGCAATACTTTCAAAAATGCAGAATTAGATTCAAATACACACAATAAGCTAAACAATCCTCTGAACAATTGTTGACATTTGATGTTTGGATTGGATTCTTTCATCTTATTATGTTTAGCCATGCTTGCAGTGTGGCTGTAGGGAGGGAAATGTTGACCAGTCGGTCGCTCAGACTGGTCCAGGCTGAATTATCCCAACAAGCATTAGATGAATATGCAAATATGCAGTGAAATTTGGTGCAAACATGACTTTGGTTCACATTTTCTCAGTTACTTATCTTTTTATTATCCATTTTACTTGTATGCCTCTCCTCGCAGCAAAATATGATAATATGAACATCTCTCCATAAAGTTGCTGCATGTGTGATTTTTGATCACACCTGCCATCAGAGTCTTAAGGAGTGTTGGTTTTTTATGCCATCAAATTGTCCCAAGTGACAAGAATAGAAGGATTGGTTGACTGTGCAGAGAGCACTCAGTGGAATAAGGAAATATATATGAAACAACTCCATTCATACTCCCACTGTGTTACACATAATCATCTACATGTGATGAATAACTGCCACAGCCGTCAAATCGTCCATGAATGTCCATCACAGCAATCAGATTCACAGGACTGTATGAAAAGTATTTGCACACGGCCTTCTGCCATTTCCAAAAGAATCCTTTGAAAAGCATAATAGTGTCTAGAAAAGGAGTATAGAGGTGCAGGTTACTGTAAAACCTTAAAATGTGCCTGGGATGAAGTGTAATCACCATTTTACCATCTGTCCAGCTGTAATTGCACTTAGTAATTAATAATGGCATTTATCAGTTAGAGATCAGATGTTTTGGGTTGTGGGAGGGTCTGCTTAATCCAATGATGTCTTCTTTGAACAGATAGTGCAGGCTCCCAGACAGCAAGGTTATCAGACTGGCTCTCTGCTCACTGCCACTTAATGGAGATCACAGGAGATTGCGTCTCACAAATTCACTATTACCGTTACATTCTGCTATCTTTTCTTGTCTCTGGTATTTCTACTTTCTACAGGGGGATTTCTGGCTGACTTATAGGAAACAGCCACCAGTTCCTGTTATTCTGGGAACAAAGATACAAAGCATGCTCCTCACTGAACACAAACCAGTCCGTCACTTCTTATTGCGCTGCTCAAAGCAAAGATGGTCAATGAAAAGCTGGTTAATGATGAGATTCCTACGGTGGCCGACAAGGGCAAAGGTGCCGCAAACGGCAAAACGCTGCAAACACAGGAATGATGCAAAACCCAAAACGCACAAACACCCAAAACAAATGCAACAGAAAAACGCTGTAAGAGAAAAATGCTGCAATCACAGAAACAAAGCAGAAGCAAAAACTTACAAACCCACAAAACGAATGCAAAAGAAAAATGCTGCAAATATCAAAAAACACACAAAACCCCAAAACAACCGCAAGAGAGAAATGCTGCAAATTCACACCACAAAATGGAAGTGCGCCAGGCCACTAGGGGGACTTGATCTGAGGGATGGACCGGTCCTGTGGGACCAGACGCTCTTGAAAGACTATGAAGAAGAAGAAGAAGAAGAAGAAGAAGAAGAAGAAGAAGAAGAAGAAGAAGAAGAAGAAGAAGAAGAAGGAAGTTGGCTAATTTTTGGAGAGGAGAGTGAAAAGGTACATTTTCCTTTCTGTATTTTTTTAAACCCTTGGCCATATCTTTTACAATATAACGGCCAAGTGTTTAAAAAAATACATAAAGGAAAACGTACCGTAACTTAGCCAACTTTCTTCTTCTTCTTCTTCTTCTCCTTCTTCTTCTTCTTCTTTTGCTTCTGCTTCGTTTCTGTGATTGCAGCAGTTTTCTTTTGCAGCGTTTTTCTGTTGCATTTGTTTTATGTGTTTGTGTGTTGTTGGTTTCGCATCATTCCTGTGTTTGCAGCGTTTTGCCGTTTGTGGCGCGTTTGCCCTTGTTGGCCACGGTAGATTCCATCTGATTGATCTGCAGTGACCCAAACCTTTAAAAACAACCAATGCTAATACATGTAAAGTGTACTCTTTCCGTCAGATTGTGAACGCTCCGCCTTAAAAATGTATGGTTATCTCATGGAGGGCAAAGTGCTCTTCATTTGAAAGTCTTTATCACTAGTCAATCATGGCCGAATGGGTTTGGATTGACGACGGATCACTAGTGCTCAGTCTGCAGGTACTAATGCCATTATTTTCCTGCTGGTTCCATCTCCGTCTGTCCATCCTAATCCAGTTAGACACAATGAAACAGACCCAGAGGGGCACAGCAGAGGACCCATCCAAAACACATTACTACAGTTGCCCTCGTTTAAGCCACCCAAAGCTCTCTATTTCTTTCTAGTATGTGCTATGTGGGCGTTGTAATGATTTAAGAAACAAACAAAAAACTGACTGTGCCAGCTCAACAAGTCATATTTTCTGCAAGGCTTGGGGTTGAGTGAAACAGAAATCTTATCTTCCACAGACCCTGTGCATCCCATTACCCCCCCCTTCATGCTGAATTCTGCCCTCCTATTTATTCGCTCCCCTGGGAGCTGCTTGTAACGGCATTTTGTAGCATCTGTCACATAGTGAATGAGTGATTGTGGTCACATTTAAATTACTCCAGCGACCTTAAACAGTCCCCAGGATTGTGTTTGTTTGTGGTTGTTCCACTAAATACAACAGACTTCATCATCATAGTTTTATCTTGTGACAAAGGACGTTGTATGACAAAATAACTTGGGTAAAAACCTACCGACGAGAAGAAAAAATACACATCAAACCAAGCACACCTACATGGTTTCCAAATCTTCTATATAAGCTACAAAAACAACGAGATAAAGAAGAAGATGCAGCACAGCGAGGAAGATGATGGTCGAGGAGCTGGAGAAGGTAGCAGGTGATGAGGAGGGAGGGGGTGTAAAACAACAAACGAAGAAGAAAAAGAGCGAAACAGCACGTCCGGAACAAAGGGAAGGATACAGTGGGCACATTACACGACCGCCTGTTTTTGTGCTTGCATACAGGGGTGGTGGTTGATTTATGCAACTCCATAGTTTGTCATTTGAGTGCTCGCTCCGCTCTTTGTCATGCCAACAAAGCTCCTGGTGTATGCTGGGTAATCTTAGACTGGGCTGCTTGTTAAGACTGCCTACAGGTGGGGAGTAATGGGGGGACAGGAGGATGCTTTTATTCACTATATGATTAACTGCATGGCATTTAACAAAGAATTACAGTGGTAATGTAGAGCAGATGACAGACAAATGCAAGGGGACGAGTCCACTTTCCATGGCCATCCTTGTCATGGAGATGGATCCATTGACATGCAAGTTCAGTTGTTTTAATTTCACCCGTAATACTTTTAAGACTTCTCATCATGAAAGATAAACACGAAAGTTCACTCTTGACTTTGAAAATTATAGTTTGCCAAAAGAATCTCAATTCAAGGTTCATTTATTGGCTTCTTAAAGTTCATCTGGGCAAACTCTACAGCCTTCGATGGAGACTGTGTGATGTGGCTGAGAGCCTCGGACAAAGCTGACAAGTGGACCTTGAGCTGGGATTATTTTGAATACTTTAATATTTTGAAATATTTTTTGGAACTTGCCCTCATTCATGCTAAAGGAACAGTTGAACATGTGGAAAACATGCTTCTGCATTCATGTCCAAGAGTCA
Source organism: Chaetodon auriga (assembly GCF_051107435.1). Taxonomy (NCBI): domain Eukaryota; kingdom Metazoa; phylum Chordata; class Actinopteri; order Chaetodontiformes; family Chaetodontidae; genus Chaetodon; species Chaetodon auriga. Next base: position 15,281,207 of record NC_135075.1, on the reverse strand, counting down.
GATGAGAAGCGCCAGCAGCTGGTTATTTCAGCACGTAGCCTGGGAAGGGAGGAACAGCTCGCCTGTCCAATGGTAATAAAATCCACCCAGCAGTTCGTCTAAGGCTCACTAATTACCATGTTATATTTAGTTTGTTTAACAAACAAACATAAGTGAAACATCAAACCAAAGTATAGAAACTACATATTGTGGTTTTATGGGGGCTTATGTGCCAGACTATTTCTTGGTCGGATGCAGTAAATTTCTCATGTTGGCAAAAAAGCTTCCTTTTATTTTGATTGGTACTGATACATTTTTTTCTGGCCACCAACTATAAATTAGTGGATTAGCATTAAATTTAGGACGTAATTTTTGCCTGCTTGCACTGCACAGGTGGTTTCCCACCGTCTGCAGCAGGTTTTTTTCACAGGCACTCTGCTCTGCTGTCACATGCAGCCTCCTCTCCCTGAGAGGGTTGGAGGGTGGAGTGGAGGAGATGGGGAGATATGAAAGACAGTTATATTTCATCTCTATGTAGCGTCTCTCCATGGGCAGCTCAGAAACCAGGAGAGGTCCAGGTCTTATATGGAGCTGCAGTCATCATCTCCTGTGTGTTGACCAACTAGCCAAAAACACTGAACTGCTCTCCCTCCTTCTCTCTTCTCTCGTCACTATAACCTTCTTTCACTTTGAGATAAGCACTGTGAGTAATCTCCTGCTTTCCTTTCTCCTATTGCTTTCCTTTCTCCTATTGCACCCTCTCATTTTCAGCTCTCCATTTCTACTTTTTATCTCAGTCATTCTCTTACTTTATCCATCCTGCTCCCCCGCTGAGACCCGCACAGCTCACGCTCCACCTTAAACCCTCCAGCTGTCGCAGTCGGAGGTCAGCCTCGGCTGTGCCGCTGGGCGCAGAGCGGTAAACAGTAAACACTCAAAGTGAGCAAAGAGTGCATGGAAGGTGTGTGAATCAGGTCTTTGTGCCTGGCTATAGAAAGAGGTGTAAAAGGAGGAGGGATCTGCATGGCTTTGTCCTGGCAACATGATACAGCCAGCGGAGTAAAAAAGAAAGTGGCCTCGATTCAGAAATTTATACCGTAGTATGTGTGTGCTGAGGCCGTGACGGAGGGATTCATGACAGAAATCATTTCATTTGAAACTATCAGTGATTGTTTTTGAGGCTGTTTAAGTGGAAGCAAAAGCACAATGCAGCGCGTGAAACTGTAGACCCTGGTTTTGTGTTTATCAACAGAGCACCTCTGATCAGCTGATGTTAAAAGTCCAGATGGAGGCCCGAGGCTCCCCTTCATGAACGTCCACCAGAGAGGCCTGACACGGGAGCTTTCACACTGTAAAAAGTCTTGTAAACTCACCCTCTGATTTTATTATTCTAATGATTTCAATTTTAAATCCTGGCAAGTTGATTTACATATAAACACATTTGGATTATTTCATCTTGAAGTTTTGCTGTTACACAAACTAAAAATTAAAAGTATTCATTCAATTCTTAAAAAAAAAAAAAAAAAAAAAGATTTAAAGCCAGGTATCGAGGCAGGTATGAAATAGTAAAAATCAAGACTTTCATCTTGACAGAGGTCAGAACAGGGAGTGAGGACCATCAGTTTAGATCCTGTTTATTCTCCAACACCAGCTGAAGAAAAATAAATATCTAAATTGACTGGAAATACGAAAACACAGTTTGACCAGTTAAATTTTATAGCCTGATATTTTTCAAAACTAGTTATCATATCCAGGTGCTTCAGGGACAGAAGTGGCAGGTTTGCAAAGATACTGTAGATAACAAATCACCCGCGTACAAAGATCACACGTCTGCTCTACTGCCACCGTTCAAGCTGCTCCTTATTGCTATGGCCAGGGGCTCAAGCTCTAGTTATATCAAAAGAGGGACGGAGTGGACGCTGGTCTGGTGCCTTAGCCATCAGAAACAAGTTTGCCCATAAATACGGACTTATAATTCAATAAAATCCAACTTGGACAACAAAACATGTTCTTTCCACTTCTAAATATAAACCATCAAAGAAAAGATGTTATAAGAAACAGAGCTGCACAGTAAGAAGTCTCTTATTTAGCTTAAATATGAATCTTAATCTGAACTCCCACAATGTGTTTTGATCAGGTTTTGGTAGAAGTTTTTTTTTTGTTTTTTTTTTAACTGTGGACAAACTAATGCACAACTACTACTGATGTGTTGGTAAGCAGTGAGTGGTGAAGCTACACCATTATTTTTTTTTTTTTAAATATAATAGTTTATTTATCTAAATTGAGAAACCAAAAGCTTTGACTAAATAGATTAAACTATTTCTTTAAAAGCTGGAGAAATGACTACAAATACTAATCTGATCCTTTTGTTAGAGAACTCATGGCTGACTTTACTTTTATGATGCAGCTCAGCTGGATATTTTGAGCTTATGAGTTGGTCTCATTTTTAACAGTGCGCTTCACCTCGTCTCGGTTAACCACACACGATCTGGAACAAATCCTCACCGCACACACAACACTTAACACTTGACCTCTAAGTCAGCGAGCAGTGCCACACACTGCGAGTCGCAGGCTATTAGACAGGGATAAAAATAGTGAGAAGCAAAAGAGAAAAGAGAGAAAGACGCAAGGCGTGAGAGGAGCGCATATGTCTTTCCACTTAATTCCTCTCACATTCAATCAGGGCTCTCTCTCCATTATCACACTATGGTAATTATGACCATGATTATCTGTCAAAGATTGTACCTGCCTTTGTATTCTCTGTTCACCTGTGCCAACTGTGTGCACGTTACCATTACAGATGTTCTGAATCAGATCATAAATTGGCATTAGTGCCTATAAAAGCCTCACTAGAGGAAAGATGAAAGCTTCTTCCGCTCCTCCTCGTCCTCTCATTCGTGCTCTGTCTTTGTCAAGTGACGGCCCAACTCTATTCATGGAGCTGTGACCTCTCCGCTGTGTGACAGAGGAGTAACAAGTTGTCAATACAAATGAACTGAGAGCGGGGGGAAAAGCAATTACAATCTCCTTTTAATCCCTAGCAGTTCCAAAAGTCAAAGATTTGGCCTGTCTTTGCTCACCTCACCTCCTCAGTGTGTGTGTGTGTGCGTGTGTGCGTGTGTAGGTACTAATCAGGATATAGTGAACAGCGATCAAGTCTCTCTTTCACTGATCAGGATAACATGTCTAATTAATTCAATCTCAGGCTCTTGAATCTCCATTCAAACTGAAGGTGAGAAAGATGAACCTTTGAAAAGCCCCAATTCTTTTAAAAAGGGGACAAAACAGGTAGAAAGTGATTCAGCTGGCGTGAGACGGAGGTGGCGGGCAGATGTGTGGAGCAGGTCTGGATTAGTTTCTACCTATTCCCCACCCTCAGTCAGAGGAATTAGACAGGGGGGACGGGGAAGGAGGCTGATAGTTTTAACAGTCTGAAAGGAGCCCAGATAAGGAGCAGAGAGAGGCTGGGCGTGGAGGGGATCGAGACGGGAGGGAGAAGTTAATTACCTGAGCAGAGGGCATGGAGGGAGAGGTGATTGGAATGAGGGAGAGAGAGATATCTCACACAGCTACCCCTCCAGAGTCTCTGATGCATACAGAAACAGATTTAAGGGGGAGGAGAGGGAAGAGGGGCTTGTTTAAGTGGCATCATGGTCCTTCCAAGACCACAGACAACATTGGAATATTAAACAAGAATCAAAGGGAGACACTCATCTTTGGGCTATCTCCCGCCGAGCCACAGACCTGCAGCAATAAAAAGCATGAAGGAATGTTTTAAGTAAAGGATGTTAAGGCTTGCTGTGAGGCACTAATGCAAAATAGATGCACTTTATACACTTGAATGGACTTTTTTTTAATACCTAGGAATATATCAAATATTTCTGACACATTTGTTATGGGCGTATGAACCTCTATATAAACAGTGTGATCTCTTAAAGACTGTGCCTGGCAGAACAAAAGAGTTTCACCAGACATAAAGAGGAATGCAGGGACGGGGAGAATTAAAGGATATGAGAGGAAAAAGGAAAAGCAGAGTCCCATTAATAGAGCCAAACTTCAGAGCCAAATTACTGAGGCGCCGCAGAGATAGTGATCAGAGCGCGGCCGTGCACCCAGGGTCTGTTAACACAGCACTCAGTGCATTTACATCACCATCATTACCATCCCTATCATTAACATCGGTCAAAGCTACACATGAAGCCCATATAAAAGCCGTAATGGAGAACATTAGTCCACTTTGTGAGAGGTGAGCTCTTGGTCGGGTCCAAAGTCATCTCACAGAAAGGGGGAATACAAAAAGTCAGCATTTTGGAGCCACCGATCCCCTTTTCTCCTTTCAAAGGAGGAAGTGGTAGAGCCGAGGCTCTCTATGATTGGTCCCTGCAGACCAGCCCCGCGGCTCATTCGCTGGCTGAGCCGTAATTTTGTTAAGGGCATGGGTTGCTTCCTGTGCTGGCTAAACATATCTGTGTAAATGAGGTTTGGGATGCCTGAGGGGAGCTGAGGAGGAGGAGGGGTCCCAGTTATGGAGCCAGTTGAACAGAACACCACGGGGAGACAGAAGGTGGGGAGGGGGGGTTGAGGAGGGAGGACAGGGACATGGAATGAGGAAGCAAGGCCGAGGTAATGGGGGTTAAATGAAGTGGAGATAGAGGGAGAAATACAGCTGCATCAAACTTGCATTAGCTTTGATTAACAGGCCTGGTTTGAGTTACCGCTCTAACATTTCCAGACGTCAAACAAAGTTGACCCAGCAAGCTGAGAGCTGTGTTCTCGCTGACCTCCGGGGTCACAACCAGCCTAATGTCTGTCACAAAGCAGAACAAAAACAAACACGCCACAGTCTTCAACGGCTCAAACTGCTCTGACTCTTGCCTGTCCTTAACCTCAATAAAACCGTCAATCATCCGAAGCATTTCAGTTCAACAAAACCTTCTCTCTGTCTTAAATGGAAATATGTTAAAACTCCATGCAGAGCTGCGCAGGAAGCGCTATTGAAAGACTTGGAGCAATTGTTCTAACAGTTTAAGAGATACAAAGAAAGGTTCAGCTCTGAGCTGAGCAGCTGTTTTATGTTTGCTAACAAAGACTGATCAGATCACGTCTCCTGCTCGAAGTCTGGATGGCAGGGGCAACTCTGCCCCATGGTCCACTCCAAATGTAATTACAGCTGAGCAGTGACAGTTAGCGGCCCAGGAGCCAGGTACCCACCACTCCCCCATCCCCTGAGGCCGACACGCCCCTCTCTCCATCCCATCCGTCCCTTCCCGGGCTCCATTGAGCCCCTCGCAGGACCATAATTGGATTGGTCACCAGTTAACTCCATTACAGCCGAGGCAGTCAGGCACTTGATATTTCCAAGTTGTTGGCAGTAATTTGCTCCCATTAGCAGCTTTTACTGAGAATAAGAGTCACCGCGTAAACAATAAACTAAGTAGGGTTTCAATGTCCAGTTTATGTGTGTTTGTGTGTATGCTCATGTGTATGAAAGGTTGTTTGTTTCAGAGGGAGATTCAATTTGAGGAGTCAAATCTAATCAGAGGCCACAGAAGTCTTACAGGACAGCCTGTGTTGAAGTGGGTGTCAGAGGGGCCTGGATGGCTCTGGTTACCCCAGAAGTGATGCAGTAATGGGGCTGGGGGGCTGCTGAACGGTGCACTGTACTGTAGTCAGGCTGTAGACAGAGAGGAGGATGTAGACGTGATATTTGAATAGTGTGTGTGCAACTGTGTGTAGGAAAATTAAAATCACAATGCAAATAAGCTCAAAACTTGCTTCAAGGCAATATTTCATTGTCAGTGTCTTTGCCTTAATATAGAGTGAAATGATGGGTTTATGTGTGAATTAAAAAAAAAAAAGATAAATACAAAAAAAGGGAGTAATATATTTATTACATTTACTGTTTAAAAATATCTATGATTTGTCTTCTTTTTCTTTAACCAGGCTGTCATAACCAGGGGTGCACAAAGCTTTTTTACTCACGTGAGTACCAGGAGATGGTGTTTGGTGCTCACCACGTGCATCTATGGTCTTAATAAATTCAATCCTGCTGATTGTCCTCCTCTGTGTCTCCCTCACTGTCCTCCTCTTCCTGCATGGCGGATGATGAAGATGCACTCCCTGGTCCCTGGTTGGGTCTGTGATTCGCCGTCTCCATCCACAGGTCAGCAGCTGTTCTTAGGTCAAACGACTCTGTGGTCACCTTTGACAGGTGAACGTGCATCAGGGGCGATTGTGTGACAGATGAGATTGGTACTTGGTTTTTATTATGTTGAGATGTGACAATCCTCTCAGTACATCTTGGACCCACAATCCAGAAAAAAGCCTTTTCATCTGCTCCGGTTCAGTTCTTTGTAGGTGGTAGAACATGAAAACAGCTGATTAATGTCTATTGTTTTTGACATCACAATAGGTTACTTCACTGTTAATCCATTGTTACTTCATTGACGAGAAACATGTGTAGTCAGGAAATGTGTATTGATGACCAATGACAGTTGCTGCCTGACCCACAGAGGCGCATTTTGCAACAGCTGACGTTTCGTATTTCTGACTTTTGTACCTGCATATCAGTTATGTGCACCCCTGGTCACAGTGACAGAGTATGTTAAACGGCTCCAAGGTATTTAAACATGATTTTAACTTAGAAAAGCAGGTACAGTATTGCATAAGAGCAAAAATCACAGGGAGACAATTCTGACTAAAATTACTGGAATATATAGAGGCCTGGACAAATAAATAGGAAAACGTGTTAGCCAAAGTCCATCAATGCTGTAATTAATTTTGTTATTGCAGCTGAAGAAGACAAAAACTTATATGTAAATGAAATATATAGGTGCAACCAGGTGCAACCTGGATCTGATCTTGGAAGGCCACCATGAAATCCTTCATTAATTGTTCAATGGAAACATGCAAAAAATAGCAGCAAAGAGTAAAGAGGTAAGATCACAAGTACAACATACAGTAAGATAAGGCAAAAATGTAGAAAGAGAGGAATTGTACATATATATACTGAACGAATAAGGAAATGAAGAAACAATTTGAATCACAGTCCCAATAAGTGGCCATTTACCCTTTTTAACATATTAGACTGTTTACACTAATGTTGTAAACTGGATGTATTGTTGAGTTCATTGTGTGTGGATAGAAATAATTTGGCCTTATGCTTCATTCAGGAGCATGAGGAACATAAAACTGAGAGCAGAGGCAGCTCCAGGTCTCTACAGGAAGCAATAATCTAACTGACGATAACAATCTGAGTGAAGGAAAGAGGGTGGTGGGTGGATGGGGGATGAGGGAAGCTGACAGTAGAAGGGTTTTTTTTTTTTTATCCAGCTCTACTTGAGGCAGGTTATTTCTCCAGTTTAACCTGGAGAAATACCTGTCTAACTTCTTGCTGAGGTAGATTGAATGAATCGGTGCTGGGGACGAGAGGCCGGGTTTTTTTCTGAAACACCCTGACAGTCCATCTGCAGAAGAATGGGAATATCTCTATGTGTGGTGACAATGGTGTCCAAGCCCAATCCATGAGACGGAGGAGGAAAATTGCCAAGAGGAAGAAAATAAAAGGAAATGCCTGGACTCTTGTTCTCATGTTAAATCAACCTTTTCTCTCCAGTTTGTCTACCTCCCTTTCTCATCTGCTCACCATGTGCAGAGAGAAAAGAGGAGAGCGCTTTCCTGACATTCGTTTTTTAGACGCAGAGTGAGGGGAAACTTGAAAGAGTGGGAGCAGGCAGGGTGTAGTGTGGTGGCGGAAAGACTAGTTGAGGGAGGGAGAGAGGTTGACGAGGGGGGTTTGGGGTTGTGTCTGGGTGTCTGTCTCTGAGGAGGACCTCTCCACCTGTCCGAGCCCACATTCCTGCACATTCCAGGCATCCCACAGACAAAGCGTGGTGAGAGGGCCAGGAACTGACCTTGGCTCTGCCTGTCAACAGCAGATCTCTCCGATAGAAATTGCAAGGGACCCATACTCTCGTGTGCATGATACAAGAATACACAAGAAAAAGACACGCATGGCTGGGCGTGTGCACATTATGCACACACACACCAGCACACATATAAAAAAATACACACGTTCCACTTTTGATTTCAGTTAGATTTTTGGAAGCAAATTACAGATTTTTTGTTCGAAGCCTTGGATGACGAGTTGCCAAATGAATAGTCTGACATTTTGGCAAATACACTTATTGGCTTTCTTGCACAGAGCAAGATGAAAAGATGAATCGCACTCTAACGTCCATTTGAACCAACAGCCTGAAACTGGTTAGCTTAACTTAACTTGACAGAAAGACTGAAACTGGTCCACAACACATTGTTTTCACACTTCAGATTAAACAAACAAGATATGGCATGTTAATTAGTGAGCATTCGAGGTGCTGGTCGGCAGATTTGTTAACTTTGAGCAGGACAAGGCTAGCTGTTCATTCTTAACGCTGAGCTAATCTGAATATTTACTGTACAAACATGAGAGAGAGTGGTATCAACCTTTTAATCTCATTCTTTTCAAGCGCATTCCAAAAACGTCAAAATATTGCTCTAAAATATGAGTTGTGTGGCTTTTTAAATTCAAGTTGAGCTTGAGGTCAATTGAGGTTTCCAGTCATGAAGCAAAACTGACAAGTGACAAAGTCAGTCAGAGGTTCAGTGTGAGCACAACTTGAATTATGTGCAGTATTTTTTTGCAGCTGAGACAATTTTAACAATACATGCTGATAATTATTTTGATAGTCAATGTTTTTTAAGCAAAAATGCTAAATATATAGTAGCCCCGGCCTCTCAAATGTGAGGATTTGTTACTTTTCTTTGTCTTAAATTTTGTCAAGTTAACATCATTGGGTTATGGACCATTGATCAGAGATTTGAAGATTATTTAACTATTTTCTGATGTTTTAAAAAACCAAAGAATTAATGGATTAGTTGAGGAAAATAATCAGCAGTTAAAAAAATGAATTACATCTTCAATATGTTTATAATAACTATAACATGGGGGTGTGATCAACAGCTAAATCCACTGGTGAATGTCAACAGTATCCAGGGTTAGGGATGGTCAGATCTTCATACACAGTGCGGCATATTCAAATCAGGAGAGCAGGAAACTAAAGCCACAACAGGCTGCAGCTCCACACGGATGGAGAATATCCTGAGGCTGTCTATCATATTGCTGCCTGTCCACCTCACTTTCATACCACTATGAGCTCTGAGCAGTGTAGCATTTCAGCTGTTAACAGAGTGGAGGGATAGCAGTGAGAGGTGGGGCCGGGAGTGTGGAGGGTGCAGCAGCTTATGAATGGAGTTCATTCTCCCTGAGAGGACTTCAAACGGGCCCGCATCAATCAGCCAGGTGGAGCACCGGTGGCTGAGCCATGCCTGCCGGCCGTCAGCCCGGAGGTTTCAGATGCACCGAGCATGCCCTCTCACACGACAGACTGACTGACACACTGACCAGGAGAGAGCCAACTGGGCTGCAGTCACACACAAACACAGCAGAGGCTCCAACACACACACATACACACTTCCACCAAATCCTCGGGTCCTCTGGGACCCTGGCAGCAGCTTGGACGTGGCAAGGATGGGTCAATGTCATATCTCACCCCCATCACTTGTATGTTTTTCCTAACACTAATGTCAGACGATAACGCTGATATTGAACAATGTGGCAATTTTTTGGAAATTCTTGCTTACTACAATATCTGCACATTTAACTACAGCACGGTTAAAGTTAGGCAGAGATTGTGGTTATGGTCAATACAAAAGGCGAGCCTTTGTTACAGGTCCGTGACGTGAGGCAAACTCCAGTTTCAACCACACCCTCACATTACAGTGACAGATAAATGTTGGAATACACATACGGGCACGTCAATATCATTTTAAGACACAACTGAAGAAACCTGAACCTTTCTTTTAATGCTACCCCCGATATTACAGCTTCAGAGGTGCCTGTATGAACCAAAGTTATCCTTCATCTATCCATCTATCCATCCATCTATCTATCTTTTTTTTGCTACCCAACAGGTATCTGTGCTTCCTTCTTCCTTCTATGGAAAACACTGCTACAACTTCCTTTGCCTCCAGGCTTTAACCAGCCAACAATAGATAATAGATCAAACAAACACAGCGGACAGACACACTACTGTACAGCTTCTCGAAGGTCGAACTGCCACAACGGCTGGGCCTCTCAGTGGGCTCGTCTTTGTGTTTGTGCTGCAATTATGCGCTCTCTCTCATCCATCCTGCTCCCTGTGTGACCTCTGGGTAAGGGTCAACATCCAAGACGTCCCCTCCAACATACACAATGGACCTCCATTCACAAGCCAGGGGAAGGACAGAGAGAAGGAGGAGAAGAACGTTCTCTCAGACATCAGACTCCCTATCGCTCCATCTCTCCATCACTTCCCCTCATCTGTCTGAGCGGAGCGGGCCGCACAGACTCTACCCACATCCTCCTGCAGCTACGAGACCCCCTGTCTGCCGCCCCTTCTCTCAAATAAACCCACTCAGCCCATATCCCTCTGCTCTACAAGACCAGGCTGTACGCTGTGTGTGAACCCGTGCCAAAGCACACTGGGAACGGCCTGCAGCACAGAGCTCATCGAACAAACTCCACCGTGCTCGCTTGCGTCGTAAAAACACACAATCCGTCTTTTTTCCTGAACAGCAGCTGATTCCAAAGCATCCATGTGTCACCTGCTGCCCTGTGTGAATTCAGCCCGATGCCACCGTCACAGTCAGACTGGGGTGGTGGGGGGTGGGGGTGGAGGGGTGAGGGAGGAGAGAGTGGACCCTCAGGGCCGGGGGGGGGGGGGGGGGGGGGGCATCAGTGGAGGGTGGTGGTGGGTGTACAGGGCTGGTGTTGATGGGTGGGCGGGGAGGCAGCAAGGATTTAAATGGAGATTGACGCCCCAGGGGTAACCTGGCAACAGGCAGGAGCTGCTGTCAGATTAGGATCTGAAAGAGAGAGATAACCACTTTACTGCCCCCTGGACTGAGGAGAGCTGGAGGGCTGCAGCATGTGTGTGTGTGAGTGTGTGTGTGTGTGTGTGTGTGTGTGTGTGTCTGTGTGTCTGTGTGTGTGTCTGTGTGTCTGTGTGTGTGTGTGTGTGTGTGTGTGTGTGCTTAACCCACAGTGCCATGTAGCAGGAGGCAGCTGCAGAGTTGTTTCTAAAGACCTGGTTAAAATGCCACACAGCAAAGCATATCCATCCATCACTGACTGCATCACTTCAATCTCAGACATAATATATGAAGAGGACACACACACACACACACACACACACACACACACACAATACATGAAATATCTAATGTACAGACCGCATCAGAGTTAGTGCAAGAGTGTACATATCTGATACTTCACATGTGTGATATTTAAATATGTAAGAACATGAAGTTAAACGAATCCTGTCTTGATTTTCGAGTTTCATCTCAGACAGCAGACCACCAGCAGTCTGCGTTTCCATGACAATAGACTACCAGCACGGTTTTATAACGTCCTAACAACGGCAAAGACAAACAGCAACCTCTTTACGTAGTGTGAAAGGGGAAAGGTCATGCATGAAAAGCCTGTTGAAACCTGGGATTCAGAATAGAGACGGGCCTCTAAGCAAAATGATATGCAGTTGCATTATTGATGAAAAGAACTGTTCATCGCTGTCTGAATATTTCAACATCTGATGGATTTTAATTAAACTTTATACAGACATTCATGCTCCCCTGTGGATGAATCCTACTGACTTTGGTGACTCCTCGACTTTACTCCTCGAGCACCACCGTGACCTTAACATCTGTGGTTTTGAAATATCTGAACGATTATTGGATGGATTGATATGAAATTTGGTTCAGACATCCATGTTCTTGTTTATTGGTTTTTGACTAAATACCTGCTAAACTAATGGCATTTCCATCAGCCTCTGCTACGCTTTGTTCAGTGCTAATTAGCAGAAGTCAGTATGCTAACATGCTAAACTAAGATGGTGAACATGGTAAACATATCAACTAAGTTTGCAGTCATTCTGAGCATTTCAGCATACAGACATTAGTGGTCAGCTGCTGTGCCTACATACAGCCTCACAGAGCTGCTAGCATGGCCGTGCAGTTTTAGCCTTGTTTTCTGCTTGAGTTAGCAATAAATACTGCAACATATTGGATTTTACAAAGGGTGAATTTTAATCTAATTTACTAAATAGATATTAGTCTTTGGTGAAACTTTTTTTTGACAAAAAAAAAAAGAGATAAGATGGATTTATAGTAAGACTGATCCACCTGATAGACATAATGATTGATGAAGATTGACAAAGTGATCAGACAGAGGATTGATGAACGCAACAAGCTGGCTCAAAACAAACTTGAGTCTGATGTCCACTGACTAGCTCTCTAAGTCAATCAATTGAGTGTGCGACTCTTTTTAAAAGCAGTAATCAATGAATTCTCCTCTTGATCCAAAGGACAAACAGCATTAAAATAACCATGAATAATTACTGAAGTAGCTATGAAGAAAAGCTGAAATAGACCCAACATTCAGGCTGCATGACAGATCCACATACACACAAATGCAAAACCTGGAAAATATAGTGACACACACACACACACACGCACTCCAAAACCGACGACAGTTTCAAAGACACACACAAGCCCACTCGGGGCCTGCTGGCTGGCGGATTGAGAGGGATTTGTTGGACGGCACGCGACTGTGTCATGGCAGCGCCTCCACCTCCTGTCAGCTGTGTTTGTGCAGTGACTGGGGTTGGGGGGGTGGGGTGGGTCTACAGAGGAGGACAGTTTCTGCATAAAGAGCCAGAAAAAAAAAGAGCATGTAAATCTTCTCGACAAGGAAGAGGGCCGGAGAGAGAGAAAAGAGGGGCCACGGGTGAAAGTTGAAACAATCACTTGTTCTTTTGTGCAGGTGTTTTTGTGTGTGCACGAGTGTAAAAGAGAGAGAGAGAAAAGACGGGCTGTGTGGAGCGTGGATGACACACACACAGACTTAATGGCATTAACCAAATAAGTCGAGTTCAGACGTCCTTTAACTTCGTGATGATTTGCATTTGCCCTTTAGCAACTGCAAACACTGAATATGCGTGTGTTTGTGTGAGCGACTGTGTGTGGAAAGTAGATAAATGAGATGCATCTTTGTTTTGGTTTGATAAAAACAAGCGTTTGATAAAATAAGGCTGCAGTCTATGACATGTTCATAAAACAGCCAAATGAACCCACAAATGGGAGCGAAGAAGAATCTGAGTCATCACCTTCATTTCAACTGAAAACCAAATGAAGACCAATAAACCAGCAGGGGAACGTCAGTACATCTAAATGAAGGTGAGTGTTTTAAAGTGGAGCTATAAAACCTAATTTATCTCCAGACCATAAACCTAATCTACCATCAGATCCACAAGTGTGGTCCGAGAATCTTCAAAGTACATTCAGCAGATAGGAATGTTTTATTTTAGTGAGTGCCTGTTGCTATGTCATGTTCTAACCAATCAAGCTTTCTTTACAAAGATATATGTGTTCAAATCTGTATTATACAAAAGGTGGTTCTGTCCAGACAATGCAATGAATCAACTATGTGTTCAAGTCTAAAAAGGCACAGAAACCTCTTCTTTATTGACTATGATGTTGCTAAATGTTTGAAATTATAGTTCTTGTAGCAACGCAAAAGCCTGCACTTACGGATGGATTATAGCCGTGATCACAGTAAGGAATGGACCCTCTCTCTCGTATCTTTGCTGTAATCAAACACTTTTACAACTTACTGTAAAACGTGCAGGTAAAGAAGATAACTGTGCCGATCTGCTGACCTACAGCTGATTCTCAAACAGCTGATTTGCCTGTAGCAGATGTAGTCCTGACTGCAGACAGATTTGCATTGACAAATGATCTGAAAATAAGGCTTCATCATGTAGATACTCTTTTGTTTTAATTTGACTTTTTGTTTCTGAGTTCAGATGACTGAAAAATTACAAAAAAAAAAAAAAATACGAAAACATCTCAGTGCAAATTAAGATGGCTTAAAATATTAGATATTAATAATTTGTTTAGTGGTGTAAAGTAACAAATTACATTTACTCAAGAACTGTATTTAAGGACAGATCCTAGGTACTGTTACGTTACTTTACACTACTATATACTTGTACAACTCAGAGGGAAATATTTTATTTTACTCAACTCCATATATCCAACATATATCCATGTATATCCTATATAGCCAACTGCCAATTAAGATTTCAGAAACCTATAACGAGCATATGACGCACAATGCATTTTAATACAATAAATTAAACAACGAGGTATATAAAAGAGGTAGAATTAGCTCCACTGCAGCCAGTTGCAACAGCAAAATGCATGTTAATGCATCAGTAATAGTAACCAAGTAAGCATCACATACATTTTGCTGAAAACACTTGTATATTTACACTCTGGTAATGCTACTTTTACTTAAAGGACCAGTGTGAAGGATTTAGTGGCACCTTGCAGTGAGGTTCCAGATGGCAACTGACTGAATACCCTTCGCCTCACCCTCCCTTTCCAAGCATAGGAGAACCTATGGTGGCCATGAAGGTGCTCCTAGAGTCAGTGTTTGGTTTGTCAGTTCTGGGCTACTGCAGAAACAAGGCAGTGCAACGTTTTTGTCATTAAGAAAGAAAGAAAGATAAATTCACGCACCCTTCTGCAGCTCCTCTGCACAGCGTCTGCAGCTGGAAGAAGAAAGCAGAAAGGATTTTGACAACGTCACAAATACAGTAAATAACGTGTAGCATTCATTATTCGATTATCAATATTCAACATAAAGCAGGGATGGAAGGAGAGGGCCGTAAAGATGAGGGGATAAAAGAACGAGAGGCCTCTCTGGTTCTCATTTCCAGTCTGTGGACATTACCGCTTCATTAGCAGGCAGCATGTGCTAAATATTATTCTGACTCTGATGGCTATCACACTCCTATGTAATGAGATACAGGCTCTCTGAACACACACATCTTAGACATTTTCCCTTCCCCTCCAACACCTCCTGACCCTCCTTTTACCTCTGAGCAAGTGCACATGTTAATGTGTCTGTGTGAGTACATGAACATACAGTACACTCGCGAAGGCTGTGGTGCAAACACCACAGAAACACAAGTGGAAGGAGAAGGAAAAAGGGAGTGAAACGAATGATGCAGATCCCTAAACTCTAATCCATATCATAGGCTACTACTGTACGTCTCCCTCCCTGTGATACCCTGATCTCATTTCAGTTCCAGGACTTTAGGACCTCACTCTCCACTCTCATATCTCCCTCTGGCCGATTTAGGAGAATTATTCAAATGAAGGAGAAACTTTGTCCGATAAAGACCCTCAGATGTTCTTTTAAGGACCTTTGAAGGTTGCAGATGGAAAAGGGATTCCTCTAGAGTCGTTCCCTCATTAAGAATGATAATTGAGATCTGGATGTGTTTGATATACACCATTAAACTAAAGGTCTGAGCTGGTTACTGAGGGAGAGAATAGTCGAGTTCGGGGCAAAGGAAAATTTTCCACTGTGGAAAACCTCATGAGCATTGTAAATGATTTGTCATACAGCTCAGTTCAACTCTGTTTAACATTTGCAACTTAAGTCCACAGGAAGACAATATAAGTTTGCCATATTAAAAAAAAAAAAAAAAAAGATTTAAAGGCAAATAACAAAACAGAAGTGGCTGATCTAGAGTGCAATCACATATTACTGAGTTAATTATTATGTACAGCTGTGTTAGCTCTAGTAAATTCATATATAGGATGAGGAAAGACACATTTTCTTCTCATTAAACCTTTTAAGAACATTTGTGACTGCTCACCCTTTATGTGAATTTGTTATATGTGGGGAGTCAGTGTCAAATGTGCTCCATCATAAGTGAAAAGCCTGCATTCCTGATTTCACTTAAGTAAAAGGACGTAAATATTGGCAACGACATTACAGTAGAAAAGGTATTCATTATGCAGAATGGCTCCTGTCTGTGTTATATTATTGAGTGATTATTATTGATCCAGTGACATGTAAGCACTCCACTTAAGCGGAAGGGAAGCTAACTACTTTGTGTCCTTTGGTAATTTAAACTCATAATCAGCGACTCTAAGTTGATGTTTTTTATGTAAAATCAAATTTCAAAAGTAACTAAACTACAGCTGTGAAAACAAACACTACATTTTGAGGAGAACATTTTTAAACAGTGCTGTAAGTGTTCACAGTGGACTGAGCGGACAGGGGAGGCCTCATCCTCAGCACAGGCTACATACATCCACTTTGTCCACAGTCATTTAAGGTTTTTAAATTACCAATGAACAGGACGCACAATTACAGCAAACAGAATCAGTGATCATTAATCTGTCTAAGCTCTCTGACAGTAAAAACAATCATTTCCAGAGCAGCATTTGGAGAATAAGAGTGTCAGTGTTTGATGTGGATGCACGGCATCCGCTGAAAAAAATTCAGCTGGTCTTTTTTTCTCCTCATTTACATCTTCTCCTTTTATTTTCTCTCTTTACAGAAACACACACACACACACACACACACACACACACACACACACACACACAAATCAGTCACTTGACTAACCATTCTTGATTACTACTACCCCCTAGAGGTACATATTTCAGTACAGGAATATCTTGAGGACAAAAGGGGGACCTGCTGAAGTGAACTTCCAGTGGTGGTGACAAAGAGCAATATTTCCCAGAGAAGAGCAAGTAAACAACACGTGGATTCACATCTGACACAAAAATGGTTTCAGAGCTGAGCATTTCAAATTTGGTGGGTTGAGATTTTCAATCCTAAATCTGTGTTCACTCCTATAATACAATAAGGCTAATACATGAATCGTACCATTTCTGGCAAGACGCAAGCAGAAATCTAAGCTGTTATAATGATAGAATGACAGAATGAAGTGAATTTATACATGTATAACTCATATCACCTGAAAATCAGCATATCACATAACATTGGAATAATCATATGTGCCACTGTCAGCAAGTACTACCAGTGGAGGAGGAAGTACTCAGATCCTTTATTTAGCAATATAAAAATACTCCATGCAAGTCCTGCATTGTCAGTTCTAAGTGAAAGTACATGAATATAATTAGCAAAAAAAATGTAGTTAGTGTTATACTATTATCTATTATGTTATTTGAATATTATTACTGATTCATTATCGTGTAAGTATCATTTTACAGCTGTAGGTGGAGTTAACTGTAACCCGGTTGCTACTCTTTTGTATGTAAAATCAAAATCGGTAAATTCACCAGTAACTAAAGCTGTCAAAGAAACATAGAAGTGAAAAGTAAAATATTTCTACTTGAAATGTAGTGGAGAGGTATAGAAGTGCCGCAACATGAAAATAATACATGCAAGTAAAGTACATGAAATCTATACATAAGTCCATAATCTAACCAGGTGTACTCACATTTTTCAATCTACTCCATTAATGCATTAGTCTTTATTAAAAGCCACATTCAGTTCATATACTGAACTCGTTAAGTGACACGTTACGTAACATTAAAAGCGACGTGGGACTGTGTGTGGATGGAGAGGACGAGGACCTGGAGGAAACAGGATGAGGGTAGGGATATAATGCTGAGTATTATCAGTGTGTTGGGGCTGAACTCTGCTATCAGTGTGTTATCAGGCTATTTATGCTCCATTGCAATAAAGCATATGACCTCCCAATCAGAGCTGTGCTCAGAGATAAAGGCCAATCAGAGCTCAGAGGGCTGATAAAAGCCAATCAGAGAGGTACTAAGTGATAAGAAAGCAGACCTGGCCCTGCAGGTGATGAGCTCCAGCCTCAGAGCCACGCAAAACCATATGCAAATACACACACACGCACACACGCTAGTCAACTATAAGCACTTTTCTTCAACCGTGCATAGTACTGCAGATGAAGTTTGTATTTAATAGTTGGTTCAATGAAACTGGTTTTATTACAGTAAAATACAGTCCAGAATAAACACATTTTAACAGTAAAATATACTATTTTAATTAGTCATAGCTATTAAATTGGAAATTATTACAATTCCCACAAATCTGATGTTTATATTCAGTGTATTTAAAACATGAACAAACCTCTAAAACTCTGAGCACATAAATCGTTATGAAAAGGACTCTTTGTACTGTGTCAGCCCAAGCTTATCAGACCAGCTGTATTTTAATCTTAAAGTCTGATTAAAGGCCACTCAATGCAAAGTATTGATGCTCTCAGCCTCAAACAGATATGTAACTGGTAGGAGAGAGTGCAGAATATAAAATTACGATCATTTAAAACACTGATTTTCTCTTTGATCTGAGATTCAACAGTTTGGGAACACTGTTGTATCAAGCAGTGACAAAACACAGGTCATACTTAAACCACACCTTGGCTCCGCTGCTTCACGCCAGTACAAACTTACAGCAAAGCATGTTTTCTTTTGAAAGCTCAGAGTCTATAATGTATTCAAATGATCTCAAATTACTCCCCTCCCCCTCACACCCAGAGCAGCAGTCGACAAAGTACAGAAATGTCAAGTAGAATACAACAGGAATCAAACATTATCGAGACTGATTCGCTGCTTGGTTTGTCACTTATTATTTGCAATGTTTACAATAAATCACAAATGTAGTGCAAACACAGGCCTGGCAATGCTCAGTTAGTGCTCTCTCTAGGAACACCCTGATTTTCTTTTCAAGTATGTGAAGTGAAGGGGTTGAAGGGTGTCAACAGGCAGGAGGAGAACATTTGAAAGACCCTGAAAAAAAAAAAAGAAAGCTCAGCCAGAAAGAGATCACAGGCTGCAATTACAACAGCGCGCCGCAGTGATGGAGGTGATAACACGCACTCTGGGCCGAACACAAAGCTGGCCCTCTGAACCTCAGCTCACCCCGTCTTCCTCCACCTCGAGCCCAAAGCGGCTGAGCAGAAGTCCTTGACTTCTTTCAAAGGGGTCTCCCGGAGGTCAGGCAAAGGTCTCGTACAGGAAGGAGCAGGGAAGTGCACGATGCAATCAGAACTCCTCATCTGATGGTGAGTCTGCTCCATTTTTTGTGTGTTTTTTGTCTTTTCCATTTTGGTTGATTTTTCTGTGTTTTTTGTGGCTGACACTTACTGGCAGAAGTTTTCCTTGCAGGCGTGTACTGCACGGTGAGTCACCCCTGTTACAGCGAACACTGAGGACTATATCTGCTGCTGAGATCAGAAAAAAAAGCCATTGCAGAAAGAAGATTTTGAATTAAAACTCTTCTGTTAAAGGGGCTCTAAGTTTGTGTGTGTGTGTGTGTGTGTGTGTGTGTGTGTGTGTGTGTGTGTGTAAAAATTTAAAACAAAAAAGGATGAGAGGAAGCAGACTGGTGTGCTGCCATGGCAACATCCTCTACAGTTTGTCTGTATTTCAAGGTGCAAAATGCAAAACACTAAATATAAATTAAGGACGTCCTGTGGAGTTTTCATGTAAACAAAGTTATGTTTACTGTCGGCGTTACTCATTATGCCCGTAGTGTGCATCCTTGAGGCCTGTTGAATGCATGTCCTCATGCATGTGTATGACACAGACTAAAATGGGATGCACCCAGAGTACTACTAGCAGTCAAAAATGCCACAGGGTACCTTTAAATACTGCATTTTACCCTGTACATCACAGCACAAACTGTATGTACTGTGTGCCTGCATGTCTACACACAAGCAAACCCTCACATCCATGTGCACGCACTCACAATTCACCTCCCTCTCACCCCTCTTCCCTGGGTGGGAGTCCATTTCCGTCTCCTGATACATAAATAAATAAAGGGGTATATAGTGCCCCAGGACTGAGATGGAAGAGACAGAGTGTTAAAGCGGGAGAGAGAAAGAAAAGAATAGTGGCGGACAGACGGAGGAGAAATGAGGAGGAGGAGGGAGGAGGGTTGTAATTGTTTCCCAGCTCAGGGAAGTTCAGTCCCGATGCGACCGGGCCGTCTCTCCCCGCGGAGCCCACCTCCCCTCTCTCCCAGACATGAGAGGGAGGCCTCAATCAAACATACGAGCCACAGAACATGACCTGGCAAGTTCAGCAGGAAAAGAGGGGAGGAGGAGAGAGTTAGTGTGAATTGATTGAATTACACTTGGCCAAAAACACCATGTGTGGGGCTGAAAGTGGAGAGACTGACAGGCTGCGGTTAGTAACGACTCTTTACGCTGCTTAAGACTGTTGTTACAACTGCTTATTTAACATTAATGCTACGCTATTACCATCACAGTCACAGTGTCTGAGCCAGGTACACATGTCTGTGTGTGTATGCTTTGAGGGAGTCCTCTAGAAATCAAGAATTAAGAGGGAGAAATAAGGTTAATTGAGTTTGTTTTGTTTGGAGCCAATCTAATGACGGGTGAAAGAAATAAAGCTATGCCTATCGGGGACTGAAGGAGAAACAGAAGAAGTGAAAAAAAAGTTAGATTTTGAGCAAATACATCTGCATTTGTCTTCTAGGGATCATATATCATTTCCCGTTCTCTCATCTCATCCCTCACTTTCCCATAGAGGAGAATAATAGCTCAAAGCGCCAAAAATAATTAAGCTTCCAAATTTATTCATCTAATTTAAAATGGCCATCCGCACAGAAGCATTGTACACGGTAGAAAGGGGTTTCCTTACACTAATTCTTGCTGTAAGTGTTGTTTGTTGTCATATCTCTCGCGGTCGTATCAGTGCGGGCAACAGAAGCAAACTTCACCTGCCAATCATAAACAACCCGTCAGCTACATTCATTACAGAGGACACAGGCTGCATCACAACACAGTCGCTGCATCCATGTCAACACCACGACTGCAAAGTATCTGCAGTCTACCTGTGCACGCAAATTAGTCAAACTGGAATTATATTTCATGTGTGTTAAGAAATCGTTATCCTTAGTACTCAACAGAGCACTGCATGTGCGGGGGCCTGACACTAGCACACTAGCAGGGGTTGAAATAACTTCCAGGAAAAGTAATGTCTGCAGGGAATCAGTGCTAACATGAGCAAGCTAGGTTAATTAGCATGCTAGCATCCACCCAAACGCTGAATGTTGTAAAAGGACTTAAATTGCCTGTGGCACATAAACAGACTTACATGAGGGGGGTCAACTTTAAACTTCACACTTAAAACATTTGACCTTTGCAACAGAATATTGTCTTGCGAAACAGAGGTCCATTCAGGGGTGGGGGGTGGGATATGATGCAAGTTCACCAGTTGGGCCAGTTCTAATTACAGCTTGCAAGAGCCAACAGATAGCACATTGTTGCTGTATTTGCTTAGATTTGCATGAGCCTTATTTTTGGCCTGGGACATCAAGACCACATGAAGTCGCCATTGTTCGTAATTGCTGCATTAAACACCTCAGAACATTTAAGTGTAAAGCAGAAACTCCCCTAAGGCGCTCTCCGTGGAACAGAACAGAATTAAAATCCAAGATCATGGAGTCTTACTGACCAAAGAAAGGACTAACTTGGCCACAGAGTGTTAAATCTCCACTACAGAGCAAAATTAGTGACAGCGAGCACCAGCCTTGTCAAAAACTGGGCCATACAAACATTTTTTGTCCTGTGAGACTCTAGAAAATCCAGCGCAGCAGTCATCTCCAAATCTCCAGCATCAGTGGGGATATTGGGGTTTGAATGTAATTACTCTATGACCACTTAGTTCAGGCTGTCACTGCTAAGGTCACATGAATAAGCCTCCATATTTGTCTCTAATCGAGCCACTAATCTGAAAGATCTAAGAGCCTGAATCAATCCTCCATTCTGCCTCTATTGATCTCATCTCCTCCGTCTACCAGTTTCACTCCGGCTTTTCCGTCTCTGTCTCCTCCCCAGCAAGCTCTTTGCAGTAATGGATACTGAAGATGTCAGGCAGATTTAACATTTATTGCTTATTTAAAACGGCCTCTGACCCACACACAATACCCTCCACCACATCCCTGCAGACATGCCGAAAAAAGAGAAAGCAGTGCATCTCAGTGGGTGCAGTTAACATTAAGGGGCTGTCACTCTTATTGTTGCAGTAGCCATGAAATGAACGAGCTTGGCTAATGGCTGCCTTATCTCTGCAGCAGGCTTAATAATGGCTGTTCAAATCCTGCTTCTCCAGGTGGGAGTTATGTCATTTAGCCTCAATATTACACTTAGACCCAACCACAATAACCATATGGTCAGAGCTTAGAGCGAGATACCGCAAGGTTTTCAAAGCCTGGAGGCCTGGACCGATGGATCAAAGTAGGGAAACCTGATTGTAAATGTCTACATGTGTCTGTTGCTCCTGTGTTAGCAATTATGTGCATGCCTATTTATGTGTGTACAGTTACACTCATGTCGCTTCATGCCTTGCCTGCAGTGTTTTCACAGGCAGCTGAAGTGAGTGAAATTACCTTCGTTTTTTCAGCGTGTTCAAATTAATCCAGTTGCACACAATCAAAGTGCAGTGTTTCATTCAAATTTATACAAAAGAAACAGAAATGTTAAAAAAAAAACCCTGGGGGAGGGGGAGTCATCCATGCTACACACTAACAAAATACAGCAGAAGGACGGTGAATGGAGACTCAAGGCAGACCAAGACTGAGTGACAGAGGGAGGGATGCAAGGGTTAAGACTCGGAAAAGGGTAAGAATTGATGTTAAAGAGTGTTTGAGCAGGAGAAGAGGGTGGACAGAGGACAGAAGAGAATAAAGTGGATGGATGGAGATGGAGAGCTCTGTTTGTTTTTCAGAGCTGTGCCATCTGTCAGTGAACAGCATGGACTCCTCTTTCATCCCTCCATCCAAACTGGAGCAGGAGGGCAGGAGCCGAAGCAGAAAATGCTGTGGGTGGGTGCATGTGGGTGGGTGGGTGAGTGTTTGGTGAACTTACACTGCAGCCGTCTGTAATCTATAGTCTCTCTGCACAATAATACGAACAGGGCAATGATATTAGAATACATGAACAGGGCACACTAACTCTCAGTTGTCTCACTTTAAGTATACAGCTCACATGCACACACAGCATACACACACACACACACACACACACACACACACACACACACACACACACACACATACAACACACAGACACACTGATGCAATTCGGAGTGAGAAAACATGTTTAGAAGTACTCAGATTTTTCATAACCAACATATATGTGTATGTGTTTATATAATCAATATAAGTTCAGTTAGTTCAGCCTCAGCAAACAAACACAGCCAGTCTCTGCATCAACTTCAGGATGTTCACGTCCTTAACTCCTAACCTACCAGCGTGTGGATATCACTTTAGTCCATAAGACACTGTAACAGTTTCTAACTATAGTATATATCATGTGTGTATTGTGGTGCTAATAACCTCCCAATGGGATTTTTTTATTTATTCAGTATTTTATTATAGTTTTTATTTCTGTTTTATGCAGAAAGCTTTTATTGGTGACTATGGTTATTAAATGTTCTCAGCACTGGTTTCATGTCTTGGTGTAGTTTTTATTGATTTGAATTTTATGTGGGGTCACCAAAGCAAAACATTACATCTTCATTACTTCCATTTCTATTTCTATTCTACGTGTTACTGTTAATGTCAATTACTTCTATTCCAACATGTCACCAACATCTCTCTGCTGGCATTATTTTATATTTGTTATGTCGCTCTGTCATGCATTGTAATTGTGAATCAGGATTGACTGTTAGTTCTCAATAAGCCTATACACAATATAATGTAATAAATGCACAGGAAGATATAAGTAACTAGTACAAGTTAACAAAGATGAGATAAACATAAACATACAAAGGTATCAAAATATATGCATACATAATGTGTTGAATAATTTGTTAATGAAGATGTAAATACGGGGTTGTGGTGTGGTTAGTAACGTTCAAGTACTGCAAAAGTATAAAATATACAACTCTACTGTGTGTACAGAGACTGATTACATGTTTAGATGTATTGTTATCCTGGTGATTAAATGACTGTAATGTGTCTTTAAACAGCATTAACATCAACAGTGTGAGGAGAAATGCATAAATACAGTTGCCTTTAGAGCTGATGTTTGACTGAAGTTAGTGTCAGAGACGGCTGGGCTAAATTTGACTTCAGGCTTGACAGCGTCTCACAAAAAGACAAATGTTTCATTGCTGAACATCTACTTTTTGTCGCTGATAGTTAAGAATCAGCACTGGACTATCAAAATAAAGTGTTACCAAAAAATGTGAGGAGAAGCAGAGAAGGAGGAGAGAGAGTGGAGGAACGCCTCCACTGACAGAAGGAGAAAGAAGAGAGGAGCAGAGCAGCCATGTTTGTGTTTGAAAACAGTTTCGCTTCATTAGGATGAAAAGGAAAGAAAAGATCAGCGAAGGGAAGAAAATGAATGAGTGAATCAAGATGTGTCCTCCATAAGTCAAAACTACAACCAGATGAGCAGGTCATGAGCCAACCCGCTCCACGTGAAATGATCCCAGTGTCTACTCTGCCCTCTGAGTTCACTGAGGCTTCAAATCAACTGCACGTTTTATTAAACAGATCCGGGGAGAATGGGGATCAATGCACAGAGAGAGCGGTGGATCAGACCAGACGATGACCGGCATGGCCGTGGTCGAGTGTGGTATTTACATGAAGTCTGGGTAAAGCCAAATCACTGCTGCAAAAACATACACTGTAAAACAAAAACATACAGTGCTGCAGTGCTAAATATGAATGTGTCAGCTTCTAGTCTCTGCGATGGTGGATGAGGGACATTCCTCAGTGTTTCATTACTGGTGTTTACATAAAACACAGTCAGTAACAACACCCGTGTACAGCAGCTGTTTTACAGTTTGTATTCATCACGTCAGCAACCTGAGATGGAGGTTTGTCAGATCTACAAGTGACAGTTTACTTCTGCATTCTTACTTTGTTTTGCCTGAAAACACGTTCTCTCTTCCCCCTACACCATCACTTCCTACCATATGTTGACTCAGATCATCCTTTCAAAGAACTCTGTATAATACATAATTATTTGCAGCATTTTATTTTGCCATTGGATGTTTTGCATATTCTTTCTAGGGCTGCAACTAACCAACGACTGATTATTTTGATTACTGATTCATCTGTCCATCACTTTTTAAATAGGCCATGAACCATTTTGTGCCTCAAGTGTCACATAATAATAATCACCATCACAATTTTTACAGAGAAAAAGGTGACTTCTTCTTTTGTCTCTTTTAGTTTTGTCCAACAGTCCAAACCCCAAAGATGCTGAATTTAAAGCTGAATTTGAGCCAGAAACCAGAAAAAAAACTTTTTTTTTTAATCGGTGGATTCCAAAAATTGTTGGCCATTAAGTATCTTAGTATTTCCACCATCTTTGATTAAGCTCAACAAGCTAAGAGTTAAGACAGTGTGAAGAACTAATGATGGGCTTTACTGTGCCTCTTTAAAACAATATTTCCAAAGCAAAACCAGAACATGTCGTCTCTTTCTCGACTTTCTGCAGCTGTGACTCGCAGCAGATTTTCTTGTTGTGGGTTGAGTTTGTTTTGGTGATTCTGTGCTACTGAGCTGTGTCTAAACAAGGCCTCCGCTCTTCATCGCCCCTCATCTATGCTGCGCGATTGCTCACCTCCTCGCTGTCTGGATCACAACTCACATCAAAGGCCTGCTCAGCGCACCAATCCGTGCCCCGTGCTGGCTGATAAAGCAACACCTCATCCGTAACTTCAACCACATCCCTCACTTCTGTGCAATCTTGCTATCGGCTCGAAACCAGCCTATACTTGTACGGCTGGGGCTTATTTTCAAGAACACAAAACAAAAACCGCAGACGAGTGCTGGAAGGTGGAAAGTGACGGCAGGAGAGAGAAGGTGAGTGCGTAACTTTGCTGTCTGTCTGTGACAAGAAGAGATCCGGTTACATGCTTGAACTACTGTCTGGACAAATGAGGAGCATTCAAGACCCCTCCCAAATATTGCTGATTAAATAACGAAGCCATGATAATCGAAGCAGCATTGCTGTTTATGAAATGTAACTCACAGGCTGGTCCACCACAGGGGCTGTCATCCCGCCCCCCTAAATCATTCCCAAACAGTCTGCCTGACTTTTGCACCCCATACCAAATGCAGAGAAGGAAAAGGGGAAGGAGAAAAATAAATAAATCCTCAATTTTAATGGCTCATTTCCGTGGGACACTACCCTGAAGCATCGGGCCTGACATCAGTAAAGAGACAACCCCTCAACCCCAATCCTCAATTAAATCTTCCCGTCCACACACACTGTGAGCACGCAGAAGAGTCGGGGTATGTCTAATCTGATTTTTCAGTTTGGTCCTCCTCTCCAGAGAGCAGACAGACAGTTGGACCCACTGGTGGCATGATTACTTATTTATATGCTTGCTCGTGTTTGTTTGTTTGTTTGTGTCCGGGCAAATTGGCTGTAAGAGTATACAAACTGAGTTTCTTGGAACATACAAAAAGAGATAAGAAGTGTGTGAGTAATGGTTCATTTGTAAAAGTAGTATTTTCCAAACTTTTGTTTTTGCCAATATAAATGATGCTGTTGGTGAATACAGGGATGCATGACTGAGGAGTTTGAAAAACATTTTGCTTGTTTGTTTGTTAACTGATCACAATTATGGAAAACTAAAGATAAAAAAAATAATAGAGCAGCAAAGGAAAAAAGGAGGGAATAAACAACAGATTCACAGAAATAAATGAGCCATTGCCATGTTTAGATATTCAGGAGAAAATGTGAGCTGATCGAGCTCAGTGAAACAGATTTTAACACTGTCATCTCATCTTTTTAAAAAGATAAGAACTAGAGAAAAAATGCTCAATGCCATTTCCAAAACGTAATGATAGCTGAGGAAAAGCACTGCTGTATTTCAAAATAAACCTCTGTGATAATTTGATAATGATTTCATAACTGTGAGATTAAATTTCTAGATATTTTAGGTTATCTCACTGTATCATCTGCTGAAGCTGACTTTGCTGCTGACGTGGGCTTAAAGTCCACTGAAACATTATACATGTGATGCTGGAGTGTACCGACAAACCTGACCTCATACAGCTGCCAAAATATCAAATATCGCAAATTACTTTATCACTAGCATTTATAAGCAGTTAAACATTAATAAATGCTTCATAACACGATGTAGTGTCATTGTAAGCAGTGCTACTGAAAATTTGAAAGGTCCAGCGTGTGTGGATTTTAGGGGATCTATGGGCAGAAATGCAATATAATATTCATAAGTATGTTTTCTTTAGTGTATAATCACTTGAAAATAAGAATCATTGTGTTTTTGTTACCTTAGAATGAGCTCTTTACGTGCAGCGGGAGCAACCATAGAGTCCGCCATATTGCACCGCCATGTTTGTCTGTTCTGGTCTACAGTAGCCCAGAACAGACAAACCAAACACTGGATCTAATGAGGGCCTTTCCGCGGCCTTTCCAAGCTCTACATCTCTTCTTTATGATAAAAAAACACACATTTTTAAACCTGCCTGTGAATGACTTGTGAATAAACAGTTAATAAATGTTTGATGACACGCTGTAAGAATCTGTTCACGTGTGAAATCATGTACCGTAAATATGACTAAAGCGATATTGTGTTATCAGCCGTTCACTGTTTATTTATCAGTTATGGATGATTAATAGGTACTAATGGGTTGTAGCTGTTGAAAAGTAAATTACTGAACCTGAACACATTTGTATATCTGCTTACAACTACATGACAATGTGTCCTAAATCCTTATTAGGTGTTAATATACGGCTCATAAATGCTAAATATGGGGGGTTAAAGTAAATAATCAGCAGAAAAGTAGATACATATCTTAAATACATGATAATTTCACCCCATGTGTCATACAACCCGTGTGTGCTGAAACGTCATAAACGGGCACATTTGATGCTTCGAGACACAGATGTGGAATCAGATGAAGAAAGAAGAGAGCTGGATATTTTGTTCTGCGCTATCAGTCACTGTATCTGCCGTTCAGTGTCACTCTCCAATGACCTCTGCTCCTCTGTTGTCTCCACGCCGCCGTGCGCCTCCTCGCAATGATGTTATGTACACACACCTGATGATTACTATGCAGCGATGAAAGCAGGGAAAAGAGGAGCGAGGGGCAGGAGGAAAACAGAGGGGGAGAAAGGCCTGATGGGAATCTTTTCGGGACAGTAAACACTGCATGAATTAACCTATCAGAGCGCTGACAACATGAGGCGTGACCAGGAAACAAATGAGGAGAGAGAATATGCAATAGTCTATATATAACAATAACACGCTGCCCATAAAAACAGGATCAGGGACGGTCGAGCTTTTGAGGATTATTGGTTTAATTCATGTGATATATTGCTAGTATTACAGATATTACGCAAGTCAGAGATATATTGTTTTACAGAATGCTTATGCATGCATGTGTGTATAAGTGTGTAGTGCGTACTCAATGTCAATCAAGACAGTTTCTAATTAAGAGTTGCTGTGCAAGGTTAGCGATTGTTGCCAAGGAAGGAAATCACTATCAGCGTCCCATTTTCATATGAATGAGCTCTTTTAATTAGACTGAACAGCTAATGAGAGCCTATATCAAAATAATAGAATGTTTTACCAGCTATGTAAGAAGTGAACAAAAAAAAAAAAAAAACAGCAGATGATGACATATAGGACGAAAAGGAGCTGAAGAGAGGAACAAATAGAGCGAAAGGCAGGGAGATTAACTGGTTCTGAGCAGAAAACAGATATCTGTTGTCTTTGAACCTGTAATGTTATTTCTGCGCTGACAGAAGTTGAAAGAATCCGGAGGCCGAGATTGAGTCAGACTTTGGTGCACAAAAGGAACGAGAGAGAATAAAATGTCGACTTGCATGTTGTAAGTCTGGTGTGTGTGTGTGTGTGTGTGTGTGTGTGTGTGTGTGTGTGTGTGTGTGTCTGAGAGAGAAAGAAGCAGGAAGGGAGATCTCAGATGAAAAGCAAAGAAGAAAAAACTCTCCTCCATTGTTGGAGTCTGTGTGTTCGTGCGTGCGGCTGTCGAGCGTGCACGCATACTTGTGTGCCTGCTATAATTTCTCCATTTGAAGGTTAATTAACGCTTGAAGTAAAAGCTACAGGACTGCAAATCAAAGACAGTAAACAGTCTTCCAGCCGCCTCAGGGGATTATTAGAAAAATAAATGAAAGCTGCGTAAAACAATTAAAATATTTGAAATGTGAACTTTGAGGAGCAGTTTTCCCTCCGCTTTCCTTTGATAACACTAAAATGATCAAGGACAAGTGAAATAAACTTGGAGCTAAAGTGTGTGAGCATAAGACAGTAGTGTGGACGCTGCCACAGGAATGCATTAATGACAACCGATGTATTAAAACAAAAGCGTTTGGAGAGGGTTTCCATGAGGAACTGGACAATCTCTGCAAAGTACAGGAAATGTAAACTTCATTTCAAATATAGAACATGACAATATAATAAACATATTAGGCTGTAGGTTCGGCACTCTGAATCTGCCACTTCAAACAGAAAACAAGAAGCCAGTGGGCAGGCAACAAACAAAGGACACAGAAATGCACTTTAGGCTCCCTGAAAGAAGTGCGTGGTGTCAGTGGTTGGGAGGGCAGTACATATATGTTTGATTTGGGGCTGTGCCGTGTGCATGTCAACACCCCCAATCTGGCAAACCAGAGGGATATGAGCTAATTAAGGAGGAAGACAACCGAAGGGGCAAAACAGAGGGAAGAAATCAAATTAAAGGCGGGGGGTTGGGTGGGGATTAGTGAGAGAAGAAGTACTTTCTACTTTTCCTACTTTAGCTGAAACATTTGGAAAGAAAGGGAACAAGACAAAGTGGGGCAGCGAGCAGGGAATGAAGAGTTCGAGAGACAGATAAAGAGGGCTTTTGCTAAAAACTGATTTGGAAGTTATTTCAAACCACATTTGCATCAAATGAACTCCCCCTTCCCTGTTTTTATATGTTCCTTTTGTCAAACTGTCCACTTCTTCTTGTCGTTTTCTCTGTCTTTGTCCGTCTTTGCATGTCCTTTTACTTCTCTCCGAGGAGCTGTCCCTGTCCCAGCCCCGGAGCTCGTATCTGATGGGCAGCGAGCCACTGTTTTCATAAACACAGTTTTTGGAGGGCTAGCATACATACATAAACAGCAGCACCACAGGCTGCAGTGTCAGATCTCCTCTAAACCTCCGTCACTCACTCTGCTCTTCTAAAAGCCCCATCAGGCAGTGTTTGGGCCAGCCTGACAGTGCCGGGCTTTCAGATGGGTCCCAGACAGAACCAGAGCCATATCTGGGTCCCCCTGCAGACGCTGAGCCCCCCAGCCCGTCAGAACCCCACTGTCCCTGCCTGTCAGTCCAGGATTAACTCTGTATACACACTGGGCCATTACAGTACACACAGCGTAGACCTCAGGGCACAATAAATATCCTTTAATCTGATAACCTTGTGTTTGCTTAAAAAAGAAAGTTATTCAGAGGTTTTTGTGGGTTTAAAATTGTATGTTAGCATATTACTCTGTGAAGAACCTCTAAATCTGTAAACAGTTTCTCCTCTGATCATTAAAGAACCATTTGTGGTTTCCTAAAGCTGAGATCCTGAGGTTCTTAAGTGTGCTTTTGGTTTTCTGTGGCACCAAAACCTTTGCATGGCACTGCAACAGCTGTCCCATCAGAATACATTTCAAAAATCTCTCCACGGTCATGACAATAGCAGCCAAGCCACGCAGTCTCCGAGGATAGAACTGTTGTCAGACCACTTGTGCAACAGTGCGGGTTTTAAAAATCATTCAAAGCTGCTATTATCAATATTTCTACATTCACAACGGGTCAAACCTGTATGTCAAAGGGTCGCATGTAATGATAGATAATTATCACTCAACCCCTCCTGTAGGCTCTATGGAGCATTTTACCGTCTATGACCGTCGCTTTCACAGTAGCAAATGTTTTCAGCAAAAAAGCTCTTAAAGCGCACTGTACAATATCTAATCCAGGACACAAAGTTAATCATCATCATCATCAATCATAGTGGAGCATTAGCAGCTAAAGAGACTGCTATTTGCCTTAGGAGGCGGTAGAGACCAAAAACAGAGCTAAAAGAAGACCGATCGTATATTTGACTTGAATGAATGCTATCATGTATGTTGCTTTGTGTCTTGATGTGTAAATAACTTTTTGCTAAGAAGTTCTTCATCAACTTAATGGTAAAAATATATCAATGTTGTGTTAACAGCATGTTTATGCTGCCCCCAAGTGGCCAAAAAAACATGCAAGGTAGGTTTACTAAAAAATAATAAAATAATCGAATAATAAAAATTACTTCACCAGCATGGTGAAGAATTGTCTTAGATTTAGGCAGCAGGACACGTGCTCCTGTAACAACATTAACAACATTATTACAACATTATTAACAACATTTCTACGCATTAAGATTAACTTGCAGCTACAAACACTGTGAAAGAGAGAAACTTCTTACATAACAAAACATGTTCTTACAAAATATAATGCACTGTTATAAATCAAACTGTCAAACAGTGTGTGATTAAAATGGGCAACACCTCCATCAGTGAAATACTACTAATACATTAATGCACATGGAGTACATTTAGTTTTGACTTGATCATTTTGTTAATAATGCTTTCAGTTAAGTAGCATTTTGAATACAAGATTTTTTGTTTTTAACAGAGTATTTTTACAACATAGTATCACTACTTTTGCTTAAGTACTGTCAGTGATCAGAAAACTTGCTCCACCACTGAACAGCTACGTGTCAGTGGCCACTTTAGTCATTACATTTAACTAGGAATAAACAGTCATAATAAAACACCTGTGTCAAACATTTCTCACAGGTTTTCACTGCTTTCACAGCAAAAAAAAAAAAATCACACTGTGATGCTGTTAAATACTCCTTTTTTCTGAGATAATTCATAGTTCAGACAAGTTTATGTTTGACACTTTGACACGAACATGATACTGTTGGCACAACTCTAATAGATGAAATAATTCACTAAACATATTTTAGACTCAGTGGATTCAGAAAGCTGCACGACTCATAAGGGATGAGTTAGGGCTGGTTTCTTTGTTTAGGACGATGTATGTATGTTTGGTGACTAATCTAAACATAACATCTACCTCTGGGTTGCAGCAGACCAAACAGACTCCCCAAGGCTCCCTGCAGACATTTCATTAGATTGTAAAACAAGCATGAAAATCCAAGAATAGTTGACATCTCTTTGACATCTTTTACAAGGTTATCCAGAGTGGAAGTGACTTTTCACATGACCCTACACATCACATGACCCCACCAGCAGCAGTTTTAATTGAAGTGGACCCCCAGTTTTAAGCGCTCCTCCCTGCAGCATGAAGTCCCCTCAGTAGTAACACAACGCTCGAAAGGGAACAGCTTCAGGCCTTTCCTTCAAATTCATTACTGTGTTGGTTTAACATAATTACTGGGAACATTTTTGAGCCTGCACAGGACCTCAACCCAAAACCTAGTAGTTTAATAATAGTTAAGGCTCCATGAGCTGAAATGTTGCCTGACAAAAACTCAGATTAAGAGAGAAAAGCAAAGTTGTTTTGGGAAAAATAGACTTTTGATGGACTTAAATGAAGTCAGCAGGTAATAAATGACAGTGTGTCTTGTATGCTGCCAGGGACGTACTTTTCTGCTTATTTTTGTTTTTATCATTCATTCATTCTTTCATTTCATCATCATTTTAGCCCTGAGTATTTTTTTCAAAACAGTGGCAAGCCGTTCATAAACACAGTCACGTCAGCTCACAAAACCAACAGACTGATTAGAGCCCACCTGACGCTGAACTTTAAATAAAATAAACTGACATTATTTCAAACATGAAAAAACAAACAAAACACCCCTATAATGCTATAGTGTCTTATGTCTATTTATAGCATATGAGGACAAAAAATGACAGTTACAGCATAATTTAACCAAATGGCTTTCTGTCTCTCTTTTCTGGAGTGACGCAGTTTTAACTGTTTTTAGCTGTGATTTGTTGTTGTTTATTTCTTAATTATTTTGAATAATGCAGAAAGGCTCCTCCATCTTTTTCTCTGAACCATCTCAGCTTCCTCACCGCTTTCACTCGTCACCTCAATCTCAACAGTCACAACTGTCCAGATCGTGCTTTCTTATATCTCTGCCCCCCAACCCCCATCTGTATGCGAAGGTGAGCAACAGACAACGTGACGTCGGCAGCCGCACAGACTATTGGCTGGCATTTTTCAAGGTGACGCGGCAGGTGACCTCTGACCCGAACAACCGGACTCTGCTGAGCTCAGCAGTAACGATCGACTGTTATTCTTCAGCCTCCAGCCTCTGCCTTTAACTGACTGTCCCCTCGTCCTGAAGTGATGAGGAGGGAGACGAGAGGATGACAGCGGCAGTAAAAACAGACAGTTGTTTGTGTTGTGTTGTGTGTGCATCAGGCTATGGAAGCAGTATATCAATACATTGCTTTATTGAGGTGCCAGCACTGATTTGCATGCTTTTTTTTTTTCCTCTCTGCACAAATGAGACAGGAATAGATATGCAAACAACTCAGTGGTGATGGGAGAACAATGGTTTTCTTGAGGGTGTTTCTGTCATTAGGGTGGGCTGCTTGCTCCTTGCAACAATTCTGTGGACATGTCAGCCAATGAGCCTCTTTAATTTGCAAAGAAAATACAGAATTTGGATTTGGTAGCGGATTGCAGAATTCCCAGCCTTTTCTTAAACTGAGTGACACAGAAAAATGGAATTACATTGATTAAGAAATGTTTACTGTGGCCATTCAGAACTTAATTTGGAATTTAAATAGTCAGATTAAAACTAATCTTAATAATAAAATACAGAGCAACAGACAGGTGCAGGTGATCCTGAACGGACCGGGATCATAAAGATCACTGGTCTCGTCTTTTGTCCTCATCATTTTATAATACTCATCCCATTGAGTTAAACAGGAGGTTAATTATTTTCCTCCTTTTCAGTCTCATTTATGCTACTTGCAGTCTGCTTTTTAAGTACTCGTTGAGGGTTACATGATTGTTGACATTTATCTACCCCTGATATATGCTGCAAAACAAAAGCTGAGAAAAAAAAAACTCTATAAATGTCTAATCTGGTGTCCTTGCAATTAAATTAAGATGATGCACTGAAAATTCTTCAAGTTGTTTCATAGCAGCTTTGGAGAAACAGGTAACGTCATACACTTTTTAGGCACTAATACTTTGCTTTTGAAACCTTGTACCTCTAAACCACTTCTTTTTTTTTTTTTATCCTGCTTTTATTCACGGATGCCTGATTTGCTACTTTGCGTATATTATTAACAAAAAAACACTAAGACTGAAAGAAAATGATGTATTGCTAATACATCAGTAATGATGAAGATAGTTTTACAATATTAATGAAACACTGAAAAGAGGCCATTCTTAATAATGAGAGATAGTGTCTGGTACGTTTTTAGAGCACATAATCCTGTGCGTTTAATTCAGTCAGAAAATGACTTGCTATAAAGTATTTTTTCATTAAGTTGATCTTAATTCATCTTTCATTAGCAGAATTTGCAAATAATGCCAAAGATACATTATACTACAACTATTTTAGTACCAGTGAATTCTGACCATACAGCTCAACAATGTCGGCTCACACAAGCTTACATCAAAAACAAAAAAACAACTAGAAGGACTTCACACAGCTGACGGGGGGATGGGAGATAAGCTGCACCGGAAATGGAGAAGTCGACTGAAAGAGGCTGCGGTGGTATTAATTAAACAATGCCCATTTTAATCATAGCTAATTATATTTGCAGGCGAGGGTTGAGAGGAGTGAAGGGGGCTGAGGGTGATTCTATCAGTGTCCCTGCTCATTAGGACAGTGGAGCTGTCTCATACAGCTCCTGTCATCAAATAATCACCAATAAACATCATCTCTATCAGAGGAGGGCGATACTGTTAAAACAGCCATTCTATAGGAGAGGTTGAGGTAAAAACCAACACCAGCACCTGAATGGAGCTGCCTGGGTATCAAGCACAGAGAAACGCGGGTAAAAAAAAAAAAAAAAAAAGTGCCTCTGGAGCTGCTTTCGAGCAAAGAAAACGCACTGTCAGACAATAAAGACCGGAAGATAATAGTCTGAAGTAAGCTAGGAATTTATTTGAGCAAAAGAGAGCACATTGGCAGCCTAACCACCTCCCCACTGGTTAAATTGTTAATTAATGTGGCACCCATTTATCAGTCAAATGGCTGCTAATTAGTCTTTTCAATCTCCTCTGCCTTGAACCACATTTTAAACTCTTTTCTTGCCCTCCTCCGCTGCCTCGTCAATAATCCAGCCAGCAGTCTTCCCTCTGCTTCTTTCTCTTACACGGCTGCCTGTTATCTCTGCTGATTCTTCATCTATAAACATTGAGAAGCTCAGATGTTGACCCTCAGCTCCTGGCTGACCTGGAGGTCATCGGCAAAAAGGACAGAGGTTCTAAAGGGAAATCATTAAGGCTGTATGTTATCTCTATGGAGGGAGAGGAGAGATTTAAATAGAGGAAAATATTGGGAGTCTTATGGGAGATGGGAGGTCAGAACATGAGCACTGGGCCTCGGATGCAGGCCAAAATGAACCAGAAAAACAGGAGGTGTGACCGCTCTCCCACATCAGGTGTCTATCTCTTGTCCTGGCCTGGTGACGGCGTGTGTGATGAGCTGAGGTGAGAACACACTCCCAGCTGCAGTCCCACAGCCTCCCTGGCTGTTTCCTCCTGCCACAATCAGCTACAGCTCTAAAAGCGGATTATGCAGTTCGCCCAAAAACCTCCTCACCTAAGCTCAGAAAGGGACAGCGGTGTCTCTCTTTCTCTCTCTCTCGCACAACAGGATTAGCATGCGTGTTAAAACATAGTGGGGGAAACGCAGTGCACCCAGGCTCCAGCGTCTGTATCAATGAAACGCAAGAGGATCTTTATCAAGACGAGGACGAAAACAGTCATCCTCTAACAAGACACACGGGCAAATTGATTTAGTGTTTAGAGTTAAGGCATAATGCATTTTATTTTTTCAATTAAGCTGTAATGGCAGATGGCTAATTTGTATATTAGTGTGTATGCATTTTTTTTATTCTTTAGAGGATTACATGCAGATGAAGATACAGCTGAGATATTAGATATGGACATGGATGGAATATGTGCATCGTCCTGCTCCGCCTGTGAAATTATGACATTAAAGGAAATGTTTAGGACCTTAAAAGATGATTCCCATTACTCTCTCATGATGAGACATCAGGCCAGTAATGGACAGAGAAAAAGGTTTTCAATAAAAAATAGAATGGATGGAGAATGAAAGAGGGGGTGGAGCGAGAAAGAGAAATTGGAGAGACACAGGAGTAAAAAGCGACAGAGGGTTTTTTTTTTTTTTCCTGTCTGGTTTTCTATAAGAGGAACGAGGGGAGATAAGACTAAAAGGACTGTCACTCAGAGGAACAATCCTTCCAGTGTCCCCTCTTGCTCCTGCTGCTCCTCCCTCCTCCCTCTCTCTCTCTCTCCAATTTCCACAGATTCCTGCTGAGATAGAGTTGCTGTTCACAGGGACAGTATGCTGACATCATCCGCTACATACTGAGTGTCCTGCACTCTCACTGCCCCGCCCCACAACACCCACACTGTGACAGGACAGGCAAACACACAGAGACACAATCCCCCCCCCACAGATCTCTGTGACTGCCTGATCAATCACCTACAATATCGATAATAACAGTTACATTTGTTTTGCTTGTTTTCTCATTCAAACATGGAACATTTGACATCATCTTCATCTTCATCATCATTTTACATCTCACATTTCTTCATCTACTGTTTACAGTGATAAGGTTCACCTCTTAAGACTCCAATATATGACTTTTTCAATCCAAACGGTACATTTAAAACCTACTCAAACTACTCAAAAATAGCATACATAAAAGATTAGCCAGCGATCCCTTTTCTAAATCTCTAAATCTCACACCGTGTATTGATCATGTTTTTGCAGAGCGGTGTAATACGATTCAGCAGGCAGTTTCATACCGCATGCCACAGTAGTAGGTACACTTGTTATGGATATTAGTTACAGCTGGGATTGTATATGTATCAAATTGTTTCTGCACAGAGTGTGACATCAGGAAAACGTTTGAAGAGAATTATAAGGTAAAATGTGCCCAATATGCTGCACAATGCAGATGATAGCAGAACAAACCAGCCACAGAGAGCCGCAGGTTGGACACACATTTAAGTTTAGGGTTCAGTTTGTACAACCCGCAGAGACAAAGTGTTCTTCAGCCCACATCATTTACCTGTGCAATGATCCAAACAGGTGTTTTTGGAGCATTCCACATCATTCCCAGTCTTTCGTTGCTCCTGTCCCAACATGTTTGAAACGTGTTGTTGCATCAAATTCAGAATAAGCAGATATTTACAAAAAAAATCAATGCTGATGAGGTCAAACATTAAATATATTGTCTTTGTACCGTTTTCAATTGAGATTACGTCAAAAAGGTTATCATGGTTATCACGGCAAGTTATCACGTTTCATTTATCTTTTAAAAAACAAACTTTTTGGGGGTTGTAATGATCTATGCAGCAGCAGGTAGCACACATACAAACTGCAGCTAGCATGGGCAGCACATCATACTGTGTTTATGCAAAGAAAATACAATCCAAAAACATTGGTTTTGTATAATTTACTGAGGAATTCAGCTTGTTCCACAAATAATTTTGTGGACACAGCTATTGAATCAATGCTATTATATTGTTAATGTATGCATCAAGATCATTACCAACAATCTAACAGAAAATAAGAGTCAGAAAGAGAGTTTCAGCATAGGTTTGCTTTATTTGTCTTTGTGAAAAGATCAGTGTTCAGTTCAACTCAAGCATCCTCTGGTGTAACTGCTATTCTGGGTAAAATGCAGCTCTACAAACTGCCATTAAAGTAAATCAAAGGAAAATATTGAAATATGAACAAAATACTTTTGAAATCACACAGCAACTGCCAGTGAATCCAAGCCTAAAACATAACACAGCCTTTATGCCAGCAGACAGTGAGAGCAGAGGCCCGAGCAAACCTGTGAGTGCAGTATTTCTATAATGCTTGCTAATGTGTTTATGCCAATTAAGGCTCAACTGAATTAGAAACATAATAAAAAAAAAAGTTTGCTGCAAGTCAAAAGAACTGATTAGGAAGGAAAAAAAGTACTGATTTATTTTATATAACTCAAATGCATCAGAAGCAGAAGAGACCCTTCCACCCTTGTGATGATGCGAACTGGATTAAGTCCATCTCCATACAGAGAGATAAAACAATCACTGTTTCACATGCGTTCAGCATTCCACAATCACTGCATTTCAGCAGACTCCATCCCCAGAAAAAGACGCAGACAGGAGAAGTTATCATTCCCCTGAAACAGAGGCCACTATTCCTCTGAATCTGCCCGTCTGAAGCACAGTGACACAGTGTCAGGCCGAGACGGTCAAGACTGAACCATCTTTTTATGGGGATCAAAGACATACCGTTTGAAATGTAAGTGAATGCTAACAGGCTGAGAATCTGTTTTGGGCTCCTCTTCGCTTGCCGGTCCGCCTTTACCTCCACCCTTGCCTTTCTTCTTAGAGGTGGAGGATAACAACTGCTTGGTTTCTGGGCAAAGACCCTCTGAAGAA
This sequence comes from Chaetodon auriga, assembly GCF_051107435.1. Classification (NCBI taxonomy): domain Eukaryota; kingdom Metazoa; phylum Chordata; class Actinopteri; order Chaetodontiformes; family Chaetodontidae; genus Chaetodon; species Chaetodon auriga. The sequence goes on along the minus strand of NC_135075.1, from coordinate 15,242,633 downwards.
AAGATAAACAGGCAGGTCAAGGTAAAAAGGCTGATTATCTGTGGTTAAAAAAAACAAACAAACAACTGAGAAACATTGTATAAACACATCCCCTTAAGTAATAACCCTAAATCCTACTGTCCCCGTATGTGCGGTACTTAGGTAAACTTAATCATCTCAGTGTAGGTGTATCTGATGCTTGATAGAGATCTTCTCTTCCCTGTTATGTGTGCAGGAGGTGCCGTATCAGTGCTTCTGTGTGCTGACCTCGAGATCAACCGATGCCTTCATCCTCCTGATGTAACTGATGAAAATGCGCAGAGAACCAGGTCTCAGTTGCTGCGTGAGTCTCTGCATTAGTCTGGCTCATCCTGACTCTCCAGAATCAGGTCGCCTCTATCCGCTCATACATAACTCTTCGACTGGGCCTCGTTCTCAGCCACACCGAGCCGTGTTACCGGTGAACGCTGAGCTCCTGTTCGACGCACCTCATGCATGCACTGCACATTCTTTGATGCCATTCAGTGTGTTTCTGTATGCGTGTGTTCTCCAGGACAGAAACTGGCTGCTTGTTTGCTGTTTTGCACACGGATGGTAAGAAATGTTCTGGGTTCATTGCTTTACACGCAGGCTGTCTGACCTCACATACAAAACGGCGCCAGCATTCTTCTTGTTATCATTATGCCAATGTGAGGGTTGTTATGGTTGCAGCGCAGCCAGAAATCTCTTCTTCTTATCTACCATCAGCTGAAAATGTCGGTTTACCGCCACAAAGCACACTCACACACCCAGACTTAAATGATTTGTGTTCACATACAAGAGACACGTACGAATTGCACTTATACACGCTGGTCCGCAAATATATTTTTAGGTATTTGTGTGTAAAAAAAAAATAAATATTACATCTACTATATAGAAAAATGCTGCACAGACTTGAGGGGAAATGTCACCATCACTGAAGCCTCGGAATCTAGATAAGTTCATGTGAAACATTAGGGACATGACTACTGGCACATTCGTCATCATAATGAGAATAATAATTGATTGCTGCCCTTGAAAGAATGCAGGTATGAGCAGTAGGTATGAACAGAAAAACATAAACGAGTGACGTCTGCATGAGAGTAGACAACTCTCTGTCATCGTCTTATGCATGTGTCCTTAAGGAAAGGCAGAATAGGAAAGAGGGGGGAACTCAAAGGAAATAGCCAAGTCATGATTACTCATCATGTGAAGAGGAAAAACACCTCTTTACTCACTGTTGTATGAAGTGTTCCCGGTTTTATATACAACTGGAATAAAACTACTTCAGACAGTTGCAACATGTACTTTTGTGCCATCGTGGAAATGGAAAGCTTTCAAACGACTAAACTTCCAGAAAGACAAACTTCAGAGTTAAAATGTCAGCAGTTAAGAATAAATACACTTAGACCTGCCATGACATTGGTGCTAGTGTATTGATAAAGTATTGGAAGACATATGGCCGTATAAAGTATTTGACCTACCCCTTATCAGCAGAATAGTGCCATCTTTGTCCTAATGCCCACAGGGACTCTCACATGAACACAGCTGGAAGTCTGCGTTATGTTCATACATGAAGATGTGTGTGTGTCAGTGTGTCTGAGGCTTTTGAGTATATGCAAGTGTGAGGCAGCGAAGAGGATGTAGGTGAGGTTCTCTTTCTAAATGTTTTTGTTTTCTCTTCCCTCCCGGTGTGGAGCAGTGGGTTCGGAGCAACAGAAGGTAAAATAAACACAGAGCAGACTTCCCCCGGAACACAGGCAATCCCCAGAGGAATCCCGGGAATGTGGCTCAGGATGTCGGGCCTACCACTCTTACCGCATCCTGAAAACTGTCCGCTGAGCCCCAGAATCCGAGGAAAGATGGAAAAAGGGTGTGTGTGTGTGTATTGATGAAGAGGGGGACTTGTCGATGCTGTCAGACTGAGCAACCACGATGATGATAAGTGTGTAGTGTCGTAAAGAGCAACAGCGTACAGGTGTGACACAGGTGATAAAGCAAACTGTTTTGCCTCACTTCAGGTCATCCTTACCTTGTACCCGAATCTTGAACTTGCCGCTCTGTCCGAAGCCACCCTCGATAACGCCAGTCTCCCCTGTCGACAGCACGACCTTCAACCCAACAAAGAGCTGGAGGTTGGTCTCCTTCTTGAACAGGTTGCGGCCAATCACAGTATACTCGTCAGTCACCTGAGCACAAGATAGAGGGAAAGAGCCTTATGAGCGGCAGCACTCATGACAGACATGAAAGCTTAAAATGTGAAAAACGTGATCAGAAGAACTCAAATGGTGTACAAGCATGTGATCCAATTATGTGAGAAAATGTCAGGACGTGTTTCAGTGTGACCTCCTGTTTCCTTCCTCTGGTGTCTAGATCTTGTGCTTTGCCATGATTTCACTCATTATCATGACGGCATGAGGAAGAAGAGCTGATGATCTGCCCTGGGCCCTCACAAACTGCACCACTTGCCGTCAGACACATTCTTCGAGGCTCGCCGCCTGGCTGTCTCGCTCTCTTTCTTTCATCCTCCTGCACATTTTATGCTATATTTGTTTGTATTTCTTTCTTATCATCCATCACTAAGTCGATCTTAACCCGGCACTAATCTGATAACAGGAGGGCACCGCTCTGTCTCCAACTCCAGCTCTGCCTCTCTCTTCTGCCTAACCCTCATTCATTCTTGAACATTTGACCCTGACGTCCCTCAAGCGTGACTGATGCGCTGATAAAAAAAAAATACAGTTGCTGTACACGTCTGGCAGACCGCATGAATTGTGACTGGACGAGGCCGTCATATCTCAACAATGCCAGTAATGTGTTCTTTTGCAAAAAAGGAATTCTTAAGTCTTGAAGCATAACTGCTTCTTTCTGGGAGGCAGATGAATGACAAATACAGAGTCACATGACCATGGTCTGACCTCATGCACACGCTGGCCTACTCCTGAGTCAGTGACTGGAGCTGTCAACAGCCTGAGGTGCTAACAGCAGGAAACTAGTTCACACACTTGACCCCTGATCTAAATCTGACCCTGCACGAGTGTGCACAAAGAGGGAAACTTAACTGTACAGCACACAATGACAAGAGTCATAACATATTCAGTGCGCCCACACATGAAAACACAAACAGTGTGAGGTCGGTGGATGTCTTTTTGAAAAATTGTCGAATCAGATGTTAAAATCAACAAGAAAAGAAGAGAATTAGATATGGATCACTACAAACTGGAGCTCAGGATTTAGGACACAACTTAACAGCAATAATACAAATAACATTAATCAAAATGGCATGTGTGTGAGAGAGAGAGGAGCAGGGTGAGAGAGAGAAAGATGCTGAGCCACAGAGGTGAAGGTGAACTCACACAGACATGTGGGTATTCCTGTGCCACTCAGGTGTGTCCAAACAGTGTCAGCCTCTGACAACTAGACAGGGCTAGTGGCGTCAGGCGGCCACCCACGCACACCTCTGTGTCACAGCACATGCTAAGGCATGCGCACCCACCCATGCCTTTAACACGACTCACCCGGGCTGCATATGCATACTTGTTTGTGTGTACGTGTCTGTTTACAACTATACAATAGGGGCTCTGTCTGAGAGGCACGCTCCAGTGCCACCAGCAATGACAAACATCCAAAGAAGGACCAGAGCCAGAGGATGGAGTACAACGTGTCAGGGAGGGCAGAGGAGCAGGGACAACACTCAAGGTTAGGCAGGAGGATGACAGTCGGAAAAACACTGATAAACTGTGGAGCGTACACTCACCCTCTCCACCTGTCCCTCCTTGTGTTTCGTCTTGTAGATGCGCAGACGAGGCAGGGCAGTCTCAGCATAGCCTTTATCTTCAAACCCCTGCAGCAGACGGCCTTGGAAGGCCAACCGGCATGCATTGGCGTGGATGTCTGTGTCCAGCTTGGAGCCAATCACCAGGCAGAGTGAGGGGCATGTGACTGGCCGCTCAAACTCCAATAAGGCCCATTGCTCTGGGTCAGGTCCTGAACTCGCCTCTCCTTGACCAGTGGCATATTCATCCTGGTAGAAGTACTCCCTTTCGAAGGTGAAGGGTGTTTGGAGCGAGCAGGGCTGTGGTTTAAAGTCTGAAGGAGGCTCTGAGGCACCCAAAGGTGGCAGGCCAAAGAAGGTGACCTTCGCCATGACTGTCTCATGTCCCACAGTGATGTGGAACTTGGCACGAGTGGCAAGAGAGCCCTTGAAGTAGCCTATCTTCCTCACAGAGATGACAGCTGCGTAGAGGGTGCGTAGGGACCCTGGGGTGCACACAACACCCCGCTCTAACAGTTTAGGGTCAAACTGTGTCACACACACACCCACACGATCCCCCTGCATGGCCCCAGAGACTGGCTTCCGAAACATCTGCACCGACTTTATCTTCTTGGTCACCTGAAGTCAGAGAGCATAGAGATCCAATAAACAACAAAGATTTCTAACATTTAATCTATCTAATTTAACATGAGCAGAATGGATTCAGAACAGAATTCACAAGGAAAAGCTAAAAGTACACAAATTGTTGCTGCTAAACATTTTGTAGCTCACAATGCTTTAGCCATGCATGTTTAAATGTGTGTTGCTTTGTTTTCTTTTAACCATTTTCAAATACTTCTTCAGGTTCAACTTAAATTTACATTTAAACCATTGAAACTAAATACCGACTACAGAATGCGATTAAATACAGAAAAAAAACATGAGTTTTCATCTCCACAGTACAGCGATACTTCATAAGATATTTAAGGGGAAAGGCTCTACAGAGGATTAGGATTTTCTGTCAATAAACATGCAGATACAGAAGTAACAGCTCATTAAATATGCTCAACATGCAGTTTAAGCTACTTCTTTAAAAATAAATATATTTGCATATATATACACACACACACAAACACACACAATGCTTCAAAAAGTCTCGTGCCGCGTCTTTGTGAAGCAAAAAAAAAGACACTTTTGGCACAAGTTCATAGTTGAACACATATATTTAAATAATATCAAGCTTTGATAAAAACTTAATTACAGCCTGAATGATGTGCTTTGTTTTGTTTAAATTACAGACCTCTGAACAAATCACGAGCCTACAAATGAACAATTAAAAGATATCTATCTAACTACCTGTCCATCTCCCCATCTATGATTGTGGGATCTGGCATACCACAATGTCTCCGTGGTTGTTTTTGTTGTGTATTAACACACACTGACCAAATCAACAGCAGTGGCACAGATCAAGGCTCTGTCACTAATGATAATTCAACCATTTGCTGCCACCAAGAGGTGAACATGAAAACCGCAGACAAAACTGCTGAGCCTGGCTGAAAGTGTGCATCTGGTCTAAATTACCCAACTCCTGTGCTGCCAGTCCACCCCCAGTGCCTCATCCTTCCCTCACATTAAACTGACACATCCTCTGAACCAACTCGGCCATCCCTCCCTCTGTCTGCCCACTTTCAGTCAACTTCTGAACTTCCGAAAGCTCTGCGGTTTCTGCAAAAGAATTTCCAGCACTCTGGTATGCTACTTGCTTGTAAATACTGTGTCAGAGATTCAATTTTTGGAGCATACCTTTAGTGCTGGGATTTCCACAGTGTCATTGATGGTCAACGACCCCTGCAGGATGGTTCCAGTCATGACTGTTCCCTGACCACGGATGGAGAAGCAATGGTCCACAGCCATCAGAAGGTCACCTGCGGGGTCTCTCTGAGGGAGGTATGTCTGTTTCTTCAAAAGCTGAGAATGACAAACAAAAGGGCAAGAAGACAGACTCATTTACCGACACCCAAAAGATGACTGCTGTCATAATACTGCAAGGTCAAGCATACACAAATATACAACAGATAAAAAAGAGGGACAGGCACTAATTAGATCCATAACTAGCTAATGTGGTCTGACTTTGTGGTGGCTTTACAAACACTGCCTGGTACGCACTGTCTCTGTTGTTCTAAGTGCTGGTCTGACCCTGATGTGCGAGTCCACTGCTGTTTCTCACACCAAAGGAGTCGGTTCAGGTTCCACAACTACTTTTTTTTTTTTTTTACATTTTCATTCTTTTCTGAGCTTGTTGAATCTTACAGAGCTTGAGAACAGTGCAGCCTGATAAGCCTGATCAGTATTAGCTCATTGCAAATACATTGGTATCAGCGTATAGGTCGGCTGATAATTAAGAAACTGCAGGAATTTCAATGATGTGTTTGAGGAAATTTAAGAAACAGTGACTCATTACCATGAATACATAGTTTGTCCATCAGAGAGCGCTGACAACAAAAATTCAGTATCAATCAGGCTACAGACAAGCAACAAAACAGTACTGCCTTCAGTCTGTTTGAATTTCTTAAACTACAGATTCTCCTTGATTATTTGAATGATTATCTGCCGTGAGATTAATACTAGATTTTTCAGGAGTTTAGTTTAGCTCCAGTTGTGCATTAAGTAACACAGCCAAGGTCTCACTGTACTTTTTTACCATCGCTTAAACAATGTGAACTGACTTAAGTGAGAACTTCTGTGCTCTTTTGAGCTAAATTAGTAACATTGGAGGGGGACCACTGTGTTTCTGAAATGTACCTCTATTAACTCTGACACTCCATGTGGCTCCTCTGAGTCAGCAGCCTCCGGGCCCCCAGGCTTCGCTGCCACAGCAATCACGGGACATTCCTTAAATCTGACCAACAAAGAAACAGCCATATTGGAATTACTTCATGCTGTGATGCTGAGGTAACAATTAAAGTTAGTTCAAATAAAAAACAATTGGGCCTGACAGACAGACTGCTGGAATGCAGACAGAATGTGCAATGAATGAGGAAGTTCGTCAAGAGATTCAATCCTGGGCCAATGGGATCCACATTCAGTGCCCTAGCCCACTTAGCTGTCTGGGCCTACATTACATAGCCACTCTCTGTACACATATGTACTCTTTTACTTGTATTAAATACAGACCTGGTGCTCTCCAGTGTTTTGTGAATTCTCTTGGTCATTTTCTCTATGGCACTCTGTCTCTTGTTGGCCGGCAGCAGGTCAGTTTTGTTCAGGACGACCACCATGCGAGGGCAGGTCAGCTCTCCTATCAGCAGACATTCTGCAGTCTGAGTCTGCACCCCTTTCACCACATCCACCACCAGCATCATGAGGTCAATGATTTGGGCACCTAGAGAAGGTTAACACACAAACAATCATCAAGAAGATGTGAGATGTTACTGATGTTGAAGAAAAGCAGAGAGCTGAAGCAGAACAACAACAATAGTAATTTGCTGTGAAAGATATTCCAGATTTTCTGATGTGCATCTATTCAAGGATAGAAAAAATGTGAGTAGAGACTGCAAAGAGACTATGAAGCTGAGAGCAGCAATGCAAACAGGAATGGACACAGATGCCCAAAAATAAGAGTAGAATGAGAAGAGAAATTAGGGGAGGGGTGCGCAAAGAAAGAGCAAAAGGCTAGAGGGTTGAAACTAGAGCTGCTGCTCACTTGGTTGTCTTTCCTTTCCCTCTTTTCTTTTCCTGACTTTGGCAGTCTCTCTTTCCTGTGCTCTCCCCACATGGGACAGGAGGGAAGTTTAATACATACCCCGATCCCCATACTTTCCTTCCTCCCTAATCTACAGCATGTGCCACCCCACTGGCTCATAGGCTTCATTTAGTACGTTGGTTATGGCAGCATTCAGTGTCCAAATGCCTCTAGCCTGTTTTAATACCTGGACCACTTCAACCACAGTTTGGTCATGTCACACCCTTCAAGTTTAAAAATGTTGGATCTTGGTCGTTCATTTGTGTGACAAACAAAAAGGAACTAAAAGAAAAAGCAGGTAATAGAAACAGTGTCACTCCAATTATCCGCTCTGGACAGCTGTACCACCATGGTTATTTCTCCTCAAGTAAAGTCAACCATCAACACCCAAGTCATGAAACATTATCATTAAGTCATAATCAATCTAGCTATTTGCAGAGAAAAGGCGCCCTCTGCTGGAGAGGTCAACATTGTGCATAATAATAGTGAGGATGTGGTTTAAGCATCCCGCTGTCTGCAGCATTTAGACAGTCAGTCATCTTTATCAAGGACAGGGGATGGGACATGTAATAACGTATCATCTCAGGTTCTAGTGAAATGTGTTATTGACAAACTGCTACTAATATCTCTTTTGATGTTGTTGCTGATACAAACTGACACCAAGTAGTACCAGTGGGCATTACATTTCACAATTCTTAATTTGAATCTTTTCAGGTTAAAAGTCAGTTCTGTTTTGTTTTTTGTTTTTCTTTTTTTGTCAGTTAAGCCATTTCCAGATTAAGGCTGTTTTGCATTTGGCTGATGGTGTGGGTCTGTAGATAAGGTGAAGAGACTACATGCACTTTGGCCTCAGGGTCCTGGTGTTGTGCATGCTGGCTCACTGTCACTCTCTCATGGCTGACTGGGACATGTTAACAGTAACATCTGTGCTTTTCCTGCTGTGACAAGTGTCTCCTGTGAAAAAGGCCAATTTAAGAGGCATGCTTTTATCTTTGGGAATATTTTTTGGGGCACCTAGCTGAAACTAATGCAGTCTAATTCAACAGTCCTGCAATAAATCATAGCTGCATGAAGGTAACAATGGTCACTATAGTGAGAGGTATTTCTCATATTTAGTCTGATCTCACTGATATAAATGGGCTGGTCAAAAATGACCAGAAAATGACCACCAAGTTGAACCAACACCTTTGTAAAACAGTTCAAAACGAACCTCATAATCTTCGTAAAGGTAGAACATATATCAGGGCTGATGTGGTGAACTGCATGCTGGTGAGATGTGGCGGCTGCCAACAGCCAAACAGTGGTCAAAGTATCCTTACTGTAGTCTATGCGTTTACCACCTTTTCACGAGCTGTCATCAGTGTCACTTATCATCCAAACTTATGAGTGCTCACCTCCAATGATGGTCCGAATAAGAGAGGCGTGTCCCGGACAATCCACCAGGGTGAACTGCAGGCTGTCATACTGCTGCTGGCCTCCGCTGGCCTGCAGGTGATCAGGTAGATCCACCGTGAAGGAGGAGAAGCCGAGGTCCAGCGTGATGCCTCTCTCACGGGACTGTGGGTTCTTGTCGAAAGCAGCCGTGGATGCTGTGCTGCTCAGCGCCCTGGCAAGCGACGTCTTCCCACTGTCGACATGTCCAAGCACCCCGATGTTGAAATTCAACGTTTTGGTGCGACTGTCAGCGGATTCTGACATTTTGACACCAGTTTGATGTAATGTTAACCAGAGCGCGTATTTTCCTTTACTCTGAGCTGGACCTTGAACTCAGCTCCAACGGAAACATTACACGGTGGTATTAGCTGTGCACGGTCTTTTCGTTGGTTGACAACCGCGTATTAAAGCCCAAACACATTCAGTAACACGCTGTTTTAGTTAGTTTGAGGTTTACAAAACTAAGTTAGCCATAATTAAGACTTTCACTTTACTTCAGGGTGTTATCAGTTGAGAGAAACGTCTTCCCTGGTGTCTGCGCACTCCATCCTCACGACAACACGCTGAAACGGAACGTTTTCTTTAGCTAACAAAAGCAAAAGGAGGGAGACTGACCTTCCATATTGGTTCTGTGATTAAAACTTTACTGTAAAATATCGATGGTGCGAGCAAACCCTCCAATTTTTGTAGTTCTGTATTCTTTTGAGACTCTTATTACACTTTGACAAGTTTCTAGCAGTTTCTACAACGACAAAGCTATAGAAACACAAACGGAAGTGAAAACTATCATGGGCGGGGTTATAATTGAATGACATTAGTGACAGAATTTTAAGCCAATGAATGCATCGTATCTGTCGAGATGTCCAATAGTTTTTCTAGGTAGTCCAAATAGGCGGTCCTTCAAGGTATCACTTCCGCTGATTTTCCCTAGTAACCCACATGGAAACCGATTTTCCTGTGTTTTGAGTTTCGGCGCCGATTGCGGCGGTGAGAAATAATCTGAGAGAAAGGAGGCATTTTCTTTACCGTGAAGCCGCCTTTTAGTTTTTACATCACATATTTGTGGAGTAACAGTCACTATGAAGATCGAGGAGGTTAAGAGCACCACGAAAACACAGCGCATCGCTTCTCACAGTCATGTCAAAGGACTCGGGCTAGACGAGGCCGGGAATGCTAAACAGTCAGCATGTGGTCTGGTGGGCCAGGAGGCTGCAAGAGAGGTAATATTCACGTTGTACTGCACTTATCTTTTTCTTGCATTATTTGGAGAAATTTCTTTGAGTTCCGAGTTTTTTTTGCAAGCCACATTTCACTCATAGCAGGCGTTACGGTGCACCAACAAGCTAGCTGATTTCTGTTAGCACAGCGGTGTCGCTGTTTCCTACTCAGGTTTGGGTGAGAAAAAGGGAAAGTCCACCCTAAATTGTCAACAGATATAGATATTTAGTGTTGATGCTCTGATTACCGTACTGTCTAAAACATTTTTAAAAAAGAATAATTCTTTTTTTCTCCCACTACGGCAATATAATAACACACATGGTCAGATTAACAGATTGGTCAGGGGATCCCACTACCAGCTACTTGTATTGCAGTTGAGTCCCGTTGACATTTTCCCATTGTATGTCCACTCCAGGCTTGTGGCATCATTGTCGAGCTGATCCGTTCAAAGAAGATGGCAGGAAGGGCAGTGCTGCTGGCAGGGCCGCCGGGTACAGGAAAGGTAAGTGTGCAGTGTTCATTCACTGGCAGTAGAGTTTATTTGAATGCAGATTGTGACTCTTATATTCCTTTTCTGCTTCTGCTTCCTTCAGACTGCCCTCGCCTTGGCTGTAGCACAGGAGTTGGGAAACAAGGTGCCTTTCTGCCCCATGGTTGGCAGTGAGGTCTACTCATCTGAGATCAAAAAAACAGAAGTACTGATGGAGAATTTCAGGAGGGCCATTGGTGAGTGCCACTTAAACGTGATTTGGTTCCTTGGCCATAGCTGTAACCCCTAAAATACATCACTTGTGACTGGGGCTTTGAAAAGTTAATGATTTGTTACACACAAATATTTACACAAACCGTTAAAAGATTATAGTCCGTGCTATAGAAATTCAATTTTGAAAAATGGACAAAGTCGTATTATCACCAGACTTTCTACTGAAAAAAGGTCTCTGTGAAAACAAATGAGAGGTCTGAAAATTAAAAACTGGAAACCAATTACATCCATCTCCATTGCTTTATGTTGGGGCAGCATAATTGTCAGAGAAAGCCATTTCAAAAACTCAGTGCATAAAACCGACTTTGTTCATCTCTTGGTGGAGAGAGAGAGAGAGTGAGAGTGAGAGTGAGTGAGTTCAACTCATCCCCTCAGTGAGGAGTCCTTGGGCAGGAAGAACAAGGTGTCCTGCTCACATCATTCCCATGGGCTGAAATGCACACTTGACAGTGGCTTTATGAGAATGGTGTTGAGAAGGAAGGAAGCCTGGAGAGGGGGGTGGTTTTTGTCCCTGCTGATGGTACCTGTCGCAGGGAAGGAAATGGAGCTTAGGCAGAGGGAGAGGTGGTCCTCAGCACCTCTGCTCCTCCCCCAGGACAGGATCCACAAAGGGGAAGGGGGGGGGGGGGGGTGCATTTTGAAGTTGTCATCACTCTGTTGATAAGGTCCCTGCTTTAAGCGTTGCTCTCTGACCCTCACCACAGCGGATCAGCCACCTGTGTGCTGCTCATACTCAGTGCCACAAGCTGAAAGAGGAACAAGAGTGTGATCACGTTACACAAGATGATGCCCCGACATTTCATGGGCACATGCACACACGTTCCGCCTCTGTAATAAAATGCATTGTTCGGTAGACTGAAGGATGTGCCGGCTTAGTTGATACAGGAATATAAAGGCCCGATTGAGTCCTCACTCTGTACTCTGTGTGTGTATGTTGTAATGTCACCCACATTCAGGACTCCGTATCAAAGAAACAAAGGAGGTGTATGAAGGGGAGGTGACTGAGCTGACACCCTGTGAGACTGAGAATCCCATGGGTGGCTACGGAAAAACCATAAGCCACGTCATCATCGGTCTGAAGACGGGCAAAGGCACGAAGCAGCTCAAGGTCAGACTGGGAGCCACCATGACCACCCCCCCACCCCCACCCCTTTTTTTTTTTTTTGATGTGCTTTAAAATGTTAGCAGATTTAATGTTAATTGGGAACGTTAGTTTAAAGTTTAGAACCTGTTTTTTACTCAAAAATCTCTCCTCTTGTTTCCTTAGCTGGACCCCAGTATCTATGAGAGTCTTCAGAAAGAGCGCGTGGAAGTGGGAGATGTCATCTACATTGAAGCCAACAGTGGAGCTGTCAAGGTATCACTCTAGTGCTTTCATGTGTTGCACCTTTACACCTTGTATTTTCGCTGTGTGGTATTAGTACTTTTACTTAAAGACCTTAACACTTCACCAAAGAGTTAAATTTAGAAGCTCACAACTGAAATATTTCCAATCAAAACCTTCACAAATATTTGGTTAGACCAAAGGTCAGTTTTTTCTGTCCTGCACGTCCCCTTCAGTCCTTCATGGTGGCGTCCTTTCATCTCTTTCAGCTCTGCATGAAAGCTCTGCTGCATTTCTACTGTACTCTGGAATGAGCCTCTCTCATTCCTGCAGCTCTTCATGCTCCCTTTATCTCTCCATCTCCCACAATGGCTCTTTTACAGCAGAGGGGCTTGTGGCCTGCGTTGACAGGCCGCGATGAAGGCTCCTTTAATCGGCGCAGGTGGGCCGGGGGCGCAGGTCGGCTCTAGTCAGAGGCCAGAGGAGGAGGGCTGGACGACACATTTGTTACTGTTGACAGCCATATCATGACCTGCCCTCTGAGACTCTTTCATCCCTCAGCCACATGCCCTCCTCTCTGCCACGGGCTGGCACCGGCTTCAATCACACACCTGCTCCCCTGTGCTGTCTTCTGTTTCACTGTTGTCCAGAGCAATGTGACACATTCGTTTCTGTTTAACAGTGGCTGGATATTAAAGATATTATTACTAACACATTTTGCTGGTACTGTGTCTTTGCAGAGACAAGGTCGCTGTGACACTTTTGCTACAGAGTTCGACCTGGAGGCAGAGGAGTATGTGCCGCTGCCCAAAGGTGATGTCCACAAAAAGAAGGAGATTGTCCAAGATGTCACACTGCATGACCTGGACGTTGCAAATGCCAGACCACAGGTAAGTCACTGCAGATGTGAGTCAATATCAGAGCAGCTGTTCACATCTTACAAAACTGCCAGCTGCAGCGTAATCCCTGATAAATAATTGCTTATTATTTTATCTCAGGGAGGCCAGGACATTCTGTCTATGATGGGACAGCTGATGAAGCCCAAGAAGACAGAAATCACAGGTAGAGAAAACTTTCCAGCTCACCTCACCAGCTGGCTTCACGACTACTTGACGTTTATTGTTAATCCGTCACTGTTTTCTCTCTTGTTTAAGATAAGCTGCGTGCTGAGATCAACAAGGTGGTGAACCGCTACATCGACCAAGGCATAGCTGAGCTCGTACCCGGCGTGCTGTTTGTGGATGAGGTGCACATGCTGGACATCGAATGCTTCACGTACCTCCATCGAGCGCTGGAGAGCACCATCGCCCCCATTGTCGTGTTCGCCTCCAACAGGGGAAACTGTTTAATTAGGTTGGAGTTGTAAAATCAGTTTTATGGAGAGAAATACAACATTCAACAGAAGACATTTTTCTTGCTAAGATGTATGATTTTCAGTATTAACTATCAATTTGTTGCTCACCAGGGGGACAGAGGACATCAGCTCTCCACACGGCATTCCTCTGGACTTGCTGGACAGAGTCATGATAATCCGCACCATGTTGTACACACCACAGGAGATGAAGCAGGTGAGTCTGAGCATCAAAGTATCTTCATGTGTGACGACACCTGCAACTGTGCATGTCTTGCTAATGACGTTGCGGTTGTAGATCATCAAGATCCGCGCTCAGACTGAGGGGATCAATATCAGCGAGGAAGCTCTTACACACCTGGCAGAGATCGGCACCAAGACCACCCTCAGGTAAGGATGTGCACTGTGTATCAGACAAGACATGAGCAGCCCAACACTGAGTGGCCACAGTGGTCTAGTCTGTCTTCAGAAAGTGAAACAACAATTATCAACTAAGGAAAAAGCAGGATAGCAGCAGCGGACGAGGCTCATGGGTACCACAATATTTAGTGCAATTTGGTGCCAAACCAAAAAGAGGAAAATTATATTTGAAGGAGTAATATATCCACAAAGGGGAATGTATAGTGTAGAAAAATACTCTAAGGTATACTGCATGTGTAAATGTGTGAGTATGCTGAGTGGCTCTTCCTGTTTCCTCTCAGGTACGCTGTACAGCTGCTGACACCTGCCAGCCTGCTGGGCCGTGTTCAGGGAAAAGAGACGGTGGAACGAGAGCAGGTAGAGGAAATCAACGAGCTGTTCTACGACGCCAAGTCTTCTGCTAAAATCCTTCAAGACCAACATCACAAGTTTATGAAATAAAACTGGATTTCCACCTTTTTTTATGACTTGCAGGGCTGGTTTTCACTGCCAGTTCTCATATGGTTCACGCTGATTCTTCTTCCATCCTTTGTTTCTTTGCCTTTTTCCCATCTGTCCTCTCTGCACCATGGCTCATTCTAGTGCCCCCGCTTCATTTCATTGTCATAGTTTTGTTCTAATAAATTTAAAATTTTATTCTTTCTTTTTGTTGAAGATAATTTTTTGAATAAAAAGAAAAACACAGATTGACTCAGTTTTCTTTAATGTTTTTGGAATGATGTGTTACATTTACTACATTTACTGGCTCAAATGGCTGTGAAACACAGGATGGATGAGACCAAATTTGAGATTTTAAAGGTTATTTTAACTTTTGACAAGCCATCACAGTCCAGGAACAACTGTGCAACCACTTAAAGATTTTTAATTTATTAAGAAAATTAAGACTATTTGTTCAAATGTATAAATTACAGTATTGCACAAATGCAGCTTTTGTGTCCTTTCACTATGATAACTACAGTTTAAAACTGGGTGTTAGTGCTGGTTTGACAAGCAGTAATAACAAATAAATGAAGAGAATTATGAAAAGTGATTTACTGTTTAGTAGAAACTCTTTGATGTGTAAGAAAGTGAATTATCAACTTTATATAACTGCAATAACAAAACAGTGCAGTGCAAAAATGTGTGTGCAAAAACAAGTGTGACTTTTCCAAAGAGCAAAAAGCTTCTAAAAAAAAAAAAAAAGGCTAAAACAAGGTTTTTCATGGAACTGAAGAACAGCTGGACAACAACTGATACCAAACCCTTAACACGGAACAGGTGTTGTCCAATCATGGTCAGGCGGTCCCTGACCTGCTACTTCCTGACTGGTCGAGCTGAGCGTGTGTTCAAAACGGTCTCCGCTCCAGATCTCCCTCCACTGAACACAGACGGAGCAGTTTTACCCATTTTCTCTGTGAAGAAAGATGGACAGCAGCCACGATATTTCACTCTCAGTGAGGCAGGAAGACGGCTTATGTAAGACTTTATAAACACACACACTCCATTTTTCATCCCACTGGCTGAGGGAGAAGACTGACAGGAATCCCCCGTCATTACGAGCCTCCTCTCCTCTCTGTATATGGAGTGGAAACTTGAGCATCATGGGAAACGCCCCTCACACTAACTCACAGCCAGAATGTGATCATAGCTTAACCACATCCAGAAACAAAAGACTGTTTCCTTTCAGTTTTACCTGGAAAACAAGTGCCAAATCCTATGTCCCAGTGTGTGTGTGTGTGTGTGTGTGTGTGTCCTCACCACACTCCTCCATCACTTGAAATGTCTTGCTCTTCGCTGGCCCGCTCAAACCCAGTTTGTTCTTTGCTTCATTCAGCTCCTCTTCTCTCACCTCAGGGTGCTGCATGTGTTCATCTTCTTGCTGTCCTGGCTGAAGGGCAGTAAAAGAATGAGGAAATGTAACGACACACAGATCTGTGACCTCTGCCTCTCCCAGTCTGCACAAAGTCCTCGAAACAATACGAGAAAGTAACATCTTTTTAAAAACAGTGGTCTTACTTGAGACATGTTGGTTGAGCAGTTGAAGAGATGTTCTCCTTTCTCTCTTTTTCTCTTGAAAGTCAAGTCGAACACACACTCACTCATATATACACAACCCAGCAGTGATTCCCCCGGTGGACAATAAACCTGTTCTTGAGACTAATAAATGACGTAATGAGTGTGTGAGCTCCTCCTCCTTTCTGTCTCTCTGCCCCTGGTTTTTCTCATGGTCTGCTGTGCTCTGTGCTGCTTCATTAGAAAATGATGAGATCACTGCGACAACGTCTGGCATTACATATCCTCAAATAAATCCCAGAGGTGCAAGAATATGACAAATGCCTGTCTGTGTGTCCTCCTCCTCCCTCCTGCAGCCAACCCCCCGCTTTCCAACAGCAAGCCAACCAAAGAGGACTCAAAGTTCAAAAGATATGACTCCAAAAATAAGCAGCTGTCCATCCTAAGACATCAAACTTGTCAACAAACTTCATACCATGTCTGCTTCACATATAAATATGTTAAAAAAGGAGGAGCAGAGGGGAGAATAAGCATTGCCCTGCTTTAAAAGAATGCCGTCCCCACCCCTTCCTGCTCATTTCCCATAATTACATCATTATTCAGCCTAAAGGGACCTTAAACTCAGTGGCGACTAGTACAGAGGAAGGAGCAAACTAATGAAGTGAAGGTGTTTCCAAACAACATGTCATAAGACCACTGAACTCACCCACTGAAAGCAAGAGTAAAACAGGACAAAAAGCCTTTCACCGGGGCGAACCAGTGCTCGGCATCCTCACAAGATCTGTAGCAATGAAAATATCACCTTGTCAAAAACAAAGGTTATGTGAACGTTTTATGAGCCGACTCATTTCCTAAATGAAAGCGTCGATCATGAGATACAGAACATACACGAACCAGCTGTGAAATAAAACCAAACCTGTCTTCATAAACAAACCGCAACACAAGATTTTGATTGTCTCATCACTGCAAATTTGAATTTGTCACATTTAATCAAATGTACCTCAATCAAGCTTTTTAAACAGGTTTAATAGAGAGAATATTTAGAATTTCAAGTCATGTTATCGTGTGTTATCAAGTAAATCTGTACATTCAGTTTTTTGCAGTGAACAGTGATTCTGATGACAGATTCTTTGGACTGCTTGAGGTTTTCATGATATTAACTTTAACACCCCGCCTTGTTTATGTGTCAGACAATCAAACAAATTCAACCATTTTCTTAAAATACATTCATTTTCTTTAATCACCCACAATTACGCTCCAAAACGGCCGTGACATGTTTGTTTATATTTGACTGTCCCAACACAGGAATGATCCAGTGAAAACATACCATCATCATACACACACACACACACACACACACACAGGACCTATTTTAAAAAGCTGTTCCCTCGTTGCTTTCACACAGTCAGTAACAGTCAGTCAGTGGTTCCTGTTTGAAGCGTTCCTCCGGTCCAGTTTAAGTGCGTTTCTTTGTGTATCGGGGCAGAAGCTGAGTCCTCACAAACTGAACCAGCTGAGTCTCTGTGAGAAGAACAGCTACAAGCACACCGAGCAGACACGCTGCTCCTACGCCGATGTGGACCAGCCTGAGCAACCACCTGCTGTCACAGCAGAACACACCCTGAAGCCGGAGAATAAAGAAGCTCAAGCAGATTCGTGCAAGATTCAATACAAATCATACTGACTAAAAATGTGATGTATTGGTTAACATTTAGAGATAATATGAAGAGACATAATCTTCTTGTACCTCAGACAGCGCTGTGACAACAGCACTGACAGCAAGTGCCAGCAGTAGGAGCGGGGAGGGCAGCAGGCCTCGCAGAGGCTTCCACTGACTGGACTGGAAGTAGTGCTGTATGTAAAGCAGGCTGTGCAAGATGCGGAGGCCCATGTTAAGGCAGTTTGCCAGTATGAAGCCCACAGCGCCAGCCCACCATGTCAATATGTAGGACAGGAACAGGAAAGATACAGACAGAGCCAACATCACAAAGTTATACCTGAGGACAAAACACAAGCACAGCGTTAACTGACAGGTAACATGATGCGTCATGACTGAATATATTTCACTGTGTACATTTTTGGATTCTTACTTGTCGACATCTTCTTGGCTCATGGCAGCAAAAACAAAACACTCTGTAATACCGTTGACAGCCAGTAGGAGGACATAGCAGCTGTAGCATTTCAGCAAAGTGGGCCCTTTAACAAAAAAAATAATCAGAAAACCAGCTGTGACTAAGAACAACCAGCACAGCAGAATCTGTCACATATATCCAATACAACACTTACCGGCCCCACTGCTCAGCAGAGTGCCACCATAAATGTCCAGAGCCAGGTAAGCGTAGGCGTAGCCAAACACCGTGATGATCAGACCAATCACCAGCACCAGTTTCAGCAGACACTCCAGGACCTCTGCTGCAACGGCAACATCTTCCTGCAGAAAAAATCCTGGGCATGAAGACAAACCAGCCACCGTTCCTTCCTAGACATTCACAAACACATGTTTGTGTTCATGTCCAAGACTCACACCTGTTTCTGACTTCTGACATCACGTCCGCGCTCCAGCACTTTGGCAAAGAAGATGTAGAAGCTTTCCTCGATAGGCAAGAAGATGAAGCGGGCCACCATGGAGCCCAGATTGTTGACGATATCATAAACTCCCTGGTCTCCAAA
The DNA here is from genome assembly GCF_051107435.1 of Chaetodon auriga. Classification (NCBI taxonomy): domain Eukaryota; kingdom Metazoa; phylum Chordata; class Actinopteri; order Chaetodontiformes; family Chaetodontidae; genus Chaetodon; species Chaetodon auriga. Next base: position 15,223,968 of record NC_135075.1, on the reverse strand, counting down.
GCTGAGGACATTGAAGAAGGTCATGACGTAGCGCTCACCTTCTGTCAGGATCTGCTTCAGGAAGGATTGCTTGAAGAAGCTCCATGTGAGCCGGGCCAGAGTCCAATCAATCAGCGGCTGTAAACAACAGGTGAGGATCATTAGGCCTGTATGGTGACAGTTCATCCTGTGACTCATCAGTGATTTTGTGAAGATGGCTCATAAACAACAAACAGCAGTGTATTGTCTTGTCCGTCTACCTCTCCATCAGCTCTGCCAGGCAGGAGATCTCCGGTGTGGCGCAGAGGGAAACTCTTCTCGGCTGCCTCTTTTGAGCCCAGGAAACGAATGAAGTAAACAGCGTAGCACAGCACCAGGAATCCTGTGTACACCAACTAAAGAAACATCCACAGCTTAAAATCATTACATAGAGGATGTAATTCTAGGAATAATGCAGAAAGACTGCAGCTCATCTCTTACATGAGCAGCAGAGAAGATGTAAAGGCCCCATTCACGGCAAAACACCACCAGCACCACAGTTACGCTGCACTTGGCGATCATTGCTAAACTCTCGCCGACCACCTTCAATCGGACAAACATGTGAGCCTGAGCCAGGACCCAGAGGGGCTCAGCCAGGAGCTCCTGCACTCCTGCCAAGGCGAACAACACCACAGCAGGGCCATAGAAAGGGACAGTCTGGGGGTCCGGGACCTCCAGGAGCCACAGCCAAACACACACCAGCAGGGCTGCCCATAACACACCCAGGGGCAACCTGAGAGGTAAGCAAGGCAAAGATAAGACGCAAGGACTGCTTACACAAAATCAAAAAGTTCATCCTTTTTGTCAAATCAACTCACGTCAGCCATAGCAGGTTGATAACTTGTCTCCAGCTGTGGTTCTTTCCAGACACCCCACTCAGACAGGCTCTCCGGAAAGCTTCTCTGGCTAAAAACACTAATGTGGAGTACAGCAGTGTGAGCCTGCGTGATAAAGACATACACATGCACGTTACAGGAGCTGGTGTGCTGGCATGTGTTTTCATCGTGCTCTGTATTATCTTGCCTGGTGGCTCTGATCTCAGTCGTCTTTACCTGACGTTGACGACGCCAATCAGCTCTTTGGACACAAAGCGCAGTGTGAAAGCGTTCAGCAAGAAGGTGAGGACACGGAACGTCACCTGAGATAAAAACCCGACAAAACATGTGAACCATTAAATAGTCTGGACAGAAGACTGACAGACTGAACCTTTAAGCACTGCACGTGTTCATGTACCTGTAGCAACACATTATACGATGCTAAAGTGGACGCACTCTTCAGTACATCCTGAGAGCTCATTTTGGACTTCCTCTGACTCGCTGGAAAACTTTATCAAGCGTGAATTTGACAAGCTGTCTGCTGCTTCCTACGAAGGGAAATCATTTTATAGTCACACTGTGAAAACCGTCACTATGCCGAAAAAACGATAACACTGCCGCCTAATTTCGAGTGAGCGAAGTGCGAGATTACATTTGCCGGAAAGCAGTAAAAGCTAGAAGTTCTAGTCGTCGTAGCGGTAACACTTCCGTATACATTGTACGGAAGCACGTTACGCGGTGACGTCAAAAGCCAATGTACGTAATGTCCGCCGCGGCGTCGCTAGAGGGCGTAAGCATCCCTCTGATAATCTGTGTGAGGCGACTGTGGTGTTTGGCCCACACACATCAGTATGTCCCTCCTCCATGTAATCACCAAATGTTGTCACCAACATATTGACTGTATTAAGGTAAAATCTACATTCATAAAATGAACTGTGGTGTTTCCAAGGATATTGTTTTTTCTTTAGCTTTATGTTTTATTTATGGATTCACAAAACACAGTAAATCCAATGATATGTTTAAGTGAGAAGCTATTTTCAACATGATACAAGATGTTAAAAACCAAGTCAGGCAAAAAACATTCAAACATACAATAAAAATACCAAAATACATGAAGACAAACTAGTCGCAAAAAGAACAAACTATATGGAAATACTAAAATACAACAAACCTTTATTGGTTACCCATCACTTCGCACCATCGATAACGCCTGATTTGGCTAAACTTTCTACACTTTCCTGTTTTTGAGAACTTAATTTTTCATATTTTGCGGACAGAGTAAACTGCAGAGGTTTCAAAAATAGAACATCAGAGTTGGGAGTTGATGCTTTTTTAATCAGATGTAAAAGATGGAGACAGTAAAAAAAAGTACAACCTTAGCGAACCAATATACATGTTACAACAATATACATATACATTGTTTATATACAGCATTTCAGTAACTTCCCTCTCACTGTTTAAAGTCCCGTACCTTTACTGAAGTTTTTGCACACCTGGGTGCATCCAGTCACAGACAGGTGCTTTCAACACAGCTGACATCAGCTGTTACTTTACATTTGTTCTTTACATGGCACTGTTGAATCCCACAACCAGAAGTTGTTCTTTGTCAGCAAGACATGATTTATCCAGTCAAAGGCAAGAATTCCAATGTTCCGAGACAGATAACATTCATTATTATTCTATATTTAAAGACGATTAGATTTCTGTTGGTCTGATCTCTAGACATGCAGTCACCTCATTCACACATCTACATTTGAAGTTTACAGTATAATTTATTCCTACAGGCTTCTTCTTCTCCCTTCTCCCGTTCACAACTTTTCACCCCGTGGGTTTGACTGAACTTTACGAAAAGGGACACAAAATGGCTGCAGATGGAAGCAGTGACGTCAAGTGGAATGTAAGGATTTTCAACCTCCCACCCTAATATTATTGTTCATACAGGTCTTCACAACCTAGACAAATAATAAGCATGCACACAAATACAATAACATCAGTATATACAGTACAAGGGCCCGTTTCTACTCGTATTTCTACACGTACCCAAGGACAATAGTTTGTGCTTAAAATAAGGTCACAAAAATACTGATCATAGAACAGCTCACTCATTTGCAAGTGTAACAATGTGACAGAAAAAGGGAACTGTCCGGACACAGTAGGGATGTGACCCAGGTCAGACTGTCATTACAACGGTCACTTTTCTAAAAGGTGCTCCATCTTAGGGTTGATGAACGAGAAGCCGGAGAACGCCGTCTGATCCATGGAATCTATGAAGTTCTTATCGCTGTGGGAGAGACGAGGCTTCTCGCTGAGGAACTCACGATCAAAGTTGCTGCAATCATTCGCTGCTTTCTGCAATAGAGAATGAACATATCTGAGCAAAATAATAAAACATCACAGATTATATACACGTAATATACACAATAATTTAATCCTGTGATTTGTGTGTGGGTCATACCACTTTGGGTTTGAAGGGGGGTTCAACCTCTCTCCTCTCCAAGGCCTGCCAGTTAATGGTCTTGAAGAAGGGGTGTAAACGGATATTACCCACGACTCCTAGCCTGCGAGTGGGATCTCTCTCAAACAACTGCAGGGAGTCAGTAAGGGTAAGTAAGGAAAGTGCACCATTACACCTCAAATGACAGATGTATTTGGTATGAAAGATATGGTACAGACCCGCTCAAGCAGCTCCTTGGCCTCCTTGTTGATCCAGCGAGGATAGTGCGGAGTATCCATGCGGATGGACTCAAACAACTCATCCTCATCGTCTCCATGGAAAGGCGACTGACCGATCAGCATTTCATACAGCAGCACCCCAAACGACCACCAGTCAACAGAGAAGGAGTATTTCTGTCCCAGCAGGATCTGAGTTGCAATGCAATATTAGAAATAAGACATATTGACACTGACACTTGTTTGCATGTAGAATGGGAAAAGCAAATCGGGTGCAGAATTGAATTTTTTAGGAAAGTATGGAACACTGTACCTCTGGAGCGATATAGTCAGGAGTACCACAGAAAGTCGTAGCACGATTTTCTCCAAACAAGTTCTCCTTGCACATGCCAAAGTCAGCGATCTTTATGTGTCCCTCGTGATCCAGCATCACATTGTCTAACTTCAGATCTCTGGAAAAAAATCAATCACAGCAGGATTGGAAATAAACATGAATGTCTTTGAAAAGGATCACTGAGTGTGAGTTTGTAGCTGTAAGGTTTTATCAGACAATTTTGTGTTCATCAGAATCAAGTCAGGCTGCCACTTAATGCTTGTTTTAAATGAACTTTTAGGATAAAATGTGATTTTAAAAAAAAGTGCACGCTCAACTGTGAAATCTTGAATGCTCACTACACTCGAGCCAGGAAGAACCTTACGACTCAAGATTTTCAAAATGTTTGGAAGAGCCACACCCGTGGTTGTGCATGTCTTATGCAATTCACTAAGCTGTCATATCGCTAAAAATTTAACTTTAATTCTTATTTCCAGGCAGCCATTGGTTTCACTTCCTTTCATGATTTAAATGACAGCAATCCAAAACTTGCCTGAGACAGGTAATCCATCAAAGTGAATATTTAGTTCACTGTTGTGTTTATTTACAAATGTAAAAAAAGACATTTTCTAAACGTTATATTATTCTTACATAATCATGCAATTGCAAGCAGTTTCACTATTCCCGAGATTTTTAAAACATCTCTGTTACCGTAAAAAATGAACAAATTCACATTTTCTTCTTCACAAACAAAACATTCCATTGTTTTTCTTCTGAACTGGATTTTTAGGGTCGACTGCACCCACAGGGACAGTTTTCTAAACAGTCCCAGCAAACAACTGCAATACCACACAATGATAATGAAACTTTCAGGGAAAAAGAAAGTGCCAAAATGCGTGGGATTACCTAACCAAGCAAGTTTCGACTCTCGTCAAGTTCATTTTCACCTCACACTTGCAACTGCACTGAAATCAACGGTCTTGTGGAACGTAGGAAATAATCCAAAACTGTCAGCTGTTATGTAAAGAATGTAGTACTCAAGCAGACATGAACAATTACCAGTGTGGTCATTTAAGTGTATGTACTGTACATCCAGATGTGATACATATTTTAGCTCTGACCTGTAGATGATCCCTTTGGAATGTAAGAACTGAAGACCACAAATGATCTCAGCTGAGTAGAACCTGGGAAGACAAACAGAGACAGACAGATATCAGCGGGTCATCTCTGAGGAAAAGCTACATGTCCACGCTGCAGCTACCTCGCAGCAGAGTTGGCAGCTGAACACGGGTGTCCCTGCAGGGTGCAGACTCATTTCAGTGTAGAGCTAAATTATTGAAGAGGACATCTGTATGGAGTAGGAGACAGGTGAATAACGCTCTAATAATGTGAAACCTGAGCGCTGCGTGAGCCGAAAGATTAGCCTATCTCTGACATGCTTCTCTTGTCATCTGTGTCAGGTGAAACGAATGAGGCCTGAGAGGAGATAGAGTAGCCTCCGCTCGAACCCAATAACTTGTCGTTCACTGTAAAGGACCAAATGACAAGGACTGAATAGGCTGTCAGGGTTCATCTATTGATCATCTCTCACTTATAAGTCTTGTGAGAACAAGTTAGAAAAGGCAGAACAGAACGCAAATTTAAGTCTAGAGATGTGGAACGAAGTGTGAGTATGTGAGGAATGCTGAGATGTTGGACTAGACTCTCTATGGACCGGGTCAACAGGTTAGCAGTGGCCACTGGGAGAACAGGGCCTTTGTGCTGATAAAGAGGTCACCGGAAACTCTGCAGTTCAGCTGCTGCCTAAGGAAAAATATTACATAACCAAAATTCAGGAGGCAATTTCCATTCCTCTGTGACAACTTGTGCAGCAACACACAAGCTGATTTACCACATTTGGAAAATATATATAAACAAGCATGCAGATGCCTGTTTTTTCTGATGAATGCATTGTGAGGTAATGAGAAGACCCACTTCTCTTTTTCCCTCATTCACTGAGGGTAAATTTTCCATCCAGGCTGAATACAGTCACTGAAGGAGGAGGACTGTAGTGGATGCCAACACAAGATCAGATGTCCGTGTTTGCAAAGTAGAGAATTACTCCTGTCATCTCGTGAGTCCAGGACACGGCCTCCAGTTTAACTACAGGAAATGTATTGGCAGATTGCTTTTTAACATCAGTGTTCGTGCTCTCATAATGTGAAACCTGTTTTTTAAACCGACACCTGTAGGTTAAAAAAATACTACTGTGTAATAGCTTATAAGAAATATAGTGGTAAATGCATTCATAGGCTTCAAAACATAAAACATAAGAAGTCTACTGTACATATCTCTGTCCTCTGATATCTAGAATCAAACCAAACTAGCTTTGCATCACTTAGACAGCAAAGCTCCAGAAAAGCAGGGGGCTAAAAGCTAATGGTTGTTTTCTCAAATGCAATTGGTCCTGTTCAAGAAGGTGAAATCCAGATCCAGGTGTCACCATTTACAGGAAAAACATTTCATAAAAGAAGGTACTTCAAGGTTTTGGAAATTAGCTCAAAGCTTTTTTGCTGGTATTATTAATCTTCTATCTGTTGCCATGAAGCTCGAGCGTGTGTGTGTAACAGCAACTGTGAAGAAATGTTTCACTTTCATCTCTGTGTTTGCAAATGTGAGACTTTTTAAAACTTGCGTTGGCTGTGGTACAGGTGCCACCAAGCTTTAGACTCCAGGATACTCTTCCATTGGTGAGCCATTGTTTTTTTCTGGAGGGATTCCCACAGAGTGTTGAGTAGAGAGGTGGGTGGTAGTAACTGATACGTCCCTTTACAAACAGTACAGAGGTACTAAAAGCTGCTTGCTCCTTACAAGGCCAGTCTGTGAGCAGCAGCTAATGGACACCAGCGCCCATCAGGGATCAGTATATTATGTCAAAGAAAAAGCCACCATGGGAGAGAGAAATAGGGAGAGTAAATACAGGCTCTTCTTTATCAGCTTTCCCTCATCTCATTGATTCTGTATGTGTGAGTCTATACACAGCTACAGCAGGACGAGAGCACAGAGTAGAGATGGCAGGTAGTGAGTGTGTGTTTTAGGCTGTGTAGCAGGTGTGACTCACGTGGCTCTGTAGAGTTCAAAGCGCCCTTTCTCCTGAATATGAAACATCAAGTCTCCTCCGTTCAGATACTCCATCACAAAGAATAGATGCTCCTGTTGACAAGTTTCATTTTGAGTATTGAGGGTCCAACCAATGACAACGACGAGTTAGAGAAAAAGTGGCACAGGCATTATCGAGGTGGAAAGAGACTACCTTGGTCTGGAAGGTGGAGTAAAGGTGTGTGAGGAAAGGGTTTTCCCAGGCTAAAGCCAAGACTCTCTTCTCTACCATAGTGCACTCCACATCGTCATCCATCAGTACTACATCTTTCTTCAGAGCCTTCACTGCAAAGTACTCTCCACGACCCTTCAGCTCTGCCAGGAGAACCTGAGAGGAGAGGAGACGAGAAGAGAAGGAGATGGATTAATATTGGCATGTTATTATTTCTATTGGAGGTCTGCAATCGCCAGTGTGTTTATGACAAGCACTGACTGAAGTGTTGTTGATTTACTCATGGTTATCCTCTCACTCTCGGGTTGGGGTTTTTAAAGCAGCAGTCTCACAGTTTAATTCACACTGACATGGTTTCTTTGTACCTTGCCAAAGCTGCCTTTTCCCAAGACCTTGTGGAAGATGAAGTTGTCCACATTGATGCGGGTCAGATGGGTAATACGAGACTGAGGCCTTGGGCTGGACCCTTCCCACAGTCTGCCATATGGAGATCCATCTGACGGACAAACAAATGCCACACATAGAAATTACTCAGTGGAGAGGTCGTTCATATAATCATCTTAAACACTGAAGACTTTTGCATATTATTCTGCAAGCATTATCATCAGTATAGAGCCTATACCGCTTAAGTGAATGCATCTACAAGCACACAGAGAATAACACTCACTGACCATTAACATCCAGTCCAGCAAGCTTGTTAACTTCATCATAGATTCCAATATCAGGCAGATTTGGCAGGTTTGGATCTGAACGGCGGGTGGACGATTTCTGATGGAATAGCAAACGCAGTAACAAAAATAAGCATGAAACAGGCAGAACAAAGGATTCCCAGCAATGTGAACACATTTAGTCTGAATTATTGTGTGCTCTGATGGCCCCCCCACCACCACCACCACCACCACAACAGGAAGCTCAGGTTCCTATTGAGGTCAGGTGTCGCTCTCAACAATTTGTCAATACAAACGGGGGATTGGGAGTTTCACATTCAAGTGGCACTGAGGCATTGATGGTTAAACTTCATTTTGATAGTCCATTAATTGTCTATTGTAATCAATTTATTATCAAGGGATTATAAAGACAGGAAACAATGAACTGAGTGTCAGGTGATACTCCACTGTGATGGGCACTGATAGATATGCTCTGTCTGAGTTAAGGCTGGGATTAATGTTAGAGAGGCTCAGGTAAGGACGCGATGTAGAGCTAAAGTTGGATCAAGGTTACATGTAAAATAGGGGTCAGTTTAAGACCATTGTTATGATCAACAATGACACTGTCAGAGGATGCACAGAGGACGATCCATCTACCATAACATTAATCCACGCACAACGCTGTCAATAACCACATGCAGACCACCTGTAATAGACAGCAAAGGGTTTCTGCTGGTGCCTCTGAGACCTGTCACACACTTTTACATCATCTTTCAGCAGATAATATAATGTCAATATATAGCTCTCAGGATGTTTTGACGGTAGTTAAAAATATTCTTATGGTTTTTTCCATTAATCATGACTTTATCATTAAGAAGGTAAAATTTGTGTGATTTTGACTTTTCCACAATTGGAAAAATCTTATAAAAATGACAATAACCAAGTGCTGGTCCACAATTGTGGCTCTAATGTGATCATCATCCAGTTCATTAGTATCTAACCCATTTCAGTACTTAAACAGATAAGTAAGATATAATGTAATCAGATAATGGCTGCTGTGTCTGAAAGAGCCATGTTATGATTCAATTAGGCAGCATGATGTTTGACTTGACTTGACTTGACCAAACATTGAAAGTCTCTGTGAACTCACCTGGCTGACTTGTGTAAGTGCTTCAGCTAGTAGTTTCTGGTTGATGCCACAAAGGTTGGCTACTTTATCTTGACACTTGTGATGGACATTCATGGTACAGTCTACACACAGAACAAAACAAACGCATGTTAAAGGACAAAAGCACACTTACACTCCAACAAGAAGTCGATCATATCTGCACTGTACCTTCACACTTGAGGCCTTGTTTGACCAGACCCCACAGCAGACTTCCACAGTGGTCACAGAAGGTGGGACTCATGTAGTTGTTGGTCTTGAAACGGTGTGGCATGTCAATTTTAAAGCGCTCCTTCTGGAACTGCAGGGACAAATGGGATTTATCACCTCCATGAATGTCCGGCAGCAAAGGAATCCTAATCAGTGGCCTGTGCCACTTCACAGGCCTGCGCACCTGCTTCATTTTTATTTCTTTGCTTTGTCCTCTGCTTCCCTCTCTGAGATTATACTGTCAGAAGTGAGCGCACTGCTGAATAAAAAGGTCAGCCTCTACTGTGATTTAAGGCGCCTCTCTGAGACCACACCCCATCTATTATTCACCTCACGGGAGGGTGTGTGTGCTTGATCATTTACATGTAACCATTATCTATGTCAGTTGGTCTTTGATCGTCTTTATCTACCAATATTGATCACTGAAAAGAGCATCTAATTGGATGTGGACCCTGACTGGTGTCTGCCTTTGTATCAAACTCTGACACAGCAACAGCTTCCAGTCCAATGATATTACCATCATTATTGATACTGATACTACACCAGCAGAAAACAGAGTGAGAGAAGCCCACACTGAACAGAATTTCGAGGCATATGGAGAGCACTCATAGTACGTGGTGTACTGCAGAAATATGTGATACGTACCACAGTATCCCGACTGTTGGCAGCAGTACCGGTACATCTGCCGATGATTTTGTCTATGCATTTCTTATGGATGGCTGCATTGCATTCTACAAAAAAATGTAAAGATAAAAGAGATTTGTATCCTTTGATCCCAAATCTGAGCATATCTTGTACACTGGCCACAAAATCCTTACAAAAGAAAAAGTATCTTTTTTCATGGCTGAGTACACATTTTTAAGATATAGCAGGCTCTATTTCAAGTGACAAATTATTGTAGACTTACGTCTGCATTTATAACCTTGCTTGTTGAGTCCCCTGTGAGAGATAAAGTGACACAAATGGGTCACTTGGCATCATTTTTTAATCATGTAAATAGTTGGCTGATTAATCACTTGTTAGTCATCATAGTCAGGGAGAATACACCCATTCTGATTTGCATATCAGGGTTTCCTTTTTCTACAAACCTCCTCCCCAATGAGACCAAAAAGGTCTTCAAAGCAAATAGATTTGTGGAGATCTGCAGTCATCAAAGATTGACACACATTATAATTTCTACAGGCATTACAACTAAACCTTCCTGTTTTCATCAATAAAATCACAAGTGAACAGGTTATCTTACTCAGAAATTAGCCAACTCAGACAGTCTTAATCCTGCCAAATATGAGGAAGTTGCTTACACTAAGTCTATCAGCATGACTTGAGTTTTAGTTTGTGTATCTGATCATTGGTTTATGAGTTCCCCTTTAACTGCTTTGAAGGTTTGTTTATAGGACTGAAGCACAGGGCACACTGACCAGACAAATTCTCTGCACACGGAGCAGAAAGTGGGCTGTCTGAAAAACGTGGCGATGAACTCATGGTTCTTTATGAAGTGGATCTTGGCCTGCTTAATGGCCCCTCGTCTACGGTTCAGGGTAGGAGCCTCTTCCTCCTTCGCAGTCTGCTTACTCTCTTCCAGACAAACAGAGAAACACAGATCAGTCACCCCATACCACTGTAATGGAAAAACAAAGGTCATTTTGTATAGGTCTCAAATTGATTGCCTTAATGATAAGGGAACCCACAGGAATTGCTCATGTGAGTGCTTGTGAATGATAAGATTAAATTAGCAAGGACAAGTATTGACTAGTGGTTGTGCAGTCTGTCTATATATATACGTAGGTGCTAAAGATTAAGTTGTATCAACATGGTATTTGTGTATTTGCTGAATGCTTAAAAGACAGATTATTACTATTAAATTATTATAGATTTTATAATATTCACCCACTTTCCTATTCTACTCTGATTCTCAGTCATCTTCTGTCTATGAGTGATGGGGTCCTACATTAACATGACATTTTCTGCTAATTAGGACATTCATTGTCGTTTCATGTGAGTGATTCCTGTCTTTGTGTTTTTGTGATGTGCTCTGGTTTGAAGTGTGTGGATCGAAGTGATAAAAAGGGTGCTGTCACATATGTCTGTGTACCAATCAGAATTGAGCGACAGAATCTGATTCAGAGTGAAGGGTTGTCTGCTAATGTTGAATGTCTGATGAAACCATACCAACACAGGCCTGACTAAGCATTTATTAAACTCTTAGTAAATAATAATAAAGGATGTTTTTTTGGAGAGTTGCTTTTATAATCAGATTTAATGTTTACAGAGAAATACTTTAGATTTGAAACCAAGTTTCCATGGGCTTTAGTGGCAACATGGCACATACTAAACCAGGGAAAACAAAGCACCCACACAGCTACAGAACATATGGATTACAGAAAAAAGTCCTTAGGAAAGGGCTGAGAATAGGGTTGAACAGTAGAAATGTGTCCAATGGTAGAGATTTGACAATATAGTTTCCACCATGGGAGCTATACCTATAGAGTCTCTACTATATTTTGAGAGGAGGCTATGCAGCAAATCAGGACTCTAACATGATGTGAGAGCAACAGTTGGTGGCAATAATGCATCTCTAAACTGGTATGCCAATTTTCTATTTTATTTCCTGTACCTGTATCCCCTCCCTCCAGAAAATACTGCACTGCCATCATCACTTTCCCAGAAGGATGGAGATCCACCTGAACACACAGTGCGACACAAAGGCAGTTACACACAGACAGTCAGAAATATAGCTCCACAGGGACAGAGGACAGTCTGTAATGTCCTACCCAGAACTCAGCACGCCCGTTCGCTTTCTTGCAGCGCTCAGCAAGGACAGACACTCCAACAGTGACCTCAGCCAGCGGCTCTTCGGCTGTCTTCATCAGCAGTACCTCGATCACACGACCTTCATAGATGTGCGCATCAAAACTGGCCTTCCAAGCCGGGTACATGGTGGGTTTCCGCTGAACCAGGGTCTTACCTCGTTCTAGGAAAAGGAAGATGGACAAAGAGGAGGAGATAAGAAGTAACATCTTTTTCTGTAAAGCACAGGGGGGTGTAGGCTTTTAAAGTTTCCCACCAGTTGTCAAGGCCTCCTTCATCTTGATTGCACAGAAGGGCGGGTCGGCCAGAGGAGGCAGGACGCCCAAGTCGTACGAATTAAAGGCGATCCTCAAGAAAGGAGCCATGGTGACGAGTACCAAGGTCACCTGCTCCCAGAGATGGACAAACACAGTGTTACCCAGGTGACATTTATCTACTGTATAATGACATGTTAGTTACACACACAGTTCAAAATCATATCCAGTTAATATAGTGCGTACGTACACAGTTGCATACATGTCTTTGTTAAACTGTGAAATCTCTACGTACGTTGTGAGGTCCACCAATATCAGAAAAAAAAGAAAAGAAGATTTAACTCATGTTTGAGAAATATATTTAAAACATAATCATGACACCCTGTCAGACTCCTGCACTCACACACACTTGTGGTGAACCACATTGATATTCCCAGAAACGGGGAACAAATTGCCTCATTCTCACTTTGGAGGAGATATGCAAAACATCTTTACACCTCCGTCAACGACGAGGGCCATCTATTGCAGGTTTTTTGTATCCGATTTCAAAGCTGGTTGTGTGGGGTAAAAGAAAAAAACATCATGAATGCAAGACGCGTATTGTGTGTCTCATATCTATTTTGCATTTCATACTTTTCCAATGTGACATGTTTTATATCTGACTTTTTTGGGGAGAAGGCTTGTGCTGGTAAATTGAATATGCTAAGATTTATCCCCTTGCCAGTAAGGAAAAATAAACTGTAGTTTTTTAATAGAGATTTTATAGACCTAATTAACTGATTACGAAAAAAGATTCAATATATTAAAAGACGATGAAAACTAATTGCATCCCTCATATTACAGAGGTGAAATATGTGCCGATAGTGTCAAATTGGGGAGAGATCAATATCACCCTTCATGCTGGACACCAGCTGCTGCATGCAAGATTTACTACTTACATAAGTTTACATGTGCTTCATATGGAGCTACAACTTTTTCTACAGCAACCTATGCACCACCAGTGCCTGTATGTGCAATGCAAAAGGTGACGCCCACCAATTTCATATGTTGGCCAGGCACTTCACTCACACCCATGCTGTCTTACATGCCTAATCTATTAATTCCACACCTCATTGTGTAAAATACACCGCAATGTCAAATTTTCCAGCATCATTTGCACCTCTGCCCCTAGTCTGGCTCCTTGTGTCACTGGGGTGTGTGTGTCACTGTGTAGTTCCTGAAAGCCTGTAGCTGCAGCAGTAGAAGTGTTTGCCTGTACTACAAAGGCAGAGCAAGCCTCAACATGTCGCTAATCCAAATTCAAGCATGCAGCGCACCACAGTAGGCCTAGCTGGCATTCACAATCCTAAAACCGTAACCGCCCACACTGAGACCAGAAAAGTAAGACACAGGAAAAAAAAAGTGTGCACTAAGAGGGGAGGGCAATAAACGCCCATGTTCACTTACTCACTCGCTCGCTGCTGTGAGTTGTGATGTCAGGGTTTTGGGAGTTAATCAATACCAAGCACACTGTGTGATTGAGGGCGGTAGTGATTGATTACCAAGCACACTGTTCATGCGCTGTTTCGATTTGTCCCATCTGTTAAATTCAGTAGTAATGTCCCTTGCACCAGTATACTGTAAATTGTAAACTTCCACCCAACTTCCTAATATTCATGTCATTAAATAGGCAACTTCCTGATACTGTCATTAACCAAAGAAAAAGTATGTTTTTTAGCATGAGTAGCAATATACTATTGCTAATGCTAAATGATGTTATTATATTACTATCTAGAATCTGAGCTTCACAGCTTCTCTATTTCAAGCCTGACTGCTGGAGATTGAACCAAGCGCTCACTCATTAAGTCATTTGAAATACTAATAAGTGAAGCAGAGAGAAAGAGTAACCGTGCTCCACCGCGACAGGAGGAAAGAGTGAAGGAAAATATAGAAAAAGTTAGTTAGGCAGCCGGGCCCTGTACTGCAATCTGCTGCACGGACGTGACTACAACTCCAAACTACTTTAGAGCACCTCACATTGCAAGCATCAAATTAGCAGCCTGCCTGCATCAAACTACACTGACTGCTGGGGATGGAAACATGTCCTGCACATACCTCTCTGAGACAGACACACACACACACACACACACACACACACGTAGTGGAAGTGTAACGGCTAAAAACATACTGTAAAGAGTTTTGCATCCTGTACATGACATCCAAAGACTAAAACGCTATGCAAATCACTAAGACAGTCACAAAGTACAGAGCAGATGTTAAGGTGAGTTACAATGCAACAGTGAGCACGCAGTCATCTGAAGACATTCAGCATGGACCGAGAATCAGTCAGTGCACCTGATTTGCTTTATGCAACCCCGCTGTTTCTGAAGGATGTGGTCGATCAGTTCCCTGAAGGCAGATGTCACCTCAGTCTGACTCAGTTTGCAACCACGCTCTACTTTTGACAAATAAATGCAGCGGTTCATTTAAAAACACTTGTCTGTCTTTGCTGTCCGGACCTGCCCGCATTCCGCCTCACGCCCGGTGTTAGAGCAGGCTCTGTGACCCGTGAGATCCTGTGACCTGACCTGGAATTCCATATCGCCCAACACAAATGTTGCTTGGCTGACAGTGTTTTAATAGCTGGGCAAATTGAATTCAAGCCAGATCGGGAAACACATTTTGAGAGCATAAAGCGATGGTGGCCGGCTGCGTTTGCCTTTGAGCCATCGCCTGTCAATGTTTGATCAACCCATCAGGCTTTTTTTCCATACTTGACCCCGTAGCGCATTAAGATCTGACAGCTCAGATTCCGTCGCACAATTTCAGTTAAAATGCTTTTAAAACGAGACAACACTATTCTAAAAAGTTGGCGGGGATTATAATTTCAATCAGAACAGCTCGCTAGTCAGTGAAAATAATGATTTCAGTGGCCACGTATAAGCGTAGAGTTAACGAATCTATAAGTCATCGCTAGTAAGTTATCTTAGCTAACGTTAGCACCAACGGTCCCGGCTGGACGAGTCTCTCGTTACAGTTCGTCTCCCAGAAGATGAAAGACGAAAAATAAAAAGATGGGGCACGGCTTCTTGGTCTTTGAGCAACTTTCTGCAAACACCAAACGTTTGAGACGCCAGCTCTGTGGAAAAAGTCGATGAAGAATTGTTAAAACGGCCGTCTCACCTCGTCCCGCAAACTCGCTGCTGTTGATTTTCACCGCAGCTCGACGAAAGTTGCTCTTTTCTCTTCCTCTCGTTTTTTCGCTCTGTGATTCCGTTGATTGAGGAAGTGTGGCGCGCGCTCGCAGAGGCTCAGCAAGCTGTGACGTTTACCTGCTACACACACACACACACACACACACACACACAAAGCGGTCTGTGCCCCAGTCGTCGCAAAGTACCCAATTGCCCTATTTTGAATACAGGACCTGTCAGTAAGGCTATTTTAATGTATTTTTCCACTTGAGTTGTATTATTCCTCATCATACACATTTAAATATATATCTGTATTTTTCCATCGAAGCCCCCTCGGGTGATAAACATGATGTTGTGGGTTCATCACTGCAGACCTGTTGATATTCTGAACTTAAAAAAAACTTGTCCAGGCAACTGTATCTGTAGATAAAGATCTGCATCGCTGGCGAGTGTGCCCTAGATTACTGCAGCATAGCCCTGAATGTGGGGGAAGAGATGTTTTTTTTTCTCCCTTTACACTTTAAGTGTTTGTGTGGCAGGGGATGGGGTCACGTGGTCCTGTAGGCTGCGGGGGTAGTTTTGAGGTTTGAGCAAGGCTTTGCTGCTGAAGAGGTGGCACATTTGGCTCCATGCAATGAGCTTTTCTTGTCCTAAACTAACACAAGCGCTCAAAATTATCCATATCCTGTATTTATGTCATGCCTGCATTCACCCCCTCACACACGCACACACCCCTAAGTATGCAGTATGTGTGCGCAAATGAGCAAGGGCGGCTATTCTCATCAGATGACACTAATGAAATATTGGCTGAAGTGAAGACCTAAATTCTTGCAGCCTGACTCATAATTAAATATTTAGGTGCAGTTTAAAAAGTATGAGACTGTATGTGGTGCTGCAGCGCAGAGTGAATGTGGAGTGAAACCTGCCAGGGACAGGCTGACAGGGCACAGGTGTGTCGGTGTTCCTGTCTCTCCTCTGAGGAGTTACATAACAGCCAGATTGTGACTCATGGTTGACACAGGAAGTCTACAGTGGAGACTAGGTGTGTGCATTAAAGAGTTCACCGCTCAGCTGGTCTCCTCTGACGCTGACAGATGTACATTCAAAGCTTGAGGAACCCTCTCCTTCTGTTCTTCCTCTAGCAAACACATTCACATCCGCACACACCTTCTGTGATGAGCCAACCGTGGGATGTATAGGCTGCAGAACAAGCGGATGTTAAATTTATCATACAGAGCTTGAAGTGAACCGGACGAAAATCCACACAGAAACTCCCTGCATGGAGCTGACACACATAGCTCTGCTGGGCTCCTGTCAAGAGAACGTTGCAACATTTGTAGCTGAGTTAGTTATTAAGGTGTTTTGATATATGAATATGTATATGACTGACACAGCCAGTAGCCAGTAGATCCTGGCTTGTTTGATTTTAATTTTACTTAAATTGCTTACCAATTATGTAAAAGCTAAAGTGATTAAGTGTCACAAAAGTATAAATTGGTTCATATTAAGTCTCACAAAAAGGCTGGGAACCACATTTGATTTCAGACATTATTTTAATTCAGAGAAAGTTAAATACATTTGAAGCAACTGCACATGTTAAAAAGAATCTCCCATTTTTTCCTAACTCTTTAATCCCAACCAGAACATTTTCATAGAAAACACAAAAATGATATTTATACTTTATCCTGGTAACCACTGATTTAAACATTAGAGCATCATCTCTACAATAGGTAGGTGAAGCAACACAGTTGGATCTTAAAGGACACAGGAGAATGTGTGTGAAGTGGAAAGGTCAGAGCATGTTGAGTAAGGCTGAGTGATCAGTGATCAATGCGAGAGTCACGTCAGAGAAGAATGATGCATCAAGTCTGACAAGGTGACCAAAAATGTTTTAAGGGCAGTAAACCAAAAGTCATTCTGCTAATAAAATAATAAAGAAAGCTACTCCATTTGAGAGTCAGCAGCCATGTTGGTGGGTTAATGTTTCTGGCAATCATGCTGCCACCACTAGCAAATACTGACTCATAACCTACAGTTTCTTTAAATAAAGTCATTCTTAATGACACCTAAAACAAACAATTCAACATTTTGAGAAATGCAGTAGGATGGACAAGAAGATGAGAAGTCTGTCTGTTAAATGTGAAGCTGTAGCGGAGCTCACATACAGGCTGGAGAAACAGCTAGCCTAGCTCTGGCCCATGGTAACAAAATGCACCGACCAGCACGTATAATGCTCATTAATCTCATTAATAGATCTACTGGAGGCTTGCTGCCCACTGCTCCTGACAAAAAAGCGGTCCAACATATAATCCCCCATGACACACACTTTGTCAGTTTAAACAAACAAGATATAACGTGTTACTTAGTCAGAACTCCTGTTCCTATGTTAACTCTGAACGGAGCCAGGCTAGCTTTCTCTGACTGTTTCCAGTCTTTATGCTAAGCTAAGCTAACCAGCTGCTGGCACTAGTTTCATATTGAACAGAAAAACATGCAAGTGGTATCAGTCATCTCTTCTAATTGTCCTCATGAGAGCTATAAAGCAGATTACCCAAAATGTCAAATTAGTCAACACCTTGACCATTTTTGCCTTGGCTCAAAGGCTCCAGACAGATCTTACATCTGTCAGTGACAACTACCTGCCCCGCTGACACGTGTTTATACTTCTCTCTCTGACAGGTTGAGACAGTTGTCGATGACAGAATGGTCACTGGAGAATGGAAAGCATGATGCTGACTCCATGTTTAGGCAACGGGGCTGATAGATGTTCAGTCAGAGGTGCAGAGTGTGCTGAAGGCTCTCTGTTTTTCTCTGTTTGTCCTGCTGAGGGAGAGTGGGCTATTTAAAGCTTTAGGGGAGGTGGAATAGGTGTAACATTGACTTGGCAGTGTAGGCTGCAAAGAGTTAGCAAAGTGGGACATAAGAGTGCCTCTATTCTTGCAGCCTCTCCACATCTTTTTCTCTCCCTCGCCCCATCTGTGAAGAGTGCCGAGAGACACAGGACAAGGTGCAAACCCAGAAATGTCAAACCAATGTCAAGCGGACACAGATTCCCCCCCCATGTCCTATTTCTTAGTCTTTTTATTTAAATCTCGAGCTATTACGCAATAAAATCTTTCCATTTCCCCTGAGGACCTGCTGCCCACACAACACTATGAAAGATGAGAAGGCATTCTTTTGCATCTCACGACATCAACACAAACACTGCATTGCCTGCTCAGACTAACGCTGAAAATGACCAGAAGGTTTGCTGGCGTGAGTTTGTCATTTACAAACTACAGAGTTCGCGCAAATCAGGCGTAAAAAAAGAATGTCATAGATCAGCTCCGACATAATATTTCAGCTCTTATCAGTTGATAATGATTCCTGCAGCTGAGCACATATAACAGAGCTGAATGCATCCGACCTTATTGAGTAGGCTGTGTGTGTATGATTGATTATTTGCTTCTCTCTGCATTGCTCCTGCCTGCAGCGATATGGAAGTAAGCGTGGGTTATGACACTGTTGCTGCACTGTAAAGAAAAAGCCTATCTTTTCCGTCATCAACCCCACAGCAAGCTTTCATTAATTTTTTTTTATTTTTTATTATTCAATCATGACATTGGGAATCCTTAAAAGTGTGACTGGACTTTCCAGTTTGCGTCTTGTCTACTTTTCCATCAGCTCAAATTAAGATTTCCTTTTTCTTGCTGCTGTGCTGAGACCAGAAGAACCATAAGCAGAAGTATGGTAAAAAGACAAACATGAAAGCTTTATTTTACAAATAGAGCCTATCAGACAACACTTCTGTCTTCAGGTAAACTGAGTATCACTGCCACAGTCAGTTGAAAGAAGTTCTTCTAGCAGAAGGATTCAGTGTGAAGGACAAGGTGTAAGATGTGTGGGATGATGAACACCTCGAGAAACTGTCACTTGTAAGGAATTTGTGTATCGTGTCATAACCAACAGCAACATAGGAAAACAGCAAAGATTTGAAAAAGAAGAGAGAAGCAACAGAGGAGGGAGAAAACAGAATTGGGGCTAGAGAGGGAGAGCAGAGTGATGAATGATCTGTCCTCTATATAGGACGAGGTGTCTGCAACTTTTCAGGAGCCCCAGAAAGCAAACTTTCTGCCTGATATTATTCTGGGTCAGGAAGCCTCAGGGGGGGAGAACGAGAAGCAGAGCAGGCCTGGCCTTTCTTTGGCCGCGCAGCACGCTGGTCTGTGTGTCACCCCGTCCCCGGTGTCTTCCCAAACAGCTCAAAGTGTGATCTGAAACGCTCGCCAGCTTCATCAGAGGCATCATCTGCATGTCAGCACAGACAAGATACGCTCATACAGGGAGTGCTACATGTGTAATGCTTCCATTTTTCTATTTACTGAGCTTTATCAGCAAGGACACAGTGACAGAAAGTCAATGACAGCCTGTTGTACTTTAATGTTTAGCCCACTTGCCATCTAGAGGACAGGAAGTGAATAAAGAGAAAACACAGACACAGACTGTTTCCATCATAGCCTCTTTACTTGATTTTAAAATAACACTGTTAGAAATTTAAACGTAATAATCATCAAGTACAGTACAAAGTCCAAGATCAGTGAGATGAGCGATTCATGGTTCAGTCCAGGGCAAAACAACCTGTGCACGACTGGATGTGACGTCGTTATACAAGGAGGAATTTACATTATGCTTGTTTTAGGTATTTAAGACGAAATTGGCAACAGTTTTCTCCATTAAAAACAAGTGTGTTAAGTAAGTTAAGTACAGTCGGTGAAGCTTATGGCCTCTATGATGAAAGTACACTCATATTTCTTCATTCCTTTTATATCAGTGCAAAATGCATAGAAACTATTTTTCCACTGGCAGGACCATCTCCAACAATACAGTACATGGCAAAGCGACAGTCACTTCTAGACATATAAAATTCCTCATTCTTTGATACAGCCTGTGCTTCAAAGTATTAGTCATAGAGAGGCATTTAATCCAGTGGAAGAACATATGTTGGAATGAAGGCATAACTAATTCATTTTTGAACTGAAGATCAAGCTATTCCACATTTGGGCATGTTTGAGGGAGGATTAAATTTGTTACAGTTTTTCAGCCTCCGTGGAAATGACAGTAAAATAGCTGTAGTTAAACTGTGTGTTTGCTCAGTTATTGAAATGTTTCATCTTTCTGTGCAGTTTTCCCAATGATTTGGAAGAGAGTTGCTGATCGGCTGCTGGGGGAAATACAGGTCACATCAATGTAATGTTCCACACTGGCAGGTATTTGGGCCAACACCTCTTGTGGTTCTCAGCGTCACACCTGCTGTCGCAGCAGGCAGGGGACGCTGGAGGTTGACAAAGTAGGTAATCGTGTCCCCTCTCAAAAGAACACCATGTCTTCTTTTATCCAGTCCAGCCAGGTAAGTTACAACTTGCAGACATAGTCAAATGTTATGTTTCATTCCCTGTGTGTCCGTCTTGGTTTCACAGTCTGTTTGAAGAAAAGGAAAGACAGCACACTATTTTTGGAAACCCACCTTTTCATCCTATAAAACGGTGGCTTCTTCCATGGCATTAACCCACCTGCATGAGGAGAGGGCAAAACAACATGAACTGCAGATGTGCTAAAGAGTAATTTTAGTCTGCTTCACCCCAAAACTACCAATTATGTGCCTGTCAGCATAACATACAGCTGCATTATTAACTGAGCTAAATTTTTACAGCTTGCTCCTCAATATGAAACATTATAGTATTTTGCCTAGAGGAATGATTTTTATTAACTTTTCTGTTTCATGAAACTCAGTCCACACATTACTGCGCAGAGAAAACACTGAAAGTCCAAATTTGGTGATGTCATATCCCACCCCCCTCTGAAGGTTTTTCTTTCTTTCTTGAAAGTAAAAAACTGTTTTTCTCAGTTTTCTCCCAGATAGCAGCAACTTATCAGTAGCAGCTCGGTGAGTCATTCATACTGGCAGAAATATCAGCTTAGGGTGAGCCTTGTTTCACTTCCATCAGCAAGACAGATAACCACACTACAGTAAGTAAGTGTCTTTGAATGGTCAATGTCTAAACATCTTGAACTTAGCTATCAGGTGGGTGTGCTTCTCACCTCTGGGCTGTGTGGTTGTCCACAGCTTTAAATGTATAGTACAAAGTGTTTTTGTGGTAAAGCTGGAAGATGTTGGCCTCCACCTCCTCTCCCTCCTGCTTGTCGGGTAGTTTCACTGTGAAGCCCAGCAGAGGTAAAGTCTCTGATGCTACTTTTTCCTGCAGACAGAAAAGTAATCAGCGGAACAGAAGTGGATTATAAGATACTGTGATGCAACTGGATATTTCAGCACTTTTAGTTATTTTTAGAGAACTGGTGGCTACAGACCTCACTGTCTAAGTGTGAATATGTGCTGTTCAGGTTAAAGGGGAGTGCATGTTTCCCCTCACCTCTTGGGCTCGGTAGGTGTAAAGCACCTTGTCTTTTAGGAGGAACCATAGTCTCTTCCAGCTCCTCTTGCTCTTCTTGCTGCGCTGTAGACTGCCGCTAATGGAGCCTTCCTCTGACACGGTCACCTGCACAAATAGGAGCAGGAAAGGACCAAAAAGTGGAAATGTTGTCTAGAAAACATTGCATAGCTTACATTCACATCATCAGTAAGTCGCAATGTGAAAGGCACGTGCTGCAGGTGTACCTGAGTGAAGGAGGCAGTGCCTTTCCGATGCCTCCAGATGTTAGGAGGATGAATGTTTTGGAACACAGCGGAGAGAGGACGACTGGAGCGGTTTGGACGGGGGCTGTTCTTACCTGACGGCGCAGATGCATCTCCCCCTGCAGAAATACACAAATGCTTTTTAACTACAGCAGAAAACAGGGACCAGACTGTAACACCCACACTAAGTGACAGCAGGTTGCTGTCTGAACTATACTGCAGCAGAGGCAACATCCTTATTTGTTGAATCATGGCGAGGATATGGATGGTTAGCAAAGGGAGCTACACAACAAATCAGCATTCAAGAAGTGTTTGTTTTCCACAAATGTGAAATGTTATTGGAAAGAATTACAGTTTTTAAAATAAGGACAATAAATTAAAAGTTTTCCTTAACTCATGAAAGTGACATGAAACTGTACATTACATGTATATTACACATACAGGAGTGTAATCTCTTCACACAAAGGTGCAACACACCGATCATCATACATTTCAGATGATCCTCCTTGTATACCAAATGTCCCTTGAACCTATAACATAACTGTGTAACTATTAAAGGTCCATCACTTCCTGCTTTTATTTCCACATATTTTACTTACTTTCCAAATGTGCTACTTAATCTATCTTCTGAGTATATTTCCTGTGAATAAACGTATTTTTCCACACTCAGCCCGCTCTGTCTGATTTCGGTCCATTGTAAGTGGGGCACTCCTCCTGTATTTAACCTAGCCTGATACTGGGTTCCCCACTGATATCAATTAGTGATGTAGTTAACTAGTTCGGGGTCTGAGTCAAACTGATTGATGCATCCTAAGAATGTACTCAAGCAGGGTTTTCCCACCTCTCTTCTTTAGCTCGTTGTAACAGTGATCGCACACTTTGGCCATGCGGTCTTTCATGTATTTCAGTGGATATCTGTTCCTGGAGCAGCTCCGACAAACAATCTGTGTCAAACAACATAAATTCACCACAGATTACATTACATACACATTAAAAAGCTCAGGAAACAGTAAGCACATTCAGGACCCTAAACACCACATTAAAGGCACAATTTGTTGTGTATCAAAGAAGACTGTGTTTTATCTCTGTGTGACTGACTCTTCCGCAGCCATGGCAGTGGTGTCTACGCAGTGTGAGGCTGAAATCTGAGGTGCAGTTCATGCACATCATCACTTGTGAGACTGGAACAAGTGTGGGAGCCTTCTCTCCCAGAGACAGGTGCAAACGATCTCTGGCCTGGAACAAACACAGAAAAGAACATGCTGCATCGCACTGCGGGGACTGATGATGGTAACTGATTAAATGAAAAATGATGTTCAGTAATAACTCGATCGATGAATACAGAGAAGCAGAGTTTGCTCACCTCTCCTGAGCAGCTGCTGAATGCTACAGATCCCCTGGTGTGATCAGTCACGGTGCGGCTTAGAGTGTAAAACCAGTCCTCTCTTTCAATGAAGGAACTGCAAAAAACACACACAACATCACGGCAACATTATTACTAAGATGTCAATCAGTAATTGAAGCCATTCTAAAGTCATAACACCAAATGTGTAAAACATCAGCTGCAGCAGTAAACATTTTACACATTTATGGTTTTAGAGGTTTGAAAATGAGCTATTATCCAAACAGGATTCAGTGCATCGACGCACCTTGCTGACAAAGTGATGGAGATGTCTGTTCCTTCAATCCTGAGTGCATTTTGGACATTTTCTATGATCGGTTTACTGACCTGCAAAATCAGTAAAATCACAAATTAAAAATCGGAAATACAAAAAGAGAAATAAAGGGCAAAGACATCCACTATGGGAAAACCATATTTTCCAATATCACATTTCTCTGTACACCGCAAACACATAAATCATTTAATTAGAAATGTTGTTTAATATTTTCATGGCTGTGGTTTTAATATGTGTTGCAAGAAGTAGTTCCAGCTTTTACTGCCAGTCAGCTAGTGGGGGATTATGAAAAGAACACAGTGCTAGAAACTAAAGGGACTGCGGCATTAGGCGACTTAATGAAAGACTCTGACCTTCAACCCAGTGAGTGGCAGAGTATTCTTCAGCCTGTATTTCCCATCCTGCTGAGGGTAAGTGTACAGCAGCACATCATTCATCTAACAACAGAAAGAGAAACCCCTCATTATTCACAGTCACTCCGCAGAACAGACAAATAGTTGCAGATCAGAGGACACGTTGAAAAGACGCATAAGATAAAATAAAATAAGATGAAATAGTCTGAATAGTCAGCTGCCCAGACTTCATTATTCATGTACATGCAGTGATTCTCCAGTAGGTGGCACTCAAAGCTAATACAAACACTCAGAAATCAAATGTTAAACACAAAACTTAAAGTCCCCCTCAATATAAAAATGTGCTTGAGCTTTGCAGTCCAGATTTAAATCTGTGTAAAGTTTGACACAAGAAGGTTGCTTTTGCATCATCTGCTGAGGGGACAAAGTTTCTCTGTGCTCAGCTTAAATCTGAAGACGTGTACCTACAAGCATGAGTATTGTGACATCACAACTAGTATGGGGGACGCTGCTATAGCATCAGTCACAGAAGAGGAGCAAAGAACGGCGCTGGGGGCTTTTCTCCATGGTAAACATGTTTTTGCTCATCTCCTGACTGGTCTCGACAAGATTGATCGACTGATTGATTGCAGTTAGTCCGTGATAGATGGTGATTCATCCAATCATCTGCCAAGTATTTTTGAAAGTGATTGCCCTTTTACACATAGTTTCAGCGCGAACTCGAGGAGTGGATGTCATTTTAAGAATTTTAAAATGATCATTCCCAGCACATCTAAAAACTCTTAGGAGGGGGGATTTACAAATTTTGAACACCATACCTTGAATCTTTATGATCATGCACAAGTGGGATACTTCAGTGTTGAGCTATCAAAGATGGTATCAAACTTGGATCATTAACCTCCGTATCTTTTTCCAGTGAATCAATTTACTCCCTGTCCACGTGTGTTTAACAGTTTTGCTGTGAGACTGGCAGCTCCTGCAGACTTGTTTTATCATGCTGTCTCCAACATTAATAATAGCTGATAACACGTGATCACCGCCTGGATGGCTAAACTGGCAGGGTAGAACATACGCAGCAATGATTACCAACATTCCTCCAGAAGAGACATTTACGAGCTGTTTTAGTGTCGATCCCGGACCACAAATTTCAAAAACACCACAGGGGGGGAAAGCAGCGCACTTTGACGATGCTCTATGGATAATCTGCGAAGGCGTTTAATTCTCTAATCTCTCTTGATTATAACATTTCTGGGCTCTCTCTACGTTAAGATTTCACAAACTGAATGTTTAGTGCAGTGTGTGCTCCGTCTCTGACTCTTTTCACACTTTCTCTTTCATGAAATAAATGACATTGTGTTAACCCGGCTGGGACAGGCAGTGAAAAATGACATTGTTACATACCTCATACATAACTTTACCAATTAGATCCTGCTCCCCTCCCTCTACATCCTGCTCCCTGTTTACTTTAGCATTAGCTTAGCTGAACGCACTGTATATTACAGGTGCTGAAGACGCATCAGACTAACATTTAGCTTACAGAACTGAAGCCATTAAAGTTCACAGGTGTACATGGATCCTTCAGTTTCTAAGGAGCTGTTATTGACCTTCCCTGTGCTGTCAGTAAAGAACTGGCTCAGGAAGTCAGCATTCAGAAACATCCTGCCAGGAAGCCCTGCTCTTAATAGCTCAGTCTGGACAGAGAAACAGACCAGACAGAAAATGCCTGACTCTACAGTTCACACAAAGATGTCTTAAAAACTCCCTGTAGTTACATGATGAAACAAATATAATGATTATAAAAAAAATAACACAGTACTCTATGACCACTGGGACATGTGTCTTTTGACTTAAATACAAGAAACAGGAAGCAGCGTTTACCAAAAACAGATGGCGGGGCTGTCGACTCTTCCTGCTGACCTTCATCAGGGTGCCCTCCTTTACAAAGACCTGATTAAAAAATACACAGTAACTTCACAAATCATGACACACAGAGGGCATCTGCAATAATTAATGTTGTTTTTAAAAGCGGCCTGGCTGGGGATTCCCGGCTGAATGATTGTGTAAAGGGCAATGCAGGCGTGGTGCAGGGCAGACAGGGTGGGCTGCCAATCGACAGACAGAAACAATGCTCTTATCAGAGTCCTACCCTGCCAGGCTGCAGCAGGTCCCGCTGGCCACGAACACTATACTCTATGTTAACCAGACGCAACAAGTTCTCCTGAGACACAAAGAGAGAAAAGAACAGAGAGACAGGGGGAAAATGAGACGCCAAAATAAGAGAAACAATGACAGAGCATTACCAGAAACTATTTTCATGACTCCATGTGTTTTTAGACAGAGTATCACCTGGATCGGGCAGGCATATCAAATATTGTTCTCTTTAAAGTAAGTCAGACTATTCAGAAATGTCATCGGTTAGCATGTGACTCTAACTACTGTACTAGCAGCCACCAAAAACAAGAGTCTCCAGCCATGCTAAGAGCTCTTTGAGGCTGTGCTTAGACACCACAGTGCTTTGAGCCAAATGCTACATCAGCATGCTAACAGACTCACAATGACAATGCTGACATGCTGGTGTTCAGATGGTAGAGTCCCCATCTCAGGACACAGTAGAGCTCAGTCTGAAAACTGTAAATGTGTAAGATGTAGAATGTGAGTTTAAATTGGAAAAAAAAGGAAAATTTGAGTTTGGTTTCCTGAATGTAGACTCAACCTTAAGTAAAGAGTATGATTTATAATCACATTGATATCATTTTGATTATTTGTTTGGGTGAACCTGCTCTCATATTTCTTCTTCAGTGTACATTTAGTTGAATCTGTGCTGTGAAAAGTATCGCTACATTTACCCAGGAAGCAGTTCACTTTCCATCCTAAACAATCTGTTTAGGCCCTAAATGTGGATGACTAGGCAGGGAATGTCTTAAAGTTTTCATGAATTTACAGAATTAGACCAAACCAGACATTTCTGACAGACACAACCACTATTGATGGAATTCCTAATCTGAGGGATCCTATAGATATGTGTTTTAATGCCTGTGTGTTCAGTACTGACCGAGGTTTAGG
Source organism: Chaetodon auriga (assembly GCF_051107435.1). Taxonomy (NCBI): domain Eukaryota; kingdom Metazoa; phylum Chordata; class Actinopteri; order Chaetodontiformes; family Chaetodontidae; genus Chaetodon; species Chaetodon auriga. The sequence continues at coordinate 15,196,823 of NC_135075.1, read as the reverse complement.
CTGAAAATAAGATATCCAATTCTGGATGCAAAAGTTTGTCTACACATGACACTTACCCCATGTTTTAAGCTGTCATTTGCTTGATCTGCAATGTCAGACACTACCACCACAGCAGCTGTATGGGACAAACACAGAGAGAGGAATCAGGAAAGACACTTCATGCTCAGAAGTGAACACATCCATTATGAATATTTATAACTGATGAGATGAGTCTTTGTTCTCTGTAGATGTAGAAAGTCACCAAACATAAAACTCAAAATGAGTCACGGGCCCGGACATGTCTCCAAGCCAGGACTGGGGGGGCTCCCTTATCGGAGATAAGAGATAGTGTTGGTGCAACTGGCCTTCTCATGAATTACACATTACAGTTTTCAAACAGAGGAGAGTTGAAATGACTGCCTGGTGGGTTTCCAGCATGAACAAAAAGAATCTAAATTGGCTCTCTCATGGCCATCTCTCCATGGCAGATGAGAGGGAATAAATTCCCTGTAAACACAGAGCAGCAAACACAGGCTGGTAAGGCTCTCCTGTGACTAACAGAGAGAGCAGCCTCTGCCCACACTGGGTCTGCTCTTTGTTTATAGTACCTTGGGTGTCTTCATATTCCTTGGAATCAGGGGAGAGGTTGTTCAGATAATCTGTAAGAGGAGTGAGAGCAAATGAATGCAACCACTATGAGTGAAATAATAGATTTTTACTCAGTAAAGATCCCAAATCATGTCCTTTACAGGAGACTCACCGGTGAGGAGCATTCGGTACTGAGCCACACGCACAATGACCTGCAGGAGCCGATGCTTCAGAGACACGTTCTCCCCTGCTGGACTCTGCTGCTGAGACAAACAAACCAAATTCAGCATTTTCCCTGTATTATTGCTGCTCGTTAGGGCCAGATGTACTGTATAAATCCAGGTGAACTTTGGCCAAACAACATGACAGATTAATCACGACAGTCAAGGGATCCTGCTGAATGTTTAAAAAAAAGACTTTGTCAAAGAAAATTAAAGCTGTGCTGAGAAACAAATTATATACAACAACATTGGACCTTTGAGTGGAACCACCAGCAACATTTTAAGTGTGAACAAGAGCCAGTGACACAGACTGCTTCAGCACAATGCCTTGTAAGATAATGTATGTTTGTTTCTGTGTGTGCAATAATCACATTCTTAATAATCAACAATCTGTCTTTCACACACACGTTCAAAGCAAAAATAAAAGTAATATTTAACCCAGTGCTTTTGGTTTTTGGTCCTTCAACAGATTTAATTTAAAAGCATGAAAAACTATTCTGTCAGTGGTTTCCTATTCAAAAAGTCAAAGTTACAAAGTCATAATGATGAAAGGCAAACAGAAAAAAAGAGCTTACGGCACTGACATAAACACATAACGTGCTTAGGAGAATCTAAGGACTTTGAAACATGGGTGCTCTTAAATCAGACAGAGAAAACTGCCCAGCTCTGCAAAGACTTCTCCTCCGTGGTCTATAAACTGGAGGGAAAATATTGAAAACTCCTTCGTCCATGGCTGGATAATATCTGATTGTAAATTAAAAAGTGGAAAGTGAACAGATGCTGCATCTCCCCCTGGAACTGTCAAGCATACCATCACACCCTGCTCTTTTATACTGTACGTTTCATATTCCAGATTTAATAGAGTCTCTGGCTGACTGGTTTGAAAAACGCTGTCTTGTGTCTGGTCATTTAACTGAGGCTAATTATAACTCCTCACTAATGTGCATTGTTTGGATATGTTGTGCAGCTCAGAAAAGCTGCTGGGAAATACTACCAACGTAAATTTTAAGATTCCCCTGTTTTTAAAGAGAAGTTCAATGGTTGTTCTGAGTGGCTATGGCAGTCTATGTCTATGCAGTTGTTGCTTTAAACTGAATTATTACTGCCTTTTGCTTGAGCCATTTAAAAGTTTGCATCTTTTACTTTTACTTACAAGGCTCTCTCACACTGACTGACACACATAGGCAAATACCAGACAGATCTTTGCTACCATAAAACATCCACTTCTACTTTGTCATTGCACATAAGAAACACACACAAACACAAACTGAACTCTAATGATCAGATGTGTGAGGTTTGATTTTAAATGTCTTTTAAATATTGATTTTCATAGATTGCTTTATGTGTGTGTTTACATTTAGAGATCACTGTAGGTCTCACCTCAAACTGACTAACAATGGCTGCAAAGGCAGGTGAAGTTCGGCAGCTTTCCTCCAGCAGGCTCATATTTCGGTCGTAGTGGCCGATATAAGTGGTAAAAACCAGGAACTCTGCTTTTCTGGACAGGAAGATGTCTGCAATCTTCTGGCTCTCCTCCCTGAATGAAGAAACAGAGGTGAGTGAATGGCGGAGAAGCAGCATGCACCAGCCCTCAGATTAAATGAAATGCTTTCCGAGCTGCTTCAATGAGTGCACTCGGTGGAGGAAGAGGGATAAGTATGGAAGATAATTCCATTCTAGTCATAGCATATGCACATGCAGCGTGAACAGCATCCAGCGGCGCACACATCTCACCAGTGTCGGATTTGATTCTCCAGCTCGCTGAGGATTCTGCGGTGCAGAGTGTAAACATCAGGCAGCTCATTGAGAATCTCTCGAAGCCTCTCTTCGTTCAACACGGGTTCCCCCTCGTCCCCAACTGCTGCCCCCACCGCTTCCCGAAAGTCCTGGCACACGGAGGTGGAGGAATGGTTATCTTTCATACTTCATGTGCAAAATCTTACTAAACTTACATTTTCACTATAAATTCTCCATTTCTCCCCTGTTTTTCCTTCCACCCTTCTGCAATAATATAAAAAGATAATATCTGACAGCAGGGCGTACATGAGCTATTACATCAAGAAAGCTCATCACTGATAAGCATGCTGCAGCAGTGGCGGTTTAATCCACACCAGAGGGATTAAGTATAGGAAGGGGAGTGAGAGGGCAACACTTGTTCCTCCCTCATTATCACTGCTGAGGTGCCCTTGAGCAAGGCACAAATGCCCTAACTGCCCTGATGGAGCTGCTCAGTGTCCAGACTGCGTTTGTAGTGTGCAGCTTTTAGCGGTGAATGTGAATGTGAGTGGAACAAATGTTCCAGGAAATGAGCATTCACGGTTAAATAAAGAACAGACCCACAGTGAAAACAGAATTTAATAAAAGTTAATTTGCTTAAGATAGCACATAAGCATACAAAGATGTTTATATTGGAGAGGATTGAAAAAATAAAATGTAAACCAGAGGTATGGAACATGACCCGCCTTTCTTAAATTTGTAACTCTGCAGCTCTGCTCTGAGAATTATAGTGCAATAGTCATTTGAAGGAGAATAGAGATCACATCACTTACTTCCTGGAGGAGCTTGAGGGCTTTCACATGTCTGAGGACAGAGAAATAAATACACAATTAAACAGGAAAGTGAAGGGAACCTGATTAGTTTTAACAGATAAGCAGAGATGTTTGATGGGAGCAATTAGTTCACATGTAACTTACAATCTCTCCGTATCCACCAGCTCTTTCACGATGTAAAAGGCTCTGGATCGGCCGTCAGGCTGCAGACAATCATATTAATTACTTGTAAAAAGCCCAGGGTTAGGAAGAGCTAAAGCATTTTGGCAGCAGTTCAACAAATATAGCTGGCAAATTCCCTCTCCACATCGTCTCCAAGCGGCAATCAAATTCTAAATAATGAGGACAGCCTTGTAGTAGCCCATTAACCTCCATTAACCCACATTAAAATCTTGGCTTGTGAGGGCAATTGTGCAATTGCCCAAGGTGAAAAAAGGTTCACTTTGTTATATTTTGTTTTCATCCGTTCTTCAAATAAGTCATTATTTCTGCCCATTTGTTCAAATGTGACACCTTTGCTTACACAGTGACAGCAAAAAACATAACAAATTGCATCACTTTTTCATTGATTGATGGGTACAGTCCTAGAAGATAGGGGAAAAAGACTGAACAACAATATCAAATAACAGTTGATGAAGTTTGATTTACTGAAAACCCATAAAGGATATGTACTATTTCACAATAGGAATTAAAAATTCCTAAAACATATTGCAGAATTGCTTTGTGCAGAATATTCAGAACTAACCTGTCTGTCATAATTACTGTCTGCACCTCCCTCTTCCTCCTCTGAGGTACGTCCGTGGTCTTCCTCACCCACCGTCTCTCCCCTGACATCACCCTCTGAAACGGTCTGTGGAGCGACAGCCACCGAACACACGTTGTAGGCTTCTGTATAGGCACTGGTGAGAAACAGGGGGTACTGTGGTGAATTATAGCCTACACACAGTGCATGCATACAATAAATTATGTGAACACAGGCACATAACTGAGTGAGTGACTCCTGACAAACAAAGTCAAACTGGCATGTCAAACATCAAATACATCCATTATGATAGCTGGTCTCGTGGCGGTTCCCAGGCTTTTCAGCTAGTGGCCCTCTAATCACTAGTTAAGGCCTTAGTGTGGACATGTTTGGGGAGCGTTTTCTCATTTTAAAAGAATAGTTTGATATTTTTTGTAAATACTTTTTGAGCTCTCTTATCAAGAGTTACAGCAAAAAGGAAATTATAATTTTTCACGTTTGGCTTTTGTGTGGATTAGACAGAGGAGATACATCATATGTGGTTTAGTGAGCTTCATGGTGCTAGTTCGCAGATTTTGCTTGGACAGAGCCAGTCTAGCTGTGTCCCGGTTTCCAGACTTCATGCTAAGCTAAGATAAACGTCTATAGGCTGTAGCTTCATATTTACTGTATGTAATATAGATCTTCTCGTCTCTGCCAGAAAGCGAATACCTGTATTTCCCAAATGCCCAACTACACCTTTAATGTTTTCTAAGGGCCCCGAAGATGTTTAAGTATTCAGTATTTCTAAGGAAAAAATGTATAATGAGAGAAGCATTATAAAAAAACTAACTTTATGCAAGAGAAATATACTGCATGTTCTTACTGCTTAATCATCTTTTGACCCCTCGGTGGGGTGTCAAAGCCCAGGCTGGGAACCACTGGTCTAGTATGTAAAGTAGCATTTCAGTTTTTGCTATAAACTGCATGGTTTTTAACCACAACTTTGACTCAGTGGTCTTATAATATGAACAGTGTTCAGTCCCCAAACCTTCATTCATGTGAGAGTAAATCAGATGAATTTCATTTAACCGTCCAAACCATCTTTACGGTCCTTTATGGTCGTCTACGTTGAAATATATCGCTATAATAAACATATTCAGCGTTAGAAGCAAATGTGAATAGATAAAACATTGCAGGTCTAGAGAAACCAATAAACTGATCCTGAAGGCCCTGCAGTGACAACTGTACCCAACCAGGGACGCATGTCGGTGTTTTATACTACAAGATTCTCTTCTGCAGGGAGCCCAAATGAATATGCTAATGGCTGCAGCTCAGTGGGGAGTGTAAGCTATGCAAATAAAAACACGTCCTTAAGTTACAGTAGTGATGCAGTAGTCCTCTATGTGACCAATTGCCTTGCCAGTGTTCCTGCCATGTTTCACTCCAAGCACCAGTGGAGTTAACCCCACTGAGATGCAAATTGCCTACATATGACCAACATATGTGAGCAGTTCAGATCTCTGCATCACACACATTAGAGCTGCATGGCCCATTACTGCTCAAGGGATCAAACTTTGGATGAGATACCGGGGGGTGTTTGAACCACAAATTACATGCACAGTTTCTATATTAGGCTTTTATATCACTCCCACAGAAACTACCTCTGTCACCTCTCACGGTCCTGCTACGTTGTGTGACGGCTCAAGGCAAAATCTATGGAGATAAATTACAGAGGGAGATAAGAAATAGCCATTTTCTTCTCGCCTCGGGTTCATTGGTGAGCCTTTTAGCTCCACTGATAGAAATGATGGGGCAAAGACGCCAATGATCTCCAAACTATAATGTGTTAATATTGCCCCTTCAGGCTACTGCAAAACTAACCGCCTAAACCAGTGACTCTGCTGTCCATCCGGATATCTCTTTGCTGTGATTACTGGTGCTGCATTCACTGAGAGCTCAAAGTGTGGAAAATGACAATCATACTGCTGTCTTTATTTAATACTAGCATAGTGAGCTCAGGCTCTCACATGGAGCCATGCTAACTTTTGAGACTGTGTATTTTGTGGTGGAAAAGCAATTATATAAAAAAGACTTTGATAATGAAACCTAGTGCTAAATGAAATATTTAACTTTGTAGTGTTACCTGCCCTAATTAGCAGTAGTACAGTATTAGTAGCAGTAGAGAGAACATTCAGTGTTGTTGACTCTAGGCCATGGTTACATGCTATGGAATACAAATGAAAGAGGTAATAGAATGATGACAAAACATGGCACCAGTTTGCATATAGTATATAACTTTTGCCTTATCTGACTGTAATAAGACTATTTTTAGCAGACATTAATAGTTTAGCAGAGCGGACCTGGTGACTAATCTCCCCATTGATTAATCCCCTTGATTAATTGATTTATCCTTTGGTCTACAGACTGGCTAAAAAATGTGAAAAATGTCCATCACAGTTTTCTTAAGCCCAGAATGACATTAAAGTTGTTTGCTTTGATATACGATTAGAATCCTTTATTCATCCCACAGCGGGAAAATCTGCACATAAACAAAGAAAATCTGAAAACTATAGTACAATTGTGCTCACTGTGTAGCCTACTCAGGCTGATATTTACCCATCGATATTCAGCAGAACAAGTGTACTATTAAGCTGTGTGATAGGATCAATTAAATACCCATTTACACTTCATAAATGAAAAAAAAAATTCACACATTTTCTGATAGTGGAAGATGACAGGATCTAATTTGATGTTAACCCCCCCCCCCCATGTTAAACTCACTCACTTGAGAAAAGACTAATAGGGGACTTAATTGTCTTGCTGTTGTGACTGAAACTACAGCAGAGCGAAGTAGAGGAAAAAATGAAGATTGAGTATTTACTTATTTATTTATTGAATTGTATTCTAACCTTTTTGAGTACTTCAGGAATTACAAAACATCAAGTTTTAAAATCAAGCCAAACGTTTCTCCTCCACCTAACAAAAATGTGTATTTTAATGCCTTTGCCATACAGTTTTTTTGCACACATGACCACAATGTTGAGAGGGGACCGTTGCAGTGCACAACTGCTGACTGCAGAACACACTGAGATTTTATCTCAGCCTGTTGTTCCTGACTAGGTAGAGAAGAGCAACGACTCCACAATGCTCTGACTATTAATCATTCTAAGCGGCCTGTATGATATGGCACAGCCAACAGGAATGCAGGGGGGATGGGCTAATGTCAGCACAGCAGGGTTGATCATACCAACAAACACCACCACAGCAGGGAGACGAGGGGCTCTACCTACAGCATCAACACAAGAACCTCTTCTTATCCCTAAAAAGATGATTTATGAATGAAACCAGCCTGTTTTCACTTACAGCAGATCTGAGGAGACCACCCTCATTCCCACCACCTCTATCTCCAGCGTTTCCTTCCCTACCATCCAACATGCCCCAACAACACACAGACCCATCACAGCTTAGTACATCTCATTGCATAGCAAGAGGGAAGCTAGTGCACAGTCCTCCCTACTGTGCCACTGATCACCACATCCATGTCTGCTGTGACCGCAGCATCAGGGGACTCAACATAATAAATTCTCCTCCCCTGGGGCATTGTTAAACCCTCATAGTGGTCGAGCAGTAATAAAAAAGACTTGTGCTCAGTGTAAACGATGTCAAAGATCACTGATATTATGTCTAGCACGATCAATCTGCATTCAGTTGGCTGGTCCATCATGTTGGTCCAAATCATCTCAACAACTATTGAATGGATTCTGTACAGAAGATGTGGCTTTGGTGATACCAAGACTTTTTCTCTAGCACCATCATCAGGACAAAATTAAAACTTTTCCAGTACTTCATGACAAATTACCTGCAAAAGTAATGACATTCCCATCAGCCTCAGAGGCACTATGTGTTTATGGCTGAACAGCAATTATAATAACACACTATTCTAAGATGGTAACCATTATTTCTGCTAAACATCAGCATGTTAGCATTATCACTTTGAGCATTTAGCTCAAGTACAACCTCACATAGCTGCGAGCATGGCTGTAGACTCTTGGGGTTTTGTTTACATACCTCTCTGTTTCCTGCTCAGGTGACTGAGTTTTACTCTTGAACCCAGGGAGGCTGCTCATGTCTACATAACCGTCAGTCTCGTTGGCAGAGGACAGCACCCGACTGGGACGATCAAAGAAGTCTGTGAATGGCGCCTGTCGGACAGGCCTCCGCTGTGGAACCTGAAGGTTCTCGTAATCCGAGCTGATGGCAGGGACATTCTCGTAGTCTGAGGTATCTGTGTTGGGGAAGGATATGGAACGAGGCTTGGTCAGGGGAAGAGGAATGAAAGGTACCCGGGAACGGTCCTCAAAGGACTCCACCCGGACAACACTGCGATTGAGGAAGGCCATGGAGCTCCCTGGTCTTTTATTGTCCCTGTAGAACAAGAATTTTGAGGCAGGTTCAGGTGAAACATGAAATTTGCTAACAGAGCGGGAGTTTAGCTGTGGAGAACTACTTATGCTGTGTCTATCTACATCCAGCAGTCTGCTGGGCGTGTGGTGGCTGGATTCTGCTGATGGTTTGAAGGAGGACAGGTTGACATCCACCACAGGCTTGCTGTCTGTTTTCCGTCTAAATTTAAGCATCAGGAAACGCTTAATGGAGGATTTCTTTTTCCTGTTTTTCTCTGACGAGTCTCCTTCAATGAAAAGTGAAGGGGAACTCTTTGTGATGGGTCTCTTGGTGATGTAGGCCAGCTCAAACGGAGGAGGGATATCCACGACAGACGTTGGAGTGGACAGGCCACTGGATGACAGAGGTGAGCACCGGGAGAAGCTTCCAGATGAACAAATGGCACCTCCCTGTCTTGGGGATCCTTCCCTGTAGCTGTAGACACCCAGAGACGTATCCTGTCCCTCCATGGAGAGGGAGCGCGGATACAGGGACAAATAGTGGGGTTTGGCATAGCTCTTGCGCAGCATTGAGTTTAACATGGGGCTGCTGCTCAGCGCAGGTTGTCCAAATCCCCTCATGTAGGGGCTCTGAACAAACTGCATTCCCTTCTCAGTCACAGTGTTATTAATGCGGTGTGACAGTGAGCGGGAGCGCACCTCTGCTGACCTCTTATGAAAAGGAAAAACATTTTCATTCTCCGAGCTGTGCCCTGGCTCCTCGTAGACATGCTCATCACTGATGTCCTGCTCCGTGTCAGTGGAGTCCTCCAGAAACGGCACTATGTGACCCTCCAGGTCTTCATCATCACTGAAGACATCTGAGTCGTTTGGGGAGAGCAGCTGGCTTTCCGAGAGAGAAGATGTCAGCGAGGTGTCGGGGTCCGTTGGCACGGAGATGGACACCAGCCTGAGCCTCGGCTGGCAGTCCAGATGATTCAGCAAGGCCTCCGCTGTCTGAGCTTTGGGTTCTTCCATTTTCGTCGTCCATTTCTGAAATGTTCTTCCATCACTGCCGTGGCAGCTGTACCCATTGTTACCAATCTCTACGTAATCCTCAGAGGAATGTCCATTTTCTGCTGTTTCCTTATGTTTCCCTGCTGATACTCCACTGCTGTTCGTGGACAAAAGTTTCTGTGGTGTGAGCGGACTCTCTGGTAGTCCATGAGCTGTGTTATTCCTTGGCATCATCTCTCTATTAATAATGTCCTCTGAAGAGACATAATGAGGCTCATGAGCTGGATCATCCTCCACAGTAATATGTCTCTTAGTTGTATCATAGACCTGTTTGTGGTTTTCAGGAACAAAGTCATAAAAACTAATGTTCTGCAGGTTTTCACCCTTTTCCTTCGTTTTATGGGCACATCTAAACTTCAGGATGCTACACGTGATGCCACAATCAGGAGCAGATTCCTCTTCTTTCTCCTCTCCATCTGTTAGGAAAACTTGCGTGTCTTTGTCATTGATGAGGAGACGCGGATCGTCTGTGAGAGACTCAGTTAAATCATCTGCTGTACACTCGCCTGTGTCATCGTCCCCGACGCGGAGCTTCTTCTTCATGTGTCGATTTTCAGCAGAATAGCAACCTGCCTCCTCATCAATGCTATTAACAGAAATGTCTCCCACTGACAGGCCATCTGTGTCAGCCAGCGCCTCGCCGGCATCACAACCTTCAGCATCCATGTCCTCCGTCATGTCTGTGTCAACCATCTCCACCAACTCCTCAGAGTCAACTGTGAGTCCGGCATCACTGACCCACAGTGTTTCCAGGGAGTCCACCTCCTCCGTTAGAGCGCTGTCAGTTAACCTCCAGTCCTCGTCCATCTTCTGAATCACGTCTTCTTCCTCTTCCTTTTCCTCCTCTGTCACCTCTCCATCCTCCACCCCCCGTGACACATTCTCAACATCTTTTTGTGGTGATTTGAGGATGTAGGCGTTCAATTGTTTCTCTGCTGGCAACCTGTCTGCAATCACTTTGTTTAGGCCGAACTCTGCCTCGTGCTCTTCATCAACCTCGCCATCGGAAGTTAGTAGGCTGCCATTGACGCAGCCTCCCTGGTTGCCATTAAGTTCTGGTGTGACTTTAGGTTTTGGGGCTATAGAAGGTTTGGGACCCCTGGCTGCAGACATGAGAGGGGAGTGCAGCTTCAGGCTGGCGTGACAAACAAACCTTGGCTTTGGAGCAACAGAGGGCTTGGTGCAGTCTGAAAGAACAACAGGAAAAGGAAACTGTAAGATTATGCGCTTTAAAATAGCTTACAGGTCATTTGTATTGTGTCCCTGACCTAAAACTGCACAGATATTCTAGATATTGTCATGTGGTCACAGATTGACCATTTTCTCCACAAAATGTATACAGTATTCATTAGAAAACTAATCTGGCAACATATGTAATGTCAGTTAGTTTTCTTCCAGAAAGAGCAACCCAAACTAAAAATCTGGTAATAAAAGGACACAATAATGGACTTTAAATGAGCAGTGTTCGCTGTTACATCCTTTGAGAAAGAACACAAAATAATCTAAGGGATTTCCCTGACTCATTTCCCGTGATTCAAGAGAAACACCTCTCAGGCTGCCTTCACTGCTTTGAGAATAATACTTTAGAGGCAGCAGAGGACAGTGACAAAAAAGCAACACGTGTAATTAATGTGGCCCATATTCAATACATTTAACTCATTCAAAACATAAATCACTTTCAACAAGATAAATTAGGCTCTTTTTTGGTATGAGGTGTGAATATCTACCTCCAAACTTTATTTTATAAAAAAAAAAAAAAAAACTTTATTCTGTTTAAAAAATAATGGGCAGCAGACCTGGATGACTGCAAGGCTGGCTGAGAACTCCAAATGATTTACACTCAAACGAGCTCCAGTTGTATTAAATCACTTTGAAATCTCTTGACTCTCAGAAAGGTATAAAGTGAATAATTTGCCAACATTACACTGCCCTCAGCTCTGCCATAAGAAACTCTACGTTAAACACACTTGACATCCTGTGCCACCGCTGGAGTCTCCGTGCATTCACAGGGTTGTACAAAAAAGTCAAAAATAACTTATATACGCTCTGTATATATATATACGACACAGTGAAATATAAGCTTTGAAGAGCAGCGATTCTCCCTTGCCCCTTACAATGAATCATCTCACCTGTGTTCATTTTGGCGAATTGGCCGTCTCCAACATCTCGTCCACGGAAGCACCTTCGATACGCACAGTTTTCAAAAGCATGAGAAAAGAAAAGAAAAAATAAGAAAACAAGAAAACAGAGCCAAACTCAAGTTGAACTGTCCGAACAGAGGGTGAGTGAGCCGGACTGAACACAGCTCTATCTGATCTTCCTCTGAGAGGGAAACGCTGCTCAGCTGATCGCTTGTGCGTCCAACAGCGCGCAGGACGCGACTGGAATCCAAATGGAGAGAAAGCTGGATCCGCGCTCACCATCACACCGCCCTCCAGGATCCGTCCAACGCCCGCAGCAGCTTCAGGTCCACTGAAGTGCTGGAAACGTTAACATCAGGTTGAAATATAAGTCATTACAGCAACAAAATGTTAGGACTGCAAAGGATGCGATGTGGATTTGACGGTGGTAAAGTGAGTTAAAGACCTGTCATATTTCAGCCAAATGTCTAACAAAACCTGCCAATAAGAAGGTTTCTTGATTATAAACCAAACTACATGCAAACCGAACTTTGGTGACAGAATATAATAGAAATAATGTTGCCTTTTACGAAGGATTTATTAGTTGTAATCGATTTATTGCTGGTAGATTAATGTGTACGGATGCTTTATAGATTAGTCATAAGCCTACAATTACAAGTACAAGTACAATTTTGGGGTTGCCAGTTTGTGAAAGGCGACTGACCAGCAACATTTAAAAACTGTAGACTTGCTTGATAAGTGATCAGACCCATCACTTGGTGTTAAGTTGAAGCACCTTTGGCAGCAATGACAGTCTCAAGACAAATGATGTTTTGGGTCATTATTATGAAATGTAAACCTTTGCTGCAGCCTGAGGTCATGATGATGATGAGTACGATGCTGCCACCACTGGGTTGGACTGTAGGGATGGTATTAATGAGGTGATGCTCAGCACCTGGTTTCCTCCACACATGCTGCTGATAATAGTGGCCTAAGAATTCAATCTTCAGTTCATCCAACCATTGTTCAACATGGTGTGAAAGTCGTTCACGTGCCTTTTGACAAACTCCAGCAGGCTATCATGTGCCTTTTTAGTGAGGAATGGCTTCAGTCTGGCCACTCAACCACAAAGGCCTGACTGGTGGAGTGCTGCACTGAAGGTTGTCCTTCTGTAAGGTTCACCCATCTCCATAAAGGACCTCTGGATCTCATTCATAGTGACCATTGGCTTCTTGGTTACGTGTCTGACCAAAACTCTCCATCCATGATTGCTCAGTTTGGCTGGGTGAGCAGATCTGGGAACACTGATGGAGGCTACCGTGCTCTTGGGCATTTTCAGTGCCGCAGAAGTGTTCTTCCCCAGATCTGTGAAATCATAGCTTCTCCTCATGCTTTTCACAGTTAACTTTTTGAAGTTTGGATCAAGTGATGATCAGGTGAAGAAAATACAGATCCCAGTTGTTTCTGCATGATATTATCATAAAGCACCATTTCTCTATATTACTGATCACGTCTCTTTAAAATATAGCTGTGATCTTAAACCAGCTCTCTTTTATTGATAAACCAGCCTTGTTTTCCCTGCACTATCTGACGGTCTGATTGGTGTACAACAGGCTCGTTTCTGCATAACAGGAAACTGCTCTCCCTGTTTCCTGCACAACCCAACTTCACATCCTTATGCTCACATTTAACCCCTCTGTGAATTCACTGTGACTCACTGGCGGTGAAGTCAGGGAAGCTATTTTTACTCTTGAATTGTGGTCAGCTGGTGAAGATTTATTGTACTCTAAAAAATGTCTGTGCTGTGTATCACAGATTGAGTGGCAACAATCAGGAACATGACAACGGGGAGTGGCTCTGATGGGGGTCAGTAGGAAGGAAAAAAAGGGAGCCAGGTCCTGGTTGTTTTGACTGCAAACCCAACACACAGCAACATGTAAATGGACTAACCTCACACCTTTTTCAGGCCATGAAACATGAGCGTGATTAGATGTGATCCCGGTATTACGTATATATGACAAACTGCTTGAAGACAGGGTAATCCCGGCCTAACAGTCCAGGGAAGTGTGAGTCTTCCTGGGAAAGTGACGCTCTCTCAGGCACCATGCTGAGGCTTTCTGTGTTGATGTGTCTATGCAGGACAATGGTGAACAGGCTCTCCTTATATTCTTGTGTATCACACTGTAAAGTCAAAAATCAACCCACAGCTACAAAGGAAAATCTAGGTACATTGGTCCAAAGCTACTGGCACATGATTGTGAATATTCTGTCTATGATGGGCTTCCTAAAACTTAACTGTATCAGTTAATGGGTCACACTGTCGCTGTCTGTCTTACATGACCAACTGTCTAGAAATTGTGTTTATTAAACAATAATTTGCATTCATATTTAAGTTGTGCTGACAAATGTAATTGCTGCCTGGATTATGTTTAGAGTTAAGGTTTGTTTGACTGAATGAAACATTACATTTTACGAACCACGCTGGAGTCGCAGTGAGGCGGTCAGGGTGGATGGCGGACAAACAAAATACAGGACTGAGACTCCAGGGTCCAGGTTTCATGTGCAGTCTGTGTTTAGGCAACAAAAGCACTTTGGTTGAGGTAAGGGAATGATCGCGATGGCTGCTGACTTTTTCCGTATTAAAATAGACCGTTATCTTTCCCTAACATTAAAAAAGTGCCGTCAGTGCCCAAACAAAATGTTTGCAATTTGCCAGGTTGTTAATCAACAGCATTTCCTCTTTATGTTTACACAAAACATAATTATAATGAACACACAGCTCTAACTAATCAGTTTAAACAATAATAAACCACAGTATTTCTTTCAGCATGCTGCTCTTGAGACTGTGCACACTATGTCACTAACAGACTGTTTGGCTCATTGAAAAGCTCATGTAATGCACCTTTGACCACATAATTGTGCAATAATTGTGTTTTCATAATGAGTCAATAAAGGGGAGGAAGGTGGGCCCTGTAGTCTGCAGCGTGAGAGAATAATGACAGATCTCCCCTCTCCAAACACAAACACAATAAAAATGGTTAACGCATACTGGCGTTACGCTGACATTATAAAGAAATCCAATGTAAAGAACAGAACAAACATTGTGATCTCCTTCACTGCGACTTCCTCTGCAGCCTATCTGTGGCTCTCCTTTTCGAAAAAAGACACACCTGTAGTTTTTACCTTACTCAAGCAGGAGATAATTGCACATTTGTTGGGGACTACTGTCAGCTGTGGATGAATACACAGTTGTGCTAGAGTGAGTATTAACAGTACGGGACAGTTAGGGTTGTTTTATTGCTGGTTTTGGTCTCATTAATGGGACTTGTCAATAAGAAAAATATAAAATATCTCCAGACTTTTAAAGTTTTGAGTATTTCTTCTTAATATAACTACTGGAACAGAGCAGAAGTATTTCGAAAGCTAATTATTATAATCTGCTGCACTGGGATGCAATGGATTGTGCCCTCAAATTAAAATCAATCTGTGTATTTATTGATTAGGAGCTCAACACTAAATCAATAAACTGTCATTTATCTATGTGGAGATTCAGGTCAGACATGTATACAGCCATGACATATTGGATGTGGACAGTAACAGCATTGAACAATGTCAATATTTTTTCTGCAATAGATTTGAAAAACAATGTGAACCCTGAGGTGCATCTCCGTCTTTGTGTCTCCTGTTTGCGTCAGGCGAGGAAAGAGTGCGTCTCCTCCTCTCTCCTGCTCTGAGGTGAAACAATAAGGCTGGGGCTTAAAAAAGGAACTCCATCTTGATATACTCCTTCCTGCCACTGTTTTCAGGTCTTTCAGCAAAGCTTGAGCACGGAGGGCGTAGTCACCAAGCTTTATGGATAATTCCAGTTATTTTCAACCTGGGCCTCATTGTCCTAATTTTTGACAATATCCCGGGTTTGTAAGGTTTTAAAAAAAAAATCAGTGCTTGCTTCACTTTGTGTGTCCAGTTGACAGGAAGCGCCAAATTTAATCTGACTAAGTTTTGGTCTCTTTTATCTTGTAATATATCAAAAGCAAAAAAAAAAAGTCCAAAAACACAAGAAGGCTAATTTAATATTTTTTTCTTCCTCAAAACATATCTGTGTAAATAGTCTAAATTCTATATTTTTATCAATACAAAAGGAAGTGGCTGTAAGTGTAAGGCCATGTTCTCTCACAAAACACATGAGCCATAACATAAAGCAGAAAAAACACAGGAGCACATTTGTGTATCCTTGGAAAGTATTGTTGACTTGTCTTCGGCAACACTGAATCCTGCAAACTGAACCAATAGGACGCAGGAACAAACTCTTGTGTCACGGCTGTCTAATTTTAGGTTCCCTTCACATCATGACAAGGAAGAAAACACAGCTGGAGGATTGTTTTTGTTCTTCTGTGAGAACTTTCTGACAAGTGCACAATGGGATATGTTCTGACAAAGGAGAGCTGTAAAAATAAGATATATGACGTACAGAAAAATGTGAAAACTATTATCATATCTTTGTAGACTTTTGTTTCTTGCTGTGTTTCATTTCACATACAAACTTCTGTATGACCACTGTTTACCCTGAATAATAAACTGGACTCACTTGTGGAGCACAGGGAGAAAAGCTGCTGCAGAACTGTAGCTAATGGGGATCCTGATAACTCAAATAAACTAAAACAATAAACTGAATATGAGGAAACAGTGTTTGTATCATAATTTAATCCTGATTAGCTTTACATTTTCTTCAATACATTGTCGGCACACATACATGTACATTCAGTATTTGTACACTGGTTTTGACATTAAATATGCTAAAGAAATTCAATAGTATTATGCACATCGAAGCACTTGCTGAGATTTATTCATTGGCTTTGACGGTCAGTAAATTAATCACTGTTGATTTAAGTGGCAGCCATTACCTGAGACTGAACGATGCATCCATCAGGTTGTCGTCATGGGAAGCAATAATGACCATATTTATGTGAGCACAGATCACACATCACCGTAAAACCGCACTGGATTAACTTGAACTGGTCCTCTGTCGTGGGTGTTATGTGTGTCCTCAATAACTTGTCAGTGTGTGTATTTGTATGGAAAAGACAGGTTTAACTTTTCAGGCAATGGAGCTGAATTTAACACAAGAATGTCAGACAGTCCCTTCACTGACTACAAATAAAGTTCCCTGAAGCTTTCGTTGTATCCATAAATATGCATTCTACTCTCACTTGTCTGTGCTTGCTGTGTGTATAAAATCAGATGTTTACTTTGCTTTGGTAAAGTGCCATTTCAGTTGCATTAATAATGAAGAGAAATGCAGGGGGGATAGAGTCTGTGTTTTTTAGAGGCAACATTAATCTTCTACTGAAGGACACATTGAGATGCAAGTAGCCCCTTAACAGCCCCTGCATCTAACAATCAATACTGGCCATGTGACACTGGAGCGAGCAAGAGTGACACTGGTGCTGCCAAGAAACACTGCCTCCTCCCTTTAGAGCATCTAATCTAGGCAAAGTCACTGACAGACACATTTCACCATCAAATTTACCTCAGTGGCCTGATCTGACAACACTGAGCACATTTTAAACTGTCACTTACCATTCAGCTGCTGCCTCTTCCTCACGCGTTGCTCACAAATCTACCTCAAATGAAGTCTGACAGATTGATGAAGATGTTGTAAACACATGCTCACTGATTTGATAGAGCAAACTGGAGCATGAAATAGAAATTCAACCAGGAAATCCACTGATATTTAATAGATATTAGCAGGTTGCTTTAAGAGCATTGCTCCAGTCTCAAGCTTTGAATTTTATTTAAAAAAAAAAAAAAAAAAAAACATCATCAGGGGATGATCTAATAAATATCAGGTGTGCCAGCTAATTACATCAATTAGGCAGATAGTGTCACAGGGTTACACAGTTTGGAAGAACAATCAAAACAACATATATCAACACTATTACACAAAACAACTTCAGCTCCTCATAAGCAACATAGTGAACTCAAACATCTGATTCATGTTAAGAAACTTGACACCTGGAAGAAACTCACGATAAAGACAGAACACAGAAATAACTCAAATGAAAGTAAATTCTAATATCTACAAACAGATATCTGCTATGAATGTAGAATGTGTAGGCAGAGATGGGATTTTGGTACCTGAAGCGTCTGAGTAGTATTGATCAATCATGGTTGCGCGGGCTTTGGGTGCATGCAGGTAAACAGTCCGCGTGGGAGCAAAGGAGGCCAAAATGCCGTCGTCTGATGACGATTTAACTTTTACATTCAGTCATTTGTAGATATCAAGTTGTTAATCGGACTGTAAAAAATGACCAGCACACAGAGGAGGAAATCTTGTGGTGGATATTAGTTATTATTTAACAAATGTCGGAATTTAACCCTGAAAAACTCAGCTTTGATTGACAGTGGCACGGCGACATAGAGCGCTGAAGTGAAACTGAATTTCTGAGTTGTAAAATTGTAATGCTGTTAACTAAAAATCGAGTTTTCCCGCCTTACTCTCACCACAGAGAGACCTCAACTCATTCAAAGCTCTGCAGCTCAGCTTTTAACCAGAACCTCAAGAAGAGAGCACATTAGTCCAGTTTTAGTTTTAGCTGCTCTGCACTGGCTTCCTGTAACATTCAGAATTGATTTTAAGGTTTTCCTCCTTGTACACAAAGCCCTTAATGGGCTAGGACCAAGCTATATTGCCAAGTCCCTTGTTCACTATTTGCCTTGAAGAACACTGTGATCGTCTACTGCTAGTTTATTGGAGGTTCCCAACAACAGGGAAAGAAAATCGGGATGCAGCCTTTGTCTGCAATAAGAGCAGGATAGAGAGACCTGAACAGTGCTGAAGTTTTTAGACAGCAGAGATTAGTAGCTATTAAGCTAATGGAACAGAGGCTTGCAATGTGACATCAGGACTTCGGCTCTCTAGAAGCAAACAACCCTGGCTCCACTTACAAAGGTAGATGCTTTCAGAAAGTATGCACAAATTTGCCATTTTCTACATAATATCCTGTCCAGAGACAGTGCTTTACAAAGGCGTTACTTTACCAAATATACTGTATAACCACAGTATGAAGCAGCCCAGGGTGAACTGCAGGTAGGGAGCATGCTGGGTGGTTTGGAGCAGGCAGAGAGTGAGAGTGGACTGCCAATGAGTCCACAGTCCCTTCCTGCCTTTTTCACTCCCTTTCTCCCTTTCACACAAGCGGAATTTATGAGGCCATTACGAGTGTGCATGCAGTGTCAACAGTGTCCAGCTAATATCTTTATCCAACACCATGAGGAGCTGGTGGGGGGTGGGGTGGGGGGGGCTGTCGGACAACACATACACTGCCCAGGAGACAAACTGCCCTCCCAGCTCACGGTTCAGCTGAACACAAACGTAAACACTTAAGACATTTAACATGCCTCAGCGTTTCAAACACATTTGCTTGCTTCTTTAAGGTAGACAGCAACTTAAATCATGAATTCAGCCCAGGCCCTCACTTATTATGAACAAATCTGTTCATGTAAGGAGGAAGCTGAAACCTGGTCAGATGCCCACAGGACTAAAGTCAATGCACTGCAGAAATACAGTCAGGTGTGTGTTAAGTATTGCTGGGTGTCTTTTAGTGCTACACAAAATGTGTCCATTTGGAGTATTGAACTGTGACGTACTGAAAGCTGGCATCAAATGTCTGGACAGATTTGTAATGTTGTTTGCTTTTTTTTTTTTTTATCAAATAGTTCCACATTTTAAGAAATAAATTACAAGTGATTCTATAAAATCTCTTATTTTCAACAACTTTCATGAGAACATCAGAAAAAGTGATGCATAACTCATTTAGACTTTCTGACTTCCCTGCCATGTCTGTGGCTCGACTGGTTCCTCTGAAGACATAAATCTTTAATAGCAGGTCACAAATACAATAGTTTTTTGTTTGTTTGTTTTTTTAATAGAAAAAGCAAATTCATTCCTAAAACACCTGGGAAATGTAGTTTTTAAAAAGCATCACCCAAACAGGAGCAGTCACTGCATTTGTTGTCGACTATTTCCAGCTGCAGATTTATACACATTTGGTAATCTAGTGAATATTTACAGCAGCTGGGACGAAAAGTAATTCTTGGGGCGCCAAGTTCCACCAAAGAGACAGCTCTCCTCTAAACTTCTCGGATGGTTTCATTTAAATAATTGTTTGAGGCACAAAAATTGTAAGTATATCAGTCACGGGGGCCATTTTTCTATGTAATCAGTACTTTCACTTTTGATACTGTAAGTATATTTTAATGATAACACTTCTGTATTTTTGATTAAGTAAAACAGGACTTTTACCTCTAATGGGGTATTTTCACATTAATGTATTGGTGCTTTCTCTTAAGTACAGAATCTTAATACGTCTTTCACTCCTGTCAGTCAGTGCACCAGTGTGGTTCATCAATGTTTTTAATTGTTTTTGGACAACAGAGGAGGTCTATGGCACAAAGATCCCCCTAAATCCTCCACACTGGACCTTTAAATGAGGCGCGTTTATGTTTCTCAAAGTAACGTATCAGCATAAGGACCAAAATTCAGGTACTGTGTCGACACCAGAGCTGAAGATCTTCAAGTGATACCCAGCCCCACTATATGGTCAACAGAGAGCAAAGGTGTTATTTACAACATAAATCCAGCCACCTCACGTTGTGAGTTGAACTGCAGCCAAATGCTGTCATTTGAGACTCCACGGGGCCTTTGTCCCTCTTCCTGTGATCCATCTGCTGCTGGAGAGAACTGCAGCAGGCCTGCCATCAAGCTCACTGGCACCAGTCTGTTTTGCATGTGGCTGTTTGACACAACACAGCAGGAGTGGCATTATGGCCTGGTGGCAAGAGCAGCTCAATAGCTGTGGCAGTATTAGCTCTCATTATGCACACGCCAACTCATTAGAGCTCACCGTGGGGTGATGCTGACAGAGGGGACCCAGGCCTCCATCTGATGCACATCGCCTCACAGTGTGGAGGTGGCAATCCACGGCAGCACAAGACGCTACTCACTGATGGACCATTAAAGAAGCCTACAGCAGCAAAACAGTGCTCGCACTGAGCAGTGTGGGATGTTGAGGCAATAATGGGTTTTAATTGTCTGCCCTATGGACACCAGCATGTGATTAAATAAGTTTGTCTGATTTTTTTGCCTTATTTCTTAGGAATCGTTCTCTCTCTTTTATGTGCAGATTTTGTCATCCAAATTATGAAAAATGTGTTTCAAAGGGCCAATTTTTAATTGTGTTTGGTGACATTATTCATTTTTATGAAATTGTAGCGACGGCATCATGAATTTTATGAGCAATGTTTTTGGGGATGACTGTAATAATTGTAGCAGAAACGGTAACAGCAAAAACGGATAAAACTTGCTCAGAAACCGACACTGGTTGTCATTCTTCTCTTCGGATCTTTATATTTCAGCTCCCCCCTGCTTTTCATGTGGTTTATATCATGTGGCATTTCTATGAGGACTCTGACAACAGACAGCAAGTTAAACTCCTGCAGCGCTCCACAGCTGAGATAAGCACACAGAAGAACAACTTGCATCCCAAAGCGAGAATCATGTCACGCTGAAAGGAAATGAAACCATGCAGCTGTCCATCTCAGGTGGTACAGTACAGAAGGTGAAATTAATTTAGATGGATAAACCTGCTTACGTATCAGAAATGAAATGTAATAAGCTCTAATGAATGTTAAGATTTTGCACTTGTCTCTTTCAGTCTTGCCGGACCTCACAAAAAGCCCCCTATTGTTTTATAACCACTAAAAAACTCATCTCAAAGTTACTTTACTACTTGTCTGGCAGTTTTGTTTTTTTTTAATCAATGTTCTCTTGTACTAGTATGTGCCTTTCTTTCCTCTGGATTCTGCATGTTTTTAAAAGTTTTGTATGATTTATAAGTGTACAACTGCTGTAAAAACCCAACAAAAATTCAAGTGCAATAGACCATTTTCACACTGTGGTGAAGCTCGAATGCTGTTAATGAAATGCTGTACTGCTGTGTTCCGGGTTGCGAGTCATATAAACATTGGGAACCTGTCAAATCGGTACCATTTCACCACATCCTAATTGATTAGTAACTGAAAAGCCAAAAATTGGATGTACATTGGGCCATATTTCAAGGTGAAACAACATAAGTGATTACTGCTTAGCTACCATTAGACAACAACTAACTTTAGCAAAAGCTAACATTACCAATTGATAGCGTTAAACAACACAATGTAAAAGGCATAAATTAAATCTGAAATATAAGCTCACATCTTGGACACATTTATTTAAGCCTGTAAAAACAACACATTGGATTATCAAGCTTACAGTCTGTCTAACAAGCTTTATTGTAGAACACTACTGAATGGTAATGTTAGCTAGGAAGAGGTTGAATGCTAACATTAGCTCTTGTCTAATGGGTTATCAAATACGTTCTTTAATCTTTAAATATGGCCTGATTTCCAGATTGTGACTATCCTGTGTCTTTTACTTTGCTGATTAATCAGGTGAAATGATAAAATGATGAAGGTGAAATCAGATTCTCTGTTTATAAGACTTGCTGCGTGGAACACAGCAGTACAACATTATCCTTTTGATAGAGCATTTGAGCCTCCCACCCTGAGTGTGGCATCAGAGGAGAATGGCCGCTGTGTGAATGTGGCCCATCATTTAGGATAATTTTCATTGTCTCTACATCTTAAATCCTGAACAAATCCTTATAAAGCTGCATTGTTTTTTTATGTGCATTAGTATCCCCCTTCTGTGCTGTGGATGTAAACATCACATCCTGTTTTTGAGAAACCTGCCTGCTGGAGTTCTGGAGTAAATACAAAAATAACATTTGTGTTCAAGGCTCATAAATGTTTTGGGATAAATTAGTGTGTGAGAAAACCTGACCTGAAAACTGCAGTGGCCCTTTCAGACTGTATTATTTGTTCATTCTTTTATAAACTTCTCATTATCCTGTTGTAGTTGTCTAAATTTGTTTGTTGGCCCAATATGCCGATCGAGTCTTTATGGCCTATTATCCTTAATGGAGCCAATAGTATCCCCTTCACTTGTTTTTATGTTAATGTTGGTAATTTAAAGAAGAATCCTAAACTGATCCTAAAAGCTCAAAATGCTGTCTCTTGGGCTATTTTTGTGTCTTTTGTTGCAGTCTAAAATGGCATTCCTCTTTTGTTGAGTAACCCTTCCAATATCAAAGACTCTTCCAGCTCAGTGAACTTACAGCTGTAGCATCTGCACTGGGATCGACAATTTATGAGTTTGATTCCCTCTCCCAGTTTGTGAGTTCAGTCCCCAGATGGGTCATTGAAACTCTGTATCATAAAACTGCCCCAAGAATTAAAAACCTCTTCTAGACAAGTGTCTTATCTGAGCCTGTAGCACATCTGGGTCTCACAGGGGTTACGCCAGCGGTAAACTGTGCGCAGCTGCAGTGGAGGACGTGATGCTGGAGCACAAGTGAAGCAAAGAGACTCCAGGAAGTTACTGCTCCCATCATAAAATGGAGAATAGTTGTTTTTACACTTTGGTTTCTGTAAAGTTAAAACAAATGAGATATACTGTGTTAATTAGTGAGCTTTATGGTGCTCGTTTTTGCATTTGTTTTACCTTTGGAGAGGACTGGGGCGAGCTGCTTCATTCTGTTTGCAGTCTTTACGCTAAGCTAAGCTAAGCTAAGCTAAGCTAACTGCATATTGCCTATATTTAACAGGTAGATATGAGAGTAGCATCAATCTTCTTATGTCTCCAATAGAAGGCAAGTGTATTTTGCCATAGTATAACTCTAATTATTCTTTTTTATAAAAAGATACACTAGAGTACTCTACAGTACTCTGGTGTGTGTGAATATGAATATTTTTAATACCAATAAGGTCTGTGAAGGGATATATTTGATCTTACTGTGTCTGAAGTTTCATTTTGCTAATAGCAGGGGGTAAACATCACAGCTTATTGTCTGGGCCATTCCTTAGTCACCTTTTATCCCAGCAAAAATGCATTAACAAGGGGCCAGCTCTGCCCCTCCCTCTGTCCGTCTCTGGATCAATGTCCTGCAGTGCCATAAAGGCAACAATGATTGCCTGTCCAGGTCTAAAGGACATAACACAGGATTACGGAGGAACAAGAGTCAGACACCATATTCGCTTCATATCCTTCCTCATAAAGGCTCCATTAGCTCCTGCGCTACAGTAGCTTTATAGCTGCACTGTAAGGATTATCAACAGTAAACTGACACCAGCACTGTGTGTGTGTGTGTGTGTGTGTGTGTGTGTGTGTGTGTGACAGTATATCTGAACAGTGCATAATTGACTGCTGGCTATACAGATAATACTTTATAAAAAAGATCAATAAAACTTAACTACTTTACTACAACACATCTGCAGCCGTTTCCACACGCTGAAGATAATTTATTTTCTATTATGAAAACAGCAGGTCGCCATTTTCCTCAGCCACAGCAGGATTAAACTGCCACAACTAAATGCAGAGATCATTTCTCAGTGGAGCTGGTGCCCGAGAGGAGGGTGGAGACACACCTTCTTGTCACTAATAAGTCATTAGACTCATCAAAGTGGTGAGTCAGCAAGTTGCATTGAGCTGAGAAGAGGCACATTTTTCTTATTTTTCTTTTAGTTATTTGTGCCGTGGTAATTTTACACAGAAGAGAACATCAGGATGCTTCTTGCTGTTCTCCGTGCAGGGTGGACGGTCAGCATGAAGCTAAAAGAAGCTGCTCTGAGCGCTACAGCCCCTGCTTGTTCTGTCTACAAGAAAACATACTACATTCCACATACAGAGCCTGCAGTCATGCTAACAACTCTGCTGTGTTTTGAGCTAAACTCTGACATTGTGATGCTAACATTCTGATGTTGAGCATGTGTAATGTTTACCACTTGTTCACTGTCTTACTTTAGCATTAGCATTTAGCATAGCAGATTTGGATTCTTGCTGTTTGCTCATCTGCAGCTGGCTGTATGCATACATACATGCAATTGCATATCAATCCAGTCTGTCATAATATTGGTATGGTTAAAGGGAAAATGGAGTGATGAGAGTACAGATTTGGCTTAGCATGACAGGCGCGCTAGCTGCTCTGTGAGGCTGCACTTTGAGCTAACAACAGCATGCTAATGTCTAGCAGGTATGATGTTAACCATCTTAATTTACTATTTTAGCATGCTATTTGCTAATTAGCAGAAACACAATTACATGAATTTGGATGATCATCAAAGTCATCCGCAGAGGGAAATGAATGTCTATAAATCCCATGGCTGTCAATCCAATAGTTGTTGGGACATTTCACTCAAAACCACAAACTCATGGTGGTGCTAGAGGAAAAGTCAGAGAATCATTGAAGTCATTTGGATTTATCCTGTGGAAACCATGAATGCCTGTATAACAATTCAGGCTAATTTATCCAATACATTTCAGTAATATTTCAGTCTGGACCAAAGTGGACTGACCAACCAACATTGCTGTGGGTAAAAAGAAAAGCCTGACCACAAACTAAATTAGGCTGCCTCTGTGTGCTCTCATTTTTGTGGGATTATTCTGTTGTAAACCTCATTAAACAGAGCTTTTCTTCATTGTTACGCATACTGCAGTCTGTACTGCATTATGTAGGCGATGTGCGTAAGAGCATATTTAAATCCCTGTATGACTATCACTCTGTGAGGTCTTGCCACTGTATCAGCATCCCACCTCCTAGGAAGCAAATTTAGTCAGACGTCAAATTGGCTTCAACAATTCAAACAAACAGACACACTTGCTGTATATGAACACACACACATACTGTGTATATACACACACACCTACCGGGGGGCAGTATCTGAGCGTGTGTTTCTCACTCTGCTTGGACCGGTCTAACTTGAGGCTGCAGGAACAAATAGGGGAAAAAACACAGTGTTTGAGGTCACAGTGGGGTCAACAATCCTCCACATCAGGAAGAGAACCACCTCTTCATACAGGAGATCCACAAAACACACTGACTGCCAAACTACCTATTCTCCTGCCTGAGAGGAAACAAGAGAGCCAGACATCAAGCCAGATGTCTAATTAAGAGGATAATGGGCTGATCTGATCTTTGATCTGTGGTCAAGTTATAGTTCTAGCTCTTATAAATCAAACTGCTGGCAGCTATCAACTCCTCTGAATAGTTCCCCTCGCTTCCTGACGTGCTTCAGGTCTCACGCGGTTCCTGTGGACCAGGACAAGGGCAGAGGTCGGACTCGGACAATTGACTGCGTCTGTGTCACGTTTCAACACATGTAAAACAATGTAATCCACTGTCCTTTGTCACTGAAGACTACATGTCTGAATTTTCTGCATTGATGCTATCAGACCCAAGACTCAGACAGCCAATTTTTTTGTTTTGTTAGCATTAAATAAAACCTCCAACATTCAGCCCTCTGAATCACATAAAGCCAGTTGTACAGCTTCACTGCTGTGATATACAGTGAGTTTACACTGGTAACAGTATGAGACTGAGAAGTTATGAATCCATCTAGCACTGTTAAGTGACACATAATGATCTGCACTAACAGCATGTTAATATTTCACCACGGAAAACACACACGTTTGAGTTTGGTGGCCGTAGCTGAGGGGAAATGGGTTCATCTTGAACATTATTTATCCCACTTACATTATTTGGATGTTTCTCTGATTAAACTGTGAGGAGCATGTGAAACTTGCTGCCTTTTCCCAGCTGTCACGACTTAATGCAGTTTGAGAAATGACGCAATATAGACCATTTATACATTTGCTAATAAAAAGGCAAGTCTTTGAAATATTTGCGTTATAATTCAAAAGCTCGTAGATAAATAGATTTACAGTGAGCTATAATGCTCAGCTGATCGGCAGCACAATCATCACCGTTTTGATAATCAATAAGGGATTTGTGTCAGATTTTAAGTAAAAAAGGATTTGCTGGTTCCACTTTTTCAGTTGTGATGAATTGCTGCTTTTCTTTGTCTTCTGTGATAATAAACTGAATATCTTTGGGTTTATGAACAGCTGGAAAGACATCAAGACCTCTGAAGACGTCATCTTGGACTCCGGTAAACAGTCATTGACATTTATCACTTTTACAGACAAAACAATCATTTAATGTGGAAAATAATGAGCAGATCAATCACTAATGATAATAACTGCAGCTCTAAAAGGATTTCCTTTACCAGTTCATATAAATAACCACAGAACACAAGCAGTCTGCTTACTTGCACTCTCTCAACACGATGTACAGCACCACCTGGTGGATATTTTCATAGCATTTCAGATTGTATGATCTGTCACTGAATTAGTTTGATGAGTTTATGATTTGATTACACAAACACGTCAAACGGTGGAGGATTTATATGTATGAGAGCTTAACTAAAATTAACAGTGTTTTTCACAAAGCAAAAAAAAAAAACTAATTAAATACTAAACTCCACAGAGCTCAGGCTCTCTCGTTTCTGCAATTTCCTCAAAAAAGGGAATATTTACACTCACAATAGGAACCAACTACACACAACAGTTCAGAGATCAGGAAGAGTTCCTGTAAAAGGAAAGCATGTCATCTAGACTCTGAGCAGGCTGCTGGGCATCTGCAGGCTGGGGGGGCTGCTGACATGGAAACTGGGGAGGGTACTGGGGTGGGTACTGGTTTGGGTACTGTGGGGGAAATGGAGGAAACAGGTGAGGTGGTCCAGCAAAGTGAGGAGGAGGAAATGAAGGATAAAATGGAGGAGGGGGATACTGAGGATTAAAAGGGGGAGCAGACACAGGAGCTGAGTGTGCTGGGTGATCTGAAGGTGATGACTGTGATGAGGTCTGTGGTTGTGAAGCAGTTGGAGAATTTGGTTGAGGTGGAGGAGGTGAGGGAGCGGCTTCAGACTGTGGTTCCTCCTTGCACTCAGAGTTTCCTCCTGGGCCTTTGGACCACTTGAAGGACATCTTGGCTTCATTCTCCTGAGTTTTAATCTTTCCTGGTTTTTGTCCCTTTCCCTCGTTAAAGTACGCAGAGGGAGGTGCAAATTCTGAATCTCGCTCGTCGCGACGGCGAGTTTTCCACTCGCTAAACATGAACTCTGTAAGAAACAGTAAAAAGATAGTGTTAAAGAAGTCCATTATTTGACAAGGTACAGAAACAGTAATTTAAACCTTGAAACCAAAATTCATACTTTAGTTTGAATTACGGTCTCATCCACAACGCATTATAGCTATCTAAACACAACTCCATAACAAAAGACCACAAAAAGTGCAGTGAGAGATGACAACCTATACTAAAAACTACATAGCCCGCAACTTTTTATCACATGGTCACTTGTCAAGGAGAATGAGGAGGAAGGACCTACATTTACAGCAAAAATGATGCATGACAACAAGCAGTCTCAAGTCTTAACTGAAGTCCTGATGTAAGAGATGAATTCTTAATGTGAACATTTAAATAATAAGGCTTACCTTTGCCTCTGTCCCATTCTCTGACATGAGGAACTCCTGGTTTGGTGTCTCTCCTTTCCTGGATCTCCACTTCCACCTTCTTGACTGTGCTGACCTCTGGGAACTCCTCTGGTGGAGGCGAGGGTCCTATTAATTCACCTTCGCCCTCCTCTCCTAGGACAAACATTTCACGACAATCCCTCATTAACATTCATGTGATCACTGAACTGCAGCATGCAAACAGACTTTATACACAAACAGCTCCAATTGTATAATATCAAGATAAGCAGCAGCTGGGACTGATTTGATGTGAGGTGGGGGTGGGGGTGGATACTAACCTTCATTCTCCTCCTCCCTCTGCTCGTCCTCTGTGCCGTCCAGCTTGGCCTTCTTCATCTTCCTCTGCCTCACCTTGGCCAGTCGGGCCTGCAGGATGGCCTGCCTCTTCTCCTTCAGGTGTTCCCTCTTAGTGCGCTGCTCTGTTGTCTGAAAGACAGGACAGATGTAAAAGAGAGGCAAAGAAAGAGGGGAAAAAGAAGGGGACATTCATCATTCATTTACGCTCAAAACAGCTTTATTCATTAAAGTATAGAAGGACTCATAACAGTGATGACATATGGACAACATATGTGTGTCGGTCCAGTGCAGTGTGGATATACAGTATGTGTTTAAAGTCCATAAATGTAAGAGTATCCTTGTAGTGTGGGGTGGTTTAAATGCACAACTATGTCTGTGCTTATATCTGTCCAGTGATCAGCAGCTCACCTGGTCTCTGAGCATGTCCAGAGTCTCTCTCTGCTTTCTGCGCTGCTCTCCATCCTTAGAGAACGCAAAGTAACCCACACCAAGGTCCCGAGCCTCTGAGATGAACAAACAGACAAAACACATCTTTCAAACCAAAACATTTGATTTCGTATGTCTGCAGAAATGTTTCAGAAGTGTTTAAACAGTCACCTTGTCCCCTGATATCCTCATAGTGGATCGGTCCAACAGGCTTCTTCATCGCCTCCTCTTCCTCCCTCTCCCACTCCTGCCTCTGAAGCTCTCGACGCATGTCTTCTGAGAGTAAAGTCTTGTCAGCTGAGGATTTCCTTTATGGAATAATCACATCCAAAAGAGTTGAAGTTCACAGCACAACACCAACGTTCAATTTTAAGAAAGCATCACGTGCATCTTTAAAAAGTCGTTACATATACAATATTTACCCTTTTCCTTGAAATTCTTGGTCCATTTTCTTAAAACTTGGCAGGTCTTTCTTCATGCATCTTCGAGATCGGCCCAAAGCATCCACATAATCCACCCTTCACAAAAACATCTCATTAGGAGAACACTTTAATAACAGGGTTTCAAGTTGTGGCAATACAACATTTATTTGTACTGTTTTCATGTTAACTAGCACTCCAGGTTAGTAGTAGTGGTGGCAGTGGGAGTACTACTTCTTAAATCACTGGGATTTGTCGGTGCTTTTATGTTTTCCTTATATAGTTTAAGTGTATACTTTTAAACAACTTGTTTCCAGACCATTGAAAATGAATGACTCAGTTACCATTCCTCATCTGGGTGTTGAGGAGGGGGGACAGGAGATGGGTTGTCTCTTTCCTCGTGATCGCTTTCCTTCTGTGAAAGTGTTTCTCTCTTTTTGTCAATAATCTTCTGGGTGAAGTCAACCAGGAACAGACCCTCTGTCTCTTCATCTGACATATCACAGCACACGTTTATTACACAGTAGCTACATTTTCTCATGCAGTCAAATATTAGGAAGATGTCAATTACATTTCACCAACCGGGAAAATCTCCTTTTGTCATTTGCTCGTAGAGTTTAGCCTTCTCCTCCAACTTTCGTCTGTTTTAAGAAGATAAATGAGGAGTCAGCGGTTTGGTCGCTGTTATATTATGACAGTAAAAGTCCTGCACATCTGCACAATATGTTCAACTGACTTTGATGTATCGAGGCTCCTCTGCTCCTCAGACAGCTGCTCCGCGTCTTTCTCAGCTCTTGCTGAAACACCAGCATTTTGTTTGCTCCAGATATTAGGTTTCTACACAGAAGCATAAAGACAGGACACGGTCAGTAATCTCAATCACAAGCACAAGCAAGTAAAAAAAATATCCCCCCCAAAAAAACACAGATCCTGTACCTTGACTTTGGATTTTGATGTGAATCCAGCGCCATCGTTTTCTTGCCCGAGTTTGTCCTGTTTGAATTGTTCTTGCTTTCTGTACAGCTCAGCTTTAAGATCTACTAGCTGTAAGAAAAAAAATATAATCAAAATACAGATTAAGAACACGATTTAAGTGTTTATTCTTTGCTACTAACACAACTTTAACGCCTTGCTTATGATTAGCCTGACAGCAAGTTAGCTAACGTTAGCTGTTACTATCATTTGATAAAAAGTCCCGCAGCCACACAGGACATCGACAAAATGTTTATAAAGCTGCTTCTCAATGTAACTCACCGATGAAGCAGTCACATTGAAAGGTTTCTTCTTTTTATCCATATTTACGAACTCTTTTCTACGCCATCATCTCCATGGTACTGCTATCTTGACTGCGCCCGACTTCTTCGTTGGTGGTTCTCTCTCTAGCAAAATGTCGCTTTACCGCCAACTAGTGGCCTTTATTCTGTAAACACAATAGCTGTGTGTGTCTGTAAAGTCTGTCTGTCTGTCTGTCTGTCTGTCTGTATGTATGTATGTATGTATGTGTACACCTCAACTACAAACTGGACTGGACAAACAACACAGATGTGTGGCCAAAGTCGTCTCCATCTGCTAAGAAGACTGAGGTCCTTTGGAGTATGTAGAACACTGTTAAAAACATTTTCTGACACTGTAGTGGCATCTGCAATCTTCTACACAGCGGTCTGCTGGGGCTGTCAAGATAGACCGACTAACACTCATATAGGGCTTACTATACTTACATTTTTTGTACTAAAAGATAGTAAGAGGCTTTAAATATTACATCCTTCAGCACTGATTAGAAAATTAAAAATTAGTGATAAAGTTTGATGAAGTTGTGAAATATCACAATTTCGCTGACAACAAATTCAGAACAATGATTTACTAAGAACTTTGTTTGCTGTATAATGATCTGTTGTTACAGTATCTTTCAAAAAACATAACATCCAGACTACATGTGGATGTGTTTACAGAAAGAGACTGAAGCGTCATGTAGTAAACAGTGTGTGAATAGCAGCTTTGAACACTGAATGTGTGACTTATGTAAAGGTTGCATGGATATGGATCTATTTTAACCCCACAATTAAAAAAAACCATCACTTGCTGCACACACGCTCATGTTGGAAAACAGCCAGTTAATGATAATTGTATGAGACAGACTGAGTGGAGCACAGCTGGGCTCTGGGTCAGTCAGCAGACTCAGTTTTAGGTTGGTTTAGTTTTGTTTAAATAGGTTTTTCTTCAATTAAAACTAAAAAAATAAGCAAACATTTTATAATTGGTAGCATTACCTGTTTCTAAAATATACATTCAGTTCGATGCACATAAGACTTCTTAAAAGAGAATTCTTTACAGTTCAACCAGTGTGATTGTTTAATATTGATCTTCATATTTAACTGTGTTGATACAAAGTGAGTTTTCTCTCTGTGCAAACACTATTTGTATTGCACTGTTCCTGGGAATAATAGCTCAATATTGGTATGCTGCTGTAAGCATGCATAATAGGCCCAATATCTGTATCTCTATGACAGCAATACTATTACCTCCATCACCACATTGAATAGGTGAGATGATCAGCAGGGCTGCTATCAGGACACAACAGAGAAATGTCTACTTTGTTATCAATTCAAACATTTGAACAGTCCAGTGCTACCACAAAAAAGACAGCACAAGCGTCTGTCACTGTTATATTGAAAAGAAAGAGGATGAAAGGTATATAAAGGTATGAAGCCAGAAGCTGAACTCACAGTCATTGACCAGCAGATCAATATTTCTGACCATTTACATGGTAAACTGCTTCATTATATTACCTTCAGTAAAGCGAGCAGCTGAGATTTTTATCCCACCATGTTTTTGAAAAGAAACAGCTGTTTACTGGTGTTTCTGCTGTGTTCTCTGGCCTTGTGGTGCAAGTCGACCAGCGCAGGCTCCAGCTTCCTCAGCCCTTCACTAAAACCTCAGGTAAAGGAGCTTTTTGGATGAACTCTTTTAGAAGAAACTGAATGATATGTGCATCTGTTGTCTTTACATTCTGCTGTTTTGAATATGAAGCCATCATCACTTTAAACATGAGGACGATTGAGTCAATAAGTCAACAGTTACTTGGCTGTGGGGTTTTTTTTCCTTTGTCTTCATACTTAGAATATAACAAGCTTATTCAACCTCCTGCTATCCTACTGAGCCCAATAGACAACTTCTGACAAATTTCTGAATTTAAGAAATGTTACAGAGTTGTGCAGATGACAGTCCTATGACTGAAACACTCACCTTTTTATTGTCTGCAGGCATTTTTCTTACCATATAGTGGAAGTTTGTAAATTTGGAAGAGTAAAAAGAGGAAAATTTGACACATCACCAGATGAATTAAGGGCTATATTGTGCAATTATAGTTAGAACTTCAAATAAAGTGACTACACTGTTTACTATACTGTATTCAAGCAGAGAAGCATGTAAATCTCACTGACTGCATTTTAACTTCTGACATTAAGCTAAATGGGTTACAATCATGAGATTTCTCTGTTCAACCACAGAACAGGGGGAAGTCTTCCAGGGTCGGCCGCCAAGTCATGGAGGAGCCGAGTCCACCCACTGAGGACCACCACATCACAGTTAGTGGACAGCACACTTGTGACTATAGACCACCACCAAAAAGTTCCCTCTGACTTCATGGTCTTCCTCTCCTCTAAGCAGATAACCGCTCCATTTGAAATTGGCGTCACCATGAAAGAAGAGGACTTTGAGGAGTACGCTGAGGCACTGCAGGCGATCATTCAGCGTCTGCTGGGGAGCACAGCAGGTTTGCCTAATTCCTCTGTTTTACACATAAGAAAGGTGTGTTCCCTTCAGCCAATATACAGTAAAATAATTAAAGTTACAATTACAGTTGTTATTTTGAACATGTTTCTTCGCCTTACAGAGAGACCACCACAACTCTAAAGACCATGGACAAGAACTTCAAACTTGCTCCCTCAACTCCTTCCAATTTCAACTTTCAACTAGATAGTGATCCTTAAAACACTGAAAGCAGAGGCATGCTGGTCTCATTTCTTTAAACACTTAATTTACCCTTTAGCTCAGGACTCTTAAAACATTGCTACTTGGACTGGGGCTAATTAAGTTATGGTCTGTACCAATAAAATCTTAGAGAAATGCCAGATGTCCAGATCATTACCAACTTAAACATTAACCTCTTTAGCAGGCGACACCATGTGAAAATAACCTGAACTCATAATCATTTTTGGAGCCACATCACAGTCTTCATCAATGATGAGAGTTGGTTCAACTGTCATCATCATCGCTATGACCTTACTGTGGAGCTTAACTGATGAAAACATGGTTGAATTTAATACTGAACAGAAGTTGATGTAAGTTGAAAATGGTTATATAAAGAACTTGAAATGATTTTGTCAAACTACTGGTCTCAAGGTTAAGGATGTGTAAAACTGTAGAGAAATGAACAGACATTTCATAGACATTGATCATTAAGTCACACTCTGTAGTCTCACATTAGAATCTATCTTTATTAGTCAAACTTTCCTGTGTCGGCAGATGAGTCATTCAGATTGTTACCTGTGTAATTTAACATCACAGCACAGTATGTACTGAACAACCAGTCCTTATATGTCATCAGAGACCCACGTGTGCCCATAAAAATAAAGCATCAGTTAAATTTTTGTCTCTTTGTCTCATCTTTGGCCAATTTAAAATATATAATATAAAAATAATTATAATTAAGGTCAAATGGAAGGAATGGACAGGAGTCCATTATCATCCCTTTCATCAGGTTATACATGGAGAAGGCTTTAGGCTTTCATGTTGTGATACAACTCTATAAAAAAAAATGTACCTAAAAATAAGAATAAATCTGTTCACGATAGTCACGGCCCTGAAGTCTGCTGCTTTGGCAGCTTCCACAGACCTTTAGGGCCTCCAGCTTTACAAGCACAATTCCAGGAATAAGTGTTGTTTTATTCAAGGAGTGAACACCAAATGGACCGAACAAGGTTGCACAACTTCATGTTCAAAATAGAAGAACTAAGTCAAACACAGCACACCACATAGTGCTCTGTGTACCATCTTGTAGCTTTTAATGAACAGTGTGCCCGGGAACTACTGGAAACTAGGCTTTCATCAAAAACCTGCAAGAGCTGAAATGTACACATTTTAATGCACTTCTCCTGTCAAAGCTGATATACAAGAGACACATCTACCCATCTGCCACTAATTGAATCCTCAGATGGCTCACTCTAACCACCTGTAAAAGTAGGCCAGGCTCATCACTCTCAAAATAAAAAGCACTTGAGCTGAATGTGTTTGTCGGCGGTGGTATCAAAGCAAGCTAATGGACTAGTCTCACAGCCACTTCCTTTCTTCAACGCGGAAATAAGATTTGCTCCCACACACCACACATATTTGTATCACTGTATTACAGACAATACTCTCTTCCCCTTCACACCTTCATGTGCTCTTCACACAGCACTTCTGTGCATTAATTCAACAAAACATAGTTGCTGAATAAAAAAAACCTTCCACTGTATCAAACAAACTAGATCACATGAAAGAGCCAAACAGATAAACATCCGGACAAGTTAGAACGAGGAAAGGCATGTCAAATTATGGCAACACAGCAAAAACTACAACGTAAAACCAACAACGCTGAGGAATTAATTCCTTTGAAGAACAATGACATGCAGCATCTCCATCAGACAAGAGACATTTTCTTATTCTTTTTTTCCTTTTTTCAGCCTTTTATTCAGTTCAAGTTCAGGATCTCGTCTTTTAGGTCGTTTAAAATGAGACAACCCTCTCCATATTCTGACATCTCTACATGGAGGATTAATAAATCTAAAACAAAAAGCCACATAAAATGTTTGTGTCACAAACCAGCTCCAAAACCTTTGTGTTCTTTCGTGCTAGTTTTTATCCATCAACTCTGAGGATCATATGCCGTAGAGCTGAGTGGTGTTGCTTCGAATGGTAGCGACAACCGTGTCCATGTCTTCCCCCTTGAGCAGACTCAGCTCCTGCAGCGTGTGGATGCCCATTCCAGGATGTGAAAACCGGCAGACATCTTTATTCACCTGTCACAATGAGACACACTTATCATATGTATGGAGTCAAAATCCACTCTGTTTAAGTGTACCAGTGCTGTCGACAGTACAACACAGACCCTTAATAGCTGATATTTTGTACCAATTATTGTTTTCAGTCAGGGTTGGAAATTAGCATCCATTTGCACATCCATTTGCTGTCAAATGGCACATTCAGGTAAGAAAAGATAGTACAGGGTAAGTCAGGTCCACCGCAGCTTGAATATTTTAGATGTTGTTTTATGATTTGTATTTTCACTCAAGCTGATGATTTTTTTCTCAATTGATCGTTTGGTCTTTAAAATGCCAGAAAAAAGAGAAAAACATCCATTACAATAAGCCCAAGGTAAACTTCAAATATCAATTCTTCATTAAATGGGGAACAGTTGTGTGGTAAGAGTTCTTATATGAGCTGACTTCACCAGCTGTGATTATGATACACATTTAGCTTGTTCAATGTGTAATTTGTAATAATTAGCAGTTATTCATTATACTAAAAACTGAAAAAAAACAAAGACTGCCAATCATTAATGACATGAGAGCAGAGTCTGTGTTTTCCTGGTTCTAGCTGGATTTAAACCTACCTGTCTGGGCAGGAAATATGGTGCGTCAGTCTCCAACACAATGCGGTTCAGAGGGATCTGGCGGACAGCATTTCGGGCCTCTGTGGCCCTCAAATAAGTGATCAGGGCTGTGAAGCCCACGTACAAGTTGGGGAACTCTGTCAGGAAGGGCTCAATCACTGGATAACTGTTTGTGAAACAGTGCCTGGAAACCACAAATGCAAGCAAGAAAGAAAATGCACAGACTAAATGCACAAAGGTTACACTTTGATGGGCCTGAAAGTTTTATTTCTCAAGTTTTGGTCTCATTTGATTTGGCAAAAATAAGCAAAAATAAAAATAATCTAAAACAAAATGACATTTCTGATGAACAGTCAGTGCTAACCAGGGTGAAAATGAAAACTATGAGAGATACTTACTGAATGGAAATTTATGAAATGGATTTTGCAGACAAATGGCAGCCATAAGCAGCATCAAAAATGTGGTTTGATTTCATTTTTTTCATTTAAACTGAACAGAGCAGTTGCTACTTTGTAACATTTTTCACATTGATATAGACAAAAAAATGTGGCATTAAAAGAGAATAAGTCCTCCACACTCACCTGTGAATTTTGTGTTCTCTAGGAACACACTTCCTCATGATTGCCAGCAAGTCATCATCTGCATCCCTGCAGTGGATCACCAGAGGCTTCTGCATGGCCACAGCCAAACGCAGCTGACGCTCAAACACCTTCACAGGGAAACAGAGACACAAAACATGGACCTTAATCCTTATTTTACAATTTCACCATTCTATTCCACACTATGTATTCCTGACCACAGTTATGAAGGCCTGTCCAGTTTAAGATAAATAAGATAAATACTTAATGGACTGGAAATTTTTATTCAAATGAGACAATATCAAACTAGACCTTACCTCTTTTTGCCTGGAGGCGTCGGTGGAGTTTTTGTGGGAGTAGTCCAAACCCATCTCGCCAAATGCCACAGCTTTTGGATGCCGCATGGCCATCAGTATACTGCGCTCATGGACACTTGAGTAGTATTTGGCAAAGTGGGGGTGGCACCCAAATGCCCCCCATACTGAGTCTTCAGCCAGCAAACCTTCCCACAGGGCCTCCTTCACCATGATCCCTGGGTTGCAGAAGTTGGTAATACAGCCTCTGAACTGTGGAGGAAAGCTGTTTTGGTACAGCTTTTGAAAGCTGCTGAATGTCCCGCAGAACCCAAGTTTTCCATAGAGCATGTCTAGATGGCAATGTGTGTCTATGAAACCGACCTGTTTGGCCAGGTGGGGGTAACTGGTCCATATAGGTTGCGATCCCATGGATAATCGCTTCGGAGTGCTACGACGAGCAAGGGAGCGGGGGGGGTGACGCATGGAAGAGCCACCATCTGAGTGTCTGCGTGTGTTTGAGGAGGTCAAGCACGGGTTCAGTACTCCTCTGTTTGACTGTAGTGGCAGAGCAAACGGATCCAATAAATGGGCCATCATGTCGGAGGAATGACATCTCTCAGTCTTGATGGTGAATGCCTTTGAAGGGCTTGTGTTCGGTGGATGGGGCTGCTTCAGTGAGACAAAAACTTCCCTCGGCATCTCCATGTCCCCAGGAGCTGCCTGGATGGTCGTTTCATCAGTGGATAAAAAGGTGAGAGAGGAAGTTGTAGCTCCCTGGGTATTCACTGACGGGCTTTTCCATTGTTGGCTGCCATTCTGATGAGACGTGAAACAAAAGGAAGAATCTGGGATATACTCCAGAGCGGGGAGGGACGAGTCACAATCCTCAGCCTCTGGTATATTTCCAAATAACTTGTCTTGAGAGGTTGTCTCGACAAACAAAGACTCCTCAGCAACAAAAGTCTTGGGTGAATCTTCTCCTTTCATCACAACACTCTAAAAAACATAAATAAAGAATAAATGACAAAAAGCATCTCCTGTGAGCTTGGTGACAACTCTATGGTCACAAGAGTTCAAGAAGTCAATTTTCTGGCTTCTGTACAAATATTACGGTTTCTTTTGATTAAAAAAAAAAAAAAAAAAAAAAATTAGCTAACTGAACAAAAATGAAATCACGGGTAACAAAATGAACACATTATATGCAAATGAAACATTTTAAATTATACATAAGCGAACAAAAAAAAAAGACTGATTCCTTGGTGTTATCTGACTTACCCTTCTGTCTGTTTTTGGCTCTGAGCGGTCATCTTGGGCTTCTGTTTCCTCAAGCACATGAAAGGAGGACCGCTGATCTTCCAGGGCAGAGCTGTTGTTCTTGGATTTATTCTTACGTTTGGTCAAGGAACGGTTAATATTCATGACCATTCTGTCGAGTGACGTCGGGCTGGGCACTTCAGTCTTCACTGGTGAGGATTCAAATGGCAAAGGGCTGTTTGTGCGAGTGTTGGGGGTATCAGTAGTGCTGCATCTTGCTTTTGTGTTGCCAATGGCTGCAATCAGTGCCATCCTGTAGATAGCCTTTGATCCCTCCTCGGGTGTCCTCTCTTTCTTTTTCAAGATAAATGAGTGAGATGGAGGTGACAATACTTGCTGGCTCTCTGTGGATTCCAGCTGCTTGGATGACTTGTCTATAGGTTTTTCCTGATAGTTATGGTGCAAAAAGGACAGATAAATCAGTAATTTCTTGACAAGAACTGGATATAATGAATGAGATAGCACGTCTGAGACTCTAGTTTTGATATAAGAAAGAAGATTTAGAATAAATAGTTACCTTTGAGTGCAAGAAATATTCAGTATTTTTCTTGCAAAGCTTTCTAAGCTTAAGTTTGCCAAAAGAGAGCACACTTCCACCAAGCACATCTGCTTTTCTCTTGGGAGTGTCCAGACTCAGTGCTCCAAGGCCATCGGGTCCTGGAGAGTCAGTGAGGGACAAAGTGCTTGAATCTTCATTCGGCGACATGTTCAAGCGAGGAGGTGTGCCTGAGCCAGCATCTCTTCCCTGAAGATGTGCGGGTGAGGTGACTGCAGTTTGTCGCCACTTGAATATTATCTTCTTTTTCCTGCTGTCCATGTTGAAGATCCTAAATCAATACATGGTTGGAAAAGTAATCAACAGATCTGTATGACCATCAAGTACATCATGCAAGCAACACGATGAAAACATGAACGCATCACTGTTAAAATAATGAAGTCAAACAAGGTGGTGTTCGATCATTTCCTGACAATAAGAGGACATGCATCTGTCAGATGGTCAATTTAGCGAGCAGATGAAGACATAAACAATGGCAACTCTCATTAAATATACGGTGCACAAGCACTGCCACTACTTCTGTATTTTCTTTAAAACATTACCTAAGAACACATCTTTCTAAACTGCCTTTAACCAATTCTATTCATTTAGATCCTATTTCAAGGATCGAGGGCCCCAGGAAGAGTTGCTGTTGCCAAAATAACAACTAACAAATAACACCTGTAACAACTAACAACTGTTCATTAAAATAAAAGCCTGCCTCCATTACAAAGTACTTCATGAAACCTGATTAATGTGATAACTTTAATTAACTGATCAAACTTATTCTTTAATGATCGGAGTTCAAAACTGTAAATTTCGCTAGCTCTGTCAACCGATTTCAGCTCCTCAGATGTTTGCCGAAATTGAAAGTTAAACCCAGGTTAACTTCAACGACTTGAACTCTGACTGCGAAAGAGTTTATGGGTTTTGCGCAGCTGTGAAGGAGTCTGGCCGGCCTCGCTGGAAGAGACGCCGAAACTGCAGACATGGGTGACATTTTAGCACTTGGCTAACGCTAGCGCCTTCACTCGAGCCAATTAACGCTAGTGCTAGCTAACCTGTTTCACTTGTTGATTCAAACTGCAACACATAATTAGCCAAATGTTCTGGCTTCAAAATAACGCCAGGCTTTATAGCCACTATACTTTTTATTATGGCTTGACACTTATTTATGACACATGTAGTTGGTTGGTAGCTTTGCTAAATGTATGTAGCTAACTTGTTAATGTTGAAGAGTTAAATTACCTTGTCAGACTCGGCACAGTAGACACGGCAGGAACTGCGTATGAAGTCAAGTTGTCACTTTATCCGCGTTATTTTAGTCAGTACCTACTCATTAGCTTAAATTGCTTCTCGCAAACAGCCTGTCTTAACAAAAGTAATATATGAAACGTTTCTTGTCGTGTTTTAATTTGGATTAAAAAATTTAAAATTTGCATTTGAATGAACCGCTGGATGGTAATAAAGGTTTGTTTGGGAGCGTTTCGTCGTAAACACGAGCACAGATTAGGTAACATCTCGCGATATCAATTCTACCAACGAGAGTTGACGAGTAAACGACGAACTGCTATGAAAAGAGCTGGAGGGTAAAAACTGAGATTATTCAGTTTGCAAGACAAATTAATATGTATAACACAACACTGCGTACATTTAAACTTTGAACCCGGTTGAAAACAAGCTGTTAAAGAGTGAATTAAAGAAACTATTTACTGTTTAGAATTTAAGAGTAAATCCTGATATTTAAAAAATGAAAATGAAGACGTTGAAAAAAAAATAATAACACAACATTTAGAAGAAGAGATGAGAATACACACGTTGTGTATTTAATTATTATTGTATTTTTTTTATTATTATTATTCAGCACACTGCAGGCAGATACAGTACTGTACACATTATCCTAAGCACAGTGTTGCACTCACTACCAAGTTTAATAATGTTAAAACAGCATTTCCACTGAAAGACAAATCACTCTTCAGGTTGTTAAAATTGTCTTTACATCTTTCGTGTGTGGACACACTCTGGTAAGGTCATTATCATATGGTTTTAAGTAATTCAAATAAATTTGGGCTGAGTGTGAAAAACCAATCTCAAACAGTGGCTCTTTTTGTTAGACTTTTGGTAATCCCAGAGAGGTCTTGTAGGCACCAAAGCTGTATCCTTTACCTGTAAGGAAGGAGTGAAAATACATCAGTCGTCTGACCGTTGTTTAAACCAATCATATTGTGAAGTGACATGAGTTGTTCTAAAATAGAAGACATGTAGTTGTCCTTCCTAAAAATGCTGCTGGTGACAGACATTTAGAAGTGTTGATATTCATTATATGGAACACAGAGGATGCTGATTATCGGTTCAGATGTACACTTGCAGCAGATTTTGATCCTGAGCCCCAATTGCTCCACTTTATAATAGACCAACACAATATGACAGACGTGCAGACAAGGAGGTCTGTGGTGCGCAAATGAGGGTCGGGATACAATCTAAAGGTCTGACCCACCGCTCACAACAATGCAGTAAGGTCAGTCAGTAGTACAGAGCTGGGAGGGATTTCTGTCATCTTTGAATACTTTAAAGCTTAAGCAGCAGGATCCTCCTCCAAACCACATGTGCCTGTGAATGTCACACCAAGCTGATATTTATTGTATAGGCCACATTTTGCTGTAGTCAAAGCGTGAATCAGTACTCACACGATGAGCCCTTCTTTTCAACGAGCCAGTAGCAGAAGTCCCTCCTGGCGCGGTCATTGAACACATTCCTGTACCGGAGCATGTTCTGAGGTGAGGTTTTTGGTGTCTTTTGATGTACACCTAAAGAAAAGCATATAATAATGAAATAGAAGGGAAGCAAATAAATAAAAATACTGAAACAAGTCCTGTTAATGTGGGACCTACTGTATCCTTGCACCATGGAGGGAGCAGGATCATGAACTGTGGTTTCACCTTGAGTCAGAGGAGGCAACAGGCGGCTGGTGGTTGTACAGTTTACAGCATCTTCATGTGATTCACACACTAGAGCATGTAATAAAGCTGAGTCAGAGACACATTTGCCTTTACAGTACAAAATGCTCACCCCATCACTTCCCACTTTTATATTATCTGGTAAATAGAGTTATTAAATAGGGCTATTTGTCATATAGGTTTAATTTCACAGACCTCTGTCCTTCAACAAGGCAGCTGGAAAAGATGCAAGATAAACTGGAACCTATAGGTAGGAATAACTGTGCATATTATCACAAGAATACAAAGTAGCTTGTGTGTTTGTTGTTAATCAATCAAGAATATCTTAAGTTTCTGTATCATTCTGTTCGTAGAAGAAGGTTTTGTTTCATTACCATTGCTTTCATTTTACTCCAGTGGTCTGTCTGGACATGTGGAAACATGACTGGATGACTCCTTGACCAAGAGGTCATGCTGGTGAAGAAAACCATGAATATTAGTTACCGTCTATTCCTTCAGCCCAGCTAAGCCACATCGTGCACAACACTGGATCCCAACTGCGAAACAAACCCTGTGTGTGGGACACAGAGAAAGCTCCTGACAGCACTTACTGCCCTCGCCTGAAACGACTCGAGTCCCAGGTTTTTTTCTTTTCCCCTGCCTG
Source organism: Chaetodon auriga (assembly GCF_051107435.1). NCBI lineage: Eukaryota > Metazoa > Chordata > Actinopteri > Chaetodontiformes > Chaetodontidae > Chaetodon > Chaetodon auriga. Next base: position 15,154,601 of record NC_135075.1, on the reverse strand, counting down.
CATGTTCCAGATATTACTGCACCGGGCTCTCACCTCCACTCACACACACAAAGACGGGTTGTGTTACTCTGTGGCTTAGCAACGCTTTTGGCAACAGAACTCCTCCTGTGGTAAACTGGAGCTGGTTATAATTCACAATGTGACATGTTACTTGGGCTGGACATCCTGTCTGTGAGCTTATACAGTCGGCAGATTTGTGTTAATTATGTAAAGTAATTCTGCTTTTTCCAAGCATGATCTATTACAGACGAACATTGCTCCACACTGGCATAATAAGGCATTGTTAAAAGATTAATCAATTTACATTATTTCAGATGTTTTAGTCTATATGTTCATAATTTAATAGTTCATAATCAATTGCTGTTTTTTTAGACTGAGCAAATAACAATTCTTTTCACAGTATCTTTCAGTAAGAAATATATATGTGTTTATTACACAAATAGACAAAGTCTTTCAGATACAGTAGCAATGTAAGAATTTAAAACAGAAAAGAAGAAAAGAGGCAAAGAATTAACAAAGTAGGCAAAAATAAAAAGCATACAGTCCTCAGTCACAGTGGTTCACAGCCTAAGGTTAATCATGAAGTTTTCACTACAGGAAATGACCCGCAAGACAAAAATATAGAAGAGATTCTGCCCAGTTATGGTGGTAGGTACAGCATATTTGGAAAAAAGTCTATATTTACAAGAATAGGCCACCTTGATGATGACTGCTGAACAATTCAGTCTTGGTTAAACTGCTCAGTATAACAGCAAAGTATTTTCAGGGGAGATGTGCAACAAACTGCATAGTATAATTTTATCTCAGGCATTCTCAATATTAACTACATGTAGCTCTCTGACAGTCCTATCTAATGTAGCTATATATTTATTTAATGTCCTTTGTAAATGATATTATTTAGGGCAGAAGATCAGTTATAACACTGTATCCAGGACAAAAACATTCCTCTAAGTTTTCTTTCTTGTGCAAATGATCGAAAAGGATTTTTTAGAGGGAGTTTAGCTTTAACAACCTGAACATATGGCAAAACCAAAGTGAAAAATAACATAATCAGACCTGCATCAAAGGCTCTTGTGGCCTTCCAGGAATACACACTGAAATCCTTAAATGACATTTTAGAGGACAAACAATACTATTTGATTGAAGATGACGTAGTATTGTGTGTCCTTTAAAATTAGGACATTTTCTGGACAAAAAGCTGCTCCCTCACTGACAATTCCCAATGTTTTATCTTATATTATCTTTGCTTTCTGATAGTGTGGAGTACAATATTGCTGTCCATAAGTGACCGTTATCAAACCAGTTTCATGCTTCACTCCTCTTGGCCTTGGATCCTCTCCAGCAAATGCTGCTCTACTCGCTGGTTCATGCGGTGGAGATCTTTCAACACACTGGGCTGATCTTCCAGCTCCTCGTGGAGACACCGCGCTATTTCCAACCTCCTGTAGTCTTCTGGTTGTACCAGACGCCGAATAACCTGAAGAGCACGATCCTTGAGGCTGTAAACTGTATACACCAAACAAGTGTTTGTCAAATGTTAAGAAGAGACCTCTTTCCTCATATAGTCTCTTATTTAAACAATTTACAACAACAAACAAATTTTATCAGTGTAAAGGGAAAGAAACAGCAGGTTGCACTGCACTCCGGATGAAATAAAATTTCACATGTCTTCATGCAGATGGAAGATTTGCAACTAAAACAAAGAGCTGTGTTTGGTTTCAATCACCTCGATGTGCACTGACTCGACAGCGCAAGTTGTTTAAATAAGCACACACACTCTCATTTACCACCCACGCTGCTCTGTCTGTTGCCAGCAAAGGCTGACCTGCCACGTGACTTGCTGTGATTTTTATGTTGTACTTAAAGGCCCAATCCAATGACAGCATCATTTTGAGGTATGAATCAAACATTATTACTAATGCAGTCCCTGAATTAAAACACCTGCCAATCAATGATATCTGGATTGTGACACACAAAACTCTCAGGGAAAACAGCACGATCTGTTGATTATCCTGTGTAACCCCTGTATGTCTGTAAAATATTTCAGGAATCTTTCAGGAGTCACTTTGTGATGCTTTGACCACCACAAGCCAAATTCCTTTCACAAAGAAAAAAAAAGGAGATCTTAAAACACTGCCAAATACAGCTGAAACTACCTTCATGGCCAGGAAACACTGTAGGCAAATGGAAAGCTAATAGTACTATTTTTGTAATGAGTCTACAGCTTTTGAAAATACACAAATAGAATTAATTCTTGAACTAACAACCAGCCTAAGCGTGCTCAGACGCAGTCTATAGTGAAACAGGATTATTACATGGCTCATTATTAATATACTGTTGGTTGTATGTGTGTGAGTAGTAATTAATCACATATGATGGAAATGGCTAATATTTTGAGTCACTTGACTAATCTTACCTGGCAAGGTGATATTAGCAAACGTAGCATTTCCACCCTCTGCTGGTTTAGGAAGAAACAGTTCTTTGCAGTTCACCCTCAGGGGCTCATCAGTCTCTGCGTCTCTGAACATCCAGGGGTGACCTAAGAAAACCATACAAAACGTTTTTTTTTTTTTTTTTTTTTTTAGAGTGTGTGTATTGCACAGTGAACAAGTGATACCACTGCCACTGTCTCCCTAAACTGTAAATCAAAGCATCAAGACTTGGAACTAAATGCCATCAGGTCACACTTTTTGGTGCTTGGTCCTCTGACACGAACTGGCGACTGACTTTGTGGTTCATACTGTTTTTGTTCCATATGTTACATTCGTGCGAGTTTCAGTTGAACATGAGGTCTACGGCTGTGTCAGAATCAGAAAATGCGTGTCGGTGAAATGATCACAGTAGCTCCCGTCACCGCGTCTGAACAACAGCTCCTCTGCTGTTCATCTCAGTGAGAGACCTCTTCATGCCCACAAATTGAACTTTACAGAAAGTCGTAAAATACTATAGAAATAACATAACGCGACCTCTGTTGTTTTTAGCAATTACCAACAGCATGTCCCTAGATGACCTCTCATTACAGGAAACGTAACCCAAGTCTGAGCAAAGTATCTCCGCTTGTTCTAACCCTTTACGCAGAAGCAGCTTGTAGTGTCGCAAAAGCTGCCTTACCGATGAAGGTATTCATTTCTCGTCCCGTCCCTGGCTGGATGTCGCAGTAAGCCTGAGGTTCCCCAAAGAAATCTATCCATAGCGGCCGCACGACACGAGGACTGCGGTTACAGAACACCGTCTTAATGGGTATTCGACTGTTCAGGGAGCGAACCAGGGGAAGAATCTGCTCTCCCTCTTGAGGCATTGGTGCTGGTTGCTAATTTCGCTAAATTGTTAGCGTGGCGAGATTAGCTGTTTAGCTAACGCTAGCTAGCAGCTAGCTGGCAAGATATCCATGTATGTTTGCTGTTGTCCACACACGGAGACCGTCGAATCAATAAGTGTATCACTTAATATATCCAATTAGATCACATCGTTTTGAAAAGGACGACGAGCAACTGTTTCAGCGAGAGCCGCCTATTGTCACTTCTTCTCAATCTCAACTGTTTTGTTTACATTCACTCTTCCGGTTGGAAGTTCTGGGACGTCAAACTATTCTGTAACTTGATTGGTCGAGAGGCATGATGACATCACGGTTTCACAGGAGTCGCGTTTCAGACGTGCTAAACGTGCTGCTGTATAGACAGTACAGTGCATACTACTATCTATGCACGGCACAGACGATGTTGCAGCAAAGAGTTCAGTGTCACTGGCTGAATGACAGCTGTGTAATTATAAGTGCAGTTGCATACGTTAACTAAAGTACTGTATAAAGTTTAAACTTTATTTGTTCTTCTACTTTATACTTTTACTCCACTAGGCCTCATTTCAGAGGCAGATGCTGTACTTTTAGACCTCTGCATTTCTCTGACAGTATTACTGCTTTACAGACAAAGATTTTATATACAAAACATGTGATCAGCTTATAGAATATGATAAAATGTTAAGATTAAACTGCCCAACTGTATACTGTATAACGTATAAGACCAGCCAGCAACAGCATTAAGATATTGTTTACATGTTTATGAATCAGTAATATTAATCCAATATGCAAATAAAATATGTAATAATGAAACACTGACAGGGGTCTTTTCGCATAATGGGTTATTTTGGTGACAATGTCTCTATGCGTTTTATTGGAGTAAAATGCTGAATACAGTCCTTGTAATAGTATTTCTACACTGTGTGTGTTGTTATTTTTACTGTAGTGAAGTATCTGAATACTGTCACCACTGCTAATCATTATTACATAAGCATGAAATGTTATTATAGCCTATCCTATTATTTTATGAAGCAACCCAGGTTTAATTAAGGGTTTGATGAAAGTCTTACTGAACGTGACTGAAAAACAATCACCTCAACGTCTATTTCTAACTATTCAGGAGCTTTCATTCATATCACCTGTACAGGTTTAGAATAATAAGACTTATTTACCAGTTAATCACAGTACTGAAAGAATCTAAGCTCCACCCAGTTTCATCCTCACATAAAACACAGGGACACAGCTGTGAGACCTTCTCGAGCAAGAAGACCCTCCTCTCTGGAGATTATTTCAACCTGAACTGGGCCAAGAGTCGAGCTTCAATTCACCTGCAGGTAGGTAGGACTATTTGCTATAAGATGCCTTTCTGTCATCACTGTTTTAATGTGTAACCTTATAGGTCCTTTATAGCAAACGCAACTTTTCTTCAATTCTTAGGTTATCAGTAATTATGTAACAGACATGGTCCTTAGTTTTCTGAATAATATTTGTTTTGGAAAAACATCAAGTTTCAATATAACTGGCGCATCTGTTCTTTCATTCCCCCGCAGCCTGTTTTCGGGCAGTTGGTAAGTCTAACTACAATGCGTCCTCTGAACGACAGTGACTTTATGGATGCAGGGGACGTGGCGAGAGATGAGATTCTCGCCAAGGTGGAGATCGCGCTGCTCAGTATCATCTTCGTCAGCGCCGCCACCCTCAACACCGTCCTGCTGCTCGTCCTCTGGAGACAGCGCAAACAGATGTCCAGGATGCGCGTCTTCGTCTTCCACCTGTGCCTGGCGGATCTGGTGGTCGCCTTCTTCCAGGTGTGCCCGCAGCTCATGTGGGACATCACGGACAGATTCGTCGGCCCAGACTTGGTGTGCCGCCTGGTGAAGTACCTGCAAGTTTTCGGCATGTTTTCCTCCACTTACATGATCGTGGTGATGACAGTTGACAGATACCAAGCTGTCTGCAACCCGATGGTGAAATTCCAGCGGGCGCGCACGAGACTGAACATCCCCGTGTGCATCGCGTGGGGGATTTCTCTGCTGGGCAGCTTGCCACAGGCTTTTATTTTCTCACAGGTCGAGGTCGCACCCGGTGTGTTTGACTGCTGGGCTAAATTTATGCAACCGTGGGGCCTGCAGACTTACATCACCTGGACCACGCTGGTCATTTTTGTTTTACCTGTTGTTGCAGTTGTTGTTTGTCAGGTGCGCATCTGCCGGGCCATCCGGATCAACCTGTACCAAAAGATTCAGCAGCAGGGCAGCGTGGGTCTCCATCTTCCATCCAGAGGCAGCGGCGTAGCCGGCATGTCCAAGGCCAGGGTCAAGACGTTGAAGATGACCGTGGTCATCGTGCTGGCTTACATTATCTGCTGGGCTCCCTTCTTCACTGTCCAGCTCTGGTCCGCCTGGGACACGCATGCGCCAAAAGAAAGTAAGTCATTAAGTGGTGCTCAGTTTTGTTTTGTTTTTTTTAATTTATAATTTTACTAGTTTATTTTGATTGTCCGGGAAGTGCAGTTTTACGCACACACCTACAAGATATTAATAGGTGGTAAAAGACACTTCTTTGCAAACACATGACGCTTTGCTTTTCTCATGTCTTTCCAGCTGCGACTTTCACCATCCTGATGTTGCTGGCTAGTCTGAACAGCTGCGCCAATCCTTGTATTTACCTTCTGTTCAGCGGTCAGTTTCCCAAGAAACTGCTGAGGCTCCTCTGCCGGCGCCAGCCCGACGGCAAGGATTCAATGCATGACGAGGCGACACTTGTCAGTGCGTTGTACACGAGCTTCAAACATGTCTCGGAGTCCAAATGAGGGCAATGCGTTATAATCTGGAAACGGAAAAAGCCTGCAAGGGAAAGCGTGCCAGCCGGTGCGCCTCGCGAAGCTGCCTCTGAGCTCTCTCTGCATTTGAACGACTCTTTCATCTGAACAGGAGATATGGAGACAAGATAATCTGTATCCATTTGGGTCTCTGACATATGAAAATATGGCATAGAAACATTCACCAAAGCAAACCTGAACTGGGTGGCCATGAGTGAGACCAGCGCTCCAGATGTTGTTGAATGTTGATGTGTTATGCTGGACTGTGGAGTCACAGCTCTTTGGGAGCAAAGATTCAGTACAGACTCCATAAACAATGCTGTGTCATCACATTGTTTTCACTGTGCCAGGTTAGATGTGATTCTTGAAGTATTCCTCACGTTTAAAAGCTGGATTTGGACTTCAGGAAGACTTTTGAATTTTTAGACAGACTCGATGATTGAAATTCAGATAATGTTGTTCAAGAGAAACCTAAGAATTCAATTGTATTGTTACGTTGTGTATCGAAGTATAACACAGTATAATAAAATGATACCACAGTCCTTTCAGTTGAGCTCAGAAATCTTGAGGTGATACTGCATCTATAGCTTCATTTTTCAGAGTGAAAGCAAGAACAACAATGAAATACAAACCTGTTGTTTGACTCATGAAATGCAATATGCGCTCCCCTCCATCAAAGCTGTTCTAACCTAACTGCATTTAAAGAGTGTGAAACATTCTCACTTCTATAAATGTTCTCTGTGGTGAATAACTGTTTTAAAGTCACACACTTATTTGTGAAGTTTTGTTTAGGTTGTAAACAACTATAGAAAGCAAGTGTGTAATAAAGTCATACTCTCACTCTCTAACTGTTTTGTCTTTTTACTTGTGTGTAAGTGCACATTTTGCACAATGCGTTTACCATCCACCACTGACAAAGCAGAAGCACAATTATGACCATGATATTCAAAGATAATTTAGTAAACTTGTACTTTGCAATGAACCATGAGGTTAATTTGCAGAAGGCATTTTAAGCCTCACCTAAATAAGGACCAGCTCGTGCACGGTCTGCATGCATTTTTTGCACATTCATATTAAAGTAATGTAAAGATATTAGCCGGATGTAAACCTGGTGCATGTGTTTGCATGATCTGCTGGTCAATCGATCAGGGGCCAGATGCATAAAACTGCTTAGATCTATGAATAAAACTGCGTGCGCACAAAGAGGAATCTGCCAATGCATTCTTCTTGTCAGATTCATAAAGCTATGCGCTTTCGCCTCATTCTTTCATAAATCTGGAAACCGATGCCACAAATATCCATAAAAGGAATGTCGAAACACTCTAAAACATGTTTTCGTTTCGATACCGGTGCCCGCCCCACGATTCATTACACCTGGCGATGAGACGAACGGCAAACAAGACAAAGTGTCATTGAATCATTTAAATCACCTATGTCACCAGCGAGGTTTTCCTACAGAACAGCCGTCATTACGCGCCACCGTTACGCACGGCTGAGTGTATTTATAGCGCCCGTACCACTAATTAATCACATACACATCATATTTCATGTTCACCTGCAGCGATCTCTTGAAAACTGGCGGCAGGTCATTGGTGTCTGTTGCCGGTCTGTCTGTCCATCTGACATTGTGAAGATGTAGAACAGTGGAAACGAGCAGTCACAGTGGAAATATTATTATCACTGTTACTATGGCAGCTTCATCAGCCAGTCTCTCTGAGAATGTTAATATGACACAATCCTTCGACCCTCGTGACAATACCTGAAGTCTGTAAACAGCTTTGAGTCCGCAGAGTCCAGCAGTTATGTAACCTCATTGTATCTGATGGCATTGTCTGTTGACTGCTGTCATGTCTCACCTGTTTTAGGTTAGGTGCTAGAATTTGTATCATAACAGAACTTTGCAACAGCTGTCTGATTATGTTTAATCAAACGCTAAAGTAATCCACAGCATACTGTAGCAATATTGTGCAAGTGTGGTTGAGGGTTTCTTGTGTGGAACAGGTCAGAGCTCTCTGATGCTTTTACCCCTGGAGGCCTAAAGAGTTGCTCAATGACACTTCAGCAGGGCAAGTGTTGGTCAGCACAAGGGCTTGAAGCAACATCCTGCTGCTGGAGAACAGTCCACCAACAGGTTACATTACCCTGCACGTTTCTCTGCCAGCTTCATCTCTCCTGGAGCAGGAACATGATGATAATGATGAGTTTTCAGATTTTCATCATCATGATGAGTATGTGAAAACCTTTTCACTTGTTTTTCTTAACTGTCTTAAAAAGTGCATTTAAAGTAACTGTAAAGTAAGGGTGTGTTAGTTGAACTGCTTGTTAAGCTAACTGCCTGTTTGAAGGTCTGTGTTGTCCACTGCCAGGCCAGCTGCTCATGTAAAGAATAACTTTTCACGCATTTCATGTTTTTCTGTGTCTTTTTAAGGAAAACACATTTTGCACGTTTTTGATTCCTGGAGGAAAACCTGATGAAACAGAAGCACGATCTAAATCTTAGGTGTATTTCACAGGGCTGCACCGTATTATCTGCACACATGTTTAGCTGTGATTACATAAGCCCATACAGCTGTATCAATCAAGCCTCAGACATCATTTACAACATGCACACTGGTTGTAATTGAACATAATGAGGCCTAGTACAGTACGTGCTTGCATCACTTCAACACGCATAAATGAATACAGTATCACTGCACATCACACATACATGAGTGTGTTACTGCCCACAAAAACCGCAGCATGTGGTGGTGACAGAACAACTTGTACTTAAGGTCCACTCAGTCGTTCTGGAGCTTTTGATTGTCACACTGTCTTCATCGGTAGATGGAGTTTGCTCAGTTGTCTCTTGATGATCAAGCTTCAAGATTTAATTCTTGACCTTGGAAACAGTATCTGACAAAAGCAGTCGCAAATCAAGGTAAAGTTTGTCAATAGTTCTGGAGCTTTCAACCATATCACATGTCGACCTCAACCTCCAAGTTTACATCTGCTCAGAAAAGATGTCGTAAAGTGCTCAGAATGATGGAAATGTTGAACGTCTTGGCTTCTGTGACTACAGGGCAAACTTCATTTGCTGATGCAGACTGTGTGAAAGCTTCAGAACTAGTAAGTAAGTCGGCATTGAGTAGAGATCGTTATTGACTGCTGTTTCACTCACACTCACCAAAACAAACAATAAAAATAAGCAAGCAGTTGTAGTGTCATTGGCTGGCACATCAGTTTCTGCTGGAGTCTGTGGGAATGGTGCATTAAAGCAGATCAATAGTAGCGCTTGAACAATTAGTCCACTGATTAAAATAAAAACCTAATTTAAAGGAGGCTATATGAAGAGGAGGGTACCTGGCAAAACTTGTAGTAACTTTACTCTTTGAATATGCTATAACTGGAAAAGATAATGTACACGATAAATCAAGCAAAGCTCCAAAACACTCCCTGGTTCCAGTTTATCATGTGTGAGCACTTGCTGCTGATGTGTGATTTTTATGGTTTACAGATCAAACAGAACAAGGAATTCCATTTTTTTGTGATGGCCATCATTGTCTGACATTTTAACACTTAACACAAATTAAATAATCGCTGAACGACGACTCTGTAATGACATCTATATTGACTCAAGCCTTGATCGAAACAAAAGACCGGTCAACATGTAATAATTCAAGTCAACGTGTAATAAATCAATAAAGTACCAGTTTGACAGTCTCTGACACAAGCAACAGCAAAAATTAATTACATAACAGATTCATTTTACAAGAAACTACTTGAGAGAAGCAGAGAGGCTCAACAAACGCTACAACCACAAAACAAGTCAGCAGTATTTCAGGTTTTCACACGTTGCATGTCCCAAACTCTGTCCACATGCTTACTATGAGCGCTCTCCTCTGAGGGACCCCACATGGTCGAACGCCGCCTCCATTCACAAAGACTCATTAGACTCAAATTACAAATGATCCTCTGTTCACGATCTGCACGAAAGATTAATAAAGTGCAAACTGGTTGCATGCAGACACACGACAGCATGGTCGATTCACCATCTCACGTTTCTGGCTTTACATACAGACACGTGTTGTTTGAACCATCAAAGTGACGCCTCTTGATGCGCCCCCTCACATCATCACGTCCTGCTGAAATATGTAAATCAGAAGAGAGTCATGGGATATCTGCATGTTTATTTTACTCTGTGGTACACTGAATCTCATGGAAAAACAAGCAAAGACCTTCTCTGGTAATCAAGCCATTGCTTTCTTCAGTCAAGCATCCATTTTAATTGTTGGGGATAAATGAAAGTCTGACAGCCTTGCAAACACTGACAGACTCACTGATATGACAGAGAAGAGACCCGACAGAGGTGTGACATGGGATTTTACATTTTACTGTTCTCATGGTGAAAACCTCCCCTGAATGAATCAAAGTCACATGATGATATGAAACTGCTGATTGGTCCAACAGAGATTCATCAGTAAAAGATTTCAAATGGAAAAAAAATCCAAGATATCTGATTCTATTTTTATACTTTCACTTTTCTAACTGTCCATCAGTCGTCTTATACTGACACAGGAGCGTGATGCTAAATCGGTGGAGTACTGTTTTAAGGGAAGACCACGAGTACATGAGGATAAATGAAAATATTCAACAACAAGCTCTGCAGAACGGTTTACCCATGTGACACCTCGCTTAGGCCATAAAAATAACATGTCAGAATTTCTAAATTGAAAGGCCTCACCCTTTAAAGAACAGTCATGACATTTTGAGAATCACGCTTTATTATTTTAGAGCCAAAGATTATGTGAGAAGAGCGAGATGCCACTCCCATGTCTATACAGTAAATATGAAGCTAGGTCTCAAAACATCTCAGCAAAAGGCCTGCAGCTGGAAATGAGCCCGCTGGCACATTTACAGAAATGTTGATGAAAGTGTTTTGTCCTCACAAATAAATAAAAGAAAAATAAAGAAAGCCACAACCAGCAGCCAGTTAGCTTAACTTAGCATGACGACTGAAAACAGGGGAAACAGCTAGCCTGGCTTTGTCTGGAGGTAATAAAGAAATCTGCCTCAAAAGCTACTTGTACAATAATAATCACAGCTGGACGAAGCCAGCCGAGCTGTTTCCGTCTTTATGCTAAATGAGGCTAACAAGCTGCTGGTGGTAGCTCATATTTATCCTGCATACATGAGGGTGGTATCTACCTCCTCGACCGAACAAGCGCATTTCCCAAAGTGTCAAACTATTCCTTTGAGAAAATGGCCAAACACATTTAGACATACCAACATCTTCACTATTTCTTATTGCAACCAAATACTCTGCGTACTGATGAAAAAAATATTCTCTCTGCATGAAGAGATCTGAGAAATAAGAGTCAGATCCACCAGTTATATTACACAACAAATGCTATAACTGCCTCTTATTTACAGTTACATTTATACAAACATGAGCCAGCACCTTGCAACAAAATCGCAAGAAGACAGACCCTGAAAACTGTGAGACTACAAACCAAAGAGAGCCCTAAAAAACTTAAACAATTAAAAATAAACCTCTTCATCACGTTCCCATTTACAATCTTTCATCCAGGTCTGTGGTCCAGTGACTGGACAAACTTTTTAAAGACACTGAGCTGGGGCGTAGGCACAGCATTTTAACAAGCCACACAGCATGAGCAAACTCAATGAAGACAGGGAAATGCTCCTCTCACTGTCTGCATTAATCAGCTTTGACCTTTAGGAAAAAAAGAAACAGACATTTCTAATTTTCACTTGTCCAACCAGAGATAACGTCTGTTTCCTGAAGCACATCATGTGACAATGAGCCTTCGTTGAATACAAAACAGACAGCGATTACATTGAATATACTACATGTTGGCGTTATTGTCACCTCAGCCTTTTCTTTATTACATAAAAAAAAAACTGGTGTGATCATAAACAGCACGATGTCTGCACACGTGGATGAGTATGGATAATTACTTTCTGAACTTCCAATACGTCCGATTTCATTCCAGGATTCAAAATATCCCCTCGAGTGGCAGATCTACACGTACAAGTTTCCTCCACTGACCTATGGCAGCTGAAATGACATCTGAAAACACGTGAGAAACCCACACAGGATCTGAATGCTAAGTGAATGCGTATCAATTGGTTGGTTTTACAACAGATTAAAGATTAACTGCTTGCTGACGATGTATCAACTGCATGCCGTCACACTCTCCATCATACAGAGGAAAAGAGCAGTAGTATAATTATGCATTAAGCTTTTGTGTCTGTGTGTTTGCAGCTACCACGAAACCAGCGGGGCGGGGGTGCAGATCGGGGAGCTGCATGCGAGGATGTTACCATCTGTTATGGAATCAATCCGTTACTCTCCATATATTTCTCACTTTATCACGATGTAATGAGTCTCTCTGTGGCCTCCACATTTGAAGAGCCTTTAAGAACAATCCTTCCTGCTCCAATTTGCTCTTAGTGCCATTTAAAGGTCGAATGACCTTTCCACTAATATGATGGATTTGCTGTCAGGTGGTGTGTGTGTGATGCACTGATTACTGAAAGTAATTGCAGCCAGAGTGCCTATAGATCCACGCTTGGGAGGTTTGCGTTTTTTTTTGTTTTGTTTTGTTTTGTTTTGTTTTAATATGGGAAAATGATGATCTGACATCACAGGCAGAAGAGACGAGAGCCCTCTCTCCCCTCCTCCCCCTCGCCCTGGGGGATACGGGGGAGCATAGCTGAACGGGTCAGACCCCAGAAACGAGGTGGAGACAAGTCCTTCTTAGTGGCTGTGAACTTCCAACCCATGTGAGATCCACAGGTTCGGCACTGAGCAATTGTCCAGGCGTACCTGAGAGCAGAGGAAGGGGAAGAGGACATTTTCTTAAAGATCACCGTCACACGTGTGTATAAAAATAATCTGCTTGGAATTTGTGAATGATTTGGTTTTTTCCACTTCGCTGTCAAACTCACGGTCAGTGTTTGTGCACTGCAGGCTTCAAGTTTCCTTGTCACATTTTTGTTCAGTTGCATACTGGAGCAGGATTGGCTTCTTGTGATGTCACAGAACCCTGCTCGTACATAATGTCTTTCACTACTAACTACTTCCTATTTTAAAAACCCACAATAAGCCACCTGTGGTACCATGATGTCCCAATCTCTTATAGCTTCCCAGGAAACCATCTAAAAATCTGCAGCAGACACTCTTGTGGCACTTGAGCTACATGTCGCTCCACAGAGGTCGATTTTGTTCAGATATCTCATAGTCCATATCAGTGATACACATTTACAGTATCTACTCAGATCTCTTAAAAAATATGAATAGCAACAGTAAATGAATCATTGTTGCATGTTATTAGAAGAGCAGATTTGACACAGAGAGTCTCTGGGACATTTTACTCTCCCCTGTTGCTTTCTGCAGAAGCTCCATTGATAAGAAAGATACTACTACTACTACTACTACTACTATGAGAGCCCTGAAAGGCACAGTGAGGGGTCCAAGCCAGTCTATGTATGTTGTGTGTTGTATGCTATGTGTTGTATTGTTCAACAGTCTGAGGGAGGAGTGTGAGCTTAATGCCACGAGCGCTGCCTTACCCTGGAAACCAGCTGTGCAGCGTGGATGGCCTGCCGACCAGGTTGAGGTTGTTGGCTTTGTAGACAGTCAGAGTTTCGTGGACGTACCCGTGAGGGTTGACGTATGCAGCCATGGGGCCGTACAGAGACAGGCTGCAGGGGGAGAAGAGGCAGGTGGGACATATCGTCAGCAGTGATTGTGACTTCAGCTCACAGTTCAGCCAAAAACAAACCATCACAATGATCCTTTGAAAGAAAGAATGAAGCTGACTGACGAGAGACTCCATAAAAGGTATAAAAGGAGGCAGAATGTGTTAAAAAAAAAAACAAAATTTTAAATTCAAATTTTAATTCTGCAGCCTCTTTGAACCCAGCATCAAAACAAATTCACATCACACAACCAAGCATTACTCAAACCCATCAACCTTGAATTCTTCAAAAAATACACCATGCTATGTGTCGAGGGTAAAACTTAATCGCAGCACCAAACAGCAGACAGACAGACAGAGTTAGCGACTCAGTGCTGAACACAGTGGATCAATTAACAGCTGAAGAGCCACAAACAGGAGCTGATGGAGACCAAAGCAGAGCTACAAGGAGGTGGAATATTGGACTTTCATTCATCAGGTGATCAGAGACATGACTGAATGACAATGCTACTTCAAATCTGATGACCATTTATAATCCAAAACGATGCTGAAGAACAGATTCATTCCTTTATTTCAAGCCAGCTCGATTACAAAAACTCGATAACAAAAAGCACTGAGAAACTTCAGATCTTTGTCCTGTTCCTCTGTTAATTTTATCTCATTTTGATGTGAAGCACTTCGTGCATGTGATTACTTTGTTGTAAAGGACTTTGAGCGGCATTTCTTGTATGACAGCTGCTATACAAAAACAGTTTATAATTAATATTATTATTAAATAAGCAACTGTTTCTTAACACCTACACCACATCAACTTAATGAGGTGATAATGTGTCATTGTTGTGTTTACAGCTTCTGGAGATGCCCCTAAGTAGTCAAAAAATAAATAAATAAATATCAGACACTGAATTCAGGTTTAAACAACTTGAGGTAAAACTGAAGTTAAAATTCTGTGTTCAAGTCATTAAAACATACTTTTCATCGTTGGCTGGAAACTGACTCAGTGCTGTCTGAGTGTGGTGATTCTTCAAATACAAAACAGAAACTAAAAAGCTCAGACTTAAGGATGTAAAATTTTGTTTTCAGCCAAGATAAGTACTTAACCCTGCAGGCCCTTGCTCACAAATAAACACAAATTAAAACTCCATCCGGACCAAAACTTCATTTTCAGTCAGTTTCCTCAGTTCTACTTCGCTGTACTCCAGTTCTGGTTTGGGTCCCTGATTGAAAATGCATTAGCCATGTTCGTAGCTTTGTTCGTCAGAGGAAGGGTGTTTTAAAAGTCACTCACATTATCTGGATGTTCTGTGAAAAATCAGTAAATGCACTTTTCTTATGAGTGTATGATGAGGCTCTGGACTGTTTCATAGGATACGTGTGTCACTCTGGGACAGACACATTAGCCGTCACACAACATTGACAGTTAGACAATTACATTACGTAACAGTGAGTGTGTGTGTGTGCGTGTGTGAGTGTGTGTTAGTGAGTGTGGAGGTGCCACTTATTGCCATGATGTAACTTCAGACTGCATGCAACTTCCAGGCAGACAGTCAAATCAGTATCGACTTTGACGATTACACTGATTACTGCCATTAAGGTAAATACAAAAAAAAAGTGATTAGAGATAAGAACACTTTTATTATAAAGAGTAAACTGCAGCGTGAAACAGAATGTTTCTGCCTTTCAGTGAAATAAAAACATGTGCGGCCAAAATAATAGCATTCACATTAAAAGTAAGAGCAACAAGCGCTTCAACGGCAGAAATGAGAACCTGTGCATTTAGCTTTAAATCAAATGATGTACAAAGGGTTAAATAAGGGTTGCTGGTACTGCTGATCAGACTGTACGCAGCTTTCAGAGATTTTCCCCTCCGTGTTTTGGTTACCTGCCAGACTGGTGAAGTAAGTGTGATATTCACAAGGATGAATTATCTCTTTCAAACAAATGTCAAGTCTGCTGAAGTTTGCGTAACACTGTGCTGAAAAGGTACAACAGCAACAGTTCTGATGTGGATGGCTTTTATGCAAAAAAAAAACCCCAAAAAACCCGGGCTGTCTTTAAAGGAACAAAACAAGTCCTCACCTGAAGATCTCGTTCTTCGTGGTGATTTCTGTGTCCTGGCACTGCTTACAGCACAGCGAGGTGCACTGAGGAGGAGAGGCAATAAAGTGAAATGAAGGGTGTATACAAGTCAGATGTTCTCAGTGAAACGTATTCCCATTGTGGAGGCTCATTGAGGATGCTGTAATAATCTGCCCGATCCTTTATGCTTCCACAAGAGCCACTCGCTGGATGACAAGAGGTCAGGCCTTCAGTAACCAGTGAGACACATTAAAGAGGATTATTATCCTCAATCACACAGGAGGAAAAAAGCAGATAATAAGCAGCCACATTTAAGAAGCCCGTCACACATCCAGCGACGGCTTTACTTCCTGGTGATGTAACAGCAGTTCTACACGCTAAGAGTGTCTGTATTGACGTGTGTTTTCAGTTTAATCAATCAATGCCTCAATCAGCTTTGAGATGGTTGGCATTTCTCAACTGGAATAACTGCCATTTCTGTCGTTATGACATTAAATTGTAAATGTTACTGAGTGAAGGTCCATGTTACCTAATTTGGTTGATCAAAGAAAAACCATTAAGAACATTTTCACTCCCATTCAGATCATACAAGACCAAACTAACCACAAAGTGTGTGTTGTCGTGGTGCATGAAGCATTTTACCATCTTCAGCACAGCAGTGAGGCGATCTACACTCACAATTCTACAAGTTCCCAAAAATTTGATGCTCCAATATTTCTTTCATCGGATATCATGTCGCTGTCTTGTTCTCAAGCTGCATCTGCAGTGTTTTTTGTGATGATGACAATGATGATGATCGGGAGCAAAGTATGCAAAAATAAAGACTAGACTACTAGTCAAATATTGGGACACGCATTCTCATTCATTGTTATTCCTTCATTATTTTCTACATTGTATATTAGCAATGAAAATACCAAAACTATTTGCACAATGCTGGTATTCTCTCAGCTATTCATGAGGTCGTCACCTGGGATGACTTTCAGTGACAAGGTGTGTTTTGTCAAAAGCTAATTATTTCTTGCCTTCTTAATGGGTGTGTGAGAGGTTGCGTTGGTATACAGTAAATAGCCATATTTAACTACTGTAGTAATCCACATTATGGCAAGAGCCACTCAACTAAGCAATGACAGTCCGTCAGCACTTTAAGACATGAAGGTCAGCCAATCTGGAAAAGTTCAAGATGTATCTTCAAGTGCTGTCACAAAAATCATCAAACATTATGATGAAACTGGCTCTCATGAGGACCGCCCCAGGACAGGAAAGTTCATTACGGTTACCGGCCTCAGAAACCACCAATTAACAGCACCTCAGATTAGAGCCCAAATCAGTGCTCCACAGAGTTCAAGCAGCATGCCATTCAGTCTGGTTTGTGCTTTGTGGGGGCATCATTTGTTTTTCAACAGGACAAGAAACACACCTCCAGAGGAAGAAGGAGAGTGATGGAGTGCTGCAGCCAACAAGTTCTCATCTTACATGAGAACTCCTTCAAGACTGTTGAAAAGCTTTCCAGATGATGACCTCATGAAGCCGGTTGAGAGAATGCCGACAGTGTGCAAAGCTGTCATCAAAAAGAATCAAAGGTGCAAAACGCATTTTCCTTTGTTTTATTAGTATAATTCCATATGTGTTGTTTCATAGATTTAATGTCGTCAGCATTTATCTACAATGTAGAAAATAATTAAAATGAAGAAAAACCATTGAATGACATGCGTCCAAACTTTTGACTGGTGCTGTGTATGTATGTGTGTGTGTGTGTGTGTGTGTGTGAGAGTGTGTGTGTGCATGTGTGTGTGTGTGTATTTATATACACACCAAATATGATGTGGTTCTCACAGATTAAATGAGACATCAGATATGTACACAGCCTGTTCACTACAGATCTTTTGAAGTTCATTGTTAAAATTGCTAAAATCAAACCATCTTTGCTGACACTAAATGACGTCTAAACACGTTTCATTCTGAAGGCCAACTTTGGGCTGAAATATCGCAGTAACAACATGTGTGTCGACCCCTGACAAACATGGTTAAATATAACAAAGGAGATTAGAGGGAAAAGCAGAGAAACTATGCACTTAAGTAGGAACACCAGATCTTATCACACCATAAAGGAAACCATGGTGGTGACTGCAGGGACAAAGGAGGCTGATGTGTTCCAGCAGAGGAGAGGGTTACTGATGATCTTTCCTTACCCTGTCCATAATGTCCAGCTCACAGCGGAGTCTCTGGATGGCACTCCCGATCTTCAGCAGCTGGAGCCGCAGAGCGTCATCTATTGGCAGGCAGGCCGCCACTCGGTAGGAGAAGTCTGACAGAAACCAGACAGAAGGGAAAGAGAGGGATGAAAGGAAGGAAGGAAAGTACAAAGAACACAAACAGAAGGACGTACATGTGCATGCGTGTACGCGTCTGCAGTCCATCTGTAATACACTGAACAGAGACAGACCTATGGCGTTCGTGGGGAGGGAGTCATCCTTCAGATTCTCGTCCCATTCATGGAGCTGTTTCTTCACTCTGTTCATGAGTGACTCCTGCAAGGTGAAACATGGGAAGCAGATTTTTTGGTTTACATTCACCGCTCTGTGATGTTTATATATGGAGGAATGTCCAAGTCGGGCACAGAGGCTGCAGTACTCACAGAGTCGTAGAGTGCGTAGACCCAGGGTGGCCACGGCGTCAGACTGGCACAGTGAAACTTCCTCTGTGATGATCAACAGAGGCACCGTGAGCGAATGAAATCTACATATGATGATTAGTGAAGAATCCAACAGCCACACAGCTTGTCTTCCCTTCTCATAATACTGTTACTGACTGACAATATGGCCAAAAGTATACGGACACCCAAACATTATACTCATATATGACAACGAACAAAGACGTGGAAAAAGGGTCTTTGCCATGTTGATATAAAGTTGGAAGCACAATATTGTTTAATATTGATGTCAACACAAGTAATTTCTTTGTCATTTGGCAAATAAGTCCTGTATTTTTGTTTTAACAAGTCTGTTAAAGCAACATTATGTAACGATTTTACCTTAAAATAGCAACTTCAAAATCATTTTGATGGTACGCTGACTTGAAATAGAGAGAGTGGCGCCTCGTTCATTTCCATTCTGCGGCCCAAACAGCTGTTCTCACACTGTGGAACTTGGTTGAGCAGATACGATCTGCCATGAGCACAGCGTTAACGCTTTATGGCACACACCACCAACAATGTCGCTGAAACTGCCGGACAAGAGGAAATCTCAGCCTGGCTTTCAGTCGTTGTTGAGAGCTTTGCCAAATAAAGCTGGTTTTCTTGCCATTGGGCTAAAAAGTAACATCAGCCGGCTTGCTAAGTTCTGTCTCGTGTTGTTTCACTTTCTTGATGTTGGCTGACTCTCTGGTTATTGATCATTAGTAATGTAATCATGACAAATGCAAGTGGAAAAAATGGTTAGATTGCAGTCTTCATTTACACTCTGATCGGACGTATGTGTCGCCTCAAATTTCTGTTTCCTTGTGATTGACTACAGTTTTAAATGACACAAGATGTTGCATGAAACTGCTGCGCATGTGCGTTGCGAGGTGTTTGTGTGTCTGACCTGTTGGTAGTTATTCCACCAGCACTGGGCCTGTTTGCAGCTCTGAGTCGGGGGTTTGGAGGAGGGGTGCATGTGGAGCCTGGAGAGGGGTGTTAGCTGGACAGCAGAGAGGGGATCTGGAAGGATTCGTTCTGGAAGGATCTGTACTTTGGCTTGTCTGATCCTGAGGAGAAAAACAAAGGGAGACAATGACATGGGTCGTGGAAAAAAACACAGGCGAGGTGGGAAATGTGAAAGAGAGCAGCACAAGATGAGTAAAACCCAGCAGATGAACAACAGATTAAACAAACGGTGCGCTGGCTGAGTGTCATCTGATGTATGACAGGATGTTTGTAAATCTGAGATGATCATAAAAGCGTGCTGTCTGTACATTTTGTCTGCCTGCAGTAAGAATGATTCCCTCACTCGAGACGAACTCAGTGAACTTCCTGGAGCTCAGACAAACAAATGTTCACAAAGCAACAGCACATAGAAAGAAAAATAAAAATTTCAGGCGTAACCAAACTAAAAAGGCGTTCAGTTCAATCCCACCAGAAGACAATATTCAATGTTTAATTTCTATCTTTTTAAAACACAAACAGCAGATGGCATGTTTATTCATCCAAACTCTCAGGCTGAGCGTTCAGAAAACGGTTTAGAAATGTTACAGAGAGGAGGAGAGTGTGTTGAAGTATACAGTAAATGTTATGACTATATTTAGTGCATATTACCTGATGTCACCTCAGAGGAGATGACATCAGATCCCAATGAAGTCAGTAACAACTTCAATTCTTTGCTTTCTGGAGTCTCTTGCAGTACAAAAAGAGGTCAACAGACTGATTGATGGCAACTAATTAAAGTGCATTACACAACAGCAATTAGAAAAAGAAATGTGTCTTTATGAAGGCTCAGCTTTATGGACAGTAAACGTCAGCGATTTCCTGAACGGTGGAGGATGTAAGTAGATGTGATCTATAGCATGACAGCAACAGTTAAAGAGGCGGCTTTTCTCCATAGATGCTTCTATGGTTTACTGCACCCTGGAACAAGAGGAGGCATAAAGACTGGACTCTGCGTGGTCTTGTGATGATTAAGAACAAACTAAAACCTCTCAAGAGTGCTGGAGCATATAAGCAGAAACACTGTAAAACAGCCTCCTGTTCAGATCCTGTGCAACAACTTGAATGTGTATGTTTACAGTACTAACAGCAGCACACCACATACATGATAATGACATTTTCTATTTCTGTCATGATGATGACAGTCGATAGAGTTAGTCTGCCCTCTACCTGTGAACTATGAAAGCACCACATCATTCATTTCGAAGAAAACGTCTTATTGCATAATCGACCGCTACAAACGGCTGCTCGAAAACGATGTCGATGTGATGTCATCTTTGAGTCAATACATATCACATACGCTTCATGTAAAAAACTCACTTTGATTGGTTATATCAGAGCATACTTGCACTAAAGATTCATATGAATACAAATGTTAAGGGTACACACAAACACACACTCACTGACATAATGCAGTCCTTGGCCCCTTACCCGAACCTGAACCACCACAACTATGTGGCCAACTCGAATCCTAACAGAAAATTCTAACCTAACCTCTGCTGGTCCTCATTAGGCAGCAAGTCCACACACACACACACACACACACACACACACACACACACACACAGTGTGTAGATTAGGCATGTGCACATGGGTTTTGTCCTAACCTTTGGTTTATGGGTTTACTTTGACTTACCCGTCTGCTTGAGTTCTTATCTCATGGACCTTGAATCTTTGCCTTCCCACAGCTTTCACTTTGACCGTTTCAATGCCATATTCCTGCTCCTCTCGGTATGCATAGATTTCAGCTGTTGTCCCAAACTCTGCCTCCGGCTCAACTGCATCACTGCAGAGACAGATGTCAAATAAAAAGATTAAAGTAAAACGACAAAAACAGTTTAAAGGAGTGATCCAGTGATTTACTGCTGCACTTCTATAAGGTGGGGGACTCACAAGAGACCTATACAAACAGCGGTAAAAATTAAAGCACCAGAGGAGGAAATATCCTGATTTGAAGTCCCTCGTTTGGGCCAAACTCCAAAAACACTGGATCCCTCGTTACCCATAATGCAACTTCATAGCATCTTTTTTTAAATTAAAACCTCCAACCAAGCCTTGTGAAATGTCCAGATCATCCGCTGTCCATGGCCCCATTGTAACAAAGGCTTTCTGTTATAAATTTGAAGTATCAAGGCTCAAGCAAAGCTCATGATATCATCTGGATTACTTTCTCAGACTTTAAGACGCTCCTCGGTGTCACAGCACTCATTATGCAACAGTTTTCATGGGTTTAAAAGAAATCCTTGTGACTAGTGAATCAACATGTGTGAATCATCAGTGGACTGCCCTTTTCAGCTCTGTGAAGTTCACCATTGAATGCAGAGTCGTCTCTACCTGTGTGCCAGCACAGCAAAGGTGCGGTCTCTCTGGATGACACTCCGCATCATGCTGACCTCCTGCGGCCTGAAGAGCTGCAGAGGCAGCGTCTGACCCGGCACCAGCATCACAGCCGTGTGAGGCAGCACAGGGATGGTCTGACAGCTGTCGTCATCATGGACTGTACGGCCGTGAAACTCCTCCATGTCTGAGCCCAGGTACTGCCACCAGAGGGGTCAGTGTCAATACAACACAACACAACACACCAAGACCACAACTGCTGCAGACAACGAACTACTGTTTTCTGACCACTCAAACAAGTACTGGGGAGGTAAAAGTACACGTGATTGGTAGAAAAGGTGCGCAGAGCCAAAGGGAGCTGTGGCATCACTCACAGCATGTGATGTGGGAAGACTGGGGTCAAAGGTGATGATGTTGGGCTTCTCTGCCTCCTCACTGTCTCGGTCTTCAGTCTCCATGTCGTCTTCCTCCTCCTCTTCCTCATTATCTGTCATGGCACAGCATTGAGCATTAAGGCTCACAGTGGGGCTAATTAGCTCTTTTAGTGTCTCCTAGCCAAAATGCAGCTGCAACTTTATCGTCTTGGTCACTTACTCTGATGTTAGAAAAGAAAACAAAGTGAAAGCAGAGGCTCAGAAGATGTGCTGTCTGACACTGGCCTGATGTGAGGAAATGTTAGCTAACGTTAGCTGTTAGCACGGAGAGGCGACAGACGCTGTCCTGGTGAAAGGCCGAGCAGACCGACCGGTCATTCGGCGGGTTTGACTGTTACCTGGTAAAAGCTGTAACTGGTTCCCCATGTTGTCGTTAATGTTGTCTTCGCCTCCACCCCTCTCGTCAGCCATATCCTTGTGTTTACAATACTAACTCTTCTTCTACGGCGTCTTCTGCGCGCAGCTTCAAGACTGAGCCCGAGCGCCCCCTGGCGACCTCTCACGACCACAAACGGGTTGGATTATATAGACTCCACTCTGAAAGCTGCATTTATTACTTATAGTGCAGTGAATCTTTAAGCACACTTTTGAGATACTTAAACTTCACTTGAGTATCTTCAATTATATTACTTCTCCCTCTATTTCGTTTCAGTCAAAGTTACATTGCAGACTAGAGACCATTCAACCTGCATGATGACTGCTTTTCCTTTTCATACTCAATGTAAATCTTGCTGATGAAAGCTAAATTTTAAATGCGGGACTTCTTAACTTAAGTCACTAACTCAAGTAAAGGGTCTGAATACTTTTAAATAGTGTTGATATTAATTGCAAACAAAAGCAGGACACACACTCTTAAAACACATTAAACTCATACTCATAGGCCCACACACATAGATGCATGATCTGTGATGGAAAGTAAATAAATACATTTACTCAAGTACTATACAGAGCAATTTTGAGGTACCTGTACTTTTCTTAATTACTTTTATTTCATGCTACTTTAAACTTCTGCTTCAATGCATTTCAGAGAAAAATATTGTACATTTTATTTCCTTGTATTTATCTGACAGCTATAGTTACTAGTTATTTTACAAAATAAGATTTTGCTTGGGAATTGTTTGAGAATTGCTAGAAGAAATGACCTCACTGTGGACATCTGGAGCAGCTACAGAAACACTACTTACACACTCCATCAGTATTAACAGTCCAATAATATATTAGTCACAGGGGCCATTTTACTGCAGAACCAGTGCTTTAACTTCAACTAACTACACTTGAAGTATATTTTTCTGATAATATTTATGTACTTTTACTAATGTAGGATTTTGAATGCAGGACTTCAACTTGTCATTGAGTATTTTACATTCATGTAAAAATGTAGCAATGCTCAGAGGGATTTAATAACAGAACAGATGGCAGCAATTTGACCAAGAGAGACGCAGAGAAAGGATTATTGTGAAGCATCTTTCTACACCAAAACGAGCAATGATGTTGCAGGTTTACCATGAGAAACAAGCAGCAGAAACAACTGGAGAAATGAAGTACTAGATCAAGCTAAATTCAGAAATTTAGAAATCTAAACTGAAGTTGACAAAAGATGTCAAAATGACGGCAGATGAGCTGTAGCTGCAAGCAAAACTGATTCAGAAAATCCCACCAGGACCCAGGTGGGCAGTGATGAGGTTCCTATTAAAATTCTGTAGCTCTAAACATGTCAGTTCAGAGTCTCTCTTGACCTTTTCTCCACAGACAAGGTTCAGCTGCTATTCAAGATAAATGTTCAAATGCCAACTTTGTGCACAAGATAAATCTGTTTTTACCATGTGAGGAAGGGTTGGGGTTATTCTGCATCCTGCACAACCTGTTGAATTTGACATTACCCTGGGCAATGACTCAGCAGGATGTCTGTATGACCTACATGAACACTTTAAGAGGGTCACTTCTTTTGTCTCAAATGCTGTACTGATATAAAACTGAGCTCTCTGGTTGTATTGTAACCTGCTTGAGAGCAGAAACTGGTGCCACACCTGAGCAAGAAACTCTCTCCTACATGATCCCTTGGAGAAATCACATAAGGTAGTTAATCTTACAATTTATTGCAATTAAAAAAACAAAACAAAACAAAACTGTACAGTATTGTGCCAACTGTATGCTGACTCCTTCAATTTTAAAATTTGGAGACTTTCTACCTCAAAGACTTTCATACTGGGTCAAAACATTACATTTACATCTGGCCTAATTTTAGGAGTAATTGGAGAACTCTTAATTACTGGTTCCAAATAATCACTAAAACACTTGGTACAGAGTAATTTACATATCTGTACTTCAGAGTTCACATCTTCATACACCTGAAGTGATTGAAACTAAAGTTATACTGACTAGTTACAAAACCTGAGCTATGGTGTAAACGATTGACACTGGTCCCTGCATTTTGTGCAATACATATGACACCCAGACTAACCCTGTAATAACTTAAATAATTCAAGAGGCTGAGATTTGTGGTCAACTTTTAACAGTTTGTTTATTGTTCAATACACCACATGACAGTTGTTGGGTAAACTTAAGTATTATGGTCCATGAACAAAGCAGCTGTCGCTCTGATATTGAGGCATCTGTCCAGCGTCTTCGCCACCTTCCAGAGAGACATCCACAGTTGGTTCCATGAAACGCGCAGTCATCTGAAGTCAGGTCTGATGTCTTTATCCCACCGATGGAGGCTCACGATCCACTTCAGCCACATGCATCAGTCATCTGGAGAGGCGCTGACGGGATCACAGCTGGCAGGGATGAGGGCTTACTTTGACCTCTGCCTCATCTTTCTCCTTTTACGCTTCAGCCTGTGTGGGGAAGAGAAGAGAAACCATGAGGGGAAACATACAGGAATTTGCTGCTCAATGCCCATTTAACAGTGTTAATATGACTGATGAGGAAACCCACAAATCTACACTTTTAATAGCTTGTTTCACATGTTGGTAACATTTGTACAGTTCTCTCAACAGAGCCCTAAATCAGCTTTATGTCTCAGTTCAAAACATTAGTCACTGCATCAACACAAAGCAAATCTTGCTGCGTAAACACAGATTTTACAGCTTTTGTCACA
Source organism: Chaetodon auriga (assembly GCF_051107435.1). Taxonomy (NCBI): domain Eukaryota; kingdom Metazoa; phylum Chordata; class Actinopteri; order Chaetodontiformes; family Chaetodontidae; genus Chaetodon; species Chaetodon auriga. Next base: position 15,129,156 of record NC_135075.1, on the reverse strand, counting down.
TTCAACCATCTCAGTTTTTAACCTCTAAATGTAAATTCAGTATTTGGCGTGACAGCAAGAACACTTCTGAGGCAACTTATAACATGTTCAGAAAGATTCATGAGAGATTAATGGTTGTGCTTCAAAGTCATGTTGGGGAAACAAATGGCTAATGTTGAGAATAGGGTACGTTTCAAATTAGGGTTGTTGCACTGACAGCTATGATTCAATGTTTGAAGCTGTAACTGATGATGTTAACATGGACACTTGGAATAGGCTCATGTCCTGCCTGTTGAACTGGACTCAGTGGTAAACTGGGTGAGAACTTCACGGAAAACTCCTCACAGGAAGTATTCAAATTTCACAGTGGTATCAAAAGCATCATTGCAGACACATGTTTAAATGCATGCAATACTGCTGATACTGGCTGTATCAATATGAAAGCCATGTGTCAATAAGAAATGGCCCTTACAGCACACGAGGTAGAGACTGATTAAAAGCTAGTGCTGAATTCAACTGCACTACACTGACAATTTTTAGTTACAATTGTCCTGTTCTGTGTGCATGCTGGACTATTTTTCAAGTGTATGTATCAACATCCTCGAGACAATTTCTGGCAGCTAGTAATTTGTACAGAGGAAACTGGATCATTACTGCTTACCTGCGCATACGCTTCTTCCTCCACTAGAAGACAAGAGAGATATATTAGTGAGTGCAGTAAGTATGCCATGTGTGCCCTCCCACTGACTGTGATAGATAGCACGTGTGCTGTGTTGCAGGAAAAACAACCAGCACTGCAAACTAAATTAGTACTGAAAACTTTGAACAAATGTTGAAGCTCAAGGGAACAGGCTCTTTTTTTTTTTTTTTTTTTAAAAAAAAAAAAAAAATCATGAACACACAGCCACCTCGGCTCCTTGGTCTTGCACAGTTAGCATTTTTAGCATGCGCCAAAGCGGGTTTTCCTACTATTTACACTACTCCTCACATTTCATGAGGCGTTGAAAGCTTCACGCTTATGTTAACATTGTCAGAATGACTGAAAAAGAAATACAGTAGAATAACTGAAGAGACACAGAGGACAGAATAACATTTTCAGCCAATAACGAAAAGCAGCACAAGCGGTGTTGTTCAGATGCTAGCTAGTAGCATTGGAACAGGAAGATGTGAAAATACTGATATTGGTAGACTAACTTACCTTGGCTCTCATCGTGTGGAGAAGTTTCTGTGAAAAGGAAACAAGTACAATTATTAGTGATGACCGATGATTTGTAAAACTTTATGATTAGTTTGGATTCAGTCAGCAGCGACGCAATATCTCATACCTCAGACCGAGAAGAGCAACGGAAAGAGGATGTGACGAAGAAAGAAGGCGCTTTTTATACAGCCATCAACGTCATCTTTAAGCGCCAACTGCGTTTCCTTAGCTCATAGGGAAATGTAGTCCAGACGGTCAAGTCTGTATCTCGTCGCCTCACAGGTATTTTTATTTGTATATCGGTCCTCACCTTAATTTAATATCTACTTTTTTAAGAAGATACACTAAAACTGAGCTCAGTTTTGCGACCTTAGACGAAAATTGTCTAATAACCTGGAAATAAATAGACCTTTTGTTTTCACATTACAGTTACTTTTCTGCAACATGGCAGCTTTGACCCTGGGCACCAGAGACTGACTCAAGCACTGTGCTGGTTGTGTTAGTAAAATTTCCAAATCATAACACTAGATTAGATCTTAGATAACATAACAATCATAACACACAAATCAATGTAATGTTAATTTATAGCAAAGTTAATTCTTTCTTCTCTCCTTGAAACTAGCAGCTTGTATTACAGTCCCACCTCAAGGCCCACTGAGATGTTCCTTACTACAGAGTCAGCAGATGAAGTCCTGGATGTGCTCAGAATCATGGAAAGAGAAGCTGAGGAACCCTAACCTGATGAAGATCATGTGATATGGTCAAAAGCTCCAGTACAATTACTAAATTTACCTTATGATGAGATTTTTTAAATCAAAATCTGTTTTAATATCAAAATCTTGTTTTCTTTCTAACTGATCATAATATAACTAATTTAATGTAAAAATGATTTATGCACAAAACCATCCTGATGCTTAAGGATGATATTGATTAAATCCTCTGTTGAGGTGTATGTGCTTTGAATGTCTATCATGATGTGGTCAAGTCATTGGAAAAACAGATAAAAACAAGTGTTTGGAAAAACCATCAAATTACATACCCACTTTTTCACTGATGCAAAGGTCAAACACCTAAATATCCTATAAATATTCTTCTTCTTCTTCTTATCCAGCGTTGCCATAAAGAAGTCTGATCTTCCACCTTATTGGCTGATGCTGCATCTCTTTTCTTCTCCTTCAACTACACTGTCACCAACACAATGTCTGAACTTATGATTTCATTGCAGGCATTTCAAATACTGAACGAAAAAACATCACAGAAAACAGACAAATGTATGAAAATGCTTTTATTCCTTTAGGTGTAAAGTTCAATTGCCCGCTGACGGAGCTGCAAAGCAGAGTTTTTCTTTTCTCAACACTGTCTCAGACCTCAAGATGAAACTCAGGCCTGAATTGATCTCTTACTGGTCCAACTCCACTAAAAACGCTCATAAAACCTTTATCAGCTTCAGCTTTCATGCTTCACAACACTAATGACGTAGTAAAGCAAGTAACAGGTGTCACTAATAGAAAAGTTTTTCAAAACTGGAACGCAAAGATTTCTCTCTTTTTCATAAAATTCAAGGGGAATGGCAGTAAATGTGGCAGTTTTGTTCCCTAAAGTGAAACTGATTACAACTGTGTTTTTTTTGCTTGTATACTTAAAAATATTCCAGTCTTCTGCTCAGGTTATTGCTTTTAAAAAACATCTAGTGTGGTTATAACATTATATCCATAAACATGGTCACACAGCATAACCAGAAACCTTCACTACATGAACTCTGATACCACCTAGTATGTTACAGTCCCTGTAATTGACCGTCAATTATGTTACACTTTTTAGGTTGTCATTTTGTGAGTGAGACAAATGTAGAATTTAACCCTTTACTGCATGCTGTAGTTCAGAAAAAAGTTTTTAAATGTTAAAGGTCTCGGTTGTTTCATAACCTGGATGACAAAATTCAGCGTCATTTATTCTAACTCTCACTCTCCAGAGGTCACAAAGTGCTTTTTAACCTTTCAATAAAGTATCTGGATATTGTTTTTTTTATACATTTTGTTTACATATAAACAAGTTTAGGTAATTTAGTCGAACCATCTCAAGCAACTGGAGAATCCATGATAGCCTCAGATACATGATGCCTTCAAGGAAACAGACTGAGTTCATGAATATTCACAAGTTTGTGTCATTCAATAATCCTTCACATGCAGCTGGATGTCAAACAGAGACTGATCCATTTGCATTAATGCCCACTGAAAGCTTGAGTTTTACTTGAAATGTTCAGCTGCAGATAGAAAGGACAGAAGATTCTTCAGGTTTAAACGTCAGGCACCAGTCACACCATTTGGCAACGAGTCTTTTCAAAGATGTAAAAGTATTTGCAAATGTTCTTCATTTCCTCCTCAAGTCAGGAACGAAAAAGCAAGACTCTTTCTATGGTACTTTCAACTAATGCAGTAAAGGGTTAAACATCCGTGCTGGATCTTTAATTTAATTCCAAAGATCTTATGAAATCATCATTTGTGAAATCAACTCTATTATGTGTACAACGGGCAGACAGTTTGGGGCAATTTGTCACATTTTCTCTTGCTTCTCTTTGCGGCCTTGCGTGTGTGGAGAGGCAGTATTCATTTATTCGACGGCTTCTGTGTCCTCGGTGGGCTGTCCAGTGGCATTTTCTGCCGTCTTTGAGGCCTGTGGGATGTGAAAAGGGACATCAAGATCAGTGAACGGGGGAACATTAAAGTGAATATGTGCTAGTTTTGTTGATGGTATACAGAGATTATTAACTCACCTTCTTTTTCTTTTTCTTCTGTGTCTTACGGCTCGCAGAGCTCTGTAGTAAAGTCTAAGGAAGAGGAGAGATGTTTCAGCGTAAAGGGAATAAAATGTTTAATGCAGCCAGTTTGTGTGTGTGAGACGAAGGAGCTCCATGAAAGTCAAGTGACTTCACAAAGTCTACCTTTAGCTCTGCATCCTGGACTTCATGCTCTGACTTGTATAGCTCTGGATCGAAGGGCCCGTTGGTGATTCTGTGTGGCCCGTTGGCCATCAGCAGCACTGTGAACTTAAACTGAGCGACACACTCTCCTGAAGACGCAGAGGGAGGGGCGGCGGTAAATAAAAACAGTGAAAGCTGTTAAAAGTAAAAAAAAAACATGATAAGCAGAGAAGTAAACACTCACCCTCCTTCTCGTGTAACACACTGAAGGGCTGTAGCAGTTCATGTTTGGCACACTCCACCACACCCAGACGGGCTTTGGCCTCATCCTCAAACGCCCTGATGGAAAATGGATGGTGGTATTAAACAAGTGCTTATGCAAAAGTACGTGAATATTCAACTTGCTGTCAATGTATTTACAATCTCAGCATGTGGTGGACTGTGTATTTTAATGGCTACATGTAAAGTGTGTAAAGTGTGGTCAGACCTAAGAGTAAAAGGCATGGCATCAAAGCGTCGCTCCACTTCGCTGAAGAACGTACGGGAAGTTTTCATCTTCAAGCCGTACTGCTTACTGGGGTCCCTCTTGTAAATGGTGGTCCTCAGACCTCCATCTCTGGCCTAATTATAAACAACAGGGGGTGAACGTCCCTTCTTTACATTAACACGGTTACTACCTACAGCAGAAGCCTGCGCATTCTGCAGCTATGGACAGTGAAGACACTGACCTTCCCTTCTCCGGTGCTAATCAACACGTCCACGGCGTAGACTTCATGGACCTCAAACTCTGCCTTCTCATGGTCCTTCCTGAAAATGAATCAGTGGAAAAGATGAGGAACATGTTTTGTTCATACTCAAGTTTGGAGAAGCCACTCAAGATAGTTACAGTAAATCAGGTCTTCAGGATAATCCACAGACGGTACCGCAAATAGTTTTAAGAACTGCAGTGACCGGAGACAATTTACTGTGGAGTTTTCCTGAATGTAATTGTCGTTGGTTGGTTTCAGCACCACAAACCAAATTCCACTCATTTCCATGATATTGGTGCTGTGGCACAAGTCTGAGGCAGAGATCTCCAAACCTCACCACATCAAACAGAAAATTACTGTCTGGCCAGACAGGGATAAGTAGGAAATATGTATTTTTGTGAACTGGGTGACCAACCCTTAACGTTGTCAAGTTTGCAGTCATTAAGGTTACGTACAAAATTTAAAAAATGCATCGACGCTTTCCATACACAGCTTGGCTGTTTATGTCTGTCTGAGAGTTGACAGCTCCTGTTTTATGCCCAGTAACCGACTGTGTCACATTCCAACACTATTTCTGTTCAAAACGACACCAGACCTTAAATATCACAGGTCGAACTGGTTAGATGTTAGCAGAAAATTCTCAAGTTTACCAGCAGACGGTAAATTGAAAGAAAATCATCATCATTAAACCTTGTGTTTGTGTACACAGATACAAAATGTGACAGACTCCAGTTTAGCTCCAGTCGAACAGTGTCTTTGTGGTTTAAAATCAAACCACCCACCGAGTGCATCACATTTCCCTCCCTTCCTTCCCAAAAGTACCTTTGCTGGTCTGTCGGGTTCTGAATGATGGTCTTCTCTCCATCTATGACATGTTGCTTTAGCTGATGAGACAGCATACCTTTAAAACACAGAGGCAGGCGTATTAAAAACACTAAACGTAAACCATTTCAGTGAAAACGTCCACTTGCATGTTCTGAATCTGCAATAGTGACCAGATTCATATTACGTAAACAGATCTAAAGAGATTCAAGAAGGAACTTTAAGGATGAAAGTCATCCAAGTATGATCCTCTCGCGAGGTGAACACACTGACAGGCGCAAACTTTTAATGAGACACTCACCCTCAATTGGTGAGCATTTGAATGACTGAGCAATCTTGTTCCAGGCTTCTGTCACTTGAGTGTTCTGAGAGACGGACAAAAATGAATTACTTTCATGTGCAAAATACAGTTTTCCACCAAATGACCTATTTATAATAAAAAAGAACCAACATGCAAAACACCAACAGGTGAAATACAGTCTGAAGATGACTTTTCATTTTGGTTTGTATTCAAACCATAGCCAATAATGTCATATATTCTCCATCTAGTGGATCCAGAGAGGAGGGACCAGCAGCAGAGAAGGACTATTTCACACATTTGACTCAGTGACACACACAGAAGTGGTGACATGTACCTGGTTTCCAGGTTTAACAAGGCGGAGAGCTGCTTCTGCACACAGATGAGCCGCTTTGATTACGTCAGCTTTCCGGCCTGTGACGGGGTTCTCCTGCAGAAATAAGACACAGCCAGAAGAGGACTTAAAGCTGGGCTCTCATGAGAGGACGTGAAACCTGGACTAAAGCAGCGTTTTTTAAAAAAGGCTCTCACCTTACTGGCTCCCACCACAAAGCTGTGAGCAACATTGGCAATGAAGCCGTCAACATGAACCCCGAGATCGCTACACAAAATAAGAGGAAAAGAAGAGAGTGTGAAATAACAATGAAACTAATTTAACTGATCACGTCATATTCTTTGCTAGTGTAACTGCCACCCAGCTGTCAAGATTACTTATGTTGACACAGGACAGAATCAATCAAATCGACTTGACAAGGACAAAATGTCAACTATCCCACACTTTGGAAAATGAAACTAATAAAGACTAAACAATAGCAAGAGACCAAACTAAAACAATTTAATCTGGTACGGCCATTAAACGGAAGATATACTCCAAGGTGAATTGCTTTTTGGCCGTACATCAGCTGGAATACAGTGAAGGACTTATTGTGAATTCAAGGGAGCAGCACGACAGACTGTAATGAACTGAACAGACATGCCCAGCCAGAGGGTTTGGCTAGGAGTGTGTGAAAAGTGACAAACATACAAACCTTGTGTGTGCAACCACATCAGCATGAGCAAAAACAAACATCTTTGAAGCAGTACAGATCGACACGAAGCACAAAAGACGTTACAGGACGCAGACATACGTGGCAACACAACAACTAAGATGAGCTGACTTCCTCTTTCAAAGCCCAGCATTGCGTTAGAAAAATGTGATTAATTGGATTTAGCAGATGGGTGGCCATCAAAGCTAAAATCCAACATATCACCTTGGCAAAAAGCAAAAACGTCTGTTCCAAAAATGTCCAACCTTACTTGTCGTTTGCCACAGAGGACAGACAGGAAGACGAGACCTCACTGATGAAGCAGACAGCCAACAGCGAAGAGAAAACCCTCACATACAAGCCAAGATATCACATGTAAAGAAGGGAAGACAACACAGTGGGAGACTCAAGACACACGGGGGAGAAGAGGGAGGTGACATTATTGCAGAGCGTGGTGCCTACATTTTGACCAGATCCCCATCTTTAAGTGTGTAGTCAGGATCACTCTTCAGGGGAGAGAAGTGGCAAACACAGTTATTGACTGAGACGCTGGTGGGAAAGGCAATGCCTAGAAGAGGGAGAAGAGAACCACCAAGTCTTCATTTGGAAATCATCCACAAGTTTAGCAAGAACACTGTACAAGGATGGATGACTGACACTTGGATCACCTAATGATCTTAGGCTGTCACAGTCTGCCACCATATTAGTTGTTTTAATATCCCTGCTGTTATTAAGGCTAATTGAGGTCATGTGGACTTGCACACAAACACACTACCAACATGACTGCATATTCACTCTTCTTGATGGGTCCACCTGAATAACAACAGACTCTCAGGTCTTTGCCTCACCTTTCTTCATTTCCTTTTCCTTCTTGAAGACCTTCCCAGTCTCAGCCATGATGTAGGCATCCCCCTTCTGACAGAGGCTCAGCACCGACACCCCGGGCTTGGCTGCTTCCACCACCAGACGAAGAGCCTCTGGAGGAGACAAACAGCAAACGATTCACGGGAGAAAAAGAGGGAGCACAGCAGAGAAGGCAGATAAATCAATGCAGTATTGATATTGTGAAATGAGACTAGATATCATCTAAGATATTAAGCTAACTATGTTATTTGTTTAACACCATCAGCTGTCAGCTGACTCAAAACTACTGTGATTATCTGATTCTGTCAATATTGTCCAACTCGGTAATAGTGCGCAGAGGACAGTCAGACTGTAAAAAATGGTTGGCTGATATGATGATGATGATGTATAGTATAGATTTGTCTACCATCAGAGCATTTGAACTGTAGTAAAGCCTCCTTTAATCAGCCAGCAATGAACTGCTTGAAAATGCAAATTTGATGTTTATACGATTTTGGCGTCAATGTGATGACTTAATGTGATTTGTCAAATATTTAATGTGGTGATATGCAAAAAAAAAAAAAAAAATGTATTACTGGCTGGATATTTTTATCTGTAAAATCCTCAGATTCCTTTTTCCCTGAAAACATACTTTATTTAACAGTATATACTGATATAGTGGCACAAAATGGTAACATATGATTTTAGTCATATCCTAATTTAAAGCAAGTCATTATTTATTCTCAGTGAATGACTCATGTTAAGTAGTGTCATATTACAAATCACCCAGAATGCAAGAAGATAACTGGATTACGTTTGAATAACATGCGGACTGTAGTCCTCATATTATTCCTGTCGCAGGTATATCAGCATGTCATGTTTTATGTCAATTACGCAGAGCTTCACCTTCAAAAGTTGAGAAACTAACACAAAGAGTTCCGCCTGGTGATGGTGGTAAGATAGCGAGCCGTGACCATGTAACTAACGTTGAAGTGGCTTCATATCTGAGGCTGCCTGCTTATCTTTCAGCTCCAAACGTTGAACATTTAGCTAGCTGACTGTGCTGGGCAACAGGCTGAGCTATGTTAGCTGGTTAGTTAGCATCCAAAGATAGTTAAATAGACACACAGTCCTTCCAGTCAAGCCTAACGTCAACGTTGAGCAGCGGGACAGAGGCGCTAGCATTAGCTAGAACTGAACCAGCTGCACCTGCTAGCTAACTAGCTAGCTAGCCAGTGAAGACAGCATATGTGTGGCTCGCATGTAAACCACATGGCTGCTACTGTGTGGGGAAACTAACGTTAGCTGCTGTACGACAGGCCGAAAGGAGCCGATCATCTCATCCAGACCCCAACAGCTACTCGTTTAAATTTACTTACGGTTTGCGATGTCACCACCCATCTTGTACTTGGTGACCACCAGATCCTCGGCTATGGTCTGCTCTTGCTCGTCGTCCGACATCTTGGCAGTGAAGTTTCAGTCGCTAGCCGGCCCGACGCAGCGACGCTTTCCCGCAGTTCAGTTCGGCTCTGACCGCTGCTGCTAACACTGGCGCCCCGCTGCCCTCTAAGCCCCGCCCACTACACTGTGACACTCATGACGTCACGGCGAGCCCAGCCCGCCAAAATGAAGCGTGACATATTTTATGTGGAATTGAAGTGTCGGCCTGGATGCTTACAAATAAACATATCGATGAAGTCGCTCTTTAACGATTTCCATCTTGTATCTGAGGACATGTTCGGGTTTTTTTATGTTTTGGTGCAGTGTGTTTGTGAGAGTGTTGTTTTTCATTGTAGGTAGCTGCTATTTATTGTTTTATCATGCCACTTACTTTTTGATCTTTATATTGGCTTATATTGCATTTTCTTGTTTTATTGGTGCTGTGATTTTAAATTGTTGTCTCTTTTATTATGTGTGTGTGTGTGTGTGTGTGTGTGTGTGTGTGTGTGTGTGTGTGTGTACGTGCATGTGTGTGTGTGTGTGTGTGTGGACCCCAGAAAGACCAGTGAAGCTGTTGTGGGATCCAGATAAAGAATAAAAGAAGCATTCTTCTTATCTATACTAGCCATTAAGACATCTCATCTTACTGTGCTTCCAGCGTAAGTGATGGTCCCAAAATCCACAGCGCTTGTAAAAAAAAGAAAAAAGAATTGATTAATTTAAAAAAAAATCAAAATGTATCTAAAGTACAGTCTCTTTGTATAAAAGTCCCTCTTTGTGTTTCCCTGTTGAGCTGCAGTCAAAGGACAGGATCAGGATTTCCATGTTCAGAGCACCTGGCTGTTGTTTTGATACTGTGAATTGTGACTCTATCAGCTGTATGAGAAGGTTGCATGAACTATAGAAGCTGCACTGTTCACCAAAAACCTTAAAATCATGGCACGAGTGGCAGGAGCAGTGGTTCAGTAGGGCTCATTTTTGCCCGTGGTGCCTCGGCAGTTAATCAGGCCCTGTTATACACACAATGTACAGAAGAATATGTGTTAAAGGTTGTTAAGCCCCATAATGGCAAAGACAGCATAAGAGGACAAAATAAAACTAGTCTTTTTTTTCAGAGGTCAGAAAAAAATGCAAATCGATATTGAAAATATTTTTATTGAGTAGAAAATGTATTCCATCTTTATTTCATCATTAAAAGAGGTCTCAAAACATTAAGGTCCAACCTCCAAATGAATGAATTTGTTCTCAAAAACAAGTTTTGTTCATTTCAAAATGTAAACAGAAAAGTATATAGCTTGTAATCTGTTAATTTCTGTTAGTGTTTTCAACACTCAGTGCTATTATTTCTGGAAATGCCCCAAATCACAGGCCTACATACACAACATAATGCCAGTCCATAACAAAGCTGTGAAAAAGTGTCAGTTTTGGTTTTTGAAATTGTGTCATAGGCTACATTATCAACATGGCTTTTGATTGCATTTCCTGTTTCCAGTCCTTCATGAATACATCTCAGAGGGAAGTTCAAACGATTTAATATATTCTTCATGTAGGCACTGCTTTGGGCTTCAGGAACATCCTGCTGTGCCAGTAGTCTGGATTGTCAAAAGATCTGTCCGCTGCAGGTTCCCCTATCCCGACTCCTGCTCGCACTTTTACGTAGGGTTCAAACCCAGATTGATGTGCCTCTGTGCCCCCTACTGCTCCTTCCAGTTCCTGTTGCACATTCTGGTACACCACTGCATCGCCAGGCGGCAGGGTAGCAAAGCAGTCCATGTCCTCATACTCATACGCTTCGTCCTTGTCCCTTCCCTGTTTCTCCAGCTCCTTCCTGTCTTGAAGAGCTTGTCGCAGCCTCGGCTGTCTGTTTGTGTAATGGTAGTTACTGTCCTCCACATATTCATCCTCCTCCTCCTCCTCCTCCTCCTCCTGCTCATCCTCCAAGTCTCTGCTCATCCTTGCTGGCGTGGGAGGAGGAGGAAGGTCATGTGCTGGAGGGCTTTCATCCTTTTCATTTCCCCTGATGTCCATGTATTCATATTCGACTTCATTAGATCCCTGCTGCTCTGAATCTGAGTTGTGACTTCCCCAGACCTCCACAGATGGTGTGGTGTCACCTGAGCATGCTGTCATATATGATGATATGGAGGAGGTGCGCTTCTTGTTTGGCTTCAGCCATTGGCTGTTGTTCCTGGGCGAGACAGGTGTCACACACGTCTGCTTGTTCATGTACTCATATTCTTCATCATCCGGGTCATCCAACAGACCCCCCGAATGAGACTTGCCCATCCTGCCGGAAGTAGTTCGAGATATGGAAAGTAGGGTTTCTGAAAAAAAAGAAAAATGGATGAAGTGAGGTTTGCAGTACTTGATGAAGGTGTCATCAAAAACCTTATAGCTGTATGTTGCTTTTGTCTTTCTGCCAACACATTTGTTATTATATTGAGATGTGCACGGCTTCTTTTGTTTGTTTTTGTTTTTACCCCTTCGTCTTTTCTTTTACAGCAAAAATATAATATTATAAGAGTTGGAAATTTAACTATGCACCATTAAAAGAAATAATGAAGTGAATACTTTGTCACTTACACTTATTTGGTTTCTTGTAAAGAGTTAGATGAGAGGAATGATACCATTTTCATGTCTCAGGTAAGTATGATGCTACCTCCAGCAGCCGGATAAATTAATTTAGCGCCATTTTTCAAAAGGTAAGAAATAAGAACGATGCTCTTACCTCTCTCTGGGCTGTCTCCGGGAAGCACATATCCATTCTGATCTTCTTCCTCCATGTCTGGTGATGGTGACTCTGGTGGCCCGCCGGACATGCTGTCCCTCTGCGACACGTAAGCACTGTCCTCACGATGACGATGTCTCTTCAAGCTGCCTGCCGGAGAAAAGTCCTCAATCATCTCCAGCTCCACTGCTGTGCCGCAGCCCTCTGAGCTCTCAGACACGGTGCGGGCTGAGTTTAGGCGAGAGCGTGACTGCCACGTCGCCTGCTGAAGACAACACAAACAGACCGCTATCAGTAAAGAGTAAGAAAGTACAGCTGGATGACGGTGTTTGATGATGGTGTTTAGCTACCTGTGCTGGGTTGTCAACACCTGGGGTCATAGGCAGGTATCCAGCCACATTTGATGGACTAAGAACCACCTTTCGAAGAAAAAACAGAAGTGAGATTTAGAACCAGGAGGTGACAGAAGAGGCCTTTCCAGGCATAAAAGTGACAGTAAGCAATATCACTTACTCTGTGAGTGTCCATCCTTGAGAGGCGACTGAGGGTCCTGGACTGAGACAGATAACGGGGAGCTGGAGTTATGCCATCTACCACCGCATCCTCCTTGTCTACCATCTCGATGTCTAAATCATCCAGGTCATCCAGGTCTGCACTGCGCTGGGCGAGTTCGTCTGGGGCTGCCTCCTGCTGGCTGCAGTCCTCCTGGCGGACAGAGGTGAGACATAGATTAATGTATCGCCTGTGTGCTTTTATCGACGCTCCACAATAAACAGAACATTTCAGTCCACATTAAAAAACATGTACTGCATAAACACACAGGCTTTCTTACTTTGATCACCAGGTAGCGAGGCGGGTCTCTGGCCATTCTGGTGAATTCATTAGCCAGCTCTTTGAATGTTGGACGGACATTCTCATCAATCATCCAACCTGGAAATTAAAAATAAGAGCCATAGCTTATAGCCACGTAGTTCTATAGAGTTGTTGAGACTCATGCACAATAAAAAGCATCTGAAACTAACTAAAATGCAATATGAACTAAACTAAGAGTCCGCAGCCATGTCTGCAGCTCTGCGAGGCTGAAGCTTTGACCTAAATGCTAACATTATCAGCTAACATGCTCATAAGGACAATGTTATTGCTAATTAAGTATAATGTTAACCATGCTCACCATGCTGCTATAGCATGGCTAAAAAGCATCTTAAAACAGGGGTAGAAGACAGGCACTCACACTTGACCATGACCATGTAGACATCAATGGTGCAAATTTGAGGCTGGGACAGACGCTCGCCCTTTTCCAGCAAATCAGGAACTTCCATTGGACGCATTGTAGTGTATGGTTCTGCTCCATAGGACATCATCTCCCATACTGTCACACCTGAATGAAGGTGACAGATTTCGTGAGGCATGTAACAGCATGACTGGTTCATCTGAAACATCCACACCTCCACTACAGTTCTCATAAATAATCTTAACCAAACTAGGACTTGTGAGGTGGTTTAAAACTCACCATAACTCCAGACGTCGCTCTGATGTGTGTATCTGCCAAACAGGATACTCTCCAGAGCCATCCATTTGATTGGTGCCTAAAAATGTAAACAAGCAATGCATAGTAGTCACACATATCCAAATACCCTAAAGGTGCTGGACCAATAGAAGTCAGCAGTGAAAACATGAGAACATCACTGGCTGATGTGCCATTAAATTGCACTTTTTTTCATGGAAACACTTTAATTAAAAGAAATGTCTGTATTTGTCACTTCAGTATTCAGTGAATGTGAGAAAACAGGAGCAATGTTTCTCAGTGTGCAAAATAAATCCATGTCATTGGCTCTCTTAATGAACTTTGGTCATTTTACTGAGTGTACATTTGTTTATCTGTTCTGGCAGGCCACGGACCTTAACCTCGTTGTAAAAGTACTTCTTGTCATCTAGATAAAGCAGGTTTGCAATGCCGTAGTCGGAGATCTGGGCGGTGTAACCGTTCTTCAGGAGCACATTTCTGGCGGCCAGGTTCCTGTGGACGACCCTGTTCTCCTCCAGGTAATACATACCCTGATGAGAAAGGGCAACAATGCTTTTCATTGCCTGGGCTGTCACCAAACCACGTGCAAATGTGCAAAAAAATAGCTTACACATGTGCAGACACACAAAAAAAAGGTTGGTCCTTTACCTTCGCCATTTGAACACACCAGTTGAGCAGCCTCTGCGGGCTGAGTTTGTTCCTGCAGTTCCTGACGTGCTCCAGCAGAGAGCCGTGGCTGCTGAGCTGCATGACGAGCTGCAGGCTGTCTCCAGGACAGATACCCTGGATCCTGACAACGTTAGCGTGGTCCAAGCTTCCCATCGTCATCATATGCTGCAGCGAGCATTTAGGTTCAATCATGGAGGATTATTAAAAAGAAATGCCAACCTTTAATTCAGGTTTTAAAGGAATACTCCAATGAAAATCTAATGTTTAAGTATAAAATATTCTCTTCGTGTAGACAGATGGCTCTGAAAAGTTTGAGGATTGCTCGTCATGAGGAATGCAGGTGTCCATACACACCTTTTAAACTTCTCAAGGTTCTGCAACATAATAGATGTGTCTGTACGTTCACCATATTACAAATGAATAATCATCACATGGCCAATATTCAGTGTATTCAGTTATGTTGTGGAGAAAATGAGTACATGCACATACACAGATCACCAGCAGAGAAGTGCTGCAGAAGTGATTTTAAAAGTTTCCTGAAGTCATGTTTGTCACGTTATTATGGGTTTGCCAAAAGAATCCATTGCAACTTCTGTGAATTCAAGGTGACTCTGCAAAGAAGCAAGCTGCAAACCTTTCAGAGCCACCTCTCAAGCCTACCATCAGTGAGCCATTGATACACGAAATAAATTTCCTTTATGTCACATTTTCTTACATCTGTAATCTTATTGAAGGTGTGCCGTCCAGTGCGATCATGAATCACTTTTATGGCCACAGGAAGCTTCACTGTATCGCCCTCAGGAATCCAAATGCCCTGTGAGGGAAGAAACAGATTTGTTCAAGAGACAGACTCATAGTTTGCCAAACAAATACCTGATGTGCACGAGGATGATCATGTAGAGAATCATCATTACCTTATGCACCGATCCAAACACTCCATTACCCAGCAGCTTGATCTTACGCAGCTCAGTGGGCTTCAAGATCCGAACATGGACTTTAGCCCCTTTTTCTCCAGGATCCAGAGGCTCAAAGCTCTGTAGGCACGTAGAGAACTTGTCAACACAAACTTAACCGAAGCATGACAGCATCATGAGGACTTCACACTCAGACTGACCTCTCCGCTCTCCATGTATCTCCTCATAGCTCGCTTGCGACGAATGGCGAGACCTCGGCGGTAGAGGACAGTTAGCACGAAAGCAGAGAACAAAATGAAGAGAAGGGCAATCGCTCCAAGTACGATGAATGTGGTCGCTTGTCTAATGACAGATGAAGAGGAAGAAGAGATGCCACATTGTCAGCACTTTATACTGAATCATAATGTCTCCACTATTTAAAAGAAGGCGGATTGAGAGGCAACTTACCCAGAAATGTAGCGGGATGACCCAACACAGTCTCCAATACCTGGTCCATAGCATCTAAACTCAAAACACAAAAAAGAGATTAATTTGAAATGAGCATACGTAGGAATACAGACAGAGAAAGCAGAAGTCAGTCCTTACCCCTGGGTACAGTTGACGTGGCACGGTTCACAGCGACTTTGCTTGTTGGGGTATTTGAAGATGACTTCCTCCCCTCCCATCACGCCCTCAGGACACGAGGAGACGCAGTGTGGACCATCCTGCAGTCTGGCACATGCTACACACTGATCTGCCCCCTTAAAACAAGGAGAGACGGTTTAAGATCACAGACAATTTGAAAAGAGAACACAATTGTTCACAGTCAGTGGCAATATGGGGCTTAATTGCTCTATACGGTATCTACGGTAAAGCCACTAGGTGGCAGCTATACAGTGAAAGAAAATAGAGAAGACCATACCAGGCCTGTGCAGGTCTCCTTTCCCTCCTGGACCTTACACTCAGGGTGGCATGGCATGCACTCCCCTGACTGAGTGGCAAACTCCCGCCTCTCCCTGCATTCAGAGCAAAAGGTTACTCACTTTCAAATTCTTTGAACAGACTGCAGATAAGATTGAAGCACTTTAGGACTGCTACACCACAGCAAACATTACTCACATTAAGGCAAACACTGTCAAAATTATAATTCATATTACTGACCCGGTTAAGAACATGCAGTCTGACACACAAGTTCCTCCCCTGCTGTATTTCTGACAGGACACGCACTGGTTTGGCCCCGGACCCCAGCAGCCATCAGAGGAGCACAGGGGGTCGCACACACGGCCCTCACTGACTGCAGAACATGAACAGAACAAGAACTACTGCATCATCATCATCAACACTGAACGGGAGCTGCTTCCAAATGATCCACCCTCACTTACCACACTGAGCTGTTGGTCTGTTGTCCTTCACGTCTTTGTCCTTCTGGCGCCGCTGTGGTCGGGAGCCGCCGGTCAAGATACGAGTCCAGTTGACAGTGTTATGGTAGCAGAGCTTCTTGTTTCCTGTGATGTAGACGCCGCCATCGTTTATTTTCCGCAGCGAGCGTAACCCCAAGGAGGTCAAAGAGGGGATCTTCACCACCATAAGAGAGTAGCCCCTGAAACAACAGGCGGTGAACAGATGTGTTAGAAATGGATATTCTCCAATAGTGTGATATAACTATATTAGCAAAGAAAGGACTTAATAATAGGAATTTTGTGGGCAGCTGAATATTTCACTTTGGAGGCCATCTTTTTGAATTTATGAGGTTTGAAATGAGACGAGAATATTTGCAATTGCACAATACTACTGGAAATTTCAAAGAGAAATACAATCTGCATAAATTCATATTTATTTTCATTGTAAACTATTTCAAACTACAGCATAAACTCTGTGGTATGTAAATTTTAGTCCGTGATGGTTAAATTTCACAGTTATTGAAATCTTTATGTCCTTTCTTTGCTTCCATGAACACAACCAGACTCCCAGATTCCCAAATTTTGCAGCCAAAGACCACCTTAAATCAGAAAGAGCACGCAAGTAAACCAGATGAACCGATTAAAGAGTTGAACCCATCACCAACTCAATCACACAACCCCAGTAATGAATATGCCCTCTAAGATTAATATGGAATAATAATATCTAAACCAAGTCAAACCATTTCAAACTGATACGGCGTACATGAAGAGGCAGATACAGGCGGCCATGTGAAATATTTACTGTACCTTTTAGAGCTCACTCCTCTACATGGGGTAAAAATGAGGTAAGAGATAGATACAAAAGACAATCAGATTCAGTCCATCAGATCAGGGACGGTTTAGTCTGCGATGCAGTGAACGATACAATAACATGATAGTGTCATGACCTGAGTCAACAAGAAAAACAAAAACAATGTCAGGGGCAAAAAACAACCACTCACTTGTACAGTGTCCTGCCCTGAATTGTCTGGAGGTTGGAGAAGACTGACAGGTCAGACATGTTTTCAGGCCACGACTGGATACTGAGGATGTCTGAAATTAGGAAGATTGTGTGTCAGAGGCTCTAACCGGACTGCAAACACTGTGACGTGGCATTAAAACCAAACACAACACACAAACACACACCTGTAATCTCCCTCACAGTGTTGAAGATTTTCAGTTTCTCCGGATTGAGGGCAGGAATACCATTGTAATCATCACTTTGAAGAGAGAAAAACGAGGGAAAGATAAAGGCATATTGCAAAAAGCATCCATAAAGCACAGATGAAAATACTTAATAACCTACTTAATACACTAAAAGCTCTGTCGTATCTCACAAAACCTGTTATAGGTTTACCCTTTGATTCCAGTCACCAGGAAGTGCAGACTGCCCTGGATCTTGGTGCAGTTTATGAAACTGTCAATGTTCAGAGCATCAACAGTCTGTCTGGTTGGACTTCCTGTGCCATGGCAAGCTGGGAGGAAGATGACAAAGAGGAGGAAGAAAAGGATAAGGTCATGTGTCAACTTGGACCAAGCAGTGGAAAATTTGGTGGCGGAAAGTACCTGAAGCCACTCTTATTACTAGAATGCATTTATTTCACAGCTACAGCGCAGTTACTTAAGATTTTACATACAAAACACATGATTAACAAATAAAATCTGATCGTTTTCTAGGTTAAACTGCCCAGACAGCATAACATTCAGCATACGAAGCAGTTAAAATCAGCTCATTCTCAATCAGCTCCAGCTTTTTTTCATTGTATCTCTGCACTTTAATTAAGTGATATCTTGCAGAACTTTTACTGGCACTACTACTACACTGCTAGCTCCATGAAATGACTGACTTGAATGATTTGCCAAGCACCAGTTGAATTTTCTTAAATACCTTTCGGACAGAGGCCTCCACAGGGTTCACACCTTTTTACTCCATTTTTCTCCACCTCCATTTTATCAGACGGGCAACTGCGCACACACGAGCTGCCGTCCACCACAAAGTTTGCTGGAAAAAAGAACAAAAAATGTGTCAAATGACCACATGAGCAGGTTAAGATACAAGTATTTTACATTAGTGTGCAATGCAACTTGTGCAACTGTGTGAAAACTATGAGTCCGTATGAACATGTGGCTGTAAAGCAGCGAGGGTGGGGACTCACTGGGGCACTGGGCCACACAGATGGAGCCAAACTGGTACTTGGCATTGGGGTTGGGCTCCAGTTTGAATGTGTGCTTGTTGTAGATGAGGGTCTGGGGACACAGAGGCACGCAAGAGCCGGAGTTGTTGAAGTTCCTGCAAGCCTGTAAAACATCATATAACTCAGTCAGCAGCATGCTAATAGATTTGTGTTTATGACAGACCTTTTTCACAACACTTTGACTTGTCATAGCAGGAAAAGTGCAGGTGTTACTAATAACATTAACAATGACTGTGTTGTATTTAAGTCTCCTAGTCAGCCATGGCAGTGTGACAGCGTGGCACAGTACCAGCAAGCCCCTGAAGCTGAAGCAGCTAAATGGAATTCAGTCATCATCAGTTTTATCATTTACACCTGTGCTTTTCCTACTGCAACATGCCAAAACATCTCCTGTGAATAAAAGATGTATTTGAAGCTGCAGACTCACAAAGCAGTCTGTATCCAGGGGACCAGTGCAGCCTCCAGCACACTCAATGTGGCAACACTCGCTCGGGTTTCGACCAAAACATCGGCCGTTACACTGAGGGGCGCACACAGTCTTTGTCACTGCAAGAAAGTTGAGAAAGTGTTAATTTCTTCATTTGCAGTGGTTCCAAACTTTTTTTTAAACCAAAGCACCCCTTCATAGTGTGTTTTCTGTCGTTCATTGTACCCTCCATGCCCACTCATACATCATCCCTACATGTGCAACATGGTTATCTTGGTTAAAATACATATGCAGCTGATCTTTAAGGTGCTCCAGAACTGATGCATGGGAAGATGCTGATGTCACTCACAGATCTGGCACGTGTCATTTCCTGGACCCCAACATGGGACGTTTCTACATGCTTCATTGCAAGGCTCTGAAATATAATTTCATTATCAGTACATGCATTTTTGCATTTTAATCAGATTTTAATGTCTGACATCAAAATAGAAGGTGATTATGCTCATATTCATTAGCATCCTTTCCACTCACTTTCAGGCCCGTTGCTTTCAATCATAATATCAGCTGTTCCATCCTTCACTATGTCCAGCCAGTTCACCTGCGGGGCGTAGCTCAGGTACTTGTTCTGAATGATCTTGACTCCTCCCTCCAGTATCTCTGTGGGTAGCACACAAACACTTAAAAGACAGGGAAAGGGAAAGACAATCGGCAAAGCAAGCCCCAGCAGGCCCATGACTCATCCCATCGAGCTCTGCCATTCGCTCTTTACTACAACACGTACAAACTCAGGATAATGAGCTGAAGCTCATGTTACACTGGCAGTTGAGCAGTTGAGCACATGAGACATTCCAGGGACTTCACATCAGAGCGACTGCTGCTGTCCGACGACAGGTGAGGGTGTGGCTGCACTGTGTGGGTGTGAGAGCTCCAACAGTAACCAAGTGTCACATCCAGGCTGAGCGCTTATCTGCTACACTCCTGCCTCCCACACTTAAACACACTAACGTGCGTGACTTCCTGCGTACCTGTAAGGTGTGTCAAGCCCAGTTCTTGCAGGCCATACTGCCCTTCCTTCTGGTAGTTGACCATCACAGCCAAAGCGTAGCGGCCCTCATAGAGTGTGGTGCCTCTGATGACACGCAGGTGGTCCAAAGGAATGTGGCTGAATTCGTTGACGGCGAACAGGATGTAGCCCGTCACCTCCCTAATAGACTGCAGGGTTAAAGAAAGGGAAATTAAATAAAATACTGGTAGCTTGGTTTTTTTTGGTTAGTCATAGATAATCAGGGTCACAACCCAGCAGCAGAGGCGTGTTTTGCTTGTGTGGTTAGTCACCATGACTGTAGTGCAGTGACGGATTTGGAAGGGGACATTCAGTAAATGAGCTCATTGTGCAATTGACATAGACACATCATTCACTATAGACAGTAATAAACAGCTTGTTTTTGTTTCTGACTTCAGGTTGATTCACATCCCCGTCTGGACTGGTTACTATACAGTTCTTCTCAGTGACACACATACTGTGCCGGTAATGTGCACTCTATAGACTTGTTTTTGTGTGTTCAAAGCCTTACCTGCAGGAAGGAGAAGTCTCTGGTGTGCTCCATCATTGTAATCTCGAGGTTGCCCATCACAATCTCGCAGCCGGTGTACAGTTCCTTCATCCGGTTGTACTGGTTCCCTGAATTTCCCGTCATGCTCAGAACATTCTGGGTGCCTGAACAAACCACCACTGGAATAGCAAAGGATGAACTCTTGTTAATGAGTGTCTTTAATGTCAGAGCTGATTAGAAACTCGACAGTAAGTCACACCATTACACTGCATGACACGTTCCTTCATCACCATGAACATGGACACTGTCCTGCTCTTGTAAATACTCACTAGCACCCCAATGTGTATTAACCTGCAGCTGAAACTAGTCCCCAACAGATACACTATTTACTCCTGTTTGAGTCACGTTTGATAAAAGCTACAACGCCCAGCTCTTTTAGGAAATGATGTAGAGTTCAGAAAGTTTAAAAAATTACTTTTTTATGTTTTATGGATATGGACAAAACCAAGTGACAGTGCTAAGTGATATAAGTACCAGTACATGCCTGCGTGCAGACCTTTGAAGGGAGCTGTAGTTTTTCTGTGCTCACAAAGCAATTATTGTCTAACTCTGTTAGAGATTACAAAGGTTTCAGTTTCTTATAGCAACTGCTGTGGTGGATGGTGATTTGTCTAAGAACATGGAAAGTACACCTCAGGTACATGTTTCATTTTCATACAGACCAGTGAAAGAAATGCTGAATTACAGCTTGTATGGAGTTACAGAAGCTAATGGAACAGAGGCTAGCCCTGATGTGACGTCATGACTTCAGCTCTCTGCATTTCCCGAGTACAAATCACATTCTCTCAGTCACTGCGTTTTACAGACAATTTTTACAGCTGTCGCATTTCATGTTCATGCAGCAGTATCTAAATGAAAATAAAACTATGCACGTTCTATTAAAGCATTAATGAGGAAACAGCGTAAGCCCTCATAAAGAGTGTTTTATGCCATTTACTACAAGCTATTTTGCTTTGCTCAATATCAATGAATGTTCTGTAACAGTGCTTAACAAGCTGAGGATTGTATACAGGGCATGTCCTCCTCTGAGACAAACATACGAGGCCTTGTTTATGGTCTGTGGGAGTTCAGCCATTCAGCGTCGCTTGAAAGCTGCTTTGCTATTCAAATGTCAGACAGGAGGAAAAGCAGCAGAGAAAATGGAAGAAAGAGACAGCCGGAGGGACGGACAATTGAACCATGACCGGTGATCTCAATCACATGTTGCATCGACTTTCCAAAAAATACAAACACTATACACATAAATACACGATATGTACACATAGTTTTGGTGAGGGGTCGCCGCTCACAATAATTTCAATAACAGTGAGCTTCCATCTGTGAGGCAGTAGATTTGGAGAAAGTCTGTTTCAACATAACAATGACGCTGTGCACGAAGTGAAATCCATAAAGAAATGGTTTTCCCACTTTGGTGAGGAAGCGCTTCACTGGTCTGCCCTGACTTCAAACATATTCAACATTTTTGGGATGAATTGGAAATCCTGCCATCCATCATCGGTTTGTGACCTCACTATTGTTCTTGTGGCTGAATGGGAGCAAATCTCTACAACCAGGCTCCAAAATCCTGTGGAAGGCCTTCCCACAAAAGTGGTTGCTGTTACAGCAGCACATTAATCCCCAGTGTTTCATTTGAACATCCACATACTTTTGGCCATGAAGTATAAATCTGCATCAACAAAAGGCTTTGCTCATCTCCTGCCAACTAACTGAACTTTAGCCTTAAAAACACATTTCTTCACTTTGGGTTTTATTTGATCAATATTCTGTGATTATCTACCCTTGAGTTCTTTTGCTTTTACGCTGAAGGTGAATACCAATTAATTTCACGACAAAACAAATATCAACAGCAACATGTGTGTCCAGAAGTAGTCACATTTATTCTGGATAAACCACAGAAAACAATTTGCAGGCATTATTTCCTCTTCCTGTTAGACATGTTACTTAAGATTTCTAATTTCTAATACTCTAAACATTGCTAGATGCCACTAAAGGTAATGATGAAAATGTCTGAGAAATATTTGTTTGTGAAATGTTTCGTAATTTGGCCGCACTGACGCTTTAACCTCAGTCTAAGCATAATCATCAACCCAGTCAGCTCTTATTTACTATTAAGTGAGGAATTAAAGTCCACATCATACTTGTTGATCTTGGCGTACCTGGATCTGAGGAGTGCGTGTTAAATCACACCACACCAGCAGGTCACACACACAAGGTATGTTCAGCACACAAACACATTCCATCTGCTGACATCAGAGTCAAGATAGAGCGCAGCAGAACAACAGGATCAACGAGGGCATAAAAAGGCTAATGATTATTAACATCACAGCACAAGCAGGGGACTCAAATCACAGTGTGTGTGTGTGTGTGTGTGTGTGTGTGTGTGTGAGAGAGAGAGAGAGAGAGAGAGAGAGAGGGAGAGAGTGACAACGTCAAACATCTATAAAGTCCTGATAAGAGACTTTGTAGATTAAGATTTAACAGCGAGTTCACAAGAACTGTCTCTGCATGAACCAATACTAAAGTCCAGTTCACTCCAATCAAAGAAACACTCATTTCCCCGCTGCACAGTGTCTAAGCATGCAGATAGCTTTGGTTTCATCTGAAGATATTTTTAAATATCTTGTCAGGAAAGTCCTGTGCACCAGCACAATACGACAGAGGTGAAAGGAATTTTGTTTACGTCTCAAGGCGTCCTTTTCAGAAATAATGTCTCACTCATAACAGCAGCGTCTGTGGACCATCGAGTCTGACCAGGACATTGTTTCTGGGAAGACACACCGTGTTTAATTTCTTTAAATGTCATTTTAGATTTGGCAAGCCACACAAACACGATTCGCGTTGGATTCGGCTGGAGGCTCAGGTGATTTAATATCTTCAAACCTGGACGCATGATGATGTCATCAGGCCTTGAGGAGACAAAGACATTTTAACAGAAACCCTGTGTTTCAAACGGGCCATCTATTTTGATCTGTTATATGTGAAGCTACAGCTGACACCTGAAGCCAAAATCCACCTTCCAGCACCTCTAAAGCTCACTACTTAACACATTAGAAATGGCAGGGTAACCGTTGTATAAAACAACAATTAGCCGTTTCACTGTGGGTCATGTGCCACACTGTGTTGGCTTTGAGGAGTTGCCAAACGACCAAACTCCAGGACTGCTCCCTGCCAAAATGTCAAACTTTAATATATTATTCAATCCAACTGCCAGCATTGGCAGCTTTGCAGCCATTTCCCACTAGCTTCTTGTCTATTCTCTGTTGTTTTCATCAATGGAAGATATCACAGCTGTCAGAAATTACAGACTTAAAATTAAGAGGCTGATGTGAACATTATTTTTTTTCACTTGGCTCCTCATAATTATGTAAACACAGCATAACAAAGTCCATCAACTTTACACAAGTGAAATCAGTGGAGGACCCCCTCAGTGACACAGGACGTGCTATCTGTAACATTTACAGCCATGCATGCTCTCACACAAGCATTTCTGTGTGTTGCTCCATCTCAGGGTTATCACATTGAGCCGCCATGACTAAGTCTTGATGAATTTGTTTTCAGAGACTTTTCCTCATTAAAAGCCGTTCAATCGAGACATTGTCAGGTTTTGAGCTGCTCAAGGGTGGCACTCTTTATCTACGCAGTGTTATCAGTGGATGACTTGAGCTGTTGAAATCTTGTGAAATATCAAGAACCTTCAACACACAACAGTATGTGCAGTATGCATACAGCGGAGGCACAACCCACTCCAAAGGTGGCAAACCGGTGTGGACACATGCAACACAGTATGTGACAAAATGGTATGTCAGCCAAACAGTCTGTGCACAAGCTGCAGCTGTGGAAGTTGAAAATCTCAACAGGCCGAGTGGGTTTTCTCTGTCAAAGGAGGACTTTCAGTGTTGGCAGATGGATGATGGAGAAAAAGGAATGGGGTGGAGGGTTGAGAGTCGACACACACACGTACACACACGAGCACAAGCAAACAATGGCCCTATTTTGAAAGAGTCCAAAACAAGTGTTGTAGTGTATCAAGATGTGTCTGCACTGACACATCACTGTCTGTGTCACGCTTCACAGACACTGCACTATGTCTACTTATTCTATTACTATCATATACTGCACATGAACTCAAAGCAAAATGGTGTCATTGTCCTCGGCAGCGAAGCGTAACCCAACACATGACGAAAACACAACACGGATCAGGTTCAGCTGTTATTTTCGTTCGTCTGTTACCAGGGTTTCAATTCTCAAAAAGAAAAGAGGGAGAGGAAGAAAAGAAAAGAGGGAGGAGGAGATAAACAAGCTCAATAAAGCGGTTGAGACTGAGGTAAACAGAAACTTGGCACAGGATGGCCAGAGATTACTGCATACCTGGCAGGTGAGCACGCACACAAAAACACACACACACACACACACACACACACACACACACACACACACACACACACACACACATGCAAACACAAAGACAAGCACCTGAGCACATGAACTATTCATTTCATGGTGCTTTCACTGGTTCACAGCCAGAGGTTGTGTACAAATGAACTGGCGGTGTAAGGGACTGCTCCTTCAAGCTTTAGTGAGCAGGCCATGGCCAATGAGGGGAGTTGTATAACGTCACGCTTTGGCGACGGGAGCAACTGCATATTTGCTTTTTGACACATCAGTTATACTTGGATGTCACACCTGTAGAAGTACAGAAGCACACTGAAGAGGCACCACCTGTTATTGTTTTCTCCAAAGATGTGAAATCAATTTGAGCTCTTACAAGCTGAGACCCCACTGATGCATCCTGTGGTGTGTCATGAGGATTATTTTTGTGGAAATGAAATTCACTTGTCCTTGCTGTGTTTGAAAATGAAAGTTCTACAAGTTGGTAATCACTGTGATGTTTAAATACAGCTTGAACATGTTTGTGTAATGCGTGTCCCTCTTACACTGTTTTCTCTTCATAGTCAAACTCGTGCAGAAAAATGCAGCAAGGATCTAAAATGACAACTGGCTTTGAAGTAAAAAGACCCTGAATGCCTCACTTCATGTCAAAACTATACTACCCTTAGTTACTCCATTATGGCTGGCCAATTAACCTCATATGTTACGGCTGATATGTTGATACAAAGGTTGGCGTACAGGTGCACCTTTCTACCTCAAAAAAACAACAGCACATCTTTTATACCTGCCTGGTTACTGCACAAGGCTCTGTCACCTGAGGATCAGCTGCCTTAAGATCTATGAGCTCATGTCCACATTGTTTTTCTCAAACTCGGAGCGCCTCTCCATTCACCTGCCACCAGGTGACAGCAGCAAGAGCACAAGGTCAAAGTTCACAGAGTCTCACTGCGATTCAAATCACAACACCTCTCTCTGCCTCAAACACATCACTGCCCTCAGTGCTGCAAAGTCACAAAGTGCATTTCACTTGAGTGCTGCACTCAAGTACAGTTTTGACATACTTTCCAAGTTATTCTTCTTTCTACTTGTACTGCACTATATTTCAGGGGGAAGTACTGTATTAGTTTTTACTTCAGTGCTTTTATTTGAGTCACACCTAGCGACTAACTGAAGGAATCAATCGATTAATCGATCAGTCCATCGACAGAATATTAATGTGTAACTGTTTTGATAATCTCTTTATCATTTTTTTTCAGACAAAAATACAAAACATTACTAAACTCCAGTCCTCTGTTGTGTGCTTTTCTTCGTCTTATGTGATAATGAACTGAATATCTTTCAGTTTTGGACTCAAACACAAGCAATTTTAAGATATCAGCCTCGCTCTGGGAAAATATGACGGGTATTTTTCACTTTTTTCTAATTTCCTATAGATCAAATGATTAATCCATTAATCTGGAAAACAACTGGTAGACTGCTGCATAATGAAAATAATCATTAGTCACTGCCCTAGTTACTTCAAGATAATATTTTCATACAAAACCTGTGATCAGTTTCTAAAAATTGAATACATTTTTGTAGATTACCCAACAGTATACAAAACAGCTGAAGTCATCTTCACTTCAACCAGCTTCAACATTCAAAATACTGTTCATCAATACATTTTGTTATCACTTGTTTACTTTCATTAGGTCTCTTAAAGAAAGACTTTGGAGTATTTTTACATCATGGTGGTATCACTTTTACTTTCATAAATGGAAATACTCCTCCCCCCACTGACTGTACAGTGAAAAAGGCGATCAAACAGAGTTAAAGTTTTCCACTGCAAAGGAAAGATCTTTTGGGCTGACCGTCAGTCAGCAGGCGGTGAAAGGTTGGGCACTGTCGAAAAACCTTGAAACAATTGAGACATACATGATAAAGCACACGGAGAGTCGTGGGAGAGGTACAGGTGACTCAGTGCAAACAAGTTTTACGTGTGCGGAACAGGTTCTGGTGTCTGGGGTTTATGAGGTAGGACAGGTGTTTGCCTACATCAGAGCACCAGGTGTAGTAAGCAGCCGTAATCCAGGTGTTAGGGGGGATTTGTCAAAGTGCAGCGCAAAGGTCGACGGATGTTCGGGGGTTATTTGAGTATAAAAAGTGGACAGAAAAGTTGATCTTGTGCGTGTGTGTGTGTATGTGTGTGTGGTTGAGCCCACCTTCTTGTGTCTGCGCGCTGCAGAGCTGGAGAGCACACAGCAGCAGGACGCACAGCACCTGCTCCACCTTCCTCATGAGGCCGGTCGTCATCCTCACTCAAATTCCGGAGCTGGTGGCGTTTTAAGCAAACATAACAGTCATATTAACAAAAAGAAGCGCGTCCTTTCCTCATCAAAAATCGTCCTCGGTCGTTTCAATCCGAGGGAGTCCATTTAGACGCCGTGGCTGATATAATCCCGATTGTCCGGCGCTTCCTTGTTCCTTTCCTTTGCCTTCTTCCACTCAAATGAAGAAATAAATCCGCTCCGATAGTGAAAACCTGTTTGTGTTTTCTCTGTGTGGATTTAACTGAACCACAACTTTACAAGCCGCCCGCTCCGGTTTGTGTGAGAGGAATCACTACAGCTCAGTGATTGGAGCGCAGCGCGGAGCCAATCAGCGGCAGGAGCGTCTGTTTCTCTGGCACTGATTTATGAGGGAGGGCCCTGCCTGCGGCCACACGACTACACAGAGCACGTAGCTGCTTACAAAGCCTGCAAAGCCCATGGAAACCTTGAAAACACTTTGGAAGATGCATGAGCA
The DNA here is from genome assembly GCF_051107435.1 of Chaetodon auriga. Taxonomy (NCBI): domain Eukaryota; kingdom Metazoa; phylum Chordata; class Actinopteri; order Chaetodontiformes; family Chaetodontidae; genus Chaetodon; species Chaetodon auriga. Next base: position 15,101,220 of record NC_135075.1, on the reverse strand, counting down.
CATAGTCAAGCTTGTTTTTCCTATGTCCCCATGGGAAAATATGAAAATGCTACCGGTCATGAAAAATATGGATGGATGTCACAACAGCGTCCTCTATTATCATCATCACCATTTTCAAAAAAAGCTTTTTCTCTGTTCAATAATTATTGGTATATAATTATTTATATAGTACAAATATGAATCTTCCTTTAATCATATCATGTAAATGTATGAGGCTTTGGATGTTGTAGTGGAAAGTGGGGCTGCAGAATATGCAGTAGAGGAAGTTATTCATATATCACTGTTCAAAATAAAGGTTAGCCTACAAAGTGCTTCACAATAAAAGCACTGAATATTAAGCAGACAGAACAAAACACAAGAGCAACACAATCAGAAATAGCAAAAACACTGAATAAAAGAAACAGTATTAACATTTGAAAAGCCATCGGTTAAGAAAATGTGAAGGACTGTAATTGAATGTCATAATCAGTTGAGTGACAACTCTCACTTTCGTTTTAAGCTTAGCTCTGGAAAGAGAGACAAATTACGTATGTCAAAGCAAAACAACCTCACTGTGTCCATTTACACAACAGAGCTTTCACAACAGACAGTCAACAAGGCAACAAGTCCAAAAACCTTTCACCACAAGAAAGATGGAGCATTTTACCTTTATTCAAAAGTTTGACAGCCAGGACAATCATTGAATGGCACCTTATGCTCCAAGGCCACAGGGACGATCTGAAAGAGATGTTTCTTGTCACATGTGCCTGATCTTTGGTGACAACATGTAGATTAAGTGAGTGGCCTGCCAGACACACAAGTACGACATGTCAAGCACTGCTCTCAAAAACTGCTCTGATTGTCATACATTTGATGATGGAGGACGTGTCACTCTAACCGACGTGCTCTCCCCTTCATGGTTCCCCCCCCATAACCTGAAAACGTGTCTCTTAAATGAAGAAAGGACCATCTTTATTCCCCTGGGAGAAAAAAAATCACATCTATTCTATCACTGTCTACTAAAAACAACAACAACAAATACCCAAAAAGAAATCTGCTCTCTTTTTCTTGACTGTATGTGTCACTCTGTCACATGTGATCCTCAGGAGCACTTCTGTTGTCTTAACAGTCGGGCTTTGACCCCTCCACTCCTTTATACTGGTGGCCTGGAAATGCAAGACTGTTTATTGCTGCGTCATTCTGTTGCTGCGTGTTTTTACTGCTGTACGTTGGGCTAATTTGTGTTTGAGTCGGGCACAACAGCGCCAGATAATTGCTTGACACATATAAGTGTTATTGAACATTTCTTCCAGTGCTAAAATGAAACTGCGTAGCAGGAAGTGTTCTTCTTGAACCCTAATATCTGGTTTGGTTAGAACATCTTATCTCCTGTCATCGTCTCAGTTTGTCACTTTAGCTCCATGCAAACATCGTTGGCCTGTGAGAGTGGGCGAGCCAGCTGAACTGCTCTGCAGAAACTGGCTCTGCCTGCAGCTCCAGTCTGCCTGTCACACACACGTACACACACACACACACACACAAGATCAACTTTTCTGTCCACTTTTTATACTCAAATAACCCCTGAGCATCAGGTCTAATCACATGGGATAATATTATCTGACAGGAAAAGGCCTCCAGTTTACCAGAAGCAGTCTTCTTTCCTCATAGGCATTTGAAATGTGAGGGGCATTCAGAACAAATGGTTAATATTTTACCACCACCAGGAAGAGATTCTCAAAAGTATTTCTTTCCTTTTGGTCCTCTCAGGAGAAGCCAGAGGAATAGAAGAGGTTCAAGGTAACATGAAAACATTCACATCACAAGTTGTTCTGCCAAAAAACACAGAGGCAGAGTTTGCTTGTTTGCTCTTTTATAACAAAGTAGAAGAGGGACCAGTTAACACAGGGGGACATTGCACTGACTTACTATAAACTTAACATAAGTATTCACCTTAAAATGTAATGATTTGCATCAGAGGGACTTGTGTTTCGTCCCCACAAAGTGAGTCCCCACAATGTGACTGTGGTAAACAGGTAATCATGAACTACTGGACAGTGTATCAGGAAAGTCTGCTTGATCCAATGATCAAGGCTGTACTTAAAATGTGTTTTCAAGGAAGAAACTGCGACAAAGACATGTTTCAGCTAACTGAAGAATACAGCAAATCTGGTTTCCAAAATTAAATATACTCAGGAAGTTAATAAATGAAAGGTGAAATTGATGATATGGACTAAGGTCGCACAAGTTGCGCAGGTCGTATGTCCAAACAGCCTTTCCCCTCACATAAGTTTGGAGATATCTATTTGTTTTGATAATTTTCCCATCTTTAATACAAAGTTGTGTTGTTATTTCAAAAGTTGTTTTATTTGAAAACACTTGTATGTCACAGCATGTGCAGCTGTTTTCTAAAATTACTCTCCACTCCACTTTCGTACATTCATGCACTTCTTCATTTCTCTTGGACTAAAACGTACTCTTCAGCCTCTGAGTTTTGCAGACATCGGTTTCACTTCCTCCTTGTTTAGGGTTCCACAGGCCTGCATGCGCAAATACAATGCTAATTTTAAATTCAACCAATTCTCCCTTCAAATATTCATCCATTTATCTTTGTTTTTCAGCTTGGGTCTCTGACAGCAATTCTCATCAAAAATAACATCAGTTCAAAATCATGTTTAGAATGCAGCAATGCTAACCAAATGTGTTCAAGTCAAGAAGCATCAAAGCTATAAAACAATGTTAAGTATGTTTTTGAACTTTTAAAGAGGCTCTGGTGTATACGGGACCACAAACAGAAAAAATATGATTAAAAAGCCGCTGTAGGTAACCTTCAAATATAACACACAGGGACAGCTCTTCATGCCTCAGAACACGTTGATTAAACATACTGTTGCTAAAGACTGCCCTCTAGTGGTAGAAGCTTGTCACAGCAAGCGCTTCTCTGTAGTTTCAGTCGTTCATCACATGTAAATATGAAATTACGAAGTCCAGCAGAGACACTCACTCACACTTAATGAGACAGGTCATACAGAAAATGGGTTTATTCGTAATACAGCAGGATTTAGTTTGTTGTCTTACATCACATACAGATGCCTCCTTGCATTCAGCATTGAAACATGGTCTCACCGTTTTTAAATCTACTTGTGTAACTATAACGGTACAGAATGAATCATCAGAAGAATTTTTTTTCTTTTTTTTTTTGTTCATACAGATTATCATTGTTTCACAGACACAGTCTACATCAAAGTTTCTTTACACCCCAAAGAAAACCAAAGAAATCTACCACCTAATATGACTCAAGTATACAGGCAAAACAAAAAGACAAAACCTTTGCCTAATCATCCTGAACTGTGGTGCAAAACCCCGCCTTTTGAGGGCATAGAGAAATAAATCTGTTAAACGATTCTTTCTAGATAAATATATGTGACTTAAAATCAGAAACAAACAAGCTGAGAAGAAATCAATTTGAAGTTGTCACTAAATGTAAGGCCACAAAACCCAAATGATCAAACTCATGATTTAACACACCGTAGATGTGGAATATGAACAATGCACTCCTAACTCTGTGGCGTGGATTTACAGCATGTTGTACTGTCACTGGTATTTGAGTATTAGTATCCATATATGGCACAATGTTTTACTGACAGAAGTCTGTGGATTCTGCTGGTATCAGTGGTGAGGTGGTAACTCGTCTGCTGTGCAGAAGTGAATGAACTGATCTGCTTACCCTGCTTCCTTTCACATGATTATGCTGACACGTCACTGAAATAAAGGAATATGTATGTCAAATATCATTACAGCCATATATAGATTCATCAGCGATATTCACATTCAGTAACACAGACTTATCAGCAACTGAATCATTCCCCGATATGCAAGTCTGAGACAAAAACGCACACAGCGAGAGCAACCTGACACAGTTTGAGTACTCACACGGACGCACATGAAGGCAGACAAGCAGCAGCTGTGCAGGTCATGTGTGTTGCGTTTATGTGCAGGACAGTTAATCTATATACTGCTTACACATCAAAAGACCATAAAGCTGACTATGCTGTATTTAGCGCATGTTGAGAACCACACGCAGAAATTGGCGGTTCGCTTATTTTCAGCATCCTACTGTAAACAGCACCAGAACACGATAAGGGCAGTTAGAGGAAAACGTACAAACAGCGTCGACATCCATGCAGCTCCGAGGATGAAAAGTATGTAACACTGTCAGCGAGATCTACCAGGATGCATGCAGTTCAGGCAGTCGAGGACGTGTCGAGCGTTTTAAAATATTCAAAAAGGGCGGCTGTGACGCTCCGGGTTGCCACACAGGGAGTAGAAACACGCCACAGATATCAAAAGATTTCCAAAATGAGGCAGTGAGAGGACGTGTGAAGAAGGAAACTCCAATCCTGTCGTCTTTTTCTGTCTCGGGGAGTTGTTCACGATTTATACTGACGAGGCTGCTTGCACACACAGTATGTGTGCGCGCTCACACACTTTATCTGAGTGTCAAAATGCCTCAGCGCTGCTCGCAAATTAAAAGGGAGAACAAACCGTTAAAGTGAACTATTAGGCTGTGATTGTTCTCAAACATGGCTCTGTTACCCCTGCAGGAAAGGAAAAACAAACAGGAAGTGCAACTGACACAGAACAGTTCTTCGCATGGACGACTGACAGGTGAAACACACACATCAACAAAAAGTCATATCGGACTCAAAGCTGAATCGGTGGAGTCGCGCATGACTTGGTACAGCACCTAGAGACTAACATACAGTACAATGCACCTAAGGACAAGAGGTGGACACAGGAAAAGCAAGTGTCTGCTGTGATTGCTTACGGTTAGTGTGCATTCTCGTGTGTGAGTGTGTGTGTGTGTGTGTGTGTGTGTGTGAGAGAGAGAGTGGTTAAATATGAATTACATGAGAGTTCTCATTAAGCGCTGAAAACTATTGGGAACCTCAACAGACTGAAAACGAAAGCCTAAAATCACCCCCAACCCCAGAATCTTGCTTTTCACCAATCAATCAAAACCCCTGTTCCTAACTGGCGCCCACATTTCCCAAAACAAATAAAAAGCTGGACAGGTGTGGCTGCTGGCTGCTTTCTCCACTTCTCCTCTTATTTCTTGTTCTTGAGTTGATTGGCCAGCCAATCAAGACCCTCATAGAGGCCGTCACCGCTGGTGGCGCAGGTGGCCTGGATGTACCAGTTGCGGTGACGCAGGGAGTGTAAGCCCAACTTGTCTGTGATCTCGGCAGCGTTCATGGCGTTGGGTAAGTCCTGTCAAAGAGAGACAGTTCAGCGAGCAGAGAGTCAAGGACTAGTGGTGAGACGGACAAACCAAACCCTGACTCTAGAAAGCGCCTGTCTTGTTTTTGGTGGCTACCGTAGGGGACGGTGAGTCAAGGGGTGTTCAGTTGGTTGTAATCTACAAGCTCACCACTAGATGGCATTAAATCATCCCACACACTGGACCTTTAATCAACTCATCAGCCTCTTGGTAATGATAATTGTTAGCTGCATGTGTGCATGCAGTGTGTTACACAGAGGAAAATTAAATAGTAAACATTAAAGGAATAGTTCTACTTTTTGGGGAATACACTTACACTTTGTTGCAGAAAGCTGGATGATAAAATTGATATGAATATGAAGCTACACCAAACGGGCAGGTAGCTTATCTCAGCATGAAGACTGAAAATAGACTGAAAACAGAGGGAAACAGCTAGCCTGGCTCTGTCCAAAATTAACAAAACTTGCCTACCAGCACTTCTAAAGATTACTTATTTCTTTAAGACATGTAAAAATTTTACAGAGGGTTGTAAAAACGGACCATTTCTTGGCAGTTTTCAGTCTACCTGCTAAGCTAACCAGCTGCTGGCAGTACAGAAACTTCATATTTAAGGGCAGATATGAGAGTGGTTTCGAACTCTATCTCTCTGTATCAAATCAAGATGCTCAATAGTTGCTACATTTTGGGATTTTCCTTTATAGATTTGGGGTCTCATTATTTTATTAGCATGCAAACTTTAAGCAATCAACTGATCAAACAACAGAAAATGATACTGATCAATCATTTGTCAAACATCTTTTTTGTTGGACTAAACAAGAGACTTTAAGGTATTAAGGTAAGCATTAATGTATAGATTCTGTGTATATGTGTATATAGACAGAAGAGGTTGGTTTCTTGCCTGTTTATTGGCAAACACGAGGAGGACTGCATCTCTCAGTTCATCTTCAGCCAGCATCCTCATCAGCTCCTCTCGGGCTTCGTTCACACGCTCTCTGTCATTACTGTCCACCACAAAGATTAGACCTGAAACAGCGAGAACAGTGAAGTAAACACAATATTTTTCTGAAGAGAAGAGGAAAGCATTATCTTTCTAACCCTTTGATTAGCTCTGCTCACCCTGTGTGTTTTGAAAGTAGTGTCTCCAGAGGGGGCGGATCTTGTCCTGCCCACCCACGTCCCAAACAGTGAAGCTGATGTTCTTGTACTCAACCGTCTCCACATTGAACCCTGGAAACAAGAGCAGGGTCATACAATGTGTAAAGCAAACACAGGTGACAACGATTGTTCGACTGTTTACTGGTTCGACTGTGCACATACCGATGGTTGGGATTGTGGTGACTATTTCCCCCAGTTTGAGCTTGTAGAGGATGGTTGTTTTTCCTGCAGCGTCGAGCCCCACCATCAAGATCCTCATCTCCTTCTTCCCTATGAGGCTCTTCAGCAAATTCCCGAAAATGTTCCCCATGATTCAGGTGAAGTTCTTAAACTTCAGTGTGTGGCTTCAGTCCCAATTCTAGATGCCTTTCTGCTAAATGTCTCTATTCCAGCAGGGATGGATTATGAAGGCGGGCTGAAAGGAAACAGAACAAATAACCATTTAGTACTTTTATGTGTGTTGCTACAACCTTCTACGTTTGCCAAAGTGTTCCTGAGCCCTTTTATTAATCTCCTTTCTACAGTCATGTGTTCACAAAGTGGTGAACCTCTCTCCATCCTCGCTTCTGAACGACTGAGCCTTTCCAGGATGCCCCTTTCATACCCAATCATGATACTGTCACCTGTTACCAATGAACCTGTTTACCTGTGGAATGTTCAAAACAGGTGTTTTTGGAGCATTCCACATTCCTTTACGCAGTGTCTTTCGGAATTGAAGTGGTGTATTGTGAGAAATGAGGGATGCTGGAATTGAAATAGAATTATTAACATGATGGTGTAAAGACATCATTATGAATAAGCTAAACTGTCTGTAAAAGGGTTTTGTTAAAGCTCCAGCTCACCTTATCTCGCTTTGGCAAAAAAAAAACAAAAAAAACACTGCACCACCATGCCAGAAAATCCCACTTCCACATGCACGGCCCAGACAGGTGCAAGCTATGCTAATCGCCCACAGTCATCATCACAGAGAGGGTGAAGGAGATGCATGTCAGTGCCATGACTCCAGGCTGCAGCACAATCTGTTCAGATCCTTTTTGATGCTTTTTTTCCTCCTTCAAATGTTAGCCTGCAACAATGCCAAGCCCTCCGAGCACATGCAAAATGTCCTACATTAGCAAGCCTGCCTGTAACACATTCAGTTAAAGCCCACCACGAAGCCACCTGGACTAACACAGGGACAGAAGAACACATCTCCCCAGCAGCTTGGATCTACAGTCTAGTCGTACATTTAAATGACAATTATTCTACATACTGCAGGAGCCAACAGGAGACAGGAGTAAATACAATTCAAGTATCCAAAATACTCTTAAAGGGGAACTGCACATGTAACAAGATAATCTAGGTCCACTTATTAGCTCCCTGAGGTTTTGATTCACTTCAATTTTCATTATTTGGAGCACTGAACAGAGGTCAATCAGAGGTCTGGAACCAGGCCAGGATATTATGGTCTACACGGCAAATGTTTTCAACCTCTCGTAATGATAAGAAGAAAAAATGTACCTGTAATAATACACACTGATGTGTTGAAAGTGACATCTTTGGACATGTGCTGTGTGAAAGGACATTGTGACCGCACATACTCTGAATTATAAACCATGTCTATTAACTGTATTATTATAACTATTCACGGTGGAAAGAGGCGAGGGGGGTCGGTTCATATTACATTCATATGTATCCTTCTCGTGAGATAGCATCGAGTCGAAACATCCCACAACTACAGTGAGGGATTCAGAGAAGGGACAGGCTCAGCAAAGGGAAAAGTAGAAGATGAAATACAGATAACTAAAGTCGTCAGTGGATGTGGGCTAACAGCTGCCCTGTCCATGGTGCTGAAGAGGATCACCACACTTAAACTGTCTTGACACCAGCTCCCATCATCCCACAGATGGGTTTCCACGTTTTGATGAGCTCTTAAAATGGTGATTTATGTGGGAGTAGGGCCATGTGCCGGCCTGACAATGATCAGTCAGCTCCGGGTGATTCAGGTTACGTTAGCCAGGGATGCTACGGGAGGTAACGGTAGAGCCATCCTGCCGTTATTAGCCATCACCATCGGCCCCGCGCATCTCCCCGCTAAAGAACCGCTGTTCATTTCAGCTACCGGGTTCGAATATTTCCCCATTATCTCATCTGCTATTAACTCATTTATCAGTCTAGTTTAGCTTTCAGTCGCTGGAGCAATGAGACGTAACCGCGGCTAGCGTATCTTCCGTCCCGATCCACCCCATTCATCCATTCGCTCGTCACCTCGGCGGGCATCCTGCTGCCAGCGAACCGCCCGCCGCTGCTTCAGCCCGGATAACACCGAGCCTACACAACCGCCACATGACAGCCACCATGCACTCCATTATTTCAACAACTGCTGGGACATACCTGAATATTATCGTCTTCGTGGTAGTGCCAGTATTTTCACTTACCTTAGCTGAGTAGCCCTCTATTAAATGTCTCACGGTATTTTCCGGGGGACAACGCAGCAGGAAACGAGATCTCGCGAGAATAGAGATCAAAACCACACCAGAATTTTGTTGACAGACGTCCAACAAGGACGTTTGGACAAGCAGGTTTGTGTGCAGGTCTGGTGATGATTGGGCAAATGCGTTGTAATAATTTTATATATAACAAAACGGTAGAATGGGCTCTGCACAGGTGAGTGACTTACGTGGACTTTCTTTCTACTATTGGCCATGACTTAATTTCATGTCCGTTTCTGCCCATTCAAGACTCAAATACTCCTTCAGACATTCATACTGATTTGATGGACACATCTAAACAAAATGGTGGTCTGGATGTGATAACACAGCTGTCATAATCTTTTTTTTTTTTTTTTCTTTTTTTTTTTTTTTACCCTTTAGGACATGGATTCCCCTGGTCCACCAACACATTTCACATATTTTGGCTGATTAAACCTCCTCTCAGGACTTGGATTGAACGTGTGAAGACATTTATTGGCATCTCTCTCCATCTCCATTTAATCTCCATGTGGAATGTCTTGTTCACACAGGAAAGAATGTGTATAAGCATGTCTCACGTAGCTCAAAGATTTTAGATTTTACACCCTAGAGTAACAAACAGCTCAGTGACCTGATGGAGGGGTGGGGACTGGTGCCCCAATTTCACTGCAGATGTGTCATAGCAGAAAAACCTGCAGGTAGAGCTAATGGTAACAATAGGTTTACCAGTTTCAGGTACTTGGTGTGGTGTACACTGGTTTACTGGCATGGCTCACTGCAACACAAGAGCCATCACTGATGTTGTTAGTTACCTCTGTTTTTCCTGATATGACCAGTCAACATGTATGCTGTGTACAACATGCAGTGGATCATAGTATATTTAGAAAAAAAATAAATGAAGTACAAGTTGTAGGATAGGTTTGCACAACAGCCATAATACCAAAATGCTGAGAAGCATCTTGAACCTTCCTCATTAAAACACTGCAAACCAGCTAAGGAGGTTTTCTGAGAGATGACCAAAAGCTTGCTTCACCGCATTTTAATTAGCTGTATGCTAATTAGCGTCAAGTTCAGCAATGATGTGTTAACTGGAAATTACAAGACTAAGAATTTTGAAGTTGTAATAAATTGCTGCTGAGCCTGACATCCTGTTATGTAAAGTTCCTGTTGTATGTGTGAAGTTTTCAGGAAATGGTGCATTGGTCGACAGTATTGCATAATGCTTGTGCAATATTTTCATCCACAGATGGGGAACAAAGTAAAGTTTCTTAATTGAACTACTTAAAATGATGGAAGGAAAAATACAATAAGAGCATTGCAGTGGGTCATAATCCTAATTTATGATGCATCATACAGACACGTTTTTGTTGTTGTTGTTGTTGTTCTCTCTTTTTTTTCTTTTTTTTTTTTTTAACCAGCTATTACCACAGAAAATCTACCTACTGATAGCCTTCATGAATCTTTAGACCTAAAGGCATTTTCATGCCATATTTGAATGAGACAATGGGGCCAAATCATACAATAAAACAGAACATACTGTAGTTTTACCAGAATATACTTCCATATCTACTTCTGTTTCAAGGGAGGAAGGAGGTTTTATCTTTAGTTTGAGCGCAAAGATGAGTCAGTCATTTCTATTTCGGTGCTGTACTGTGACAGTGTTTTAATGTTCCGCTCTTGATCATACACCTAATACAGGGAATCTGTATTTCCTCTAAGTTTAGCCATGTAGTTTCATATTTACAGCACATTTACAATGCTTCTATGGGAATAAATGTATAATAAATGAATAAACATCACAGTGCTTGAGCCTGTAAGCAGCATTACAGGACACCTAGTACAATCGCTGAGCAGCCTAGGTTTGTTTTAGTTAGCACTATCTAACAAAGCTTTACTCCTCGCTCTCACTCCTCTGCATAAAAAACTGTCTATTGTCTAATACATGAGCATGTGGCACGAGTACTGCAATCTGTGCTAGTGATACTTCTGTGATATCCTGCTGGCAAACAGAGAACTTGAGACAGTTGGTGATTTAAATGGTTGTAGTTTTGCAGGTCATTGTTGTAAATAAAGTAGGGGGAAGTGGGAGGCATTATTGTGGATGATAACAACACAGTTGACAAAGCGAAAAGAACTGAGTCCCCCAGCAAAAATGCCTTCTTCTATCCCGTCTTTGATACCAAAGATTTAGGAGAAAGACACATCAATTTGGCATCTATGACTCTTGAGATTTTAGAGGGAGGCGGAAGCACACTGACACAAGTATGTTTCATATCTGAACGCATTGTACAGAATGGAGAGGGAGGATATGACTGAAAAAATGAGACTCTCCATTTATACTAATTCACATTCTAGTTTCTTTTTCCCAAAGTTGTCAGAAGTTAAAGAGAGTCGAGCAACCAGTGGTGGACTTGGCTGTCTGAGGGGCCTGGGTGAAAAGAAAGGCACCAGCTCACAGGAAGATGTGACGCATTTATGGTGAAAAAGACCCAAAACCCTGGTTAAGATTAAACTTGTTTGACAAATTGACTGAGATTTAAGGTAAAACTACTGTGCCTCTGTGATGAAAACACACAGGGAACTATGGACTGCTTAACCACAAGGCCAACCAACTGCATGTAAGGACACCTGAAAGGCTCTGCAGCATGTTTTCTTCAACACTGGGCCACCATAGAGCCCTACCTGACCACACCATTGATCACAATTATTCTTCATACCTTACTGGCTGACATTTCATCACCCTGTTGACAAGTCACTGAAGGTTTCTGCCTGACAGGATCTGTAATAGTGCTCATACATCACACTGAAACTAAAAATAAGTGATGAAAGTGAGTCAAAGGTATATATTTCTCACTCAGCCATGTGGTTCTAAACAAACACAGCTTTGGTGGTTAATTTATTATTTTGTCCTTGCTTTTCTTAATGGTTTAAAGTGAGCTCATTTGAGAAACTCTGATGTAACGTGTTGCAGCAGTCAGAGTGTGGAAACATTTGAGACCAGATCTGATGACACTTGTGGGGTTGTTTGCTTATGCTGCCTGATCGCTGTCAATCAAATCTGATCAAATCACACCCACACAGTCCTGATGAAGCAGATCAGCGGTGTGTTAAACTCCTGATAAATAATCACTGATGACATTTTTTTCACAGTCTTGAACTATCGAACCCTTGTTCTCTATTGAGCCATAAATATTTCATGTTGCAGAAAAAAGGTTTTTGAAAACCGGTTTTGATTTTTAATACATTTTTTTCATTGCATATTTGACATGACTTTCTGGATTACACTTTGTTAGAATGTAACTAATTGCATTTACTCAAATACTGCACTTCGGTCCAAATTTGAGGTACTTGTTTACTAGAGTATTTCCATTTTAAATAACTTTATACTTCTACTCCACTACCTCTCAAAAGCAAATATTGTACTTTTTATGCAATTACATTTGTCTGACAGCTTTAGATACAAGTTACTTGTCAGATTATAATTTTTCATACCGTTCCTGTCACGTGAAAACCATGCATCTCCAAATTTGGTCATTTTGAATCTGAATGTTTCGATAAACTGAAGCATGAAGTGTTCCTCTATGGACTGAGGAAACTCACCCAGTTCTTAAGATACAGAAACTTTTTTAAAACCTGGACCACATTCTGGATTGTCTCAGAGCTGAAACCAGTTTCTCTAAAAAGTTGACTTTTTAGGGACACACAGGACAGCAACGCTTCAAACATATGATGATCTTGTAAAATATGATGCATTGTTGTAGGTTAACTACCAAACGGTATACAAAGTAGCTAAAATTAGCCTGGAAATTAAACATCTACAGCAGTCAAATGCAACGTCCACATTAATTCAACATGAACCCAAAAATATCAGTATAGTGGTAAAACACTGACAGGGATCATTTTATATAACCACTTCTGATGCTTTCATTTAGGTGACCGTTCGAGGCCTACACATGTTTTCTAAAGGAAGGTTTTGGCTGCAGGACTTTCACTCGTACTGGAGTATTTTCACAGCGTGGTATCATCACTTGCACTTAAATAAAGGAGCTGAATACTCCCTCCACCACTGGCAGTCTCTCGCAGCGGGCTGGTGGGGGACTAGCAGCGACGTGGCGCCTGTGCAGCAGGCTCCCTCCAGCAGATGTCTGCTCCTCACAGCCCTACCAGCACGGAGGAGCAGCGCCGGCCACAGGCTGCACAGCACCGCCCCCCAGCGCATCCGCAGAGCGCTGCTTCCGCCTGAGCGCCGCGGCAGCCTGGTGGGATGCTGGCGGAATGCTTGAGGCGGGCTCTTCAGGGAGACCCAGGTGTTGGGACAACGTCCACGGGCCGCTAGTCCTTATCGCTCCAGCTTTATAACACATCAGCATTGCTCGGCGCTGAGCCATTTTGGACACACGGCGCAGGCTGTGCAGCTCGTTTCGCTCTCTCTCTGTCTCTCTCTCTCTCTCTCTCTCCCTCTGTCTGGCTGTTTCTCTCCCCGCTGCCGTGTGTAGAAGAAGCCTACACGGAAGTTGCTGGATGGCAGCTCTTTTCCACAAGTTCACAATGAGGACCAGCGTTTTTCTGCTGCTGCTCGCAGCTCTCACCTGCGGACAGCAGGCAGAAGAAAATGCAATGGAGGATCTGCAGGTGGAGACCTTGGTGAGTGGGACACGCGTATGATAATGTAACACATTCATACTGCAGTAGTACAGCGGCTCCTAACACAATAACACCCACCGGCAAATACATGCAACAGTGTTGGCCTAACAGTTAACTGTTCTGACCAAAGGTGAAGCCCGAAACTTGCTCTGTACTTTCCAAAATGGGAGACACGCTGCAAATCCACTACACGGTAAGACAATTTGAATGATCAACTCGATCTGAAGCGGATTAGACAATCCAGCCCGCTATGTGTTTGCTTTATTGTCATTTGTGTGGAAAGCGGTCCAGCTGATGACGAACGCAGTTGTTGTCTATGTGGCACCGTCTGCACCAACCATGTGGACGGTGCTGCGCTTTGAACGCCTCACATGGACAGCAAACAGCGCACAGAAGAGGCCCCCTGGTTGAACACGGGGCAGATTATGGTTTAGTGTCTGTCAGTGGGCTTTATTTGGTTTTTCTCTCGTGTGTGAGAAGATCGCCTCTGCTTTTACTATGGAGTGATGGGGCGGTGCAACACGTCAGCAATAACAGCAGCACCCAGACCAGCTCACCCAGGCAGGCTGTCTGTGGCCGGACTGGAGGCTTCAGTCCGCACACTTGTTGAGTTTTTCAATCTTTGTTTCTTACATTTGTAGATTTTCCAACTGGTATGCATGCCTTTTCCCATCATATACCTTTGAGGAACAAAATAAATAAATAGATAAATCAGAATGGGGCGAGAGAGAGAGAGAGAGAGAGAGAGAGAGAGACAGAGAGAGAGAGAGACAGAGAGAGAAACAGAACAAAAGAAAAAAATCCTGACTTCTGTAACTTTCCTCCCACTTTTCTCTCTTTCAGCAAACACTTCTGTCAGTGTTTTTGCCTACGTCAGTATACTGTACTGATGTGTCTGTCCAATATATTTCCAGACAAAATAATGTGTTAATATCTTCCTTATGTTCTACAAAAAGAGCAAGAACACATGTCACACATGGCTGAAAATACAGTTGCAACTTGAGGCAGGTTACACCTGTCGCTGAAGACATACTGTGTATTTGTCCTGCCATGGATGCTGGAACATTTTTAATTATATTTTGGATAATTGAGTGACCTCGCCAATGGGTCTGCCCTAATAATCATCAGTTAATTGTCCAGTCAGCCTAAAGGCTGCTCTCTAATTGATAATTTACCCTGATTTAGCTCTTTGTTGAAACAAATCACACAGGTGAGGCAAACTATTACTACTGAACGATAGATTGTCCTGTAGAAATAAGATCATTGAAAGTTTCTATGTGCAACGAGGCTTACATGATCAAATGATCATTAAAGATCTGACAGGACGACACTGCATGACACTGTGTCTGTAGACAAATGAACAGTCTCTTCTCTGCTACAGTGGTTCAATTTGTCAAGATCACAGATCAGAAAATATCTGTGAGTTTACTTATGCCTAGTCCTTACTTTTATTCTCCAACTTAATGAGAATTGTTATACACTTTTGGAGATACACAAATATGGATTCTTGAGTCAAGAGAGGGATGAGAAGATAGATCCCACGAAGCTGGAGGCAGCTGTCGGTTAGCTTAGCTTAGCACAAAGAATAGGTATGTAAAAATTCACTGTCCAGCACCTCTAAAGCTCACTGACTGACACGTTAGATCTTGTTTGTTTAATCCGTAAAGCCACAGTAGATGTTTCCTCCTGTTTCCAGTCTTGCAGACGGTAACTTCACGGTACAGACATGAGTAAATCTTTTCATCTCACTTTTTATATTTTTGATTGATCAAAAATCCAAATATATAGATTGTCCACAATTTCTAAAGTATTATTTACATTTACTGCTGTAAAAAAATCCTGTTTTCAAACCCACCTGTATGCACCAAATGCAGAAATTATTCAAACATGAACAAATTTAAGCAAATTAAGCCGTGAAATCTCTGTCTGTATTTTTCTCTCGTGCCACCATCTCATGTCAAGTCTCACATTGTGTGTTTCACTGTCCAGGGTAAACTGATGGATGGAAAGGTGATTGACTCCTCTCTATCCATGGACCCTCTTGTTGTCGAGCTGGGGAAGAGGACAGTCATTGCCGGTAAATTAACAGCAAATCCAAAGTGACACTTGATTTGCTTGGATTTGAGAGATAGCTGCAGCCTGTTGTGTGCCAGTTAAATGTGCTCACTTGGCTGATTGACTCGCTGTGTGGTTTTCTTATCAGGTCTGGAACAAAGCTTGGTTGGCGTCTGTGAAGGGTGAGTGAAAAGTAAAGGTCCATTGGGAAGAAAAAGCTCAGCAATAGATTTACTTTTCGGCAGCGGTGTGCGGTCATGAATTCACTCAAAAAGAAATACAACAGTTAATAGTTTTGTGATGGAATCTGAGAAATACTTCCTCAGTGAATGTGTGTTGTTTTTCTCTTTCTCTCACTCAGGCAAAAAATCAAAGCCACGATTCCATCTCATCTTGCATATGGAAAAAAAGGTTACCCTCCTACGATTCCAGGTACTGAGCAATGTTTGCCTTCACTGGGCAGCTCCACACAGCTTCACAACTATGGTCACATAAATCAGAACAGTCACACTGAACTTCTGCTGGAGCATCAAGCTGGTGTCACTCTATAGTTTTCTCATTGTCAACCAATGCCATGACAAGACCAGAACCAACAAGGTGTTAGCCAGTCTTTGATTTATAACATACACACTCCACCCTGAGCCCACTGGGTTGTATTGAAGACAAAACTCCTTTAATGACTGGCCACAAAATAAAGCATCTGTAATTTCCTAAAATAGCGAGACACTGCAATTTTAGTAATGTATCTTAAACTGGAGTAAGTAGCGCATTTATTTGGGCCTTTTTATTAGCTGCGGATTAATACACACTAGTGGACATTTACAAGAGCAGATTGGTTTGTGTGGGAAAGGCTCAAAATATATGAGAGTGGCTCACTGCTGTGTATGTGTGTGTATTTAATTCATTGTTGGTTTATTTCTTTTCCTGAAATTTGTTGACAAGACAAATAAAGGATGTCGCCACTCTTTCCTTTAAATATTTGCCTGAATATTATGTAGTCTTGTGTGACATCTTGTATTTCGTATCCTCATGTATTTCCACAAGGATGAAAAAATTTAAGGAAAAACCCGTATCTCAACGCCTGAGGTGACAAAACATTGAACATGAACTTGATCTGCCCCAGGTGACGCTGCTCTTGAGTTTGAGGTGGAGGTGGTTTCGCTGACGCAGCAGACGCCGTGGCAGAAAATGGTCAACAATGTGTTTCCCCTGGTGTGTTTGGCCCTGGTGCCCACTCTGCTCAGCTTGGTGGGACTTTACCTCTACAAAAAGGCCAACGCCGAGAAGCCAAGCAAAAAGAAGGCAAAGGATAAGAAGATTAAGAAGAAATAAAGGACAAAAGAACAGAACTATTTAAATAAATTTTTTAAATTCTATCTTGTGTTCATGTCTTTGGTATTAACAGATGCTCCTGGAATTAAGGTGTTTTGAAAATACTGCAGTTATCTTTTAAGTTCAGTGTTTAGAGTAAGTGTCATACTATTAATAGCTAGAGTAACAGTGATGTCTGCTGTCTGCAGGTCCTGGGTCAGTGACAGTGGGCTCAAACTTCATGAGCCAAGTGCAGTCTCAGTTCTACCAGAGAACTTTCAGATTTATGATTTTGTTCATTTATCTGATCATCTTTATCTAGAAACAAGTGCAGCGGAAGAACATAATGATAAAAAATATCCAAAGCACTTTACAGTTTGCCTCTCATACGCTGATGGCAGCAAGCTATCATGGTGCTGGTGTGACCAGCGGAAGCAATCTGGGGTCAGTGTCTTGCCCAAGGACACTTCCAGTATGGACAGGAGGAACTGGAGACTGCCAACCCTGGCTCTACCTACTGCAATAAATAAATAAATAAATAAATAAATCCACTTATCACTGAGTACAGATATTCATCTGTAACTATGCAACGAGTTAACTGACAAACTGGCTTTGCTCCCTCAGATGGTGGCTCTATTAGAAAAACGCTTTTTCACGGAGGCAATAGAAAAAAAATTTCGAAACACTGACAGGACATTGTGTTAAAGTCCAAGGACGCTTTAATGTCATAACAGCCTGCAGAACGTTTCTTTGGGCTTTTGTGTGTGAATGTGTTAAATTGCAGCTTTTGCAAAGACCAGCTCATTTCTAACCAGGTAAAGGGCAGACAATTTACTGAGGCCAATGAGGAAGGATTTAAGTAAAGGAAGTAAAGGAGACACTGAAAAACTGCCTGAATAAATAAGCCGTAATGCTTACTGTTAACAGGTTCATCCTGTCCACAACTGCTGCAGCTTTTCCTCTTTGCATGTCAATCTTTTGAGCTCTACACTGTCACAGTTATCTGACAACCTCCTGAGGCTTTATTTCAGCTCTACAGAACCTGACGGAAACTTGACCCACCACTGGATCCACAGAGCATCCCCTTGATGGTCACATCAAAGAGGAGAGGGAGGTTTAAGAGACTCAAGCTAGAAGGGATGCTACAACAACAAAAAGTTACTCCATTTGTAAATATCTGTAGTGACATTGATCAAATGAAACCTTTCATCCTAAAAGTTCCCCTACTATGATGTATGACAGATTTTGCTGATGTTTAAAGTCACATCCTCCAAATACGTGAAGTTTCTGATCTAGTGATCAAGTGGTTCTTCATAGGTTGTGGGTTAAAACACAGTAGATAGTATTTGTAGACACAGGAAACAGCACAGAGGAACTCCACGTGAAAACAGTGCTGTTTGACCTGAAGGTGAGATGTGGAGTGCAGTGGTCCTCAGACAGGGGGCTCCTCTGGGGTGCCACAGAGCTACTTCAAAGGACTATGGATGACCAGGGGGAAAATATAGAGGGACGCTAAGTTGAATATGATTATAGAACTTTCCAGCAGTTGAAAACATTGCTGTATGTATATATATATAGAACGTACCTTAATGGGTATATTTTGTGTTTACATTTTACATGTTAATCAAACCAGGTTACTGTAATGTTGATCACTGTCTTGTTTCATCTTATTTCTAGGTATGTTTGATTATAATTTTCTAAACTCCACTCTGTGTGGGTGGAGCATGTGCAGTTCATCAGTAAGCGCATTTCACTAATGTTTTTCATTTCATTCAACTGATCGTCAGGAGCGGTACACCTTGTCGGTAGGTGAGTATGAGCTGGCATTGCTAGCGTATCATAACATGAATAATTGTGGACTTTCGTTGGTTAATTTGGGGTTTTGTTGTGTGTTTGCATTGCAGGTTTACAACCTATCTGATTAACTAAATGTCAAATTAACTGACTGATAAACGTCAGTAGGGTAGTGTAGCTGTAGTAGGCAGACTAACTAGCGTGTGAATATTTATTGTGTGTGTGTGTGTGTGTGTGTGTGCGTGTGTGCGTGCAATAAACAGAAAAAGAGTCTCGAGTTGTCCGCCGTACTTGTCCTGATAACCCTTCCAGAGGGGAGTTTATTAAGCTATAGCAGGTAGTAAGTAAAAGGACAATGATCTAGACTATGCAGGGAAAATAAACAAATACGACTTTGTTGACGTCATGCTGCTGATCAATTCACAATAAGGTGAAAAATATTTGGCCAAAAAACGACGATAGGTTGATTGATTTTAATCACATTTCAGTCACACATTGACTAGAAAACTCTCGTTTACATTTATTGCTTTACCAAACAATATTCATGATACTTCAATACATTGTATCTTTCCTCTTGACAAAATGTGTTACAAGAAGGCTTTTGGACATAGGTAGGCTTGTTTTTTTGTACGGCGTAGCTCAACGGTACTGTTTTCCTTGAGCGGATTATTGCAGTAAATGAGAACTCCGCTCACTCGGGGAACACGTTGAAAAAGCTTGAGTACACTGATATCCCTCCGCGAATAAAAAATACTTAATGTTGGTTTCCTGCATTAAATTTGTGGAATTTGTTTTTATTTAAAATGTACACAGAGTACATCAGTTTTGTAAAAGAAATTACATTAAAAAAATAAATGAACGATCTTACATTTTTCATTAAAATGTTTATAGGGCGGGGCGGACAGCATTACTTGTCGCAGCACAACCTCTTCCGGTCCTCTTTCCAGCTTCCCGTGCAACATGGTGAGTGTGTTACAGTGGCGGCCGTGTGGCAAGCACAGGATAAAATGGTATTTTATTCGGAAAACCCCACATCATAATCTTTTCTTATGATTTTTAATCACACAGTTGATACAAAATGTGGGTAATGGTCGCTGAGATGTCAGTCTATTCGATTAAAAAATTCGTCTGGGCCTAATGCTAGCTGTTAGCAGGCTAGCCGTTTTGTGCATGTGTTCTGGCAAAGGGTAGTGTTGCTGTGAACGCGGAGGAACAGCGAGGCGGTCTGGGTTCAATACAATCTGAGTTTTGCATGAGGCTTTGTATTAAGACTTTAGTTAAGTTAAACGGGATAATTTAAATTGTTCATAGCTTAGAAGACTTGGAATAGCACAATGGAGACACCGCAGTCATCACGCGATAAACCTGTTTTTTCTTTACATAAGGTACTGAAGGTACCCGAGCTAATACTGACACCAAATATTGAGGAAACGTATCCTAAATGGTTGATGTCACGTACAAGTAGTGTGAATTGGATTGCCGAAGTGTAATAGGTTGTGTGTTTATGTCCTTGAATTTCCAGTTTCTGCTGCTGTATATTGAAGAGGCATTGTTTTAATTTGTATTAGTAGCGCCAGAACAATGTTTGACTTTCATGTTTAAGTCCTTTCCAAGCCTGTGGGGGAAAAGTGTACCTGAAATAGACTGACATAAGTGATATTGACAGTATTATAGACTGTTAGTGTTAAATGGAAATTTTGACTTGATCCATTTGCTGCTGACATGTTTGTCTGCACACTGCTGGTTGTCAGGCTGTAAGTTGCATCTCTTCTGTTTTCCAGACCAAGAAAAGGAGGAATAACGGCCGTGCTAAGAAGGGCCGTGGGCATGTGCAGCCCATCCGCTGCACCAACTGTGCCCGTTGTGTCCCCAAGGACAAGGCCATCAAGAAGTTTGTCATCAGGAACATCGTGGAGGCCGCGGCCGTGAGAGACATCTCGGAGGCCAGTGTCTTTGACTGTAAGCACGTTTGCTTTGTTTTTCTAGCCATGCATCTTCATCCACTGTCTTTGTGTTTTGATCCTGGTGGCTCGTCCTCATCCGTGCTTTTCTCCACTGTGTTCGCTCTGCAGCTTATGTTCTGCCCAAGCTCTATGTGAAGCTGCACTACTGTGTCAGCTGTGCCATCCACAGCAAGGTGGTGAGGAACCGCTCATGTGAGGCCAGGAAGGACCGCACCCCACCACCCAGATTCAGGCCCGCTGTGAGTACCTTTCACATCATTGCTGTTTCCTTATAGATCGCTTCAGTGAAACTCCAGAGTCTTATTTCATAGCAGGAGAAACAGGTCTAACTAATAAAGAGTCAGTACATAGTGTGACAGAACTAACGCAGCCTTTAATGTTCTTTATCACACCTGTTTGACAAGTCTTTGTCTTTTTTTTTTTTTTTCTTTTACAGGCTGGTGCACCAAGAGCTCCTCCAAAGCCCATGTAAAGCAGAATTTGAAGATGCTGTACACCTGAGGAATAAATTGAAAAGCCTTTACAAAAACATGAACGTGTGAAGCTCATTTTTCTTAACTAAACATGTGTTGAGGAGTTTTAGGAAAGACAGGCCTGTCAAGTATTTTATTTGGAATAGACTTTCTTACAGTACAAAACTTACAGTAGTTTAAGATTGAATTACGCAAATGCATAATTACATATGATGCATTTAAAAAGACTGCAGTTATTTAAAGCGATATCAGACCATTCACAGGAGTGGCGAGGTTAACAAAGACAGTAAAACTGAAGGGAACAAAATGTACAACAAGGAAAACATTTGAACACAAAGCCCACAAGACCGGTTTCTTTTCTGAAGTGTAGTCATGAATTGGAGTAGACAGTTTATTCGGTTGCCCTTAGGACTAAAATGGAAAGATGGCTGCAGTGCAGGCAGAGGAGTAAACAGCAGTAGTACCACATGCATCAGGTTTAGAAGCACATTAGAGTTGCACACATGAATAAAAACATACACCTAAACTCAATTCATGAACAGGAAAGAGGGCTAAATTTTTTCAGTTAATGAATTCGCTCAATCTTTGATGGAGAACTTTTAACCTAAGTTAATACAGAGGATGAGAGGCCTCAAGGGTTTTTTTTTTTTTTATTAATATTTGCACATTATTAGTCACACTTTGGGTCACCAAAACAGCTGAGGGTTCAGGTCTATATGAAGCTTTACACATTGTGTGTCTAGTTGGTTATCTGGCTCCCAGCAGTCTGCGTTACCAAAGTCCTTTTGATGGATCTGAGCTCTAATGATGGTAAAAACTGAAACTGGTTCCAGTTTTAGGTTTACTCTACAGCTGCTGGTGAACAAGTTTCAAAGATGGACAAAATAACGTGGAGCCTTTTGAAATGTGCAGTACTCGCACTGCAGAATTAACAACTGGAAAACTAAGCTTTGTACTCAAATGTGAGAAGTTTAACTGTTTTGAGAACTAAATGCAGAAAAGACCTCGAGCCAAAGGCACAATAGAAAAGCCGAGTACACAGAAATCACACCTGGGCCTTTGTGTAGATACAAGTGGCTTCCTAAATCAAAATATACATAGTAAAGTAGGATGTAATCAACTGGTCAAGGCATACTTTGCCCATGCAAACTGACATGACAACTTTGGTGTCGAATCATGTAAAAGTCACGCTGTCAATGTTTTCTATCCGGTTGCAGGAAACTATATTTCAAGATTCTGTGACATGTTTGATTCACAACAAACTTCTGTCCCAAGATGACTTAACAGTCTCTGTTCTTATATTAAGGCGAGATAAATTGATTATTAAATAAAACTACAGCTTTGGAAGAGACAACATTTCACCACCTATTAAAGTTTGTGATCCTGTAGTGGTGAAAAGACCACCACAGTGCACTGTCTCTGTCCTCCACCAAAGCCTCACCATCTATCACAACAAACGCAGATTCACTTTAAGAAGGAATTCTAGTAACAAAAGTAAATTGAGGTAAGCATTTACAATATTTATTTTGAAAGGGAAACCCCACATGATCTTTTCTAAATATCTTCTGCAAAACTAAGTGGAGATAACTCCTAGAAAAAAAAACAAAAAAACATTTTAACATCTACAAGGTTTTACTGACAGCAATGAAAAGAGGAATATTACCTTGCAGCGTCTTTCTAATTCATAACATATGTACAAATATATTCATTCACTTTAACTAGTTTTTCCATTTTGCCACTGTAATAGGGAAAAGTGCTTAACAGTAGGAAGTAGTGGTTCTTTGGCTCTGCCATGGAGGAACCTTTATTTGGTGATATACAGAACCCCCGCTCATGGTGATCCACAAATAATATGAAAACCAAGAACTTTTTTTTAATTCCTCTTCATAAAAACTGTATTTCAGAGCTTTCTGTGCCTCTGGACCACTACTTAAAAAATGAGATTTCATACAGGATTCAGTCTATGACAGAACTAGGAAACCATTCACAACACTGAAATGTGACACTAAGTGCCTTGAATGGTTCAGTGGTTTCTGTTTAGCCTGCAAGACATCTGAAAAGCAACACTTGTTGATGCTGAAAAGAATCTGAACATGAAACAATGTCACAATACCAGTTTTGTTCAACATATACGGAAAAACTTGTTGAATAAGCAAATTGTCTGTGCAACACAAAAGTACTGGGCTCAAGTCAGCTTTTTCCAGCTGTTTTTGATGTCAGAGGATCAATGAAAATTCAGTCTGTCCCAAACTTACTTTTGTGGCTATTTATAATGGAGTACATGGAGCGATACACCTCATCTACAAATGTCCTGTTTATGAACACAAACTAGGTTTTGATTTTTGTGCCCAATTCTGTAATCTGGACTTGCTGTTAGCTGGACAGTAAAATGTATTGTGCTTAAAGTGTGTAGGTGACTAAAAGGACTACCTCTACTGTTTCAACATGTAAACAGACAGAATCGAGGGCTGACAGCGTTCTTTTAACTGACATACATTTCATTTCTGCACCATATCACCCAGACATCAGAATTTATTACAGATCACCATTGATAACCCATTTTCAAATACACACCTCTTTCACTCTAATGTCACACCACTGACTGTGACCATGGACTGAAATGTGTTCAAAGAAAATTCAAATAAAACACCTTTTTTTTTTTTTGGATTTAACCTGTGAGGATGGTAGCTAACTACCGCTCCACACTGCACTCATTCATGTCATCATGTCATAGCAGCATGTGCCAAATGCCATGCACATTTTGTCTTTGATAAATTAGCAGAATTGGTTCTTTGCCAACAAATTGATCAAAGTAAAAATTGTGCAAAGCTCTAAGCCAGAGACTTTATAGCGTCCGGAAAACAGCTTTAATAAGTAAATTGTTTTGTAAGTCATGATCTCTAAAATCACCCAAAATGATCTGTTTCAACTAAGTATGACAGCTGATAGTTCATGTCCTTCAGTCTGGTCAACAAGGTGTGATCAGGGTGAAGAAAGGCACAATACAATGATATAGAACATCAAAATGATTTTTAAATATAGCATAAATAGATTAGTGTTGGTTTGCAGTTTGATGTAGTTACGAAAGGGAAAATGTTAAAGACCCTAACCTCTTCAGTAATCTCTAAGATTGTGGCAGTGATACTCGTACTCCTTTCCTAGTGAGAAAAACATTCCAACAGTTTTTCTCACATTTTGTCAAAAATGTGCAGGTCATTAATGTATTCCATAAAACAGTTTAATATAATCATAGTATTCTGGCAGGTATCAGTGCAACAAAAGCAGTCATAGGAAAGAAAAACAAAACATTTCATACACACAAAGGCCTTCATTTTCCACCTGTTCTGTTTACTTCCAAAAAACACTCTCTCATGTTCTCCTTCTTTCTCTCTCTCTCTCACACACACACACACAAACACACACACACTCAGACGTTTCCACCTCACCCCTGTTTCAACAAAAGTGCAGTTCTAATTCACGGACAACCCCTCAAACACATCTACTCAACTTGGACCCGGTTTCTGAGTTTGGTCTGCACTTCACTTCTCTTTATAAAAAGCAATCTATTGTACAGAATCGACCCCGAGATGGAAAAATCTTTTGAATGAAATGAGTGCTTTTAGCACAAGGCATTAAAACCTCTACAGATTCCATTGTAGGTGAGCCTATAAACTTCACATTAAGCATTTTTTTTTTCAATGTTCTCTCTGTTAAAGTGCACAAGAAGGGAAAGTTTTCAGTTAAGGACAAAAGTCAGATTTGTCTACCACAATTTGTGCATCAGGTCTGAATCCTGAATTTTGGAGCAAGGCACATCTGTGGATGAAAAAGTGGCTCTTCATCTACTTTAGAATACATTTAATCAAAAGTGCATTTTAAATGGATTTGTTGTTGAAAGTGCATTAAAAATAATTAGGACCACTATTATAATTTTAGAAACACACATACGAGCTTGTCTTTCATGCTGGTACATGTTAACTGTACCAGTGCCTGTTTGAAATATTCAAATCAGTTTCATGTCATCAGTGTCTTCAGCTCGTGTGCAGACCAAACCCAGCCAGGTCCTTGTCTCAGTGTAAAGATAGCTCTAGGTGAAGCAGGGTGTCCACCTTTTATCCTCAGTCGAGGACGTGCTCCCCGCGGACGATGTGTGAAGAAAACTCATAGCGGTCCTGGCTGCGGTGACCACAGATGTTACACTCAAAAGGCTGGCGGAAACCATGGCAGCCCATGTGGATGGTAAACATGACATGGTCCAGGAAAAGCACACGGCAGTGCTCACAACGGAAGGAGCGCACAGCTCGCCCCTCCCCGTCTACAACCCGAAAAGTCTCCCTAGAGGTGGAGGAGGGGGCAGTGGGTGAACTGGGGGTCGGTGCGAGGGCAGGAGGTGGGAGGGCTGAGTGGCCTCCATCCTCTCTTTCCACCTCCCTGTCTTTGGCGTGGCTGGGACTGTGTCTGTCCCGACTCCTGCGGTGTGCAATGGGAGGAGGTGCCGGGTGATGGTTGTTGGAGTGGAGAAGGTGATGGCCGTTGTTACTGTGCAGGGTCGGAGTCGGAGCAGTGCTGTTGCAAGGCTCATCTGGCATGCTCTCTGTGTCTGTGGAGTCCTGGCAACCATTGCTAGGTGAGGGTGCGTGACTTCGACCTGCAGGCAGGTCTTCATGACCCTCTGCTGCCTCTCTCCCCCCTACACCTGCAGCTCCCAGCCCAGCTCCAGTCCCTGTACAATCCAGCCTCTGGCCTAGAGTGACGGGGTTGTGAATGGAGCTGTGGATGGGCCTGAGTTCTGATAAACATGAAGGGTGAGTGGTGGGAAGGTGTAGAGGCCTCAGTGAGTCTGACACCCCTCCTCCTCCATTACCTGCTACACCAGCATACTCTCCTCCCAGACCAGTAAAGTGTGGGGTTTCAAGGTCCCCTGCGTGCATCTCCCTGTCTTTATCCAAACCAGCACTGAGCTCATAAGGTGCATCTGCAAGGTTGAGACGTATGTGCTTCTGTCCTGCAATAGAGAAACATGACCTTATACTACACTATATCAAAATTGCATTTTCAATAAAAAAGATATGAACACACACACTTCAGTTATACCATCCATCAGGGTGGTCAAACCCATTCCTCCAGTCAGGGGTGTGGGACAATAATAAAAAATAAAAAATAAAATCCAGGATGTGGAGTCAATATACTTAGAAAATATCGGAATTATGGTGATTTTGTCTATTATAAGGTTTACGACTGTTCACTTGTTAACTGTTTAATTATACTGTTTGCCCTGTACCTGTATCCACTCCCTCACCACATGCAATTGTAATCAATAAATGTCAAAATGAAGCACAACAAAGTTCATGATTCACTTTGACATTTGCTTAGATGGTAAATCATAAGGCTTAGATACATAAAATTGTGAAAGCTGGTGGTCACATCACAGGCAGAAAAAGATCAGTACTATTGTATGTGGTATCCAATTCCAGCATTAATGCTGCTTGCAGTTTCCTCAACCTGTCCACACTGAGACCAAATGCTCACCTACAAATTTTTGTGGTGTGGATCTCTTGCGTTTGGTGATGCTGTTGGCGAGCCGATCGATAAATGCCATCTTGTCTGAGGAGGGCTGCAGTAGAGAGTCTGGTATAAACTCTAACTCTCTCATCTCCTCTCCTGCGCAGAGTACAAACAAATTGTAATGTTATTTTGGGGGTTTTCTTATTACCTAGACAGCATTTATCCCAAATGCTTACATTGTATGCTGGTTTTGAGCAGAATCTAAACCAGCATTTGGATTGAAAAGAAACTAAGTGTATTATCTTGTTAAGGAGGTAGACTCTCTAATCTCTAGATTAGATGCTAGTACAGTCCCTTTGGAAAATGATATTTAAAACAGCACATTGTTATTTAAGTTATTCTGTTATTTGAGAAAAAGTTGTTTACTTCTGACATGTCAGCTCCTTGACTGCCATAAAACCATACCTGGATTCTGTGCACCGGATGGCTGTTGTGACTCCAGGCTCTGTAAGTAGCTGTGGCAGCGCTCACGGTGCTCCTCCAGGGTGCTCTGCTGCTTGTAACTACGGCCACAATAACTACACTTATACGGCTTCCCGACAGTTGGAGAGGAGACTGGGGGACAAAATGGGAGGATAGCATAATTACTGTCATTGTACACTATCATAAGAAAAAAAAAATCACTCATCAGGCTTGAATTTGTCCTACCTGCATGAGTGCGAAGATGGCCAGTGAGTGCATCTCGTCTTCGACAAGCATAGCTGCAAAAGGGACATTTAAAAGGCTTCTCCCCTGAGTGCAGCTTGATGTGGCGGAGCAGGTTACCCTTTTGAGTGAAGGAGGCGCCACACTGATTACACTGGAATGGTCGCTCACCTGAGGATAAATTAAACCTGTCAACCCAACTTCTTTAACTACATCTATAGTATCGGGCACATTGGGCCTTGTGCGAAAAGAATCACTCTTACAAACAGATTTGTTCTTTAGTGGCATGTATGAGCGACTTAAGAGACTCTATGATATTCATCAATTTCCCTATGCAGTGGTCCTGTCATGTCATAGGAGTAATGCACAGATTGTCTGACTGTCTCTACAGAGGATAAAAACACTGAACTGACCTAAACTTATAATATCTTAAGAGTGTGGACCTAAACTATGGCAGCAAAATTAACTAAAATAAAATATATATAACGCAAACTTAATGCAAAATGACTATTCTGTTCAGTGTTCACCCTGTCATCATCTTAGGTTGCCAATTTACCAAGAGTTTTTGTTTGTACTTTATTTTAAATACAGGCAGAGGACAGGGTCCTGCAGATAAATACACAACAAACCTCTAGTGTTAGGCAGTGTATTTATCCCTCTCCATGACTGGGGGGGGGTCACTTATTAATGAGTCTATAAAATTTTTTCTTAATTTTTTTTTTTAAGAAAAGCATGCATAGCGTACCTTTAATGACCAGATAGGGTTCACAACCCTGCACAATTAACATTTTGTTAATACTTGTGTCAAGTCTGATTTTGGATCTCTTCTCTTCTCACAGAGAAGACTTATCCAGATGAAACTGTTCTGTCACCTGTATGGCTGCGTTTGTGCACCATGAGGACGTTAGGCCCAATGCAGATCATTCCACAGATCTCACACTTGAGCTTTCCATTTGGCATTCTCGTGGCTCCAGCTGGCATGATCTCAGGATTGGTGGGTTCCCTATAGCCTCCGACAGCCTCAGATCCCTGCTCTGGACCTCCTTCCTCTACTCGCTCCCCTCTTTCATCTTCAGTACTGCGACCTGGGTCTTCATCACTGTACAGCTCCACTTTAATGGAGTTGGCTACAGAGGTACAAGAGCAAACATAAAGAAGGCCTTAAACATGATAAAATGTTGACCAGCATGTTGCCAGACTCAAGGGTAAAAGACAAGAGAGTGAGCAAAGGTTTACATGTCAACACTTATGTGATGACAGTAGGCCTGCCTCCATAATTAAATGTGAAATAAATATTAGATGTATTAAGTGTAATCTGAATGATAAAATAGTCATAAAAACGATTGTACACCTTTGAACACATTTAAAATATCACAATAAGATTAAACAGGACTCTGATATGCCCCATTATATATTGGGAATTAATAAAGAAGTGACTTGTGAAATAATTAAGATTATGGGATTTGATAACCACCCATTCTGTGAGACAGACACTTCTCACTGACCACTGAGGGAGCGACTAGGAGAGGTCTCCTTGCTGTTTGGGGTGCTCACTGTTGGACCTCCATGGGTCCCAGAAAACTCTCTTTCCATTGAAGAATCTCCACTGGCTACGACCAAAATGATTAAAAAAAGATATGTCAATTGAACAATATACCAACCGTTTAAGTCAAGTATATCTGTGATGAAAAAAGAGTCCTACCTGAGATGTAAGACCGGCCATTGCAGTCATCAACATCCATACTAGTTTAAGATGAATGCTAAAATGACAGTCAGAATTATCCCTCTCACACATTCATTCAGGCACCAGTTCACTCAAACATAACCAAACACACGCCAACCTTGTGATTACCGCTACACTGCAACTCCAATTAAAATGACAGGAAAACATAGAGCAGTCAGAGGTCCAATTTGACATCTCATTATGAAACGGTAGCCACTAACGCACGTCAGGTTAAACATTGCAATTCACAAATTACATCACTTTCAACGACCAAAAAAATTGACAAAAACACTAAAACCTATCGTAGATGTCAGACAACTATCGTCAACTTGTCGGTGCAATTTAAGCAACGACAAACCCATAACTACATTCGCTACCACACCAATATTTAAATAACATTAACGTTAACAATGCATGTACTGTAGATTAGCTGATGTAGATCGGTTGACTAATCGTACCAGAAAAGTTAGCGCCAACTCAAACCTTAGCAGCCACAGCTGAGCTGATTGACTGAGTTACAATTAGGTTGACCCATAATAACATTACTAAAGTGACTGTTAAGATGTTAATGTTACAATAATCTAACGCTAGGCTCATCTGAGACAAACTAGTCTGAAATACAAATCGCAACGGGGAAAAATAGCGTCTACTCTGACGTTTACATAACGGTGCGGTTGAGGTAACCCAAGTTTACGGATCGGCCTTGGTGGCTAACGTTAGCTTACTGCATGTGATGGAAATTACCGTTAGCCAAGTTAGCTAAACTCAACACTACAACGTTACAAGACTTTGCCATCCTCGACAGTTTACTGAAAAGAATGGAGCAAAGTTTTAAGTTAGCTTAGTAATATGGGCGATGACACAACGTGGATAACACTGACTTGAGGCATTAATTAGCTGACAAACGCTAAATTGGACATTCAAGTGTCTACGACGTCGTTTAACGTTAGCATAACAAACCAACGTTAGCTTGAACTATCTTAGCTAGCTAGCCTTCACAGTCAATGTTTCCTAAACGGTTGCTATGGCACCCACCGCCTCCCAAATGCTATGGCTAGCCAGCTAGAGGTTAGCTAGTTGGCTAGCTAGCTCTCTCTGAAGCCCTGAAGCTGACTTTTACAACACAACACCGCGGAGACAGTCAACTATGCAAATACCTTTAAAGTTGTCCGGTTCTCTGTGTAACAGTTGCATTACCTGTCCCTGTCAGGGCCGTTTCAGTGAGGTTATTCTGTATTTTCATCTGCCTGTTTATGACGGCAGCATCTCCCGGCAGCGTTTACCTCTAGCTCCAAACAATTTCCGGTTACATTACAAATGTGCAACTGTACAACTGTAGCTGCATTTCAACCACAAGCAGCGGGTAGCCTTACATGAACCGGGAATCTGCACACAAAAAAATTCTACCAATCAACGTGAATTAATATATTCAGCACGCACGCACATTACTAAAACGAATAAGTAACTTCTCTGTGTTTTTGATTAAGATTCGTGCAGCTGTCTTCTTACAGACATACAGTTCAATCTGTACTCTAAAAGCTGCAGCAGATATTACTTTCTGGGGTCTCCACATGGAAACAGTTTTAAAGATTTTAATAAAAAAATACTACGCAAGTTAATAAATGGTGTACATATCCAACTTGTTAGTGTCAGCTTATTTATATTGAACCACATCTGTCGTGATGCTTCACTGTCTTAACATTGCAGGCTTCTAATAACATTTCCCAACATTTGGACAGTGCACAAAGTCGTATAAAAAGAGGGGTGGACACCGTATGCTGGGATCCAGAAGGAGCCAAAAGGAGGAACTCCTTATGTGTCCCATCTAGAGTGTTTAAATAACTGTTTCTGTGACTTTTCTTTATCTTCAGAACAATGGACTGTGTTTGGCTAAGTAGTAATTGGTATCATTAGAAGCTTGCTTATTTATTTATTTATTTATTTATTTATTTTTGATACCAGAGCCAACACAATACCTGCGTGTCTGTACCAAATGAAACATACTAAAGTGATATACAGTATTCTTCAGTACCACAATCAAGGGAATATAATATTTGTCAACCTAAACTTTTTTTGTTATACATGAGCCAAACTTTGTAATGCATCAGTTTCATTTTGTCTTAACATAAGTCAGCTGTGCAAGAACTTTGCTCATAAATTTACACAATTATTAGTTATGTCAGGAAATATCAGATCAAAGAATAAGTAAGTAAATAGTTTAATTTCTCTGTGGCATTTTGATTGGGACTCAAAACATTTTGAAATTCCATACCCTGTCATAGTTAAACAGTCTGAAAATCTTAGTGCCAGCTGTGCAGGCGCTGGCATGAGACTGAATACTCCTACATGCTGGTGGTGCCTACATCACAGACTTGCAGATTTAGATTCACAGATCTCAGAACAATAGTTAATATAAATTTCCTTTCACTGTTGCCTGTTAAAATAGGTCCACAATGCTCTATGTTCCAAGAGAACACCGGATTATGTTCACTAATTTAAGGTTAAGAATGAGGGGTCAGGCTCAGAGGATTGCATGATCTGTATGGGTGGGCACTGGAGCATTTATTGTCTTCATTCATATACTTTTTTTTTTTTTCACAAACAAGAAGTAGGTGCATGCATGGACCGTTTGAATGTATATTTTCAGTTTAACCAATAAACAGTACAGCATTCAACAGATATGCATACAGTGTCCTGACCATCTGAGACATTTAAGTGCTCAGACAATCTCCTTGGATGTGTTTAATGAGGCCATATTGTTGTTCCATTTGTAGATTAAAAAGCAAAGTGGTCAGTCTGAACATTGCTCAGGAGTTCATTCACTGATACATTTGTATTCTTTGCATCCTTTGGTATGGCTTAAAAGACATAGTAATAACTTCAATTAAACAGATAGCTTTTTACATTGGCACCAGATATATAAATTTTGATGTAGAAACTAAATTGTATGCATGACCGAGTGCAGTGAACTAAGAGATTTAAGTTTTTATTCACCTGATAAGAGAATAAGCTGACTTAGCTCAAGTTTGCCCCCAAATAGATATAAAATGCTGAGTTTATCAGTCATTCAGAGACGTGGCGTATCAGACAGACACAACACAGACCTACAGCAGACAGTGAGTTATTTAACATCCTAAACACTAATCCCAACAGTACCTTCTAGGATGGGTTTTCCTGCATAAAAACCTGTTCAGATCAGGTTGTGAGCAAACACCTGTCCAGGTTCTTAACATTTAACACTTTACATTCATAGGTCTGAAAGCTCCTCAGTGTTGTTCTACACTGAAACAATGGAATCCCTCACTGGATGATATGACAGTCTCACTAATGACTGTGGCCTGGAGGTGAGTCTGGAAAAGTCTGAAAAGGATGGCTGTCAGAAACATGCTGGGACGCACAAAGAGTGACCTCTACTGTACAAATTAGCCAGAATGCACGTCCATGTCAGTTCTGACGTATTCGCTGGTTTTACGACGGTGTGCTTACACAATGACAGTTTCCGTTAGTTTGACTTGCAAATCGTAATCGCGTTGTTGAACGAGCGTTTTTTCGTTACCAATTTCCATTGAAACGTCAATTTCGTCATTTGAAGCTATCGATTTACATCGGTTACTATATCTGATACAGGAAGAGGCCAGTTTTTGAGATAAGTACAAGTTGTACTTGCTGTACTTAAACTCTGAACTTCCAGTTTGAGGCCCAGCACTGAGCTCGAGCGGCGGCTCCGAAAAGTTTGTTGTTGTCACGTGATGTGAGACGAATGTGGCGATAAAAGTTTGTTTAGGTAGTAAAACTAGGTGGTGTACTACATTATCAAAACCCATTGAGCACCGTTTTCACTACAATGCCTCAACCAAAACATCGAAAGATTGCCGTCATAGGTTACAGGTCTGTAGGTGAGTAAAGCACACGAGCTCGTGCACAGCTAATGTTAGTTAGCTAGCTAGCTAACAGGCTAACGTCCTGGCTTTGTTTTCCTCTCGAATGTATCCGAGTGACACCAATAACGCTAGTTTACCTTTCCTGTTTCTTCGTGTTAACATATTTTTGGTGACCAATTGATTACTCAACAACCC
The DNA here is from genome assembly GCF_051107435.1 of Chaetodon auriga. Classification (NCBI taxonomy): domain Eukaryota; kingdom Metazoa; phylum Chordata; class Actinopteri; order Chaetodontiformes; family Chaetodontidae; genus Chaetodon; species Chaetodon auriga. Next base: position 15,068,108 of record NC_135075.1, on the reverse strand, counting down.
TTAATCATTATTTTGTTGTCTCGCTGTAAGGTTGGCCATCTGTTAGTAGTTGTAACGTGTTCCGTGAAAATAAAGTCAACGCTAGCTCAGCCGGTAACATCCTGGTGTCGTGCCAAGTGGTGTGTCGAAACTTTTAGCCTAGCATGTCAAACATAACAAGATGGAACTGTAAATGTCCATAATTTTAGGAAATCAGTCTGCAACCATATTTGCCAACCTACCAAGATAATACCTATCGTTTATATTCGAAAATGTCCTTGTGTGGCCGGTGTTGTACCAAAGTAAAAGTACGACGTTTCAGCTATACTTCTCAAATATAAACCTTTCACTGTATCGCCACTGCATACGCGTTTTCTCATAATTTATTTTAGTAGTCATAACCAAGCATGGCTCCTTCATAGCATTTAGATAACGTCGCATAATTTTAATAGCTGTAAAGAAAAAAAATGACCGCGCAGATGAGCAGGGGATCACACATTTTCAACACTGTGGTAGCAAAAGCTAGATCCATCTGACGAGCACTTTGACTTCACCTGTCAATGTTTGTGTCCATCCTGTGGTCTGTGTCATTTAGTTGATCCTCTGTCATCACAGAATTTGACAGGGCACAGATTTCTCCAAAATCACAGCTATTAATTTGTGGATCTATCTAAATAAGACAGAGGCACCATCTCAAAATAAGCTATGTGATTTAGTATGATAAAAATATTTACCATGGCAATACCGCTGATATCATAAATACAAAGATAGCATTAATGTTGTATTGAAATGGTAGTGAGACAATCATGTTATGTTTGTTTTTCCCATGCAGGAAAGTCATCTCTTACAATACAGTTTGTGGAAGGACAGTTTGTTGACTCCTATGACCCCACCATCGAAAACAGTATGTGACATTATTTTATTTGAAAGATATTTCAAGTCACAATTGATTTTGCTTAATGCAAAGACATGTTTTGTGAACGCAATTCATCCCTCTCCCCAGCCTTTAACAAATTGGTCAGCGTGAATAGTCAAGACTTCAATCTTCAGCTGGTTGACACAGCTGGACAAGTAAGTTCATCTACCACCATATCTGCCACAAGCGCTAAACCCTTGTTTTTAGATTGACACTGCTAATCTGTAAAATGCTCATATTTAACCTCAGGCGTTGCTGACATAGTGACATGTATTCAGGTGTCCGATTGACAAGTGGTCTATTTAACTGAAAGTGTCAGTGCTAGAAGATGTAGTATTAAAGGCCTATTTAGTCATGTTTTGTGTTTATAACAGTCATACCCAATGAGATTACAATACCTCTCCTCTGTCTGTAGGATGAGTACTCAATTTTTCACCAATCCCACTCAATGGACATCCATGGGTATGTCCTTGTCTATTCAGTGACTTCCCTGAAAAGGTGAGTGGATGGTTGTGTTTTCATATTTGTCTGAATCACGAAGCATACACTGTAAAGTTTTAAAGCTGATGAAATGAAAAATCCCTTTTTTAATCCTTGAAGATCACATCAGTGGTCATATTGTGCACCATTTTACTCTGTATGCAAAACAAAAAATCAATTTCTATGTATTCTTATCTTAAAATCCAATCAGGTTTTCTTCCTGTAAAACAAAATATGTCGTGTGCTTATGAAAGCTTAAACCAACCAATTTCAACCATGATATCATGACATTCGCCCATCATCATTAATCTTTAGCGGCACAGACCTAGAAGTCACTATTTTGCTAGTTAGCACTGGAACGTTTGCCACTTCAGATCTTGCTCTGTGGGATGGACGAGGGGTACGTCTACCTGCTCCAGTAACTGGGGTGATCAAGGTGTTGAAAGAGGCGAGTAGTCCTCCTCGATTGAATAGAGGCCAGAATCATTGTAATTATCCGTGTTTGTTACGACACGTCCATTTTTCAACGTTCAAATCAAATTCCTCCCAACGCCATGTCCCCCTTGCCTATCCTGTTGCACTTGGAAATTCATCACGATATGGAAGGTGGATACTCTTGAAATGCTGTTTCATCCGGACTTTTAAAGACTCTGTTAGGTAGACATCACTACATGTCTCATGATTGATGCTAGCATTGTATTTTAACATATACAAACTTCAGCATTTATAATACATTATTCCTGAACCACTATGTACGGGAGTTACTGTTATGTATACAAACACTGTAATCTAAAGCCACAAAGTTGCAGTAGTAGGTTTATGACATTCATTTTTTTTATACTGTATCAGTGAGGGGTGGAATCAGTTCTATGTAATTGTCAGGGCTGTAGTTTCTCGTGGTTTATTCAACTCAATGGGCTACTTCTTGGTCCACTGCTTTAACCACATATTTTTAACGATAGGGCTCTTTGAACCGGCAGTGTATTATAATAGTAACTTAGTAGTAAGTAACATACAAGTTAGAGTTACATACTGTCTGCTCTCAGATCAGCCTCTAAAAGCACTTTAATGACTGTCTCTGTTCAGTTTTGAAGTTGTGCAGGTTCTACATGACAAGCTGCTCGACATGGTTGGGAAGATTCAGTAAGTTTATTTTAATCTTTAAAATTGAATGCTTCAAAAATAATCTTTTTTTTTTTTTTCCCCAAGTGTTTTTTTTTTCTAACAGCATATTTTGTTTTTAGGGTCCCAACTGTTCTTGTGGGGAACAAAAAAGATCTCCACATGGAAAGGTAATCAAGATGTTGAAAGTCTTTAGAATATAAACTGCATATACTGGAACTGCAAAATATACATTAACACTCAATATAATTCAATGATAAAGACATTTTTAATGCAAAGCTTTTGTTGTTTTGGGAGTTAAAGGACAAGTCCAGTGATGTTCTGTATTTTTCGTAGCGTTAATAAATCCCTTGTCCAAAAAACAAATGCATCAATGAGTTACGCTGTTGCTCAAGATCACATTTTCCTTCATTATAATGGACATGAGCACTGCATTGTATTTATATACTCAGTATAGCACCGAATATACAGCTCAAATTACACTGCTCAGCTGTTTCAGGAACTTATTTAAACTTTTTCTTGACTCAAAGTATATGTTTGCAGCCTGTTGAATGTTGAGCATCCTCAAAAGGAACTTCTTGGCTTGAGGAAAGTATTAGAGGGATTAACACATTGTTGGTTTTGGTCTTGTCATCGAGTTTGTTGGCAACGGAAAAGAAAATGTCACATGCTTCTGTCACCATCTCCTCAAACAGTCTTTAAGAAGAGTGCCCTATGTCAATGTTTGCATGGAATACAAAAGGAGTTTTTTTCATTTTTCCCAGGGTTATCAAGCCAGAAGAGGGAAAGAAACTTGCTGATTCCTGGGGTGCTGCATTCATGGAGTCCTCAGCCAAGGAGAATGAGGTAATGGTGGATTCCTCTTTGAATACCAACTCCTAGTTGCAGTCCACACATTATTTCTGACACAGATTCACACTCTGATGACAATATTCTTGCAATGCAGACTGCTGTGGAGGTTTTCAAGCGTATCATTTTGGAGATGGAGAAAGCTGATGGAAATGCCCCCCCAGAAGAGAAGAAGTGCGCTATGATGTAAAAGTGTATCCAGGACATCAGTAAGCTCATTTGCTGAAGACAGGAGGCACAACGTCACCAGCTTGCCGATCGCGACCTCACCGACACCAAGACACTGCAGTGGAACTTTTCTGCTCCATTGTGATACCAGATTGATTTATATAGCAAGGCAACTGTCCAGACAGTTGATAAACTATTCCACTAATTGTAACCACAGGGAGAAGTTTCTAAGGGCAAGATTAATCACCGTTGGTGAACACTTACTTTAAATATTGAAATGAAATCTATTACTGGGCAACATCTTGACTTGGAATTCAACCAGGTGCTCAGAAAACAAAATAATATCCCCAGACATATTGGTCCCAGTGAGTTGCATCAATTTTTTTTCAGGAACATATTATGGTAATAACTACTCGTAAATCTGACGTTAGAGACGACATTGGCTCATGTCTCATAGTAACTCTTCTTTGAACAGCGATGGATAGTGACAGTACACATTGCTTTAAATGTGGTGTTAAAATGTCAGTATTTCTCACAACTGGTGGATTTCCTTGAACATCCCGGAATGAGATTTCATATAAGAAATTTCTCTGGTTTCACAGTTCTTCTCACTGTAATTTTTCTCAGCTCATCTTGAGGTACCTTTCACCAATGACCTCTTGAACTGTGTCTTCACGATGGAGGAATCTATATGTGTATCTAACTACTCACATTTTAAGATCTTTTGCTAAGCAGATCAGTCCTCTTCCATTGTTTCTACAGTTTAATTTCTTCTTATTGACTGTAATAAAGATGTTATCTTACAGACAACCCGAAGAGAAAATTTAGTATAGATATGAATAGATCTTTAATATTTACCGGTTATGGCCTTTTTATACAGTGTAAATAGAATCTTAGAAATTGGTTTGGTACTATTGGTTATATCTTGAGTGATGCTGGTTTGCTCTCCCTTCAGTATCCTTAGAGTGTATGGTTATAAGTGCGTTATAATTATGACCATTGTGGAGTTGCAATTTTTTAATTGCATTTTAAGACTTTAATTGACCGATGGCCACAGTTAGTTTAGTCATTTTTTATCTCATGGTGTTATTTAATGGTTCTTGCAAACTTCATAAAACCAAGCCAGGATGGCATGTAGTCCATTTAATTCATATTGTGGACTTGCTTGATCACTGTTAGATGCTTGAGATCCTTCATGACTTGTTTTTCTTAGATCCTGTAGCCTTAAAAAGACATGACATAATGTGGATTTTTCTCCCACAACCCTCATGTTGGACCTGTAGTGGGTATTTGTAACTTTTTATCAAGTGCTTTGCTGCGTAAGTAGATGACTGATGGGTGATTGATGATGGTTGAAGAGAAGCTGGTGATGCTGTGTCTTGTGCCTTACAGTTCTTCAAACTCCCTCATCTGCTTCCCTTCATGACTCAAGGTGCTCTTTAAGGGTTTTTTTTCCTCTCCTTCTGTTGACTTGATACCATGGTGCAAGTGGTGTTGTGCACATGAACACCAATATCCCCATTGTGGGTCAATGTTAATTCAGAAATCTTGCTGTAAACAGTTTTGTATATAAATAAATCTGTTACTCATTTGATGCTGCATTGTGCGGACTTGCATATTATTTAGGTAGTTCGAAGTAGTATAAAAGGTCCCTTGTGCAGTATATTACTGCATAGCGGCGCATACGTTGATATACTACAATAACTAGTAGTTTGTTATTGGGTTATCTACAGCGTGAACTTCACTTGAACGCGAAATTACTGTATACGGCTATTTTGACGTAGACAGTATTCTGTGCACGGGTCTTAAGTTGTGGTGTGCTTCAGTCCGGAGATTGTGGTGCGGTAACACTACTTGTATTACGGTAATGACTGTACAGCCATTCAAGTTGATCATTGCAAGTTCCAGCGGAGGACCCGGGTGGTTTTGCACGATCCTGTCAATTGTAAACGAACCCGGCTACAGGAAAGCGATACGTCGAATGGGATATGGAGTGTGTAAGTCATCTAGCTGACTTTATTAAGTATAGATCGTTAACAGGCTAGCTTTCCAGCAAACCCTCTCCACAGAACTTAAGTAACGTGACTTTTTCTAAGCATGCTAACAGTAGCAGCTAACTAGCTAGCTTGGCAGAACAGTAGAGCAGGGAAGCTCGCAGTAATCTTTGTCAACCGTCAGGAAACACATTTGCCCCTGGCGAATGTAACCGGTTTCCGCCCCAGACTATACCTTCATCCACATAACTTAAATAAGACAGCATGCCACATACTGTCTCACCATTTTTCTGGCGTAAAAGCCAGAGCTGAAATGGAAAGTCACCTCGACTGGCTCGTTAACGTCAACACGGACGCTGCTCTCGCTTAATGCTAATGCTTCGCTAACATTACTAACGTTATTATGGTCAAAGTAGCGTTACTCTGTTTGCACATAATATTGTCACCTTGCCACCCAGGCTTCGTTGAATTATAGCAGTAGGTTTGTGTCAGATTAATCCTTTGTAATAGCGACTATATCTATAACCTAATTTTGTAACGTTTGCTCAAGTAAACATTTGAGCTTAGCCAAAGTTCTCCGATGACGTTAGCTAACGTGAGCTGACCTGAGCGTCACTTCACTGTGTACGTGCGTCTGTCCTAATAATGCAATACACCTGCAGCTCCATAAATGTAACGTTAAATCCGCCATTAGCATTCATGTACGGCTAACATGTTCATACACTAACCACTTTAAGCAAAACACAGCCAGTTCCAATATTAACCTTAATGTGACAGTTTACATCATAACGACCCTGTACATAAATTTAACCCTGTCAATGATGATTCTTATAGTAACAGCCTCACTTTGCGGGTCAATCAGTGCTTCTGTCCATCACCCTGATGGTATCGGTGTGCTGGGTCGTCTGGGGTTTGTTTAGCCTCGTTATGCAGGCTTTTGTATAACACAATACATTCACATGCATTGTTTTGGAGATCGCCTCGACAAACTGAATCTTAATGACCTTTAACTTTTTATTTCAGATTCCAGTAGCTATTGATGATCTTGAGGGCAAAAAGGACTCAGTCCCAGAAGGTAAAGATCTCATGAGACCAAAAGTGAGAAAGATTTAAAAACGGCAAACAAATGTCATCCAAAGTCTCTGTCTCATTCATTTAGACCCAGAGCACAATGTGTACACCAGGTTTATGAAGTCTCACCGGTGTTATGACCTCGTACCGACCAGCTCCAAGTTGGTTGTGTTTGATACGTCACTTCAGGTGAAACAAAAACTTTAAATCTAAAAAAAAAATGCACTCTATCTCATGAGCTAATGTTGTGGACTGACATCTGTGGCATGATTAACAGGTCAAGAAGGCATTTTTCGCTCTTGTTTCTAACGGGGTAAGAGCGGCACCTCTGTGGGACAGTAAGAAGCAATGCTTTGTTGGTAAGATAAAATTCCAGTGTGCACACACTCACTCTGTGTGAGACTGCATTGAATAAAGGACTGACTTCATTCTCTTCATGTATCTCCACAGGTATGCTCACCATCACAGACTTCATTAACATCCTTCATCGCTACTACAAATCTCCATTGGTAAGACAGCGGAGCCCAAATTGTTATATTCCTTGAATTGTAATGCTGGGTGTGACATGTTAAATCTCAAAGTTGAGGCAGCAGGCTTATTTTGTCATAGGTTGTGTTTTAACTAAAATGTGGCTGAATGTGCCCTTTCTCTTCTTTCCTTTGTATCAAGAGCTTCATTTCTTTCTTAGTTCATCTTAAAGACTTCAACCCTTTCTCTCCTTGTAATCATTCAGGTTCAGATATATGAGTTGGAAGAACACAAAATTGAAACATGGAGAGGTGAGAATGATGAATCATGTATTTCTTTTCATTTACTCTGGAAATCTTGAAGGTCTTGAACTAAATTGTCTGTTCCTGTCTATAATAGAGGTGTACCTTCAAGACTCGTTCAAGCCCTTGGTTAGCATATCTCCCAATGCAAGGTGAGTTTTTTTTGTTTTGTTTTTAAATTAATGCTTCGTTTGCAATTGCACTTCCAGGCACCTACATGTTGTTGGTAGTATCAAATTTCACTTTCCTGAACATGCAGATGTTGTATGCTGGGCCATCTGATCTAATGGTTTAGTCTGTGGGATTAATGGTTGTGATTGACAGAAACTTATGAATAAATTAATGCAATTATCAATATTTCATATAAAGTTGCAGCTTTTTTAGTTTTGTTTGTACCCACAATATTTACGGCATGAGATACCAACAGCTGACAAACTCAGTAATGATCTCGTAGCAATTTTTTCTTACTTTAACTTGATTAACTTGGTCCTCTCTTAACTTCTGTGTGTCACAGTTTGTATGATGCAGTATCGTCTCTGCTGAAGAATAAGATCCACAGACTGCCTGTGATCGACCCCCTTACAGGGAACACACTCTATATCCTCACACACAAGAGGATTCTCAAGTTCCTGAAGCTTTTTGTGAGTCCCTTTGCCTTCTCTCGTCACTACTACATGAAAGGCTTGAAATTATCTGCCGTTGATTTTGAAGTGTTTGAGTCTGCTGATAACACTGCAGATGTCTAATACAGAGTAACTACAGATAAGGAAACTGTACTGTAAAACAGTTTAACAAAGTCATCTCTTTGCTCGCAGTTTTAATCAAGTTTGTACAATCTCTTGTTATTGTTATCAGATATCTGAGATGCCAAAACCCTCATTCTTGAAACAAACTATAGAGGACCTGAAGATTGGAACATTTCAGAACATAGCAGTGGTCCGCGCAGACACACCGCTGTACACAGCGCTGGGTATTTTTGTTGAGCAGCGAGTGTCAGCACTCCCAGTAGTGGATGACAAAGGTTTGTGGGCTGGTTGAAATGTTGATTTTACATTAATGGCTGATTGAATTTTGTTTATGTGTTGATACGCTGCCTGTGTCTTGCAGGTCGAGTGGTGGATATATACTCAAAATTTGATGTTATAGTAAGTTGATCTATCAGTATCTACTCATGTATTTATTATACTTTTTTTGCTGAAAAGCAAATAGGAATAACAATTATTTTATTATTGTTGATTGATTAACCTGTTATTATGTTCTCTATTAATTGCTTTGTCTATAAAATGTATATAATTTAATATCAAATTATATACAAAATTTGGTAGAGCGTCTATGCACATGACCAACCCTTACTTGAGAGATTCATGTACTTGCATTTTTGGTACATGAATCACATGGCTGTATTTCTTCAAAAAGATATGTGGTGCAATTGAAGATGAAGAACCATTTTTAACCTGAAGTCTCGTGTTTGTGTAGAACCTGGCAGCAGAGAAGACGTACAACAACCTGGATGTGACGGTGACCAAAGCCTTGCAGCACCGCTCTCAGTACTTTGAAGGAGTGCTGACCTGCAACAGGCACGAGACCCTGGAGGCCATCATCAACAGACTGGTGGAGGCCGAGGTGAGAGTCAGATGTGTCACCAAGTCGCTTTTTATGCGGCTGGTTTGAATGTCTGAAAGGTCCAAAATAGAAGCACAAATCAAACATTACCTGAATATTAGCTCAGGCTCCAACTGGCTTTTCTCCAATTTTGCATTTAATAGAAACTCATTGATAACTTAAAGTCAAAAAGATGTATTATCTAAGGAACACAGTGTGCACACATCTGCCTTTTCAGTGTGTCCTCACTATACTGGATAACCACAGAGGGATTGACTGACCAGTCATTGTGTTGCTGCTGTGTGTGTATAGTTTTATTGGCATGTATCATTTCTTCTGGTTGAAACTCTGCTTTGTAGACGTAAAAGTAATGACGGTGCTCCTGTGTGTGTTTCAGGTGCACAGGTTGGTCGTGGTGGACGAGCAGGACGTGGTGAAGGGAATTGTCTCCCTTTCAGATATCCTCCAGGCTCTAGTGCTTACCGATGGAGAAGAGGGTAAGTCCACTCATGTCGCTATCTGAGATCTTTGGTGCTTACACATACAGAAAGTATTCCAGTAGGATTAAAAGCAGTGTACTCATTTACACATTTACAAGTGGTGATTTTCTTTTTCTGTCCACAGCCTGAGGAAGCAACTCAAACAAGGACAAGCTACACAGTTTTAAGAGGAGGTCAGAGCAAGAAGAGAAAGAACAGGCATGTGACAGGGGAAACAAGACCGTACATTGAAACATCATCATCTCTCTCCTGTAACCAGCTTTCCTATACTCCCACTCGAAGACTTCTCCCTGTCTGCAAAAATACGAAGTTTTAGCGACCCAGCAATATAGAATTGTAAGAGCACGGACATACAGAAATAAAATGAGCCAAATTCCAAGTCACAAGAGAGATGTGAAAGCACAAGAGACCTCTGAAGAGGAGCTGCAGCCTCTCAGGATGACCACACATCATTCCCACCCTCTCTGTGGCTCTTAGTGCCCGTCTACTTAAAGGAGGACCATTAATTCTGACTTTAGATTACAAATCTATTCCTGACTATAGAAATCAAGTCATCAGTTACCAGCTAAAGGAAAACTGATTTACCTGTATTGCCTTCTGTTGGCAGCATTTCATTTCGATGATCATAATAGTAGATGCACATAAAGCCTGTGTGAGGGTAAATTTAAACACTGTGTAATTTTGTCAGATCGACATTCGGTGTGTGCTGCTGTTGTGGCACGTTTCAACGTTTGACTGAGCCCTGTTCTTTGTACATATAAGTAGTATGATATATATATATGGTTACTTAAGTATTTCTCTGTATGTGTGCATCATACATACAATTCATATATATTGCCATTTACTGGTGACTTTGTAGATTGCATCCAGCTGAACACCCCTGGCCTCACTCTCCCATATGGTGGCTGCTAGAAATGCAAAAGCCCCTCTTTAAAGACAGTGTTTGGTTTGTCCGTTCTGGGCTACTGCAGAGATGTGGTGCGACGTGGCGGAACGATTCTTATTTTCAGGTGATTAAACATGAATGAAAATCTGATTATGAATATTGTATTCCATTTCTGCCAATTGATCCCCCTAAATCCAACATGCTGGCCGTTTAATCTGTCATTCAAACATTAGACCTTGAAGACCTTGGAGATGGTCAGTCATCTGTACTGGTCACTTATGTTTTTAGATGATTTGACAGATGTGCAGTGATAAAGGCCCGGTCACAGTCGAACTACATTTTCAAAAAGCCAGGACTTCTGCAGGTTTCAGCTTCAGGACTTGCAGCTCCAAAAGTCACTCTGGATGAATTTTAAGGCAGTTTTAAAGAACTGAACAAACTGTCTTGTGTCAATTTGTCAACAATTAAATCACGTTACCATGTTAACAAGTGTGCAAAGAATTCAAGGGCTCAGATTTGATGTGTTGTGTAGCTAGACAGCAAAGTAGCAAACCTGGAAGAGCACTTTAGGCTCCCAAGACGACCTCATTGGTCTAGAACAGCATCGATGAATCTGCTGTGAGAGACAACCGTTAATTGTGCTGTATTCCGTTTGACTGCACAAGCTCTGCATATTTATGGGTTTTATTTTTTGCCGTTTTGTCTGTTGTCGTGTATAACATGTTTTATGGATGGAACATTTTACTTTAAAGACACCTCTTTTTTTCCTGTCTCTTCTGTTACCCGCACTTTGGGTTTTGGCACTATTAGCGTTAAAGGGATTTGTTTATTGCGTCAATGCTGCAAAATCAAAAAAAAAAAAAAAAAGTGGTCCATCACTTGCCATAGTCAAATTAACAATTTCAAATTTCTGTGGCATTTTTCATGTTCTGATTTATTCTGATTTATATCCTTTTGGCGTGTGATATTGATGTCAGTTGCAGTCAGTGATAACATGTCAGAACGTCACATTTTATAGGTTGAATCGATTTTTTTCATTGTGTTTTGGGGAATTTCTCAGCATCACTAAATACCAGCATTTCCTTCCATTTTCATGATATAGGTCAGGAACAGGCCACACTTCTTGTTTTGGTATATATGAAGTTGAATGTGTACAACTGTATGTAAATGCACAGGTTTTGTACTAATCTGCATTGAGATTATAATTTAAAGACTGAGCAATAAAGGTTCTTTGAGTTTCTTTTAAATTACATTTTTGCTAAAGGCAAACGTCTTGTGTATCACAAAGTTTGTCTAAAGATGTAACTGAGTAGCATTGATGATACAGTGACTTCCATGGTGACATTAAGTGTGGCTAAATTAAACCTGCATGAATGGATTATTTAGGCCACGTTGGGACGGTAGAAATGAGCTGTAAACATGACACTGACATCACCTGTAATGTTGATAATGGTGAAGATGTAAGCAAACACATACAACACATATGAAGCAACATTAGCTTTCATCTGTGTCCACCTGATGAATGTAAATCCTTTTGTCTCTGTTTTTGGTCTCCTCCAGTACTCATGAGGGAAATATCTGGCTCTGAAGCTGCTAAATGCTCCACTGTGTTCACCAGGTAGAAAGGCAGAAGATGAAAGGAAGTAAAAGAAACAGACACCACATAGGAAAACAATTGCATTTATTACTCTACATTAGAAGTTACATGATTGAAGTCCTGAAGGAGTTTTTACATGGATGCAGTTTCTCTTTGCATGACCAGACAAAGACCTGGGAGTTACCACAACCCGTAGAGTAATACCTCATTTCCTTACTTGGAGCAAGGTGTTAAAAACCTTGAAAACACTACGCATTTTGTACATCGTAAGGCAGGTACAATTTAACAAACACACCCCTTTAGTGTATAAATATGGTTGACACTCAACCATCTATCAAACATTACAGCTTCCCAGTCTTTCCAGCCCGAAATCAACAGCATCAAGTGCAGTCTATTTGTTCTTACAAACATCCCGTAAGACAAACAATACAGTGCAGCAAGCAAGTGCTTTTAAATAAAAAGTATTGGTCTAACACATCTGTGAGACAGCATTGAGACGTTTCAGTAGTATTTCGTTTCAACATTTCTTCTCCTGGAGAAAAGTCAGAGACTCTCTTTACAGCTTCCAGGGAGACGGAGTGTACAGCAACTGATTGGCATGACTCGTATAAACATTCTCATTTTCAGTGGTGGGATCCTAAATAAACACCAGAGGCCGGGACCAGAGATGATTCTGAGAACAATTTGGTTTAAATGCTGTGAGGTCAGTAGTAGTGCACATGTGGCCTTTCAGGCTTTCATAGGGACTCACGCATACAAATATAAATAACATGGGAACGACTATAAACACACAGTACCTGTTGAATCTGCACACAGCTAAAGACAAAAGTGCAACTATTTCCTGAAAACATAAACAATGTAGACAGTGATTTCTGACAAAGTTAGCTGGGAGGAACCAATCCACATACAGTTTGCACATTGAGGAGGTATTGTATGGCGAACAAAAGGGGCCGTGAGGGGAAACAGACTGAAAATCAAATACTGCTCCGCAGTAACAGAGGGCCATAGTAGAAAGTCGGCACAAGCAGTGTGTCTGACACATACAGTAATGTTACCTCAGAGGTCAGGAAGTAGATTAGCACAGAAGTCTTAGATTTTCTTCCCACCAACCAAAAAACCCTGTAAAAAGATCCAACCACCTAAAACATGAAGTAAGCATCAACATAAAACAAAATTGAACTGTCATATATACACAAGTATCATCTTAAAAAGCTAGTTCATGTGCAGTAGTTCTACTTGGTCAGGGAGAATGGGCCCTGAGGGGAAAGGAACATTGGACATGCTTTGATAATATAAAAAACAAGTTTTTAAAAGGAATTAAAAATAAAACATTCCTGCCCCGTATTTATGGTCCAGTGTGAAAGACGGAGGTTTATCTGAATGTTGTGTATACGGGCTTATCTGAGGGACTGGGGCAGCGTTCACTCTCAGGGAATGTTGTATGGATTTATCAACAGACAGTGACTGCACTCAGACTGGGATACTAACATTTCAATATACAACATGTAGCGTGGAGATAAATGTGGTTTTGTCAGGAGTGTCCCAATCTGAAGCCAGCGAGTGTGTCAGCTAACAAGGTCCATCAAGGTCGAGACATACAGTGTCAAGTCACTGGCAGCTGTTGCTCTACAACACATTTAAGCCTCCGTCCAAGTGAAATACATTTCTGTTTAATAATTCCTAGATGCGCATTTTGCTGAAGGTGGTTCTGATGGTTCAGGCAAAAAAAAAGAAAGAAAAGAAAACCCTTCTTGATTAGTCAGCATAAGGAAAACCTGAGCTTTACAACAGCTCATGTGAAGGGCTCCAGGCAAGTGGTCCAAAGGCTAAATCATGTTTGGCAAGTTGCCCTTATGCTCCAGTGACTTTGAAGTCTTAAAACACCTTGATGAAAGTAAATGGGCTGCATTTACACAGTCTGTCTCAACTGCTTTGTACATGCTAACATGGTAATCAGCAGACAACTAAAGCACACAGCTGTAGCAGAACCAGACGGATTATTGTCTTTGAAGGATTTCTGAGCCGTTTGTGATGTGCCTGCGTGCTGTAGGTGGCACAGAGAAATAACCTCACAGACACCCATAGATTAACAACGAGATCTAGTAGTTTAAATAACAGAATAAGTAAAAATCAGTTAAAAACACTCCTAACCCAGAGAAAAAGAGCAAATGTTGTTTGTTACCTATTAAGCAACTGTGATCAAAGAGACTGTGTTGAAATATCAGTAACTGATTCTCAAAAATGTTAACTGGTTAATTACATATCCTATTATCGATTGCATACAACATAGGAAATCCAAGGATCCTTGAACAAAAAGGTTCAGGTAGGGCAGCAGTAGCTGAGGACAAGACAGGAAAGGTGTTCTTGGTAGTTTGGCTGGGTAAGCGAGGTAGGGGTTGTCACAAATCAAGTGGCTTCAAAACTGGCAGGAGTGTCTATGTAGTAATATTTTACAAAGTGCGACTCTCCGTTTAATTCTCTTACTTTGTGCGTTCTTTGGAGGAGGCCCGGCTCCTTTCTTCTCAGCGTCCTACAGTCTGGAGTCGGGTCCTGCTCAGTGCTCTGCTGACCACGCTCAGACTTTAATGTCCTCTTGAATGCTGAGCTGGGACAGGGTCTTTTTAATGCGCAGGGCTGTCAAGCGGGCAGCTCCATTAGCATACCAACACTCCCTCATGATTTTGCCCATAACCCGCAAGGCCTGGAATGGGGGGTGGGGGGGAGAAGAAACATGAGCAATCAGACAAGCTGATGGGTTGTGAATATAGCCCAACCAATTCTGTATTTGGTATCAATATTGGAGCATTGAAAAAGACAAAACAAACAAACTAGATATGATTTTTCTGCATAAGCAAATCATTTAAACATTAGTATTGTTGATGAGGATTGCTTCAATTTGTTGTGATCAAGATACGTACTGGACAGAATATAAAAAAATCCAGTAGTTGTAAATAAACTCCTTGGACTTTTTAGTGATTTCACACTGCTCCTAGATCCCAGCAAGTGATTTAAAATGTAATGATGATAGATTCATGACAAAAACTTCAAAAATAAGACCCATGTTATATGAAACTGGTATTACCCTTTTGGAGTATGTGCAGCTCTTAAACAGTAAGAAAAGTTTAGTTTTAATCATTTCATACCTCGTAGCTCTGCCACCAATTTGGGATGTTGGGCCGTAGCTTTTGGTCACACACCAGCTTTCTCATCTCCTCTATGGAAGGGTCGGAAGGTACCAGGTCATAGTAGGGCAGCTGGTACTCTTCATGGATACCTGATAACACAGGACAACATCGAGGTCGGATCAGTGCTGCGATCTCGGTTGCTAACACTGATTAAGAAAAACAAACAACAGAGGCTGAATATCCAGAGCGAAAACAAATGAGTCTGACCTCCACTATTACAGCGACGTGCAATCTCCCAGTAGACCAGCCCCAAAGCATAGATATCAGCACATTTGAATGAGTCAAAGTGTCTCATGTTGATCGTCTCATCCAGAACCTCTGGAGCCATGTACCTGTGAGACGGAAAAACAATTCCACTTCATAACGCTGCACAGAATTCGAGGTTTTTCTGGGAAAGCTGTCAGAGATATCTGTGAGAAAGGACGGTCAGCAGCTGCAGGTGCGTATGTGGACACAGACCTCTTGGTGCCCACCCTCTGATTGGGCGCGATGTCGATAGTGTCTGTGGCAGAGTCGTGACGGACGGCCAGGCCCAGGTCAGCGATGGCACAGGTGCAGTTCTTCTTCACGAGGATGTTCTTGGACTTCAGGTCTCTGTGGGCGATGCCTGGCTTTCCTACAGAAGCATAAATGCGCATGACGGACATTACATGAATTCTTCTCTCTAAATTTGTTTTCAACATGTTTTTGCGACACAAGTTTCCTTTTTGGGAATCAGTTGGCTTGGTAAAAATAGAAAACGGCACTTTAATTTTCCATGACGGGTAGTGAAGCAGATGATTCAGCAGATAATGCATAAAGGTTTTCAGTTGATGTTAATTATTATCTACTTTAATTTTTAACAATAAATACTGTCTGATGCTCGACTGACCATAACAATAGTCAAACATGAGGAGAACAGAGGACAGCAACAATTCCCCTTTGCCATACAAAAAAAAAAGAAAAAACATTCATCTAAGGACATGTGAGTGCAATTTCACCACAGTGGATTTTCCTTGTATTTATCTTTTCTCAATGCGTAAGCTGTCATCTTGCAATTATTAAGTATTCAGACACCCCTTCAACAATAAAAGGCTTAATTTTCCGCACAATTGTTTTTTTTGTGGGTGACATGTAATCAAATTCTAAATACAGCACTGTTGTGACATATTCTGTTTCGTGACTCAGTTCAGTTACATCAGAGTTTTGCAATAGATGACAAAGATCAGCCATCAACAGGAGAGGCCTTGCGTCAGTCTGTGGGTGGGGGAGGAAACATCATGTATTTCATAAGGCTAATCTATACAACCAGCACTATAGGTGGTGAAAAAAGGTGTTGACAGAAATATTTCTCAATTAAGGCAGTTATTTTCACGTGGTAAACACTCCTGTATTACTGATAAACCTGTACCACTAAAGAGTGTGGAGCTGTGTAGATTTAACAAATCAATGACATTATACTTTAGATGGAAAGGATTCAAAAAAGCATTTTAGTACCGGTAGCTACTGCACCAACAGATGAGAGTAATGTGGGGAGCAGACTTGACTCGCCCAGGCCTGGGGGTATTTGAGGAGTCACGTCTGTGACTTTGAACAATGAAAGAAACACCTGTAACTCATACTAATGACAGTAAAGGCCAAATGGAATCTATGGCACGTTAGCTGGTTTATCTTCCAGGTGGGACTGTCACCAAATGGACCACCATATTCATTGAAGCATGCTTACATACAAATGCACATTTATACAAACTCTACCTTGTGTCCCTAGGATCTCCATGTGCAGATGTGCAAGGCCACTGGCAGCTGACAGCGCTAGTTTGATCATTCCTTCAGTAGTGACAGAGTAGCGGTTCAGGTAGTCAAACAGAGAGCCGTGCTCATGGTAGTCTGACACCAGCCACAGCTGGGTCCATGTGCCATTGTCTGGGTCCATGTGCCATAGAGATACCAAAGAAATGAGAATGATGAATTCTTACAGACATGAAAAACTAAAGTAAACAAGTTGTAAATTACACTTGTGATATCATAGGTTTGCACCTTTGTTGTCAGCAGCTATAAAGCCCAGGATGTTTTCATGGCGGAGCATGATAGTCTGATAGATCTCAGCCTCACGGAACCAGGAGCGTTCCTCTCTGGATGAGAAGATCTTCACCGCCACATCACCGCCCCTCCAACGTCCTCGCCACACCTCCCCAAAACGCCCTTTACCAATAATCTCCTGGAGGACAATTGTTCTGGCCACAGTCCGCTGGACAAACAGAGGCAGACCTGCTCAGAAAAGATAAGGAACCGAGGACAGCCATCAGCACTTTTATTCAGTGTAAACTGCAACACAAGTGCTGGCCTGCAGCTATGCTATCATGTTGTGCACTGACCGGAGCCAGAACCAGATGTGGAGAGGTCATATATGAGGTCCTGCAGGGTCCTGTCTTTGGCCAGGTAGAGATGGTCACAGGAGGGGTCCTCCACCTCTAGCCTTTGCCTGTGGCTGTAGGCCCTCTGGTGGTACTGATACAGGAACACGCCCATGAGCAGCAGCAGACACAGCAGGAACAGCGGCCCTGCAATCACAGCGACTAGTTCCACCAGCCCCCATGTCCCACCTGGACCGTAGCCGCCCCCCAGTCCTGACTGAGTTGTAACTGCAAAGAGAAAAGCAGATAATTAAAATGCAACATTGACTCTAAGCACAGACATAGGACTGATTCCCTGATATGAACCACTGGGGGATGACAGTGTCAAGCTTTTGGCTATTAATTAGAAAACTGAGTCACTATTTGACTTTTGCATTAACTTCTATTGACGAAAAAAACAGCTCCAAACATAGAGGTCGTGTTTTAATATTAGTCCTGTGCTTATCAGTATCTCTACAATTCAGGGGTGATTTTTTTATATAATATCTGTTTTCTGTTGAAAGACAACTGAACAAGTATGAAATCTGATCACAGCTCATAATTTGTCGAACAACAGTCAACAGCTGTGGTGTGACATTGGCTATATTAAAATGAGTGATGACAGATGACAAAAGGTTGTCATATTGAAGTACAGACACAAAGCATCTGGTTATCTGTTTATGCCAGCGACACACGCACAAAGTGGGAAAACAACTATGTTATTAATGTGGCTGCTGAAGACCACGCCCAGCTTCTGAAGCGCTGATGTTACACAGAGCCTCAACATCATCTCCAAAAATGTCCATAAATTTGAGAAAAATATAAACTTTGTTTATCCTGTGTGAATGTGCTGCATGAAACACAGATGGCAGTGCTTCAAACGGGCCTTTACTCTCTGTCTTGGCCAGGAACACTTTCAGGAGAGCTTTGTCTTTGTGTTGCTTGTTGAGTTTTGAGTTTCTCCTCAATTCCACCCTTGATTTAGATAAAAGGGTTATTTTCTGGGTCCTTGAAGTTATTTGTGTTTAAAATCCCAAGAGCTGGGTCTGGTGTAAATTTTCCAGCAATCATAATCATTCCAAGATCATCAAATGTGCTCACTGAGGAAGGAAAAACTACTTTTTTTACACTCATTTCTCCATACAGCGTTGCACAGTTCACAGTTTTGATGAGGATATGGACAGTCTATGTTTAAGTGAGCCAGAGGAACCCGATCACAGCAACGTTGGGTTCAATCATCAGTCACTTTGTTTATGCCAGGCTTCTACAGTGCCGCTTTTTGCTTAAAAGCTTCAAATGAGCTTGTGCTGTCTGTTCGTGCTGGGGACGGATACTGTCCGCAATTTCCTGTAACAAAAGCTCCACAGTGACACTCTTCTCTCCACATATTTTAGGACACTGTACAAACACCAGAGGAAACACTTCTCAGGAACCATGAGTCACAACAGTGGGTAGGAAACTCTTCACAGGCACTGAGATGTTTATATAATAATATGACAGACAATGTATGAATGCATGTAATAACTAGGCCACTCATTCATTTTCATGGGTTAAGTTAATAAGGTGCAACAGCTCCTCCTCAGACCCGGTAATTGAACAGTGTACACAGGAACAAGTTGTTGCATGCTCTTCCCTGAGTTTTGCTCACTCAATTTATGTTAGGAGAGGGTGTTAAATGTATGGTGCTCCAGGTAAAGACTTCTTTTTGGATAACGTATTTATTGCACAATAGATTTGTGTTTATATCTATCATGCAAAAATTAAAAAAAACAACTTAAAGGTCAAACACTCGGTGACATCAACAGTGAATGTCACTCAGCATACACAGTATGCTCAGTGACACTTTACAGGTCTCACCTGAGGGTACTTGGAGGTCAATGCTGTTGCAGTAGTCAGTGTAGCAGCAGTGGATGTTGAGCAGGCCCTCTGCACTGCGGCAGTAGAACGGTTGTCCTGGGGGCACAAGTTTGTCCCGGGTGATGCATGTACGTATGTGCTGCTCTTGGCCATCAATGAAGGAAGTGGAGGCCATGCAGGCTCCGTCGGTCTCACACTGAGAGCCAGTCTTCTCACACTGGGCAGTAGTGCAGTTACACCACAGAGCTGCAGAGGCAGAGGAAGAAACAAGGTGTGAGATTTAAAAGTTTGAGAATTAAAAATACTGAATACTGAAATACTGAAATAATCTTATTTTTTGACAAATTCAGTGTTTTCTTCTCCCTGAAACTTGGTCATTGTTCTATTAGCTCTGTGGTTGTCTTATCCGCGTACTTCTCTAATGCAGGATGAGGCCGTTTAGCAGAGTGAAGGCTCTGTGGATATAGCTTGTGTTCAGGTTGTCACTGTGGTCTTATCCTGTGAGTTTTTTTGAAGTTTCTATCCAAAAAAATCAACTTAAAAAACAACTATTTCTTTACAGAAATGAAAGGAAGGCTGAGATTAAGGCCTACTACTGTACATTTTTAAAAACATTTTCTTACACCCCTTGAAATCAAGAAGTCCTGATGGAACCTGTGAAGCTTTGGCGACCTCTAGTGGGGGTTGGGACCCTGAGATTGAGAACCAGCGTAGTAGAGAGCAACAGCCAGCAGTAACAGTGTGCATCATGAGCTTTATACTTACACACATGAAGCCCCAAATCAAAGAGGACAATTACTAGTAATACTTTGTCGGTGATGAGCTTCTATTGTGGTGTCTTTAGCATGTGACACCTCACTTTTTGGTCACCAAAGATGACAGCGAAAAGATTAATTTGGTTTGTGGGAGGCCTGTGTGAGGCAGCCACCTAATGAGGTTAGAGAGTGAAAAGTTGCAGCAATATTTCAAGTATTAGAGCAAGTTTTTCAGACGAGTGATGTCTTGTCAAGAGAAACTAGAGAGGTAAAGACAGAGAGATGACGGATGGCACTGGTCAAGTCAGGAAGCAGAGGAAGTGTCAGAAGTGGGGTGGGGTGTGGTGTGTTCGGGTGTCAGGGGCTTTGGGAGGATGGGTGGAGAGATTATGTGAGGGCATGTATGTAGGAGTAGACATTAACTAATCAGCTGTGACTCTCATCTGGCAAACAAGAGACTGAGACTTCCTTTGTGAAATTGAGTAACGTTATTAAGACACAGACATGATGTGACGTTCCAGTAATTTTGGAAAAGCCTCCAGTGGATTCGCTGTGGAAAATGACCTCGCTAGAGAGCCTGTGCTGGATGTGTTTGTGAGGAAACCAGCACACATGCAAGTTCAGCTTCAGAGACATCGAAGTCAAACAGGGGAAATTTAGAGTTAATGTGTTACAACATCTTCTGTGGCACTGACTCACACAATGCTCAACACCTACTCCGCAGATGCTCGTGGTCAAATACAAGAAACCAAACAACCAGAGAAGAAATGAGGAAGATAAATGCTGACTAAACATGAAATGGGACAGACATTTCGGACTTTCCATGTCCGTAAATGTCACAACTCTAATCCACATTGGGCTGATTGTTTTAAAACCACAAAGGACTCCTCAGAGAAGAAGAAATGATGTATTGGGCATGGAATTCCTCAAACTACGCAGAAATACAGCCAAGATACTGACCACTGCAATTCAACTATGCCAAACAGACAGTAGTAAAAAGATATTTTCTGAATGTTGACCACAAAAACCAAAACATCTCAGTGGTCAAATCAAATCGCAATTGAAAAAAAGTTTCCTTGTAAGGTAGACGGCAGTTCATATGGGCAGCTGCTTGAGCACCGGCTCTTCTTTGCTTCAGTTTTTCTGCTTTCAACCAGAACAGGACTGCCACACCATGTTTTATAACATGTTCTGTACTTTTGAAGACACTAATGGGAACAAAAGCAACATATCTCAGTGTGCATCATAATGTGGGATGCGAAGGAATGAGTGTTATAGTTAAGATGTGTTTCACGGGTTGAAATGACAGAAGAAAGGTGAAAGAAGTTTCCATGTTCCTCAACATCACTTTGTTTATACTGAGGCAACTACACCTTTAATATCTTTGTTTCTCCGCCCTTTAATGTCTGTTGATCAAATAATCTCATTAATAAGTTAAAATGAATCAGCAGCTACTGATAATCAACCAAATCATTTCAATCATACTTCCAGCAAACGCACCAAAGATTTTTCTGGTCTCAGCTTCTCACATGTGATGATTTGGGGAAGTTCTGTGATAATTTCTGAGAAAAATGAATAATAAATGATAATAAAAATAACCATGAGTTGCAACTCCTACTTATTTCTGGTATCACTGCATTTACAAGCTCTTTTGATGGACATTCACATCTGCTCATTTCATCAGCAAATGGTTTTTGATTGAATTTCTAGGAAATATGGATGATAAATAAGGATGTTATAAATATCGTCCACTTGTCCCACATATAATTAACCAGACTCACCAGGCTCCACATCATGATAAACTGCGCAATAATCTACTGTCAGGCACAAGGAAACTTGGTGTTACACATGACATTAACATGCATTATCTCCCTTTACAGCAATGTAAAGAGTTTAATCTCCTTATGTGTGACTGGATGCTGCAAATAGTCACATTACTAATGTCTTCCTACAAGTAATTTGAGTACATTCAACTCTAAATGACATCAACATTTGAGCACAGTGAAGAAATACAGACAAATAACATCCTCATGGCATCATTACCTAACTAGCTTCATGTCAAGCGTCTGTGGACTACATCCCTGTGATGGGCAGAGGTAATTAAACGCTAAAGATATAAGACAAATGTTTCAGGAGCACCTTTTTTTAAGTAGTGTAACTTAAATACCGACTATTAGAAAAAGCTGTCCGGCTCCAGAGCTCTGTTTACAGCGGAATCATTCACTGAGCTGACAGTTCATGCTACCTGAACACACCTTTCCACCACTGTTTCAGACGAGCCTAACAAGCTCTACAATGACAGGAAGACGGTGAGATATCGTGTTTTGTCACATTTACACGAAAGCCATTTAAATAACACCGAGGTCAACACACATGACGGCTGACCTGGTTTCCTTTATTCGAGTCAATTCACTCCGTCGTTCGGCTAAAGCTAGCTAACCGAGCTAACGTTAGCTAACAGCTAGCTCCACATTGGCTCGCCGTGACGATGTCAGCGGCGCTGAGCTTAAGAGCAAAACAAACACCAAGTTACTCACCTTCACAGGTTCTGTACAAGACGGCCTGAACAACCACGACGGCTAACGCAATCTGTAGGTTAGCCATGATCAATAAATTCCCGGTTCATCGCATTAATACATTTAGTTAGTTGGCGAGGCGTGATGATGACAGCTAACCAGGCTGTCAGTGCACAGTTTACTAACAAGCTCCACCAGCAGGCAGCAGCACATAGGCAGAGCCAGAGGAGAGCGAGGATTAAAGAGGTCTATCTGTCTGTCCATCTATGTATCCTACAGGTCAACATCATGAGGATCTGCTGTAATCCTGGATATGGTAGACAGGCTGCTTGGACAGATGCAAACATACATATCAGGTCACAAAGGTCCCTCACAATTGGCTTTTTGTCAACCACAGATCCCAGCTCAGTTTCCTTTTCATTAGGCTCTCATTGACCTAAGATCATCTCCAAACCTATTAGAGGACCAGAGGAAAGCCTGTTTTGAAAATATGTTTTGTCAGTGCATTAATCTGTCATCTCCTGCAGCTTCACATACATGTCAGGTGTATTAACTGCTCTATGACTGAGTACATCTGCTCAAATGCTGTACCCGAGTACAATTCTAAGGTGATTGTACTTCACTTGAGTATTTCCAATTTATGCTACTTTAAGATTGTACTGCATGTCATTTTGGACGCCAATATTGCACTTTTTACTCCACTACATCAGTTACTAGTTACTTACTTCTGATATATTACAATAGATTATGTAGTTGAGATTAACTTCACCTTCACCAGATGCAGCTATTATAATCCAGTGATATTGCTAATACTTGGTAATATGGCACTGGGAATGGAGTATTTGGAGTATTTGTATTTTTGCACTGTGGTAATGCTACGTTTACTTTGGTAAAAGATTTGAGCACTTCTTCTGCCACTGGCCTTTGGGCATTAAAGGTCCAGTGTGTAGGATTCAGTGGCATCTAGTGGTGAGGTTGCAGATCAGAACCAGCTGAATACCCTTGGCCTCAGCCTCTGCTATGGTGGCTGCTAAAAGCACGAAAGGAGTTGGTATTAACTGGAGAAGTCATACATCCAGTTTCTTTTATGCTCTGCTTGGTCTCCACAAACCTCTGAAAACAAATATGTTGCTCCTCAGCCGTTAAATGCTGAAAACAGTCACCTGCTGATGAGAGTGGAGTTGTAGGCAGAACAACCAAAACAACGAGCTAAAAAACTCTGTCGAGCTGCTGGAGACCGCCAAACCCCTTGTCGGCTCGTCGTCACGAGTGACACCTTTCACATTACACATCGTCATTTGATTCATTGCTCAAGTGTAGCTTTAAGCACAAATGAATGAGTTGATTGAATTGAAACTTGCACTATATTTATTTATGATTTCAAACAAATTGAATCCATGCACTCAGAGTTAATAAAAGCAGAATATATTATATGAATGTTATTGGCAATATGACAAAATGGCAATAAAGCTAGAGACTTAAACAGATCATCAATGTGTATTTGCTACATACATGTATTCACAATTGATTGTTGATTAGCTATTTAAAAGATAACTTACAACAAATTAAACGCACAAAACAATATTACACAACAATATACAAATGAGCTATGATATAGCTGTATGTATCTACAGTATATTTACATCTTGTATAGGGAGTGGATTTGCAGGTATGAGTGCATTCAGTCTGAGCCTGTCCAGGTTTAATGTGAATGATGAGGTAGATACCATAAACGCTTTAGCACCTGTAAAACTGAATCAGTAAAGGTTAATGCATTATATTATGATTAAGAAAACCAGTACTTTTAGTCTTTTTTGAGTCTACATTTTTTTATATTTTCATAGAAAAATAAACTTTTTTTCTATCCTTACTTAAAATATATGTAATATTTGTTTCAACTTTTAGAAATTAGAGGCTAAACTCTTCAAAATCCTGGCAAAGAGTCTCTGCAGAGCTCATCTGAGGTCCTCTGCCATTCAGTTTTAGGAAGAAAAAATATTTCCTCTCTTACCTATTTTTCTTTTCAGCTATAGGTTTAATATTTGCTGAATATTTCCAAGATATTTGCTTTGAAATTTTCAAACCCCGAGGTGCACACATTTTTGAAAAGCACATTGTTCTCAAAGGGATTGATTTGCCCTTCTCAAAACTCTTAGCTTTTGGCCTTCTTGTTCTCTTTCTCTTTTCTTTTCTCTTTTTTCACTTTCTCTGCCTTTACTTGCTCAGATTTCTTCTTTTCCTTCTTTTTCTCTTCTCTGATCTCCTTGTACTTCCACTTGGGTAGTTCCAGGAAGCCATTTTCCTTCTTCTTCTTCTTCTTTTCTTTCTTTGGCGTAGACTCTAAAGGCCTGGTGATGTTGATCTTGGGGATGCAGCCAGAGGGGAACACGCTGTTCCTTCTCGCCATGCTGCGGGGAAGAAATGTAGAAGCAACTTTGGTGGAAGCCAGTGAGAGGATGCTGCCTCGCCGCTCGGCCTCTGCACAGCATGTTGTACCGATGGACTCTGAGGAGTGGATTGTGGGAATGATGTGTGATACTGAGCCGTTGCTGTGGCACACTGAGCTCTCTTCTAACTCCTTATCTGGGTGTCTCTTCACCAGCTCGGGCACAGCCAGGCGCCTCTTCCCCACCTCAGGAGGGCTCGTAGGGCAGAGTGGGCGGCATCCAGTTGAAATCAGGGGGCTGTGGACGCTGGTGGTCATGCGTACCATGTGATCTAAGCACCCGTTGTCCTCTGGGTCACGAGGAAATCTGAATCCAAACGTGTTTTTGATCCGCTGGGTAATTTTTTGCCGAGCAGTTTTCTCTGCTAAGGCATTGGCTACTCTCTCCTTGAGATCAGGCCACTCAGGGACATAACTCTCACAGAACTGCTCAGCTTTTGGCCGCAGATTAAGACGGCGGAGACGATGCAGGGTCTCATAGCGGCCTGTTTTCAGTGCCCATTCCCGAGCGCATTTTCCTTTTGTGGAGTCTACTGCATGTAAGTCAGCCCCTGAAAGCAGAGATGGATGGAATTAATAGAGCAAGGGTTGTTTCATTTCAAAATGAATAACGCATTTATCTCCTTAATTTAGTGTTTTTCAGATCTGCAGGGAGCCGATAGGCCAAGTCCATGGCTGACATTTGGCTTGTCGTAGGAAGAAAAACACAGGTGTCGTTAATCACATTAACGATGGCTCTATTCCAGTGTACAGGTAAATGTCTCAGTATGCCATACCAGTGAGCCAGCATGCACAAATCCAGGGCCGTGAATCTGATTGCAGCCATTATTTATCTCTCTAGTCTCCCATTAAGCCATGGCAGTGTGCCAGTGAACCAGCATGTACAATGCCAAGACTCTGAATCTGAAACAGCTAAATGGAATTCAGCCAATTTTATTATTTATACCTGTGCTTTTCCCACTGTAACACATCAAAATGTCTTCAGTGCAAAAGGCGCATTGGCCGAGATTGATTCAGGTTTAGTGAGTAGCAGTAAATCATATGTCGTACCAACTTAAGTTTACTAATTGATGACAATTTCAAATAGGATATAGTGTCTAAATTCCATATAATTAAATGGAAAGAGATGCAACTGGTGACCAGTGACCTCTACTTAGAAATTAGATCAGCCGCTTGTCCTCCAGTCCAAACCAGAAGTCCAGCTGGACTGGGCTGTCATAGCACGGAAGTAATAATATAATATCAGTAATAGAAATATTAAAAATAGATATCAATACCTTTATTGTTGAGGTGAATGTGACAATTTTCAAATAGAGATCAAGTCAGATCCAAATCAAGGGTCTGAGGACAGCTGGTGCTGTATGCTGTACAGGCTGTAGAGTCCCTTGAGGCAAATTGTGATTTGTGTTGTTGGGCTTATGTATAGAAATGAAATTGACTTGAGCTCTGACAAATTGTGAAAGCCATATTTTTTAGTATTTTTAACATTTCACAGACTAAAAGATTAATGAATTATTTGAGAAAATAAAGAGCAGATGGATGTATGAATAAAATAATTGTTATTTGCAGCCCTCCTGCAATTTTAAACACTAAATAATGACCAGCAGAGATTTTAGGAAACGTGTGCGGTCTGCAAATAGCTCTGCGAGGCTAATCTACACCCAGCCTGCAAGACTAGTAAATCAGAGATTACTGGAGGGTGTGTTAAGATGTGATAATGTCCTCAGAATGATCCCTTAAACCGGTCTGGCGTCACTGGCACATTCACTCGCAAACAGAGTTAGCTGGCTTCAGATATGGACGAGTGAACCGTGGGGACAGCTATTCTCACCACCAGTGCTATAACTGTTCATTTCAGTCCTGGTTAATGAGCTAATGTCAGAGTTTCAAAAAAGACCTAAACATATCATAGTACAGCAGCTCCTGTATGAGTGCAACATTGTCAGAAGTCAAAGGTGATTTCAGTGGTGGATGAAGAAGCTACTAAGAATACAATGTAAAAGTGCGTTATTTTGTGTGTCCATGTCAGTGTTCTTCTGTGCATTCTGTTACTCACGAGTGGTTCATGTGTTAAACTATAACTATGTTTAAGTCAAAATGAAAATGCTATATAAAATAAGCACTTCAAGTATAATTTTGTCAATGAACAATATGTGATATATTGGTATAGTGCCAGCGAGGTCCTAATATACAATTTTCCAGAAATTCAGCATACGTTATCCAATACATTTGATCAAAATGAATCCCAAACTTGAACAGTTTTACAAAGACACAAATGTAAATGTAAGTGGGAATCCAAGCAGAATGATTACTGTGTGTCAAACTGACTTAATGAATCTGAAATCATCAGTGAATTTTGGTCCAGAAAGTTCTTAGCCGTGTCTGTGCTCTTACGTACCAGCCATAACAAGTGCAGCTACGACGTCGTTGCGGCCGGTCATAGCAGCTTTGATGAGGGCTGTGAAACCTCGACAATCCTTGATTTCTGTTTCTAAACCAGGAAAGTAGTTTAGGAGGTACATGACTGTGCTGACGTGACCTGCAGAAAAAAACACAGAATTCAAAAGTCAAAATCACAATTCTTCTGTTTTTGTGGGGTTTTTATTTCACACTTGCTTTGCTGGTGTAAATATCTGTTTCCTACGCCAATTAAGCTCCTTTGAGTTGAACTGAAAATTCAGAAATCAGATCACAGCAGTGAGTCTGAACATGTGTAACACGTGAAAGCTGGTTCTTCTGCTGACAAAACTCTCAATTCGATATTGGTTGAGACTGTTCACATTGAGATCAAATTAAAGTACTGAAGTTCAACAGTTTTCACTTTATCTAATTTACGTAATGTATTGCCCCATGATGGAGGTAGCTCAGTTGTTTGTGTTGTATTCCTCTGAGCTTGACTTTTGTTTGGTGTGTAGGTGCGACTTACCTGCTTGGGATGCAATCATCAGAGCAGTGTTGCCTTCATTGTCCTGGTGATTTATGTCTAAAAAGGGACAGTTGTTAAGCCCATACACAATGTCCAGGAAACCTTTGCAGCAAGCCACCATCAAGCCATTCTGTTGGTGAAAGTCAACAGTAAGGATCAGTGACATTGGTGATGATTTTGGAGTGTTATAGACATTTTGGCAGACTGGAGCTCTGATGCATAGGTTAGCATTATGATTGAGACTCTCACCCAGCGATTGATGTCCAGCTCCATGACCTCCTCTTTTGTGACCCCTCTCTCCAGAACTTTCCGCAGAGAATGGGGTTCATTACGGGCGCATGCTTGATACAGCGTTGTTGCCGTACTCCCGTTTGTTATCCCTGGCATGTAATCTGGAAGCACCGAGTCATCGGAGAGGATGCTGTCTGAATCGGACTCGCTGCCCGACAGAGACACGTCATCCTCATCAGGGCCGGAGCCCAGGTGGGGGTCCTCCGCTGCAGTAGCCATCTTCCAACAGCAGAACAGGTGAGATGGTATCGTCTCCTTTGGCTACATCTACAAGAAAGTCAAAAACAGAGACTAGTCGGGCATAAACTACTGTGTGTTTTCTGTAGCAATAAAGGTGCAATCAGGTGCAGTCCAGAGACGGAAGGGACACATTTATCTTCGGTGGAAGGCGCTCTGTAATTACACATAATGCCATCTTAAAATCATCTCCTCACTGTAGATGCAGAGTTGTTGGTGAATCACAACGTGCTGTATAAGGCTTCAGATCTGCCACACTTAAAGATCAAAAGTTTGTCTATTGTCAGACTGACAAAGGGTAACATGAGTCTGTCAGTCAGAGATTATGAGTGTGTTATCTGTGTGTCATGGAGTGGGTGTGGCTGAATGAGCTCAGTGTGCCTTTTCTGTTGAGTAACTGGATCAGCATCTAAAAGCCCTGCTGAACATACAGGAGGGCTAAATGAGGAACAACCCACCTCAGAATATCCTCTGTCACATGTGGCCCTGCTCAACTCATGTTTTGGATCTATTACTGCTTCTGAAGCCATCACAACTATTAGCACTAATAACTAAGAACATTTCCTCTGTCTGCAATGGAGTATGTATGTGATCACATGCAAACATTTACACTTATAGTAAAGTGTTCCTGACACAAATCAAAGCAGCAGAATTGTGATTTGGGATTATTTAAAAGGAGAATCACTGACAGTGGTTCTGGAGGTATTTTCTTTGACCACACATCACCTGTCTGTGTTTTATAAGGAAACACTTCTTACTAAATGTACAGATGTGTCAAAACTTACATGAAATCAATGTGCAAGTGCACAGTTCTTGAAACCAAAGAAAAGAAGTTAAAGGCAGAACTGCAGCATCTGCCACCATACGTCATCACAGACTGTATCTTCTATGACTTTGATCAAACTCACTGACTCTGATACATGAACATAAAGAAAATACACTTACCATACAGGGTAGTCAATCAGCTGGAAACGTAGCTGTATCCACGTGTCGTATGTCACACCTCTGCAGCTTCTGGTGGACGACGTCTGACTTCCTCCAACACTCCTGCAGTGAGCAGCCAAGAGGTCACAGTTTCCTCCTGGGCCTGTAAATAGAGGTACTCATTTCCATCCCACATATTGTCATGATGACATAAAACTGAGAGGAGGAGTCTTCACTGAGTCTTCACTGGGACACTCTGTGTTCAGCTCCTATGCTGAGCTCATCCCACTTACAACAGCTTTACGGAGAGGATTACTTACTGCCCTGGCCATTTTCATCTTTCAACACAACACCAGCAGTGTGCATACGACCTGCTACTTATTCCAGTTTTTATTGGCAAAGCTAAGGAAAATTTCTTGAAGCTGAAGTTAACATAGATTGCCGTTTTGTAACTTTCTGATAAACTGTCACAGGTACATTTGACCCACGATAAACTGCGAATCAGGACGAGAAACCTAACTTCATCATAAACAGGGGAGAATGGAAAAGAAAGCTTGGACATAGAATAAAAATCTCACAGCAACAACAACCACACCTCTGTTCAACATAAAGAAATATGCATTTATGCAGGAATCTTGAAACTATAGTATTTTGTATTCCGTTCTCATATAAGTACTTAATCCAATTGTATATGTATAAAATGTTAACTGTAAGCTCTTTAAGCCAGTGGGATCTCATTAATTGTTAAGACTGACAATCAGATCTCATCAGAGGTAACCAGCCTGCTCTGATCAGATGGGACAGATTCCAGGTTCAAGAACTGAAACAGAATCAGAGTCATTTCCCAGCTGAGGCTGGGTCAGGATGTTTCTCAGGTTTACCACAGGATGGGGATCTCTCACACACTTCACAGCCTCGACTCTCAGACGTCCGCCTTTACAATTCGGTCCGAATAGACTGAAACTGTTGAGCAGTTATAGCTGTGTCCTACACATCAGGAATGTACAAAATGCATCTGTGTTCTATGAAGTGAGGCCTAAGAGGATTTAAGTGTATTTTTGGTTCCACTGCAGGACTATTAAAATCATGTAGGCAGTGTGATCTGGTCTGCCCAACGATAATAACAAAGGATTCTAAGTTTTTATGAAGCTATTTCGAGTTAGTTAAAAGTCCTGCTTTGGGAATGGTCACTGACTGAAATTAGCCCATGGGATCTGTAGGTGTGGCTGGACCTGTCTGGACAGATTGACCCCCCTTTTGTCCAGAAGGGCCTGAGGACAGATCCCACTGCAAGTGAACAGCTGTCTTCATCTGCCCAGAGGAGAAAAAAAAATACCTGGTGCAAAGCACAGATTGTCCTTCTGTTGGAAGTCAGACAGGCTGGCTGAGATCTGAAGCTTTCAACTTGCTTTTGTGTTTTGATTAAACAAAAATCAAAGGATCAGACATGGATGCTTAAATTAGGGAGAGGAATGAGGCTGAATTTAAAGACATCAAGGTGAAGAAAAAGAATGCCATGTTAGGATAAACTCAAGGGGAGCAGAAGAGCAAGGCATGCAAAATGAAGACTTTGGCAAAAGTACATGGGAGGACTGAACAACCTCTGGGATACAGAGTTGATAAAGTGAGTGTCTTCAGCCCACGAGGCTGACATTGTTCAAGAGAGATGATGGAAATAACACACTAAAAAATGGCATATATATCAACTTGGCCTAATCTTAATTATTATACTTGTACACAAATGTTTAAATTGTGTGAACTTTAATGGAATAAGACCCAAATTTACTAACACAAAACAAGAAGAAAACACCTGAAAGTGAGAATATTGTATGCATGCTAACACTTCTTCATGCATTTATGTGTGTCACATGATCTTGCTGCTCAACCTATAATCTGTCTTATTAATTTGTCTTTTTTTAGAAAAAAAAGGATTGATTTTGAGTTGATCTTCATTTAAGTATAACTCGCCATGTGTCAAGAAAACATATAATGACGTGTCCATTTAGTTCATGTGCTGTCACGACATTCCTGCTCTTTATGCAGCACTACTTTCTAACTTTGACAATTCACACACAACGAGGTGCAGATCATTTTGACAGGCTTGTTTATGTGGCAGTAACGAGGGGAGTTGGGTGTTGTATAGATTAGAAGTCACCTTCAAGATGAAACTTATTCTTCAGACAGCATCAGACTTCTTTGGCCGAGGATTTGAAGTTGTCGTGCACTCCGCCGATCAGTTTAGTCCTTTCAGAGAAATTCCTCAGATAAGATAAGAAACTGCTTAAGCTGAGGCAAAAATAGGAAAGAGAGAGGGGTGGAGAGAGAGGTGAGATAGAGTGGAAAAGTGGTGAAATCAATTCTACTGCTTAAACCCTAAATCTGTCACAATCACATCTCTATTAAAATACAAATACAGCTACAAAGAAATGCTTTTGATACAATTTAACATCATGTCTTTTATTTCGCCCACTCACTCTGATGTCTGTCTCTAAGATTTCAGACACCAGCCAGGAGAAACTGTCAGATGAAAACACTCAGACGCGGTTCAAGTGGGTCAGGAAGTCCAGCGTGGCTGCAAGATGCAAAGGTAACACAGTGGGTTTATCAGCTGTACTCATAGTGTAGTTCACTGCTGCGTGCACCTCTTGTGCCGCCCGTGGTGGGGAGCTACCGTATGTGAGGTTAGACTGAAGAGAGTTTCACTCAGCACACAGAGCATCACGATGAATTCAATAGTTAAAGTACCGACAGCAGCATCAAATATAAAAAGCACACATTACCTTATCCTGATGATTAAACATTGGCTAATTAGGCTTCTGCACGCTCACACACACACATACATGCACATACAGTAATCCTGCATTGTGGGGAGATCAGGGGATCGTCATGTCAGCAGAGTTTTTAAAAGCTTAACTCGATGGCCAAGAGAGCAAGAGCATTTTGATATTTTTATAGCTGTAATCTGTCCTCGACGGATTGAGATTGAGATTCCAGGGTTGTGTTGGTCGACCAGTGATGTGAATGCGTGCTTATCTGTCTGTGTGTGCGTGTGGAGCTGTGTAATATACGTGTGTGGCATAGAGGCAGCAGCTGTATTAGAGACAGATTCTTCTCTTCTTGTTTTTTTTCTTCTCCGCTGACTTTGTCCATGTTTGAGTTCATATGAGTTTTTGCATAAATCTCCTTGAATCACACTGCCGGCTGCCACAAGCCTGGACAGCTGTGCTCTAAAGATCATCTAGTCATGGATGCTTAATCTTTGCTTTCAGATTAAATCGGTCTGCCTCCATCCTGCCAGCTCAGTTTGTTTGTGTGGCAGATATTTCCACACGTTGGTTTTTCCACAGCAGAGGAAATGCTTTGGTACCTGTGGTGACAAAGGAGAGCATGCAACGGCCTTAGTGAAGGAAGTTCTTTACCCATTTTACAAAACATGTGATAGATCATCTTTGTTGGTCAGATTGGATTCATGATTTATTTGCAAGTGCAGGTACATCTGAGTATCTGAGGGGCTGCTTTTATTGAGTTTGAGTAGAAATATGACACAGTCAATGACATACAGAGAAACTGTCATGATATTTGTGCACACGCTCCCAGATATGGAACCACTGACTGAAAATACATACATTTTGCATGATAGTGGGTCTTTGCCTGTGACAGTATGTACAATATCTAAACATGAGTAATTACATTTCATTCACTTTTTTTAACAAGACTAAGAGTGTACAGCTTTAATCATGTTGCACGAAAGATTTGCTTCGTGTTTAGACTGACCACGCCATATACCTTGAGCAGGTATAATGCATGCCATGTTCATTATGATAGTTTAGTGTGTTAGCATTTTCAATTTAGCATTAAAGACAAAGATACAACTGAGGTTGATGTGAATGTCATTAGTTTTTTGAGGTTTTTGGTCATGAACCGAGCACATTTTTTAAATTTGACCCGACTGTGCAAAGGAGAGGAAAAGCGAGAGTTACAGTTCACCCTGAAGCGGGCACGAATGTCTGTACCAAATTTCATGATGGTAATCTACCCAATAGATGTCGAGACATTTCACTCAAAACACAGAAGTCAGCCTCATGATGGCGCTAGAGGGAAGGTCAGGGGATCACCTATGACATTAGGATTCATCCCTAGGAGCCATGCATGTCTGTATAAAACTGTACGTCAATCCATCAAATAAAAGGTGAGAAATTTCAGTCTGGATCAAAGTGCCGACCATCTGACAGACATTAGCATCCATAGAGCCTGCTGCTACCATGGCTAGAAATGGCAAAACACAGAATGGAAAGTTACTGTGAAATGTTTGCTTATTTAATGGAAAAGTCTGCGTGTGTCATCGCCCATGCAATGACAGTAGAAAAGAGAGAACACTGTTAGGAGAAGCTGATGAAGGAGGTGTGAAGAGCAAGGGGAGAGGGAGCAAAAGGGGAGGGGAGAGAAGTGAGAGGAGGTGGGGCTGGGAAGCAGATGCTAGCACAGCAATGCAGCATGTCAGCTACCACCCCCTCCCTCATCACAGCCCCTCCCATTCCCTGCCCCTCTGTCGCTCCCTCACTCACAGTACTTTTGGTCCCTCTCATAATCTTTGCCCACTGTTTGATCACATAGAGCGGCTCGAGAGTGGAGGAGAGCGCTGCCTCTCTGGGTTTTCCACAGCCCTTCTTCAAATCATGGGATTGGAACAGCGTTTTTTCATCCCGAGGGTTTCTACTCAGACTTGGACTATGACTGAGGAGCTCTCTGTACACTTTCCCTCCCACCTCCTCATGGTGGTATTACTGCAGTAATAGTGTGTGTGTGCGTGTGTGTGCATGTTCTTATGTGTGTGTCTGATCAGCATGATGCCCGCCTCTGATAGTCTTGAGTGTAGCAGCAGGAGTGGATCATCATGAGAGGGGGTCACCACCAGAGAGGGTGTGGGTGTCAGCACCTGTTCAGAAAACTGCTCAGCAAATGTGGCTGCTGCTTTGTGCGAGTTAGAGGTACGTAGCTGCTCTTCACTGTGGAGTTAAGTTTTTACTGATGATATAGGTACATTAGGTTGCTTCTAAAGTTACTGCAAACAGATGTTTTTGTTGTTTGTACACAGTACTTTGTAATGGTAGGAGATGCACTTGGTTACTTTCTCATGTATATCAAAGCCAAGTTAGTTTCTTTAAGTCATAGTAAGATCTGATGAACCCCCTCATATACATTTTTCTTGCTTCATCTTTATTAATTTTATTATGTTTTTCATCCATTCACTTTCCAGGGTCATTGTGCCTGTAATACTAAGAGGGCAGCAGCCTTAGATATTCAGAAAACTAATGATGTCACTGTTTTGACAAAATCTTCCTACTGTTTGTCCTTTATGTTCACAGCATGAGAAAAGGTGTGAGAACAAAAGCGATTATTCACTTTTACAGGATTAGAAATGATGACATGATACAAAACATGAAGGAAGATTGTGTGTGTTTGGAGATAAGACTATTTAAAGGAATACTTCAGGAAGTATAGGATGACATACCAGTGTTAAATGTTGCCTACATTCCGAAATGTAGAAACGTATGAATACACTCAGTATTGGCTGAAACATTGTTTTTGCTTGTCAACCATTGCTACTAGATGTGGCTCCTCCCACACTATCTACACACCCCTTAGCAAAATCTTCATCTTCATCATGATCTCTAACTGCATCACTGACAACAATCCATGACATGAAATTTGAATTTTAGCCATTAATGTTGCTTCCTGCTGTAGCACCACTCTTTAAAAGTCACTAAAGCATTTTAGCTGGAAAGCAAAAGATAACTTAGCTAAGCTAAGTTAGCCAGCTCGCATAACGTACTAGATTTTTTTTTTTTTGCCATTATAAGAAAAGACATATTAAATCAAACAAAACTACAAAATTTAGTAATAGTTATTGATGTTTTCATTTACATTTTGTACTAATCTGTCCTTTTACTTTTTACTACTGTTTGTCAGTTTTAGGTTCCATACTGTACGTGGCAGTTGGCAAAAACAAAACAAAACAACAACAACAACAACAACAGTGTCTGGATTTATGTAATATAAACTTTAGATGTGAGGCACTGAAAGCATTGCATTAGTGAAGACCTTCCTGTTTTCTGTGTTTGCTCCTCAGTAGGGTTTTGTACTGTTCCCATGTGAGATGCATTTTTGACTGCTGTTCTGTGATTTTCTTAATCTTTACCCTGACAGTACTGTGACCCTGCTTCAGAGCAAAGGCAGCTGTACACACACACACACACACACACACACACACACACACACACACACAGACCAACAGCACATGCACAGACACACAAAAAACATCCCATTACTGCCCGACCCTTTTAAATCCTCTATTGTTCAAATGGCGAGTGATTACAGAACAGCTCCTCTCTGAGCTGCACTGCTCCGACAGACCCTGCAAATACATGTGTAAAACGTAAAAAACATAAACAGCCTGGTCTTGAGATACCTTGCTTTTGAACATCTCTGACACATGTGTTTGGGAGACATGGCCTGTGTGATGTGATGTCAGCACTGCTGTTAAAGGTGTTTTTTTCCCCTCTGACTGTAAAAATACCTGTCTGTGAGTCAGTGGATGATTTTGCTTTGTGTTTATTGAAAAGCCCAGCAGTCACAGTCAGGATTGCACACGCTCTCCTTTTTTCATCTAATCTGTCTATGTTTCTATTCTGAGGTTGCAGAATAGACATGCTTTTGCAGGAGGGAGTTTTCTTTCATTTTCAAATGTTCTTAAGTGCTTTGGGTCTTTCTCCTCTGTTTTTGTACCGTTCTGATCTCCTTCTACCTCCCCTAAAGATTTCCTCCTTCAAACTTGTAACTCATTGAGTGTTTCATTTCATTTGGCACAATGTCCAACAGCTATTTATAAAGGCAGAGAAACACCTCCAGATGAAGTATGTTTGGGAAATTGCTTGGAAATCTACTTAAAAGTCCTGCCAACAGTCTCACTGTCTCATTACATATATATCACTTTGGCTCAGAAAGTGCCATGACTAACAGTCCATTAGCCCACCATTGTGTGTGAGGTCATCACTGCCAGTATGTGAAGACATAAACATGATGATTAACAAGCACAAAAGTGTTTAGTACCACAGATCTCCTACATATACAGTGGCCTGTCTGTAGGCTCAGTCATTTTTCACTTTTGTGCTTTTGGTGGTTTTGCCGGAATTTTTTGCTGAACCGCAGGACCGCCTGATGTTCATTTGAACTTGATTTGCAGACTCAGTCTCCTCTTAGGCAAGGCAAGCGTATCTGCAGCGCAAAGGCAATTCAAAGTGCTTTACCTTCTGAGTAATTTAAGATGCTATAATCAATATTTTTCTATCAACAATAGCTTAAATGGCTACTTGTATGCGAAAGGTTTGTCTGTCATGACGAACCTGCAAAGAAATATCACCCAACTCTGCAGCTCCCTTCTCCTCTACAGAGCTTTTTAGCAAATCTTTTATCTTCTGGAAGTTTGGTCAAGCTCTGTGGTGCAAAGTACTGTGACTAAATGGTGCTTCTTCATGTATAGTTTGGACTCTGGGAACTATTAGCAGGCCACTACCTGATGCCAGTGCAAAGACCTGTGAACCTGGTGTGTTGAGTTTATGTATGTCACTCCTTCCCCTCAACATAAACTCAGACCTTCAGTCAGAGGAGCGGTTCTGAGCAGCAGACACAAACTATGAGGGAAGACCACAGTGTACAAGTGACGGGCCGCATCAGCAGCCTGCTGTGCCGTGGGAACAAGGACTGGGTGGCGTGAGCAGTAAATGTCCTGCCACACTGTATAAACTGTATCTGGGTCAGCTGTCAACATGCAGGATGTAATTGCATGTGATGAGAAGAGATATTAATCATAATCATTCCTGTCATAGTTCACAAGTGTTGAACTAATAATGGCTCAGGTCACAGATGCTAAGACGAAGTGAACAAAAGACAGGCATGAATGACACTTTTAGAGATGTCTGTGCACGTATGGCAACATACTGGAGATGAAAAATACATGCTCAAATGACAGATGTACCTCGGTGTGATATTACTTCATCCTTGTGATGCAGCAGTGGTAGCTGGCCAGCGGATTGCAGGTAGTGTTAGCAGTAGCAAAATCCGTTGGAAGCAGCAGTATTTTAAAGTAAATGACATGAAAGACTGGGGTGGATGGAGGTGCTTTTTCATTAAGTGCAGGCCAGTGACTGACAAGCAGCTGTTAGCAGCAGCAGCAGCATTTGATTTGATACGGGATAGATAGACACTGTGTGGAGCTGATGCACAGGGAGATCAGCTGATCAGATCCTGGTTTAACCTTGACCTCCATGCTACATTTTTTCATGTGGCCAGCCCTTTTCCTGACACTTTTAAAAGTGAGAGCAACTGTGATGTAACATTTCATACCTGCATGATAAAAGCCCCCCTCTCATTTTAGGAATGAAACCATTCATTAGTTTAATGTGGAGCAAAGAAGACGACACATTTACATCTGTGTGCATTTTTAATTTTATTAATCTGTCACTCTCCTGGATTAATAAACTGTGCATGAACCTTGCTTAAGAGTGAGCGCATGCCGACGACATGAAAGTGGCTGATTTGTGGCGGTGTGGAGTATTTTCCTTGGCCGTTTTCCAACAGGAAGTGAAGGAGGCCTTTTTTGGCCACAAATGACTGGTTTCAATTGCAGTAATAATGATTTCATCCATCAGCATGTACAGAATACGAAGCACCAACGGTAATCAGATCCCATATACAGGCAAATAAAGGCCTGGCATGCAACATTTGTAAAGCTTTAGTCATGCTTACACTTGCTGAAGTGTCATCATACTGTTTGAAGCGCCGCAACAGCATCTCAATAATTCCTGCTGTTGCTGACCATGACCATTTATGGGGTTTAGTGGGGGTAGATGTAATTAACTATCTCCCAACCATCTGCTGTAAGAGAGAGAGAGAGACATAGAGAGACATTAAGAGAGAGAGAGAGAGAGAGAGAGAGAGAGAGAGAGAGAGAGAGAGAGAGAGAGAGAGACTTTCATAATGTAAAGTAGGTCATGGAAGCAGCACTCTCTCCCATCACAGGCACATAAGCACAAATGCAGTTTATACTTGTCTTCTCATGTTATAAGAATTAAATAGTTGAACTTTTGTGGATGAATTTTGTACCGTATTTGTAAATGCACAACCCTGCTTTTAACAATATAATAAAACCAAATCTAAGTCTTGATTTTCATCCAAAAGAAGCATTCAGGTGGTTAATACCCTTACTGCATCCGCCCAGATGGTACTAATGACATGTTATAGCAGATCACATCATAACGTCTGTTAATGATAGACAATGTTTTACTCAAACAAAGTGACCCTGAAATTTAAAATTACACTATGGTGAAAGGTTTTTGAATCTCTCCACACCTGGATGTGTAAGACAGGTGTGTCAGAGGTCAACTCCTGCACACACACACATTCACAGCCTTTAGTAAATTAATTATATGAATAAAGAGTGAGGAAGTGTCGTCTGTCAAGTAGAGAAGTAGGAAATTACAAAATAAAATAAAAAGTCATCTGTCTTAAATAAAATTGAGCCAGATGACTTTCGTGTTCCACGCTAACTAACGGCTTACTGTGAAAGGCTCCACACTTGTCTAGATGACTATGCTGTGTAATTTTAAAATCATCAGTGGATGTGACTTCAACTGTAGTGACTTATGCTGCTTCAGTAAAAGTCTACAGTAGAAAAAAGGTAAATTACTGACATTACAAATACTCAAAAACTACCCAGTTTACTCAATTTCCGTAACAAATTTGTTTATATTCTTGCATCTAAGGCTGTTAGACTGTTGAGCCACAGCGTAGTTCAATATCCTGGTGATGTTTGAGCTGACAGAGGCTTAATGCAAAAGACAGGATTACAGTCGGAGAGACTGACCCTTCTATAATGTTTCAGTCCTATTATTTGCCCTCTCTTTGCATCAGAGCCTGGCTTAACCTGGAGTTTCATTCTGCATATTACATGTGGCCAACCCTTCCCCTGATAACACAATTTAATGTGTCATACCTGCATGTTAAAAGTTCTCTCTTTTATGTTTAGGAGTTGGCGTGCTGTCTGAGATGGTGAGCATGTCGGGAGAGTCAAACCCCTTCCAACCCTCATCCATCCATTAATCTATATGCAGTACTTGTGTTGCACATAAAACCACCTCCATGACTGACAAGTGACAGGAATTTTACTAGTCATTATTTTCATGGTCACAAGGTTCACACCAGAGCAAAATGTTTAACATTATTTGGATGTCCGCAATGCCTGCATGTGAGGATGGATTCACAGCATGCATGCTTGCAGGCACTGCTGACACTCCCTGCAGACCGGATGATGGTCCAGCTGTTGCTCTGTGTGAAAATTACACGTTACATAAGCGTCTCAAACAAACATGGCAAGCCGAGTCGCTCAGCTCAGCGGCGGTTTGGACGTCACAATGGCCATTACGTACCATTAAGGGTCAGTTCATAGAAAGTGTTGATGTATTTGTAGAAAACCCTGCGGTAAGGTGCACATTTTGTATCGTTTCAGCAGATGGCAAGGTGGTTGTTAGCGGTCCTGTATGATCTGACCTCACTAGATAAAAAACAAGGAGACCAGATGGCTGTCTCCGCTCAGGGTGAAGACAGTATGTGTGTCTATGTGGGCATCTGTAGATGTTTGCACCAACTGATTCTGTTTTCTATGTCCTTATTTGGGTGATGTGGTTGAGGTCAGAAAGTAATTTTTGGTGAGGCCATTATGACATATAATGGTTAATAAAGGTATGTTGTTGGGCTTTCATGCCTCTCCCGTGGTGTGTGGATGCTGGGGACAGTGCCTGCAGAATGGAAGACCACCATGGTTCCCGTTTTTAAAAAGGACCTTTTCACCTTTCTTAATCGATAGGATCTCAAGGCACACCAGATAATGTAGTTCTGTTGTCTTCATCAGACCGTGAGGTGGGTGGGCTCACCCTTAGAGATAGGGTAATGGATGGATGGATGTAGGCATGTTTGGTTTCTATTTACTATGTTGAGGTTGATATTTTTAGTTTTGGGTAAAATATCTCAACAATCGAACCAAATGCTGTAAAACTAACAACATTCCCATGAACCTCTTCAGCTCTTCATGTCTTTGGTGCTAGTTAGCGAACGTCGACGTGCTAACACACTAAACCAAGATGGTGGACATGGTAAAGATCATACCTGCTAAACATCAGCATGTTAGTGCTTCCATTGTAAGTGTCTTAGCTTTGCTTTTAGCTTAAAGCACTGGTAGTAGTGAGCCTCACAGAGCTGCTAGCACGGCTGGTTTCCCAGTGAACAGTGTCTTGCAGCTGCACCTCTTCTTCTTTCTCTCCTTCTCTCCATCAGTTATTTAATTTTTTTAAACTTTTAAATTCCACAATTTTCAGGGTACGTTTTTCTTCCTGTTGATTTCATAAACTGGCTGATTATTGTTGATTCATTTTGAAGATAAGCAAACCGTCCCAACAGTCCACAGGTTCAAACCTCCGCCAAGAACCACCAGACACACACACACACACACACACACACACACACACACACACACACACACACACACACACACACACAACACACAAACACTCCCTCTCTTTCTTGCCTACACGCACACACCCGACCCTCCTCCCTTCCCTCTTAATCATCCCATTATAGAAATGAGTCTGTGTTGTTCGCTGCATGAATGACGAACCGGGCGATGAATTAGTTTAATTACGGTCGAGCCTACTTTACATGTCTCGATTGTTTTGTAGGAGACTGAACTTTTGTCTGACACTCAGCTCGAGGTACCAGCATATTAACATGATGAATACACAGTGCATGTCTTTGAATAAAATCATCACAAATGATCATCACCATTGTTATGAACTCAGTATTTGTGTGTTTAGAGAAGGTTTTGCCAGTCCCCATGAAACAAAAGCAGGACTGAAATGGAGCAGGAGATAAAACACATTATTTAGTATTTTACTGTCAATATGGTGTGCTGTTTAATGGCAGTATCAGGCAGTTTTGGCAAATGACTGACCCACATTTCCCCCGGCTTCTTGAAAGCTTGTTATTATGATTACAGCTTACATAAATGTGCTGACAGGGAATGGTGGCTTCTGGGAAGAGTCCAAAACGACGAAATGGGGCCCCTGAAAGATTCCACTTTGCTGTGATCAGCAGAACAGAGTGAAATGTTAATGTTAGGGTGCTTGATTAAAACAGTGTGGTTCAAGATTAGGTACCAGTTTCCATAGTCGAGAGACTGAAAGCTGGAAACAAAATCCAGCTGTGTCGAAAAGGGTGTCAGTGTTGGTCCAGCCTGAGTTGCATAAAAAATGAGGGCAGACGTGATGGGTTCAGTTATGACTGACTTTAGGTCACACAATCCTCTGAGGACTGGAAAAAAATCATACTAGTTTGTATCTTTTAAATGGTTGATTCAGTAGACAGTGTTTAGTTAAAACAAGAGTCTTAGTTATGATCACATAGTTGAAAGTGTCTTAACCACGTGTCATTATGTTCCAGAACATTTTAATCAGGCACATATATTCATGTTTAAACAGAGAAGGTGTATTTACTCAAGTATGTTTGCATGTACTTAAGTGCAATGATGAGATAGTAAAATGAGTATTTCCATTTGATGCTTGTGTAGCTCTACAGCGTCTAAGAGGGAAATATTGCACTACATTTATTTGACACAGTTATGAGTTACTTTGCAAATTTGCTTTTTTGCTTTACAATTTGCTTTACACAAATTTGCTTTACAATTTGTAAGCATATAAGATATAATTTACTGTACAGGAAAATGCCACACAGTAGCAATTTTTAGTATCTACTGCAAATACAAGTTTAAAAATAGCTCCAGTCTAAAGAGCTACAAATAATGCATCAAAAAAGAATGCAATGACATACAAACATCTGTACAGGCCATTGGGCTGCACACTTCTGATACCTTGATATTAATGGTTTTACCTAAGTAAAGAATCTTAATGTTTATTTCATCACTAAACAACAAAGTAAAAATAAAATGATATATGTATGTGAAATATTCAGATTATAATTTGCACAGTATTTTTTCTGTAATTTTCTTGTGGTTGAGAGGTTGATGGTCCATTTTCCATCATATGATGTCCAGAGCTCTGAGGTCATAAGGTCCACCTCTCCGAATGCAAAATATAATTGTGTCAGCGCATCAAAAGCAAGACTTTCCATGTTGAGCGCTGCTTTATTTTAGCTGCTTCTACTCTCCAGCATTGTTTCTTATTCAGCTTAGTAAAAGTTCAGCACATACTTAGAACAGGACGGTTATGTAAATGGTGTGACCTTTGGTAGGAGTCACCACATTTTTGATTCAAATACATTTTCTTCTTTAGACAATGTTAAACAAATGCGTGCAGTCAAACTGCAGTATATAATTTCCACTTAAATTAGTTCTCTCAAGCAGCCCTTCCTCGTGAGAACAGATCTGTTTTTGTGTTTATAATGATTTAGGACCAGTAGGTATAGTAGCCGCAGCTACTAAAGTTACAGTTCGGGTTTAAAACAGGAAATTGAACAACATTTTTGTGCAGAAATCTGTCTGCAGCATCTGACCTACGAGGATGTACCCCACGATTAGCTGCTGTATGTTAACCCAATCCTTTTCCCTCTGTCTTTGCCTCTCAGCAGCAGAGTCGTACTCTGTGGCGGGCAGTGACGGTAGTATCCCCCCATCAGCAGGCTCTGTGCCCCACCAGGCCTCGGGCAGCTCCAGCCCCTGCTCGCACTCCTCGTCTGGAGGATCACGGCTCCCTGTCAGCGCCCTCAAGAAATGGCTCACCAATCCCGTCCGCAAGCTGAGCTCTGATGCCAGAGGAGGAGCGGGAAAAGTCGAGAAGCAGATGTGCAGGTCAGACAGGAGGCAGCCATCACTCCTTTCCCACAGTGAAAGACAGCCGAGGCCTCTGGAGCCACAAGACAACTACACCATCCTCCCCTCTGGAGGAGACCCGGTGAGACTAAGACACAGACATACAGGCTACGCTTATACCTCCTACATTTATAAACACATTTTATACTGTTGTCTGTTGCTGTGTTTGTGTTGTACAGGTGTGTACAGACAGACCGCTGAATCCAGCAGCTCCTACTCCTGCACAGCCGACCTGTCAGGGCCAGTTATCTGACCTGCTGCAAGGCAGAGACACACAGAGTCTAGTAATGTTTCTATTCTATTCTATATTTATTGTATTCTATTGTATTGCTCCCTTCTATTATGTTCTATAGAATTCTGTTGTATTCAGGTCTATAGGATTTTATTCTATTCTGTTTTGTGTGATTTGACTCTCTTCTCTGTCAGTCTATTCTGTTCTATGTTGTTCTGTTTGTTTATATTCTATTCTGTTTTGCTCTATTGTTTTCTTTTACCGTGCTGTTTTATTCTGTTTGATACTACGTTCTGTTCCATCCGTCTCTATGCTTTGTCCAACCCACTTTAGATGAAACCACATAAACCTCGACAGCTGCGTTCCTGCGGAAACGCACTCAAGTGGTTGCCGTGAAATGTGACAGCTCTAGTAGCTTG
Organism: Chaetodon auriga; assembly: GCF_051107435.1. Taxonomy (NCBI): domain Eukaryota; kingdom Metazoa; phylum Chordata; class Actinopteri; order Chaetodontiformes; family Chaetodontidae; genus Chaetodon; species Chaetodon auriga. The sequence continues at coordinate 15,024,081 of NC_135075.1, read as the reverse complement.
ATAAACAGTGATCTGGGTCACTGAATTTGATTAATTTACTGTATATCAGACCACAAATGAGACTGAATTAGCTAGCGAGTGAGCTATTTCCAAACTGTATATTCAGTGGGTGTCTGGTGTTGAGTAATAAATTTACTAGTACTAAACTCTTCACTGCCCTCACAGTTATTTTAAATCTGTCAGTGGAGGCTGTTTCATCATCAGACCCTTAGGTAATGCAGGCGTCCTGATTATAAATGATGTATAAATTATGGAAACACATGCACTTAAATGTCGAGTCAACCCAAACCCACACTAAAACGATGAATTGCAAACATGCGCATGTCCCTCTACATCCTGTTCAGTTGTGTTAGCACACATCATTTGACTTCCACCAATTGTGTCGAATGAATAGCACAGATTTTCACATTTTGTTCCGTATTTTGTGTGTGTGTTCACACACAAACACACACAAGCACATACGAGGACTCTCTGGTAACCCGACAGTATGGAGTGGAATCAATGCTGTGGGTTTTTCTAGACAGCATCTGGAAGTAATCAGTGAACCAAGCAGCGTAACAGGCTGAAACACGGTCAGGGCTGGGGGTGAGGAGTGTACTGACGTGACACTCAAGAGCTCGAGCAATACGAGCTAATTAGTGAAGAGGAACTCCAGGGCCGCCGGCTGCACATTAACATAAATACTGCTGTTGGATGTGCACTGATGAAGGAACGCCTGACAGCATGAACCTGTCGCTCTCACTGTCCTTCGTTCTTGGCTGTGGATCAGTCTAGCTCCTGGTTAGCAGTTAATTTTAGAAGACACAGACTAAACTCTGTAGCACACGGGCAATCACTTCCACCTGCTCACTGCTCTGTGATCGCAGCAACACTGATACACCTGAGTCAGCCCTCACACTAGATCTAAGACAAAATATCTACAACCATTGCCATAACCATGGCACAGCAAAATTAGAAGAAGCAAGGCCCAGAGGCAAGGTGAGAAACGTCCCTGTGGATGTTGGACAGTACATCATAGTACTCATAGTCGAGCTACACAAGCTTATATAAGAGATAAGGAGAATGTTTAAAGGGTTGAAATAGTCATTTCCTCTGTAAAATGCATTGTTCTGCTTGATTAATGACCATCCTCACTTTCAGTCTCTCTCAGTCCAATGGCCCCCATGTGGGACAATATGATTTCATGGACACCTGTGGCTTTATGTTTACTTTGGCTTCTCGTCTCTTTCTTCTTATCCTGCCTGCGTCAGTATAAATAGAAGGCATGATGTCTTTAAATGAGTTTAACATGTTGGGAATATGCTTAAGCACTTAAAGATTAATACCACTCTCACATCTGTACCATAAATATAAAACTAGACCTAGTGGCCAGTTATCTTTGCAGAGCTGTCTGCCAGCACCTCTGAAGCTCAGTAATTTACACGTTACATCTTTTTTGTACAAAAACCAAAGTATGAACAAGGAGTAATGTGATGTGATGGGAGTATTTTTTGGCTGGGATCAGTAACTCTCTGGAGATGTCATTTTTTCGACAAGTTAAACAAACACAAAGTATTGTGTTAATTACTGAGCTTCAGAGGTGATAGGTAGATTTTTTTGGGGGGGGTTGGACAGATCCCAGCTATCCCATGCTAAGCTAAACTAATTGGATGCTGGCTCCAACCCCACCGACATGAGAATGGTATCGATCTTCTCATCTAACTCTCTTCATAAAAGCAAATTATCTTATTTCCCCAAATATCGAACTATTCCTCGAACCTTCTCATGGATTTTAGAGGAGCTAATGGTACTAACGGTAACTTCTAGCTGAGGAGACATTACTGTAAGTGAGGAGGAAACATTTAGAGCAACAAGCCCAGCAGTTTTAATGGCTGCTGACTCGTGGATCAGAACCAGAGTGAAGATGGCCTCAGATGTTTTTCATATTCTGCTGGGTGAGGATGTGAACAGTCTGCTCAGAGAGTGAGCGAGCAAAAAAAAAAAAAAAAGAGAAAATGAACTTGCAGTGCATATTTGACCTAAAAAATGACTCCACAGAAGGATTATCATCTAGTGCATCGAGGCAGAGAACAAAATGTAGTGAGCCTGCAGTATGTCAAGAGTATTACGGTCAAATTCACATTAGATTACACTTCTTTTAGGTGAGGAGTGATATTCGTTATATAACATCTCTCCATGTCCTGGTCAGTTCCCCCGACCTTCATTATCTGACTTGACAAATGGTACAAATGTTGCTCGTTATTCACCGTCATCTGTCAGGCCTGATTCTGCTTTTCCCAAATTTCTCTGCTCTACAGTCTCCTCGGCAACAGGGAGAGACATTAAAAAGTGATTATTTCTCTCTGGTTACTTCGGATTTGAGGTTGGCATGATTTTCCAAAAGGGATCAGTAAAATTGCCTGACTGATGTTTTTCCCGGGAATAGGACCCTCTCATCTTTATATGCTTCTCCAGATGTGTGCTGGCTGGGTCAGGGGATGCTGCAGATGAAGCTTAATGACTTAAGTTTGTGTGGTTGATGGCAGGAGTCTGACATCACTCTGCACCATAGTGTTTGGAAGAAGTACTCAGATCCTTTACTGAAGTAAAAGTACAAATACAACTATTAAAGGATAATCCATTGCATTTAAATTCCTACTTAAAGTGCAGACATTTTATTAGCGAGATGTACTTAATGTATTAAAAGTAAAAGTACTCATTCTGGCTGAAAATGATCCCTGTGACTGATATATTATTTTCTAAGTAGCGTTTTAGTGTTGAAGCTAGTGAAGGTTTAGTGGTTCCCATTTATCTTGTTCCACAGGGTCACAAAATATATCTGAGGGGTCATGAGATAAATGGTAGATGGCTGCGTTTATCCATTGGGAGCAATTTGGGGCTCAGTGTCTGGTCTAAGGACACTTTGACAACTGACTGTAGACACCAACCCTGTGATTAGTGGACTGCCCGCTCGACCTCTGGAGCCACAGCAGCCCTGCTGTGATGATTAACAGGAGAGGAAAGAAAAAAGTGTTCCATCACATTTATATGTGCTCATCTTTTAGACTTTTTTTTATTTTTTTTTCCAAATTTTGTTTTTTTGTGGAATGGAGGATAATTTTACCTTATATTTTTTTAAGATTATTATGTTTTTTGATTTCAAATCTTAATCTGGAAATAGAAATGCTCAGGTGAAGCACCTCCAAATGATAGTTCAGCACAGTACGTGAGTAACTGTACTTTCTCTGAGCTTCACAGCTCGACAGACTTGCTGTCTGTCGCCTCTTACATAACATGTTCCAGTGATGCTTAACAAAAGCTGCACTGTCTTCTTTGTGCGTTTTAGAGTCAAAGATCCAGCATCAACACTCTCCAAGGAGAAGATGGCTGCACGATGACGGATGACTCAGGCAGCCAGTGGTCTGCTACAGTGGACAGTGAAGAGGAAAGAAACACTGCCTTAGAGAAGAGCATGTAGGTGTTCACCTCTGCATTAAAGGAGAAGACTGATGTTTTGGAAACTATGCTTGTCTGCTTTCTTTGCATGAAGTTATATGAGAAGATTGACACCACTTTCATGCATATATACTAAACATGTAGCAGTTTGTTAGCTTAGCTTAGCATAGAGACTGGAAACGAGGGAAAAAATTTGCCTGGCTCTGTCCGAAGGTAACAAAATCTGCCTGCCAGTGCCTGTTTCCAGTCTTAATGCTAAGCTAAGCTAAAAGTCTCCTGGCTGTGGCTTCATATACGGACATGAGACCGGTATCAACGTTCTCAACTAACGCTCAGCAGAAACACAAATTAGTGTATTTCCAAAAATGTTGCACTTTAACATGTAAAATTAAAAATAAAAAACAAAATCATTATTTATTCTCTCAGATATGTGCTGACGGAGCTGATAGACACAGAAAGGCTGTATGTGGAAGACCTTGGACTCATTGTGCAGGTGTGTCTCTCTTCCAGCCTTTAGATAATCTCCTCATGACATTTGTACAAGACATAACTGAGATTCCTTCATCGACATTATTCTGCAACATTCATGTCTTTAACTGAGAGAAACATTTGTCTTTTCCATCTGGAACCCTCCACTGATGTGATTAATCACATGTGTGTGTGTGGGTGCGGGTGCAGGGCTACATGGCCACCATGGCCAATCAGGGAGTTCCAGAGGACATGAAAGGGAAGGACAGGATTGTTTTTGGAAACATCCACCAGATCTACGACTGGCATAAGGAGTGAGTCAGAGACGTTTCTTCTGTCTTTTCTTCCCCTCGGTTCCTCTGAATTTCAGCTGTCTCGTACAGTGTGCACTTATTTCTTCTGAGCTCCTTATGTTTCATGATGGTTCAGCTGGTGTCATGTCCCCTGTGGCTGTTTGTTTCCTGCCTGTGTGTGAGTGTGTGCGTGCGTGTGTTTGGCTGGATGACTGTTCCTGCCTGACCTTCTCCGCTTCGTGTCACACAGTTATTTCCTGGGAGAGCTGGAGAAATGTGTGGGTGATCCAGACAGCCTGGCCCAGCTCTTCATCAAACATGTGAGTCTGCAGATCAGTGAGTAACAAGCGTGGATGAGAAGTTTCTTGTTTTTTTGCCCATCTCTCTGCATGTTTTCAGTTTAGCTGAAGGTTGCAGCCGTCTCATAGATCAGACCTCCGACTGTGCATAAAGCCTTGGCCCCCTGCCCTCCAGATGTGTCTTGATCTTGCAGATCAGTCGTCTGCAGGTGCAGAGTAAACGCTCTGCTAATCATTCTGACTAAAGAGCTCTCAAAGCTCACAATCAGCGTTAAAGATGCTCCGTAGAGACCACGCTGTGTGCAAAAATGTGCTGGAATTAGAAATGTCAGAGCTCTATAAAAAGTGTTCAGCGGCACCTTGAAGTTTTTCATATGCAGTTGTTTTACACTCAGCACTGAACTATTTAATGTCCAAGTCAAAACAGATCTGTGCAAATGGATCCAGAGGAAGTACAAACATAAAACACAGAACTGAAAGACACAGAATCAGTGACGCTAAAAGAGTAAAGCATGAAAAACTGGGCGTGAATACTTTTTCTTGGCACTGCACATATCAGTGTCAGCATCTAGTCTTGTTACAGCTGAAAAATAAACTACTGGAGAAAAATATTTAGATTTGGTACAGATTTTCCAGCTCGGCCTCTCTACCCGCTTCACTCAGTGCAGTGTAGCATGCCTAATGAAGCCACGGCAAATTAAACCATTCTTTCTCAGCCACTGGAACTATTTAATGAGGAAAAGGTCCTGCACTGATTTAACAATACTTCCCCCAAAAGAAACCTCTTGAGAGGAATGGGAACACAATAAAAGTGAGAGGGAACTGAGAACTGGAGCAGAAGCTTAATTCTTTCTCATCACGCTGACCCTCACACACAGATTATTTGGAATAACTGTCACATGAGCTCTCTCTCTCTCTCTCTCTCTCTCTCTCTCTCTCTCTCTCTCTCTCTCTCTCATTTCCAGGAACGGCGTCTTCACATGTATGTGGTTTACTGTCAGAACAAACCCAAATCAGAGCACATTGTCTCTGAGTACATTGAGACCTACTTTGAGGTGAGGAAGCTTTTACAGTCAATTTCACTGGAGCTCCTCAAAGACTCTTTTCTGTTTACTTTCAAACACGTTCTCTCTTTTTTTTGGCTCCTGACAGGATCTCAGGCAGCAGTTGGGTCACAGGCTGCAGCTCAACGATCTGCTCATCAAACCTGTTCAGAGGATCATGAAGTATCAGCTACTGCTGAAGGTTTGCTGCTTAGCCTGATTGTGCATCTGCATGCCTGGAACTGTTACACGTTAATACTGATTTTACATTATTTGAATTACAACGTTAAAAGTAGGATCAGTGTCTGCAAGGTAAACTGCAGTCAAAGGTCTTCCCAGGACCCCTGAGGAACACCGGTGTGCAGTCAACACACATTTGTCTTATTTTTAATCATTTAGCTACTATAATAAAGGATTTTTAACTGTTGTACCTTCGTGATGCAGTTTGCTTTGACTGATCAAAACTCTAAATAACCTCTCTCTGACTGCCAACACCAGGACTTCCTAAAGTACTACAGCAAGGCAGGACGGGATGCTGAAGAGCTGCGGGTATGAGCTCATTATGGAATATGAATACATACACACTCAGTGGCCAGTTTATTAGAAACAGGTGCTTCTCATGTTTTGTCCAGCCCATTTATATTAATGAGGGTAGACTAAATAGCAGAAACACCTGCTAGTATAAGGCAAGACGGTTCAACAGTACCACAGACTTCATACTCTACATTTTTAGCTAGCAGTGCCTAATAAACTGAGTCAAAATTTTGTTTTCTCATACCAATTCTCCTCCATCCAATTTCTTCCATCAGAGGGCGGTGGAGGTGATGTGTTTCGTGCCAAAACGCTGTAATGATATGATGAATGTGGGCCGGCTCCAGGGTTTTGAGGTGAGATATGGATTTTTTTTCTTTTGTCTGCAACAGATGAAACACATGTCAAGTGTTGCTTATAGTCCGTGACAATGTTCACACACTGTTTCAGGGGAAAATCACAGCTCAGGGGAAACTGCTCCAACAGGATACCTTCTCTGTCAGCGAGCAGGAAAGCGGCCTCCTGTCCAGAGCCAAGGAGAGGCGGGTCTTCCTGTTTGAGCAGCTGGTCATCTTCAGTGAGCCAATTGATAAGAAAAAAGGCTTCTCTTTGCCAGGGTACACCTTTAAAAACAGCATCAAGGTGCGAGTAAAGCTTTGATTTAAGATAACATCTTTGCTTCAGTGTTTTTTCTGAATGTTTACCAAGTCTCCTGTGTGCTCCAGGTCAGCTGTTTGGGCGTGGAAGAGCACTCTGAGGAGGATCCATGCTGCCTGGTCCTGACCTCCCGTGGGACCGACGGCAGCGTGACACGCTTCATCATGCAGGCATCTTCTCCGGAAATCCAGCAAGCTTGGCTCGATGATGTGGTCCAGATCTTAGAGACTCAGAGGAACTTCCTTAATGGTACCAGAGTTCATTGTTTCCTCAGTGAAACTAGACATTTAAGAGTTTGATGCATTTAATAAATGTGACATCTCTTCCTGCCCACTGCAGCCCTTCAGTCTCCAATAGAGTACCAACGCATGGAAAGCAAATCAAACAGCCTGGGCAGGAACATGAAGTCTCCAACTGCGTCAGCATCTGGCCTGCGACCTCACTCCTCTGCATCAATGGACCGACGTCACAAGCCCTGCCTGCTGACTTACAACACCTCCCTGCCCTCTCTGCATCCACCGCAGCACAGCCCGGCCTCGAAGGTGGTGAGTGTACAGCAACGCTCCCTCTCACAATAGTGTGCATTCATACATTTTTCCCCGTCTGACATCCTCTTTCTTTGATTTCTCTCTAAAGTTTTCTAATCCCTGTGCTGCGACACCGCGAGTGGCTCACCCTCCACTCTCCTCCCACCAGCAGCTCAGTTTGTGCACAGAGGTGAGACCTGGCTGTGGGACATCCAATGGCCTGCCACCCTGCAGCCAGCACAGTGTGCAGGTCAGTCTTACTTCATACAGTGGTTAGATTTTATTTAAATATACCCATTCGGTGCTTTGAGTAACACAAACAAGTTCTATACTATTGGGGTAAGCTAGAAAATCATGGCCCTTGGGAGGCTCACACCATGAAGAAAGGGTCGGGAAGTTCTGCAACCATGCAAGTCATTGATTCATTTTAGCAGTATTTGCAGTAAAAGTATCACAGGTGACAATGTTATTTTTGAGGAAAGCTTGATCTATTCATTTTCATGTTGAAGCAGGAGCCAGCTGCTTCATGCTCTAGTCAAGTGAATTTTATTTACAGTAGAGCCCAGCATCACTGACCACATTTGCCTCAGAGGGCTTTTTTAACGAGTAAGTAACTAAAACCATCAAGGTCATTATGAAAAGTACAGTTTTTGAGACTGTTTGGAGTAAAAGTCTCACAAAATGTGAATACTAAGTTAAACTGTAACAGAACGGCACTGAGTAAATATAAGTTTTCACTTTCCTCATCTGTCTCATTCAGTGGTGCAGCTTTGAGATTTTGGGTTAGGATCATTGTGCACCTTCTATTTACTCTGTTAAGTGTTTCTTGTGCACAGTACAAATACATTTGCTGGTTTTATATAGGACAGATCAGATCGGTGGAGCTGTTATCTCTGCGTCAGCAGCCTGAGGCCGCTTGTTGTCATGATCACTGATGATGAGGGGAAATGACTCTTTGGTTGCCTTTGTCAGATATCCTGTTGTTGTTTCTACGTAGATTTACAAATTTGGTCGACCTAATCTGTTGCCAGTGTCATTCAGTCATCCAGTCTATGGAAAAACCCACTGACCTCCTGTTTTATCTTCTTCACTCAGACTTCCACGTAGCGGAGGAAATGGTTTGATCACAGTGCTCTTACTCGACGTGCTTATCTGGCTCAAGTCCACAAAGTCGCTCTCGTCCTCTTGTTCTCCCTCTTTGTGTTTTCGGATCAACAGTGTTTCCGTCCTGTTTTAGGTGCAGGATTTCAGAGAGGTTTCCCATGTTCCTACATGTTTTTTTGTTCTATGGTGCTTATCCCTCAGGGAGAAGAGCCTTTGTCAGACTTTTCATAGTAAACATCTGTTTGTGATCAACAGTGTTTTTATGTTTTTATTCTAACAGCTCCCTCGTCTTATTCCTTTAAAAGTAAAATCTCAGCTTTTGACATTGTTGTGACTTACACATTCTTTTAAAGCTAAACTAATCAGTATTTTTACCTTAGGAATTGATCAAATGGCTAGGTGTAATGTGGTGGGGGTCGCTCATACTGACAAACCGTCAAAGAATTATCATTTCACACAGTTTTCCTCTGTGGATCTTTTTGGTCTTTTGTGGCCCACAACTTTTTTGTTTTGCTTCATTCTCACTGCTCTCATCAGCCTAGTTTCAGGCAGGCGGCTGTTTTCAGGGCATAAACCTCTGAAGACCCATTTTACACCACCTGCTCATTACTGCAGACAGACACAGTTAGCGACTAAAGAAGCCGCTAAGAAGTCAGAAGTTTCCCTCAGAAGTTGGTGGAGACCAAAAGCAGAGCTAAAAGAGAGTGAATATTGGACTTTTTATTGGATGGTCAGAATCACGACTCCAAATAAATGATAATGTTGCTCCATATCTGCTTGATGTGGAAATGAGCTGTTATATGTTATGTTATCTGTAATCGCTCTGTGATGATATGTCACGGTTCCAAACTGGATTGAAGTGTTGGTAACATGAAGTATGCTTCTTTCTACTCTTCGGAGTTTCACATTTAAAGCACATGAGTACACAAAACATTTAATTGGTTGTTTTTTCCCTCTCAGGGTGTGACTGCCAGAGTCCAGGTGACCGGATTAAGTGAGGGTGGGAGTTACTCAGCACATCGACCAAACAACTTGGATCAGCTCAAAGAGAGCGAGCAGTAATGACCTGCGAGGACAGATAAACTCACTTTACCGTGTGGAGCAGGAGCGTCTGGACTGAGTGGGAGCTCTGTCGGCATTGTTTGTTTCACTCCTGTACAGAAGTCATCGAGGTCTCAGTGTTTCCGTCTTCACGTGTTGTCCTAAATTTCCTTCAAATATCGCTATGGTTTAGGCTAATCTGGATTTGAGTTTGTGTAATCATATTGCTTTGACTGGGTTCGTGTGTGTGTACACTCTGCATGTACACACATGTCCACAGACGGTGATAACAGATGAAATGTGTGAGGAAATGGTTTTGAAGCACCACAGAAGCTGTTCGTCATATTGTATATGTATAAATTTCTTACTTCTTCCACTGAAAATTCCTTGATGGATATTTTTGTAATGCATAATATTTTCATAAGGGACCAATTCCACTGTATTCCCCCTGAGAAGTGGGACTTCAGCTCCCTTTGCGCACTCATACTCTGTGTCCCCAAATAACCGCATCCTTGAAATCACTGAGAGACTGTAGATTGCAGCTTCACTGTGGGAGCTGAATCCATACGACTCGTGTTTGTCTGTGCGTTCCCTGCACTTTAGCAAATAGCTGTCTTTTCCCTTTGGTGGGCTATTTTAACTCTGCCATTGTTAAACTGTTATCTGAACTAAACACATTTGCAAACTCACACAAAGCATGCGTCCTAATCGAGCCGAAAGAGGAAAAAGGGAACAAAGATAAAACAGAGGTGCTCATCTGTCGCTGTCATATTGAATGTAAATAATCTCATGTGGGATCATATCAGTAAAACTCTTTGACTTGTGGTGTCCTGATACACACACACTGAATTAAAGAGAAATGCTGTTCAGATATTTGTCATCATCATTTTTCTAAAGAAACCCTTTTTTTTTTCAGAGCTACTATATGTTGCAACATAAAACATTTCCTCACGTCTCCCAGTCAGGAACGGATGAGAAAACAGGCCCCTGAGCACAGACATGTAAAAAGACCCCAAAACTTCCTACATAGTAGGTCCAAGACACCCTGCCACAAAGAGACCACAGCGTTTTGTGACAACAGCCTTTTTTGTCTGTGTAGTCATTGTGCATCTGTTTATAGTAAATTTGTGTTTCTTGGTAGTTTTTTTTGTCTTTTTGTAGTTGTTTTCTGCATCTTTTTGGTATCTTTGCACTCATTTAGTGACTTTATGGTACTTTTGCATCTCTTTGTCACTGCTGTGCGTCTCAGTGGTCATTGTGTGTCTCTTTGTAGTCATTTTGTGTCTCTTTGTAGTCGTTCAATTAGTTGAACAACAAGTAATGCTGAAAGTCACTTAAAACAGAGGCTCTGGCTCTGGGGTCCCCAGGTCCCTTGGGCCCCTGGGCCTTTCCCCAGTGGGCCCACTCAGTAATCCATCCATGTTCCCATTGTACTGTAAATATAAATGTCACGTGAAAACATGTTCTTTTGAGGATATGAAGTCTACAGTGACGCAGTTACTACATGTTCATTTTTAGCATGGAGCAGTCTCACAAGCCACTGCAGGAAACCACAAAAATGTCTGCCTCAGTGAAAAATTTGAAACAAATGGATTCTTCTTGAACCACTGCTCCATGATGCTTCAGTGAGAAGATTGAACCCTGCAGATCAGTTTTCTCTCAGTTAATCTCTGTCCTATGAGTCCATTTTCTTTCCATAATCTGTCAGGGGCCTCTGTTAGCACCCATCTCATCTTATTTCATGCCAACTGCTTTTATATAGTAGATTTCTGAAATGTGTGTATTCATATGCAGAAAACAGGTATGAGTGGCTTGGTTATAGTTTTTTTTTTTTTTTTTTTTTTCAAGACTATTTCAAAAAAATTCTAGAAAATCACAGGCAAATCAGGCCGTTGCACTGGATCAGTTCAGAACAGAAAATCAAACTGTTGGTATGCAGCGCCCTCTCGTGTACAGTTTGAAGCCACTTGGCTGCTGTTCTGCGTCATGACAGACATGCTTTTTAAAAAGGCCTGCAGCACTTCACGTGAGACTTGCTGGAATCTCTTATCTTCCCTGCAACACACAGAGCATTGAACTTCTTTGTTTGTGCCAACAGCACATATACCTAACAGTAAATAATTAACTTTAGCTGCTTTAAGTTGCTTCTTTGTCTCCTCGTTCCTTGAAACAGATTTATATTGAATGCATTTAAGTATAGTTTGGTATTAGACACAAAATACTGACCGTAAGGAAGTTAACCAATATTAAAAATGTGGTGCAGCTGCTAACTCTTACATTTGACAAAAAACATTTAGAGGAACATTGATAAAAACTACAACAACAATGACTTTTGCTTGAATATATTCGCGTTTTATCATGAATGTCTTACACTTTCAGAGCTGGACACAGACGCCTGGAAGGACACTTGACTGTAATGCAGACTGAACGTGAGACCCCCCCAACATAAAGCAATTTTTTTTTTTTTTAGGAAATGAAAGAGAAGTGTTTCCACATACATTTTAATACGTTGACATTTGAAATAAATTAAAAAATGCTCACAATGCTGTGATCAGACGTCTCACGCCAGTGGTTTTTGGGTGAAGCAGGCAAGTTGAATTTCAGTGTTAACACAATAAATATCACTGTTTGACAAAAAGAAAGAGGTTTTCAGCTCAGCTATTGAACCGTCAACAGTTACAAATGCTAACGTGAAACAAATTTTTGAACGCACATCTACTACACAAAAGCCTTTGATAATAGTGTCACTGATGAAGTTGATTCAGACCCCCGTCCTTAGAGCTAACATCGACCGCATTTTGGTGAACAAAAATAAGTAAAAACCCATAACAGACAGAAACATCGCACAAAATAGTTCTAAAATATTCCTCCGAGATTTAAAAAACACATCAGTAGATAAATCTCTGGCACCTCTTTGCTAACAAGTAACTTATTAGAAACAATATAGTGATAGAAGGGCGCCATCTAAAGGCCATGGTATAAAAGAACAGCATCGTCACTTCAGGCATGAGTAACAGTAGTTCTCCAAAGAGGATAAAAACAGGATTTTCAAGCCTTGGTGCTCCACCGTCTCACCGTGTCTCACTGACTTTGTCTCACTCAGTTTTCCTCTCATGCTCTGACTACTCATACTTCAGTTTATCATCAGCCTCTCATTGATGTGCTGTTTTTTTCTCTTCTCTTATAATGAGGAAAAATAAACATGCACTTTGGTTCATTCAACTTTTCTTTTAGGCAGCATGTAAAGATGCAATCACTTTCAGTCTTATTCATCAGCGCGCACTGGACAGAAACCTCTTCTTATAGATGTTTGTTGAACAGTGACTGACAGCAGAAGACAAAGAACAAGGCTGCTCCCAGACCAGGTAACACCAGGTGAGCTGCAGATGGATGGGACCTCCTCAGATGTGATTAATGACTCACAAATGACACGTAAGATTCTGGGCTAAAGGAAGGTAGCAAAACCACAACTCAGGTAAAAACACCCCAAAGCCATCAGCCAAAACCTTTGGCACGACCGGCGAGTCATGGAGCGTAGGTACCACAGGTGAAAAGGTTCTGAATGCGTTCTTCGTGTGGCATTGGTAAAATGGACACCTATGCTCTGTGTCTACAGGACTGTCACTTTCTAGGAAGTGTCCCTTGTCCTCGCTAATGGTGAGCCGTCGTTCTCATGTTCTCTGATATCACTATTGCTTTTCCAAGCTCAGTCTTTTGGGATAGTGCAAATCGAAGGAGGACACACGTACCTCTGCTCACGTTAGCATAGAATGACGATGAAGTGACTCAGACTGTATAGATGCTACCTGTTGGGTTTTCCCAAAGCTCAGTCTCTGTGTTAGAACAACTCAAGGATGTACGGCCAGATAAGATTTGACAAACAAATAGCATAATCCCTCCACAACTTGAATTAATCAAGACCATGCTCTCATTTAACTGGGTCTGTGTAAATATGACGATATGTTTGTTTTTAGCTGATTCTCTACTGTTTCCATGTCAAGAGCCTGAACTTTCATATCTGGCTTCTGGATATTTACTCTGCATGAGGACTTGTAAGTTCTCCGCAGGACTCTGCACTGACTGCATAAACATGCTAAAACTGTCTTAATGGCGCATTTTCTCTACAGTAAAGCCTGAAGCCTCATGTCAAGCTTTTCAAAGAAAGGCAAAGTGTTTGTCTGAAATCTTATCTGACAGGACGCGGTGGAGGAGAACTTCTTTGGCAACTCAGGAAGAGCAGAGGAACCCTCAGCAGAGGAACTAATTATGAGTCAAACACTGGAATCGGTTCTTGAAGAACAGGAGGCCATTTTTCGTGTGTGTGGCGTCAGAGGAGGCTGGTGGGTAACGAAACTTGGCGTACGTCTTGTCGCTCTCTGATTGGCTGACCCAGGGGAGCTTGATTTTGCTGGCATGATTGACAATGACATCGTCACAAGAGCCCACATGGAGAGATCCCAGGCCGTCGATGAAAAACTCTGCAAAGCAAACACAAACAGAACGATTCAGCCAAATACATTCAAAACTTCAACTCATTTTCAAGTCCAATTTACTAACTTCTGAAAACCTCATTCAGTTTTAAACTCTTGTTGAAAGTTTCCAAAGATACCAGAAATGTCACATATAGGAAGTTAAATGATACAAACATGCCGGAAATGTGTTTACTAACATTCTAGGTAGAATGTTCCCATTTTAACTTTGTGTCTAATACGAGCTGTCACTGCACTCACCCAGGTGAGCTACCCTGGCGAGGCGCGGGTCAAAGCCGACTTGCTGGACTTTGTCAGTTCGGGCCAGGAAGAAGTTAATGACCCCGTCAGTCACAACACAGTTGGGGAAGCCTTGAATAACGTGATGAAATCCTCTCCTCATGTGTAAACAGTCACCATCCTCCTCCCCTTGCTCAATGGAGATGGTCTGTCTGTAGGTGGCAGTATAACCCGTGGCCTCCCGCACTGCACCACCCACCTGGACAACACACACATACACAGCAAACACTCAGCAAACACATCAGACTGCCACATCCAGCGAAAGCAACCATTCCTCCGTCCCTCACCAGATCCAGAGTGGTTCTCTCTAAAACATCCACCAGTTTCTCCAGCTTGGTGTTGGCTGTGAAGATGAAGTCATCATCCACCCACAGCACGTACTTTGTGGTCACCTGAGAGACGGCCAGGTTCCGTCCGGCAAACCAACCCTATGAAACAAGACGCAACGCGTTTGAATACAAAGAGCATCAAGAGCGACGTCAGAGCTGTGAAATCAAAAGACGCTCCGACCTTTCCAAAAGGCATGATGTAGTGTTCGATGTAAGGCCCGGAGATAGTTTTGGGATTTTCACTGTCATCAGCGATTACTATGGTGACAGTAGGATAATATCTTCTCACGCTGTCGATAAGATCCTGAAGCTTATCATAACGTAGGAAAGTCTTCGTAGCTATTGTGACGAGGGCACTAACATTGTACTCTGCAGAGAAGGAAGATCAAACAAGCATTAGAGAACAGAAACAGCAGGCCTGTTGTTCAGTGCTTACGTGAAGGCATGATTTTCCACTTTAGTTACAGACATTACTGCTGTGCCGGTGTTGTATTTACCTCCTTTGGATCCTGTGTTATATAGTTTGGGTGTTACACCATGGCGAATCTTGATACTGAAGATGGCTTGATGGCCCTCTGTCTCAAACTGCACTAAAAGACAGAACAAAAACGACTTCAATAAATTGAATTAGCGTAATAGGATCTAACCACCACATGACTCCTGTCTGGTTCCACAGTGGTTTATACGCTGTTTGGATTAAATCCCCTGCATGTACTGGATATCATATATTTGTACAGTCCACAAAAGATTATACTGAAATTAACAGCTGCCAAACAAGAGGATGAGAGGTTGACAGAAAATTCAGAGAGGGACATTTGGTCTTTTGCCAGCACCTGTCCTCAGGCTTTATTCCTGCTGAACACTGCTGATTCCCTATTGAAGGAAAGCAAACAGGCTGTATGATTAGCCTGCATCCTGGTTGGCTGTCCAGCACCACGCAAAGAGATAGTGTCTCTAACTCTGTAAATATTTCCTCCTGCTTGGTTACTTATTTCTGTGTGTAACAGCTTCTAACAGCAGGGGTGAAGCCAGTAAAAGGAGAAAAGGAAGAGCAAGACAGCAAATTAGGTTGACTTTAGTTTCTTAAATTGGCATTAAATGTTTAAGTTGCATATGTAAAGAAACAGTTTGACGTTTGGCAAACATACTTATTCGCCATCTAGTGGAAAGTTAGATGAGAAGATTGATACCACTCTCATGTCTGTGCGGCCAATATGAGGTTACAGCCAGCAGCTGGTTATCTTAGCTTAGCATAAAGACTGGAAACAGGGGGAAGAGCTAGCCTGGCTCTGTCCAAAGGGAACAAAATACACCTGTAAATTTTCTAAATGAACATGTGACATCTTGTTTGTTTAATCTGTACATAAACTGGAGGATAAAATCAATATTTCACCATTTTTCAGGGTGTTATGTGTCTGGGCAGGTGGATTCTAGCTGTTTCCAGTAAGCTAACTGATCGCTGGCTGTAGCTTCATATTTACTGTACCGACATCGAAAGTTGTAATGATCTCCTCATGTAACTCTCAGTCAGAAAGCATGTTTGCCAAAATATCAAACTTTAAATCTAATCCCATGTTACGGCGCACACAACACTTGATTCTGTACATGAAAAAGTGCTGAAAATGGGTTCTGTCCTTGAACTGGGTTGAAAACTTTTCTCTCCAGTGTCCCTAATAACTTTTAAAAAACTAAGAATAAGTCCAGCTATCAGATGAGACAAAAAAAAAAAGAATTTTTTTGGCCATACCTGTGTCTGCAGTGCTCGGGTGGAACAGTGTGTTTGTGTAGGTGACAAACTGCAGCTGTCGGTTCAGGTTGGGCAGGAGGCTGCTTGACAGAGTCATGTGCATCTCGCCGTCACCTTTGATTTTCACCCCTTCCACCTCTGCGGCCACATTCAGCGTTCCCAGCGTGGCAGTGATGTTTATCTGCAACGAGATGGAGAGAGCAGTCAGTGGGATAAAAGGACGGCGGATATCTAAAATGTGTCGGAGTAGAGACGGACGTCCTGTAATACTTACTGAGTAGTGGTCTCTGGGATGGTTGTGTAAGGCCAAGCCTGAAAGCATATGATAACAATTGGCAGACTTAGATGCTACAGGCATTGGGACAGATTTAATCCACTTCCTGAACTTCCAATTCCATAAAAATGCTCCTCAGATCAAACTGGGAAAAGAAATCAGGTGTGCTTTTTGTGCAGCACACTGCAGGGTGGGGGTCACATGAACCAACTCTGGGTCTGCGTCTCATAAATTAAATTCTCTCAAGAAGCAGCTTGATGATTTATAGCTGTGGTAGTGGCCAATGCTTTCATTAAATAACTTACTTTAATACAGGGACAGAGTGCTGCAACATAATTCAGATTAAACTGCTGGACAATATGTTATGGCTGTGGTCTCGGGTCATTGTGTCTCCCTGATACTGTGTTTTTTCCTCCAATCTTACTCAGCAGGTTGGAGCGGGAGAGAGAGGCGGGCTGGGAACGAGCTTCATGAGACACACCTGCACCTCATCAGTTAATCAGCTCGACTTCTTAAGGCACCTCATGCTCATCTGTGCGGGACTATTCCCTTTGTTCCCCGTTGCGTGCAGCTCGCTGCCGTAAACTCTCTCGGCTCTAGCCCCGCTCCTCCTGCCTCCAGTGCTCTCTCGAACTGTTATTTTTTCACTGTGAGTTTTCATAGTCGCCTTTTGTTCAGCTATTCTGATAGTAGTTTCTCCCAATTGTCTGGTGATTTTGAGTTTCATTGTTTTGCTACTTTGTTATTGCTCTTATTTCCCTTTTTCTGATCGTTTTTGTTTTGATACTTTCTTCCCGTGGTGGTGGATTTCTGTTTTTTCGCTTGTATGCGTTTTTCCCTGGTTCAGGTGATTTTTGATCGATAAATCCTGATTTCCTTTGTCTCCGCAACTGGGTCCTGGCCTTCCTTAACTCGAACCGTAACACAATAATCTAATTTAAGACAAAAAAGTCTGTCTGAAGTCTCACCTGGGATGATGATTGTTTTCAGGGGTCGTACCTCTGCCCCCTGTGTTGGATACTGTAAGGGACTGTTAGCCTCTGCAATGATGAGAACATCTGCAGGTGTCTGTGACCTGATGGGAAAAAAACCACATCAGGAAGATGCAGACTGTAGCCGACACTGACTCAGTCCAATAGAGCATTCAGCAGCAGCTATTATTACCAGACTTCGTCCCGTTATGATTTTGTTCTTGGCTGGAAAAAAATATTATTCAGTGTTAAAGGTATCAAGGGAGCCAGTGTAAGAAGGAAAGCACATGGATAATTGGATTTTTTTTTTTTTTTTCATTTTGATCGTGTCAATTGCATTGCTGTTGTGTTCTGGATCAGTTTCAGATGGAATGATGAATCCTGAGCAGTACTTAACTAAAATGTGAGCAAGAACAGTTTTGGAGCATCGATGACGTCCTCCGTGTCAGGGAGAGACAGAAAAGAGCCTGATCTCAAAAGTGATCCACAGATGACCGAAGCACGATTTAGCACCTGACACTTCAAACTTAGATGTACACAAAGCCAAATTAAAATGATATTCAGGAGTGCTTTTCGAGCACTTTTGCTAAAATAGAGCTCACGCTTCTTTAATCCTGATTTTCTGCCAACAATGTCTGGACACCTCTGGAGCATCTTACCTCTTCTGGAAACTCTTGTACTCTTTGGCCCGTCTCCTCTTCATTTCCTCCAGCTCAGAGGCCTCAAAGGCAGTGTGTAACGGGTGAGCTGACACCCGTGGGAATAAGAGTTGGGCGAAGGGCAGGTTTACTCCTCCACTCTCGCCCTCACATACACATCCATTACGTGCCAATAAGCTGGACAGATCATCGGAGACATATGAATGGGATGAAACCAGGTTAAAGGTGAGCTCTGTTGTGCTGAGATAATAAATCAACTGATTAAACGGTGCCCATACCTTGCCACATTGTCCCTCACGTGAAAGGGGATGTTGCCTAATCGGTGATCTGGTTCTGGGAGCCTCTCCTCCAGATGCCTCTCAACTATCAGGCCAGGTCGCTGCCACACATCCACTGTGGTGTAAGCTCGAGTCGGCCACGAATGGAGGAGGGCCAGTACCAGCACCACAGACGCCAGGAGGGCGAGCAACACCGTCTTTCTCAGGGAGCGCATCCTAAAACCTGACACACACATGCATATTGAATGACTTACTGGTTGCTCTTATTATTCCTCCTGTCTGTAGTCAGCTCCAATATACATTCAGTGATGGGGGACAAAATCAATAATGAGTCTTTGCACTGAAGCTAAGATGAGGCTTCAGCAGTCAAGTGAATGTCTTCCAAACTACAGTGTTGTGAGGAAAGAAAGAGGAAATTTTCCTACAATCCCAGTTCCAAAAAAGGTGGGATGCTGTGTAAAACACGAATAAAACAGAATGTGATAATTTGCTAATCCTTTTTGACATATACTCAATTAAAATAGCACAGAGACAATATATTTAATGTTGTTTTTAAGATTATTTTTCCAGTTTTCACCTTTACTGATGGACAGGAGAGTCACCGAGTGGAAAGGAGGGGATGACATACAGCAAAAAGCCACAGATGAGAACTGAAGCCGTGCCACAGCAGTAAGGACACAGCGCTCTACCAGGTGAGCTACCTGGCCACTCCTGTATTTAATCTTTAACCTCATCAGCTTCATCAATTTTTGTAAATATGTGCTTATTCTGAATTTGATGCAGCAACATGTTTCAAACACGTTGGGGCAGGAGCAACTAAAGACTGGGAAAGATGTGGAATGCTCCAAAAACACCTTCCACAGGTTAACAGGTTCATTGAAAACAGGTGATAGTATCATGATTGGGTATGAAAGGGGCATCCTGGAAAGGCTCAGTCAATCACAGGCGAGGTTGGAGCGAGGTTCACCACTTTGAGAACACGTGTTTGTTTAAAAGAGATTACCACCTGGACTCAGGAACACTTTGTGAACTTGACCACCACTTGGTTTGACTGACGTTAGACTGCTGAAGCCCCACATTAGCTTTGGCTTAACTTTTGTACGCATTGTTGTGCATTAAGTAAGACAGAGTTGAAAAACATTCATCCCGTAAATCATAATCATGGCTCCAGAGCTGCGGAGCATTCCCGGGACGGTTACATTTATGGTGGAGGCACTTAGTGGTGCAACGGAAATGGACGTGTACGCATTAATTAGATAGAGATACGTGATATCTAAATGTCTACCACAACAGCACACAATCGGCTTCACACACACACACACATACACGAAGAAATGTAATAATCACAGCTAGAGATAAAACACATGCAGTTTGGGACTAGCCTGCTGGGTTAGCAGAAAGCCATTTCAGACCAGCTTGCTCAGTATGTATAAAACTAAAGCAGCGTTTAGCATCTGGAAGTTGTTTTCTTCTCTCTCTTCTGTTCCTTCCACTCGTCGTCTCTCCTTCATCTACTGAAAGCAGATGTTTCCTTTTTCAGAAATTTGCTGGTACACAATGAGCTCTTTCTCCTACCTTCCAGCAGTGATGAACAAAAACTCTATTTCCGGTCTGAATGTTTATAAGATCCCACTGTGTGTGTGTGTGTGTGTGTGTGTGTGTGTGTGTGTGTGTGTCTGTGTGTGTGTGCGTGTGTCTCTCTCTCTATCTCTGTGCGCGTGTGTGCGGTGGGGCGTGGGCTTTGAGACACATTCTGTACGCTGAGATAAGAACGTATGAAACAGTGCTGTAATATGACAAATCACCAAACGTTATTTCTTTCTTTTTTCTTTCTTTCTCACTCCAACACCCCCATCTGTCCAAAACTATAAACTATTTCGGGCATCTAATTTTTGAACCTTCTCCAGAAATAACAGACTTCATTCTTTCCGAGTTCGGAGAGCCAAAAGGAGTGCACACTTTTGTTTCATTTGGCCATCACACTGAATTTTGCTGAACCCCCCTTCCCCCCCAATCTCTGTTAAAAATCTTCTGCTTTTTCAGCTACAAAAAGATGTCAGAGGGATACAGGAAAGGATGTCTTTCTTGTGACCTATGAACAGATACTCCTGTTTGTTTTGCTGTGACAGCATCACATAATGAGTATGGTTACTAAGAAGGATTCTGCACGATGCTTTCTCCATGCATGACCAAAATTGCTGCGTGCACACCGACATGTTCCTGTACACATACAGTACGCAAAAACTGCAGACACCTCAAATAAAAGTCAAAAATTTTGTGGAATTAAAATTTCCTAAAGCCAATTAACAAATCCCTTAACTTCTCTTAATTTGCGGTAATGCACACACGTTAGACAAAAGCAAGCCAACATACCCATCTGCCTCTATCCAGTCAGTGAAAGGGTGTCTTCCGAAGGCACCGGCATCTCCACGAACCATGTAGATAGTCAGAGAAATGAGTGAGCGTCTTCCCCATCTAGAAACAAAAAGAAAAATACGATGTGAATTATAAAACAGAGGGTAGAAAAATCTCTATAACGCCACAGACTAGTTCACAAAGAAGTACAAATTGAATACAACTGCAGAAGGCAATTGTATCATCACATTAAAACACAGTCCAGCGTCCATATGGTGCTACAGCGGCAGCTTGCGTGGTCTTACAGCCTCTAGGGGAAATCCTGCAGGATTTCAATTTAGTGTTATAGTAGGAAGCTGGAAAAAAAAATCAATTGGTGCTCAGCAGCCAGTCAGCTGGGCTGCTCTGGATCTATGCACTTAAGTATCTCTCACAGGAAATGTTTTAGTCCTTTTAAAAGCACTTCCTCTTGTTGTCTAAGTGATGTTGTATACACTGACAGTGAATTAGATACTAAGTCATATTTGCCAAATTCACTTGCAAAACTCATTGGTGGCAACACTGTCTAATAATTTCTCCAAGATCAGACTGTAAATGACAATTTTGGAGTTATTGCTCAGCTCAGGCCATAAAAAACACAAACCAGAACTGTAGAATAAGAGGAAAAGGAAGAATATGAAGGCAACGAGTATTATTATAATTTAGATCGTTATTGGAAATACAACAATCGAATTGTATTTAACATTAAGTGTTCCCCGTTAAGCTTAGTGGCATAAACCCGTCCTATTACCCTGTATATGGATTTAAACTGTGCATTTTGAGTGATAATTAGCCGTGATGGTGTAACCATCCACCGGGCCGTTCAAGAGAGATGATCTAAGTCGTGCTGCATTAGCGGCGCTGCTGTTTTAATTAACCTAAATAGGGAACATTGGGGAGGTAAGGAGAGCTGTGGACATACTACGGACATGGACATACAGACATGGACACACAGACATGGACACACAGCAGATCTGAGGGTCCCTCCCAAAGTGCGCGCCACAGATTTCCTGCCTCATCCAGGTTCTCGGGATATTAAATTGCCGCCTTAATATTCTGCACCAGCTACTCCCCCTCACTGCCCAGCATCTCTAAAAATAAGAAAAATGTCTAATGTAATCATGAGTCCAGCAATCTGTACCGGCGAACATAAATGACGGACTGCAGATATACCACGATCTCTCAGACAGGCCTTCTAGCCTACCTTGTCGTGAATAAAACTGCAGGGGGAAAAAAAAAATCCTGCTCACAATGTGTCTTTCGATTACATTCCTTAAATGCTGTGACACCTCTCCTCCTAAACAAAGATCTGTGTGCACTTCAGCGAATAGATCTTTTATCGACAATCCATTGGCTCCAAAATGGTGAAACATCTTTCCTTTCTTGTGTTTGTCCCGTAAAGACACCGTCAAATGTCCACCCAGGGCTGGACGTACCGACAAAAACAACGCGCTGAAGACAGAGGTATAGGCCTATTGTTGCTACAGTCAAATTTTATGAAGGGGATGCTTACCTCAGTTCCAAAGACGCGAGGAGTAAGCTGCTTTCACCTCCCGCCTGCACGGAGGTCGCCCCTCCTAATGAATTTGTTCCTCCGTGGTCTTTCAAATAGGATTAGATGTGGAAAAACGGAGCAGCCAGGAGACACATAAAGCGGCCGCACATCGCAGCACTGCAGGCTGTGGACGGACGCTCCCCCTGCAGCAGCAGCAGCAGCAGCAGCACAGCGGAGAGCGCACCGCACCTCAGCGCCACACTCAGCGGTCAATCAGCTGCATCATGATCACACTTCATGAACTCCATGTGAACCACATATAAAATCTATGCATTGCAATTACTTCTGATCTAACAACTACATCTGCTTAAATATGTAACTCATCAATAATCTCTCTCTCTCTCTCTCTCTCTCTCTCTCTCTCTCTCTCTCTCTCTCTCTCTCTCTCTCTCTGTGTGTGTGTGTGTGTGTGTGTGTGGGCGTCTGTGCACATATGTGTGCTGCGTGAGTTGTATGTCTGGTATCGTGTGTGGGAATGTGTGAGTTCATGTTTTTGGCTTTGTTTACATTCTGACTATATAGTTTAAATAATCAACTACCACACAGTTGTTTCAGCGTGCCAATGTGTAGTTATTGTGCACCAGCTGAATAACCATAGAAATCTAACAAAACAGTTATCTAGTGTTACCAAATAAAGAAAAAGAATACACACTATCGTAATTTGGGGAAAATTAGCCTGCGACACGCCTTATCCAACGGGCCAAAGGATGCCCGGCTTCTGTACCGATGTGTGGGTTTATTTTATGGCAAGACAAACGTTGAGCAGTGACATGTGCGTCGTTTAATTATGCTTTGGATGTCACGAAGGTACAGGCGCCATCGATGTGCCGGTGTAGTAAACTAACACACTACAGAACAGGAACCTCGTTGTCTGACGTAAAAATTAGCCAATGACAGAGCAGCGCGTCTCATATTGCCCAATCCGCTGCTACCATGTCAGACGTTCTGTGTTTTGTTGCTGTCAGACAAATGGGGGTATGAGGAGAGAGTCAATCATGGCTGCTTCCTTGGTACGGTGGCTGAAAAGATTGTACGTTTTCTTGTTGATATGTCCCCTCTGTGTCCCAGCCTTCTTGAATTTAGAGGAGCTGAATGAAATGAAATATGGGATTCAAATCCTCCCCGATCCCGTCATCTTGGGCCAGGTGAGTAAGGGTGTTTGGGGGAGCTAAAGGTTAGCTTACCAGCTAACATTAGAAAATAGGCTACTGTTAGCTAGCGGGAAATATCTCCTTTTAATATCAATGACGCACCTGAAGAATAACCTGTCTGTCAGCTAGGTGAGAAAGCTAAAGTAAAACGCGCAATTTGCCAGCGGGTTACACGAGGAAGCGGTAATGCAGAAGTTATTTTTTTATGTGACCTACGCAGCAACCAGCTGTCACAACACAACCCCAGCTTCCTCAGTTCCAGCTAGCTAGTTTGTTTAGTTCGTAAATGACTAACCACGAGGCCAGTCAAAAAAACAAGTAGTTTATCAGCTTTAAACGCGCAAGTGTCGTGCTAATGTATGCACTTGAAGAGAGTGGACTGCAGTTTTCATGACACTGTTTCTCCTTCAGACCAAGACAGAGGAGGTTATGATGGTGTCCAGTAAGTACAAGCAGCTGTACGAGTGTCGACTTCCAGCCCAGGCTGTCCGCTTCCATCAGGATCCAGCCTCTGAGCCCGACTCACAGGGTTACACCGGACCTGACATCCCAGACCTTCTCAGTCCAATGCACAATGCCCAGTGTCTAGTGAAGGTTAGTTCTCAACTGCTTATCTGTGTGATCCAATAGCCAAATGCTTATGCTGTTTAGAAACTGTGTTGGCTTGTATCCATCCAAGGTAGAGCTGTGTTTGACTCGGACTGGATCACACTGATCATGTCTGTAACTAAAATGTATTTTGGGTTGATTGAAGCGGCCAAGTACATGTGTGATTGCACAAAAATCACATCCAGAAAGTACTGGAATCTGATTACCTGAGGCTTATTTGGTGATGTGGATGTTGTACATGACTTAACATTCACTGTAGTGTGAAAGCCACTTTGTCTGCATTAGTTAACTTTGCATTGCAAAGAACATGGATAGTGGACACAAACTGCACCTCCATCCCCAGCCTTATACAGGTGCAGGGAAAAAGTAGCATGTGAAATAAAAATGAGATTTAGTCTGCACGTGGGGTGGGTGATAAAATGTCATCACGGTATGTTTTTGGTTTTTACAGTGATGGCATTGTATCACGGTATTACAAAAATTAAAAAACAGTTACCAACATCCAGCCCACAAATCTGGTTATTTAATTGGCTTCAAGTAATGCTAAATGTTCACACAGTTTGTTTTGACTGTCTCTCAATATTAGATATTCCAGCATTGCTCCACCATGTGGGTCTACACCAGGTGCTACGAGCCATATTAGCTGCAGAACGTCCTAACACCAAATTCAACAGGCTAACCAGCCAAATAAATAGTAAAGCAGCAGAAAAGTAGCAAAACTTAGAAGTTCAAGGTTATAAGTTGGTATCGATCCATCCTTGAGCTTCAGTTATGAGCCGAATCCTGGTTTGTATTGGCCCTCAGTCAGCAGTCTGAAGTAACATGATTAGCACACACATATAGCCAAAGAGTTTTCCTGTTGTTGTTGTTGTTGTTGTTGTGGGGACATTTCCATCTAGTTAAACAGCTGGGTTTTCACTTCCTTGGATGCTTGGAGTAGATGAAGACTTCTGTGTTGGTTCTTGCAGGCAACAATAGAGAAATTGGCATGTGTTGCTCATAATATTGCCCTAAACTGCAATAAAAAGCACAAGAAATACAGAGAGATAGATGATTTGTATATGACATACAATTCAGACAGGGTTTTCAGGTCCATACATGAGACAAGATCTTAGTTTGGAAGTGAAATCACTCCATTTCTTCTCTTTTCATGCATTTGAGGCGGGCTTTGATGTGCCGACTATCATCTGTCTCAACTGGATCTGTAGTGGACACAGTCTTAGTGTATCTGAATACAAGAGACAAAGTCTGAACAGGGCCGTAAAAACTATGTAACAATGTGGCCTTTACAGTACAGTCACAGTCATACAACTATAAATGCAGATTATGATATATTCAAAATCTACAGCATAAATGATTCATTTTCAGCTGAACAAGAAAGCGGAGCACCAGTGCAAATTCCTGTCAATATACCATGATGGAAGAGACACATGTCTCTATACTGCTGCTTTAAATTTTCACTGCTTCAGTTTAGAGTTAAATTAAGGTTCCCAAAAGAGAAATTTTGTTTACACAAAAAAAAGTTGCACAATACAGCTCATTTCTTGGGAAGCGCGTCACTGATTCTTTTAGCACTGTTCATCACTGGAATTTAAACATCTGTCTGTCCTCTGTTCACAAACCTTCTTCTCTAATGTGTAGCCTTTGTTCCAAAATGCCTCAAAAATATGCACATATTTTCCACCTTCAACTTTATCTGTCTTCCTCATCCTGTTGCGTAGTCGAAAGAAGGTTATGAGTTGCTGAAATGACATAAATGTGTTCCTTGACCCAGTGCCCTGTGACATACTTATCTGCTCACAAGATACTTTTGTGGTTGCTTAAAAACAAGGCTTTTTTGTCGCCACATCAGGAGTTTGTGGCTGTGAGCAATGCTGAAAGAATTCCTCTGTTTTTTTACGCCCTGTAAATACTCATCTCAGTTATTGATGGCTGTGTGGGGGACTACAGTTTAAAGTTGATAGAATGTTTAGATTTTTAAGATCAGCTCTGCTCAATTATTTCCTTGTTTCTGCTGTCAAACTCACTCAAATAGTGCACATTATGAGCTAAATACAGGTGTTGAACAACTAGAAATTGGCACAGTTAAGCAGGTAGCCTAAAGGAAAAAAGTGTCAGTCAGTTACTGTCTGTTGAAACATTGCGGTGTGTGTTCCCTGCAGACGAAGGACTGGTGGACTTATGAGTTCTGCCATGGTCAGCATATCAGACAGTACCACCTTGAAGGTAAGAGCGCACCTCTGAGTTTTTCCATGTTTTTCATGACAATCACATTGAGGGATGAGCTGTCTTTGACATGTGGTTCTTCTTTCCTCAGACACAGAAATCAAAGGGGACATTCTTTTCCTTGGTTATTATGAATCTGAATTTGATTGGAGCAATGAAACAGCAAAGGTAAAGTTACCTCAGTTTGGGGTATAATGTTTAAAATCATTGTTAATTGTCTTAGATTTTTGGTGTACATTAACGACAAATTTTGGCAATTGCATGATTGTATAACATGAACTGAACCCTCGTAGTTGTATGTAGATACTGGACAATTGACTACCTAATTGTATAGGTACAGCAGATATTATGTGAGCACCATGTTCAACTTTTGGGTGATATTACAAATGAGTTTGGTTGAAACAGCTTTTCTGTTTATTTCCCAGGCCTCCAAGCAGCACAGGCTGAAGCGCTACCACAGTCAGACCTATGTAAATGGATCAAAGTGCGACCTAAATGGAAATCCCAGAGAGACTGAAGTCCGGGTGAGATATTGTATTTGTTTTTTTGTTTTTTTTGTTTTTTTAAATTTGTGTAAGTTTTGGTTTCTGTTTTGCTATTGAAACAGAGATATGAAGTCAGTGGAAATACGCATGTTATACCAAATGATCCGCCCTAACACACCTCAACAATTTTGCTCTTCTTATTTCCAGTTTCTGTGTGAAGAAGGCTCGAGTGACTACATCGCCCGAGTGGATGAGCCTCAGTCATGCCGCTACGTGCTGACAGTTCACACCAGTCGTACCTGCCAGCATCCATTCCTGCGCCCACCGTCCACTGCCAAGCCCCAGGGTATCGTGTGCCAGCCAGCACTAAGTGCCCAGCAGTACATGGATTACGTCAAGGCTCAAGTGTGTGAGTTAACAAAAATGAAGGTCACTGTGACGCAGCAGTTGGAGAGAATCTTGCTTCATGTTATTTCCTATTGAAGCAGGAGGCCGAGGCAGGACATAATTTGTGAAAGGAGTATTTAAAAACATAAAAAAGTACAACTTTTGACACGTATATTTGAATAGGTGTTACGTGATCTTCCATTGTCTAATTTTAAAACGATAACAAATGTGTAACATAATCTTTCTCTCGCTCCCGCTCTCCTCCTCCTTTCTCCTGTCTGTTCCCAGCGGACACAAAGCGTAAAGTAGAGCAGATCTCAGAGGAGCTGAGGAGTCTGGATGAGATGTTGGCTGGTAATGAAGGGGCAGATGGAGCAGTGGAAGTGACAGCAGACGAGACATCACCTGCACCCAGTGATGACCTGAACCAACCGGACAGAAAAGGTGCACTTTTCTACACTTAAGAGGCAAATGACCTTGTCGAGGCATTAAATAGAAATATACGCTGTTGCCAAATGTAAACGTGTGTGACGTGCTTTTATTTTGAAACAGATACTGCTGATGTTTCTGAGGACGCTGGGTCAGAGGAGGTAGAAGATTCTGACTTCTGGGAGGGAGTTACAAAGCCAGGGAATCCAAAAACAACTGCTGCTCAACAGGAGAATCAGGTACAGATAGATTTCTCACGTCAGTTTTCTCTCTCAGTTGTCTGAGGTCTGTCCATCGTTGGTGAACGAACAGCTGATCTTCCAGACTGTCTGTGTCTGACAAATAATAACACATTTTCATGCATTCTCTTAATCTGTTTCCTTTTAGTAAATACAGAAATGTAAAAATTCACCAAAGTGTGGTTTCAACAGCTTGTGTTCCACGTCTGGCCACTAGATGGTGTAGGTGTAACCTGATTTTGATTTTTTTTCTTAGGCACAGGCAGCAGATGACGGCTCAGTCACAGACAATGAAGTCATAGATGATGGTGATGAAGGTATTGCACTTTGCTGCTCACACAGTTTGTTATACGTTTCTTCCGGTGTTGTCGTTCAGTGTTGGACAATTTCTCTCTTCAAATGAATGTCTTCCAGTTGAAAAATTCAACTTTAAAATCATCACCGACCCAGCAGACCTGATGAAATTTGTCCAGCATCTCAAAGAGAGTAACAGGAAGGTTGGTACTTACCAAGATGACTGTGATACTGTTTTTGTACATCTTGGACTACATTTTATTTTCTTTGCCTTGTATGGGTGTTACAATTCAATACAGCATTTTTTTTGTTTTGTTTTATTTTTAGAAAGCACAAAACCAAGCCAAAAGTCAAGGAGAGAAACCAACAAGCGAGAGAGTAGTGGAGAAACTCGGTGAGGAAGAGAAGGATGATGATGAACATCTGCTGCAGGAGTTTGAGGATGAGATGTCCGACCTCTCAGTGTCCTCGGACAAGATTGAAGAGATAAAGGAGGAAATGCAGAAGGAGTTTGACAACATCATAAATGAGGTTTCAGACCAGAGACTTTATGTCATTTTAACACAATGATCGGTATATAGTGATCACATATATTAAACTGTTATTCGGAAGATCTGATTGGTGAAATAACGTAACGTAATGCGATGCTTTAACGTGATTGGTTTCCCTCTACATTTTAGGCCCAGCAGGAGTTAGAGACAGAAGGTCTCAAAGGGGAGTTCGATCGCACACAAGCAACACAGACACTGGAGACGACGCTGGACAAGCTACTTGATCATTTGGAGGAGAAAGACGTCCAGGACCCGGAGCAGCAAACAGGGGGAGTTCAAAGAGCCAGCGACCCCACCAGGGGCAGCCCCAGCCTGGCTCCAAAGCAGCCAGGTAACCAGGCAGCCTGCCCCTCTGTGGTCATGTTCAAGTCTGCACACTCTGTGTCCGCCTCCGTCATCTTCATAGTCATCCATACGTGCAGTCGATGTTTGTTGTGACATGTGTCATCCCAGAATAGACGCACACATGGAGATAGTTTCAGAGAGTTTATGTTGTCAGGCTGATGGTATGTGTGGTTAGTCAGTGGCCTTTCCTCTGCTGCCATTGATGTAATTAAATCAAAATTGAGACTAACTGAAGTCAATCACAGTAATTGAAATCTATGACACAAATGTAATGCTTGTAAGACAGTGCTTTGGCTTTTTACCTCCTCCAACCTGTGGCCCTGCTGATTGGTTTTGAGGTGAACTGTGTTGTTTGTCCCTCTTTTGTCTCGTCAACCCAGACCAAGCGGCTGACGACCATGTTAAGATCAAAATAACTAAGTATAAGACGGGCAGCAGCCCTGATGGGGAGGTCAAAGTACAGGAGATGGGCGAAGGAGACCCCCAGTGGCAGCACATAAAGGACGTGGTTAAAGAACAGCTAGAGAAAGCAGGACTGAAGGCAGAAGGTATGAGGGGGAGTGCCCGAAACACTCACGGCCTTTTCTCTCTTCCATCTTGAGCAAATGGTAGTTCTGTGCTTCTCTTCTCATCTTTGTCAAAAAGCAAATAACTGTCAGATTTAGTTTCTTCCAAAGACACTTAATATTGTGCCACTAGTACGAAGGGTTTCCTACATGTTTCATGCTGTGAACAATTAAACACATACAGTATGCAGTACGCATTTAGTCAGGGATCCATTAAGTTACTTATTTTTTTCTGAACAGAATTGTACATTTCACAATCATGGTAGCCAAAAAGCTGACAGCAGTTAGCTGAAGCTTATCTTAATGACAAAGGGAAGTGAAAGGGGTGTTGTCCATGTGTGTTCTTTCTTTTTCATCCACTGTTGTGTTTTAACCATTCTTCATTATGGTTATGTGTTATTTTACATTGTGGTGCAGTTTTCTTACTCTGGGCCACGTGGAAGGACCTGTCTTTAATTGGCAAGCCCGCCTTTTCCTCTGTGTTTTCTTTTTAGGTAAAATCGAGGTGAAGATCTTGACGCGGAAAAATGCACAGGAGGCCGGTGATCAGTGGCTGACTGAGGAAGATACGAAGTCCTTCAGGGAGCTTCTCATTAATCTCCTGGTAATTTCAGCAGCAATAGTGACTTTTTAACACCATCAGCTGCACTGGGACCGACAGACGTGTATCTCGTTGGGAAAGCACTGACATAATCATCCAGATTTTAATGACTGACTATCAGACCTGTTTGAAATTATCTATTATGACTCATGACTTGGCTGCTGACTTTAGCTTCATTTTGAAAGGTCTAATATAAAACCTTCGACATTAAAATGCCTAGAAACGACTTGACCTTTGGTGCATGATTTTTTATCAACAGTTTTCTAATGCTGAAAAGAAGTAGTTTCATTCATGGTGACAGTGCATGAGTCGATCTCTTCTAATGGTTTCTGGTTGTGGTTGTTTTTAAATGGATCCTTTTTTTTTCATCTTACAGACCGGAGGCACAGAAGAGGTTTACAAAGAGCAAAAGAGGCAGCAGGAGTTGGAGAACAACTATAGGTTTGTGTGGGGAGAGTCCCAGGAGGAGTCCCAGTCATCCAGCACCTCTGACTCAGACGATGTGGACATATGAGCTCATTCAGTACATTCAGTGCACCTTTTGTGACAGTGAACTCCTGTGGAGACCAGCAGGGAGGGGGACTCTGAAGTGCAGCCGCAAATTTGAAAAAGAGCCCACACGATTCAGTTACTGCTATTAAACCTGGCAGTTGATATCAACTCACCTGTTTGCACATTCAGAAAACGCGTGTCCTGAGTAGGCAATGTGTGTCTTTAGTAGGCATCAGTTATACGTTGCACAGTGATGACTGCAACATCTCAGCTGTACGTGTGTGCAGCCGAATGGAGTTATGCATTTTCCCCTTTTTGATGGGATTCAGTTTTGATAGATGGCTGGAAAAGCCGAGTGATGTACTATATGTACCCTTTTAGAAATATTTCAGTGAATTTCATTGAATATTTGCAGGTCTGAAGTTTTCAGCAGCACACTGTGTCCACACTTAAATTATTTACTTACCAGTAAATTTGTCTTACACAAGGAAATCCTTACTTTGAAGTGACACAATTGGAGGGAACTGTGCATGCCTCAACAAACCGGATGAGTGTTTGTTCAGGTTGTTTAATCTACTGAAATGTATGATTGTGTCTGGATATGAAAAACAAAGAACAAATACTCGAGGGTTCACATTTCAGTTCTCAGTCGTCTTTAAAACTTCCTGACATGCTGCGTTTGGTGATTCCATTTGTCAGTAAACACGACTGTAGATTACAGATGTGTTTGCACAGGTGCTGTGGCACTTTATATTTTTAGAAAAAGGTTTTGTAACCTCATAATTGTAAGATTGTTTCGCAAAAAATTGAGGTTTCCCCTGTGTTGCCATGTGCTTTTTAAGGGATTCAAAAGAAAAACACCTAATGTAGGAAGATAAATCTTTTAAAGTGTGTACTTTGTCTATGACAAGAACTTCCCCATATTTAATTTACCTTAATTTAGCAAAGGAAAATGAAGAAAGCTATAATGTCAATCAGATTCAGTGTACCAAAAACCACACAAAACTTTTTTAAGGAGCCATCAGAGGTGTACTTAAAAGGGCTGAATTTGTATAGTTTGTGAATAATTGTGGCTACTTGGAACTCAACATGTACATAATTATTGCGTAAATATGTTTTTGAATTGATTTGTTGTAAATTAGCACAAATTAAGTATGGCTTGAGTTACTTATCTAAATGTGTTCAGATTTGAGACTGTGCAGTCTTGTGTATGAAAGTTAATTTCACTGTTGGACTGAGTTACACACAAGTGTTTTCAGACACGTGACTGAGACATTTGCTCTTAAAGAAGCCAGTGTCTAGAGCTCAAGAGCAGGAAAGGGCACAGGCATTGTGGGTGGGTTTGTTTACTTAGCCAACTGAGCTTCTCAAAGAAGTGGTTCCACCCTTCATGGCCTTTTCTTATCTGGGGTTTGTATTACAAGGTGACATCCGTGAGAGCTATCTGTGGGCTTAACTCGGATAATCCTGTATCTCAAAGCTGGCTCATTTCTGACTGCCACTTTCACATGAACACACTCATGGCTAGGTAGGAAAACCCAGAGTTAACAGAGCCTGATGATGCTGGTTATCTAGGATCACCAATGGTAGTCTCGGTGAAGCCAGGCGGCCCAAAGAGAGACAGACTGTGCTGGAAGTTTGTGACGACAGGCCCCAGCTCCGGCAAGGGGGGAAGAACTCTTTTAAAGCCTTCAGTCTGTCCCTAACACTGACTGGTTTGACATGTTTCTCTGCAGAAGTCATTTGGATCCTCACCTGTCAGCTGCACACATTCTTTGTAAACAATGATGACTTACAGTAGAGGAGGAAAAGATAGTGGAAGTTTATTACTGTATTCTTGAATGGGGGCCATAATGCTCTGTTAGGAACACCATATGGCTTCTTAGTCTGACAAAGGTCTGTCTTTGCTGCCTTGTAAATAAAAGTCTTTGAGCACCCTTTGTTCTTTTGAAATAAAAAAAGTACCATAGGAGTCCTCTGGACATCATCCAGCCATTTATTTTATCTTCTGATGTAAAGCACTGCTTTTGTATTGTTATCCCCCGCATTAGATAAACATCCTGGAAGCCCTCAGGCCGTCAGAGGTTCAGAGGCCATCAGAGAGAAACACCTTCCTGTGGCTGCTGTAAAACAAGAACACAGAAAAAAAGCGAAAAGAGTAACTTTATTGTAATTTATTTAATCTGACAGGATGGAGTCCGGCGGCAGGGTACATTAGATTTTTCCTTCATTAAACATTTGCAGCATTATGATTATTTGATTTGTACGATAGTTTTAAGTTGAAAGCTAGGCGGAAGTTATCGATCCGAATCTGTTCCAATTTGGCACTGCAAATGTTTTCTGTTTTTTTTTTGTAATCATACTTTTCACTTACTGTATTTCAAAAGTTTTTACTGAAAGCTGTGACCGCCAGGTCTGTGAAACTAGAGCATCAGCTGTTTGAAAAAGACGAAAGTGTCGTTCAAATATTGACAAATGAGATGTAGTGACCACAAACAAACACGATACGCTGTCAAAACGAGTGTTATGGGTCACATTTTGGGCCACAGCGACCAAAGTTTGTGATTGCTACTTCAAAACTAAATAATGAAATAAATATTTATGTGGTAAAAGTATAACAACGTTTGCTAATTCGGTCACAGATTCTGCAGCAGCGCCTGTGTATTTTTTCGTAGGAGGACACGCGTCCGTGTTCAGCAAACGCTGCGCTTTTCTTTTGAAATACTTGACCGGAAATAACTGTTTTTGTGGACGGAAGGCAGCAGCCAGATAAGTTAGATGTGTAATAGTTTCTGTAGCGTAGGGGAACATTTTATATTGCTGTTTCAGCGTCTTGGTTGTTTTCATAAGACCGCTGGGCTTATCCCGTTCATTAGTCATCTCAGTGAGCTCGGTCGGTCAGCTGTAGACAACTAACGTCTCCGTTAGCTTTGTCGACCCGACAGGAAGGAAGTTAACGTTAGCACTGTCGATCAAATAACGGACTAGCCAGGTGGCTAACGCCAGTCATCCGGACACCCAGGCCGAGAAACAGTGATGAAAGACGGGCTTTATAATTAGTTGTTTTCTATCCCAGGGATTAGTTAGCTGACGTTAGCGTTGTGGTTTGCGCGCTCACTGTTTTGCCACGATAACAGCAACATTTTAGTGCGGCTAGCTGAGCTAAGTTGTCGCTCAGAGGGAAAAACAGCCCACTAACGTTTAGTCGTGGGTGAAACTGGCGCAGCTGTCGCTTTAGAAAGTTAGCGTCTCCCGTGATGATGAAGTAGCTGCGGGATAGTCCAGCTGCTATGGTGTCTGCGATACCGCTGGTGAGTAAACCACACCTTAAACGGGGAGTGACACCTAACACGGCCAACACGGCGAGGGGACCTGAAGTTTTCAGCTCGCCACAGGGGCCATTGTAGTGAAACTTGCGTCCATGCCGTCTGTCTCCGTCTCATATTTAGCACCTGCCAAGTTGAACCGACAGTGAGACACCTGGTCCAGCATGAAGGCCCTCGGGTCGAGATTCTCCTTCTACGCGGGTTTCGTGGTGGGAACCTTCACCCTGTACGTGTTTCTGCGGCAGGTGTGGTTTGAGAGACGCGTGTCAGCGCAGCAGGCCACCAGCCTTGACAAACTTCGTGACTACCAGCAACAGCTTGAGGAAGAAGAGAAGATATGGAAGAAGGAGAGGTCTGCTCTTTTCAACCTGAAGCACCCTCATCACACAGGTGAGCCATACGGAGGCTATGTGTCCAACAGATGAGACATTCTTCAACACCGTGTCTTTCATTCGGTTTTGTTTCATTTTGAGGGTTAAACGTTTTTTCACTAAACTTAATTGAATCACTGGATCAAGTTCAGCTTCTTTGTACTTGTGACTTGTCTTCATAGTGGGTCAGTGCATCTGTCCAGCTCAGACACTGCATTTGATATTTGATCTGTGCTCTGATACCAGTACAAATAACTCAGATTTTACACCAATCAGTGTTTTTTAATTCTACTTAAATTAAAGTTGCAAAGTATGACATTTGACTGAATTTAATGAAGTGTGGATTATCTTATTTTCTATTTCAAGTATTGAAACGGAAGCACCCTCACAAACAAGGTCACTGGTAGACCGTGGTGTTTATTTTGGCCCTTTATCAAATAAGGGAGTGACTTCACTCAAGTTGAAATAGTTTTTGGTCTTACCCGAATGATGCTGGAAGGCTGCCAGATATTTTACAGATCGGAAGAAGTAGCTACACGGATATACACTATAGCAATCTTTTCTTCTCAAGGAGACCCCTGGTTCTGTTATCAGGGCCGGGGGACTATGCAAACCTGATGTCACCAGTAGTTCTCTCCTGGAGAACACCGTTTTCTCCATCACATGTCTGGGTAACCAGGTTTCTAACCAACTATTTTCAGGTGCTATGTGCATGACAAAAAACTGCAGACAGGAAAAGTAAGGGCTGAGCGATGAATAAAAGGAGAGATCATTACACAGTGACACATCCTTGTGTACACGTATACAGACACACACACACACACACACACACACATACCCAAAAGGGTAAAAAAGTCAGGGAGCAGCTTCTTTTGTCACGATTACAGGTAAAAGTAGCCTGTAGAAGTAAAGAGGCAGTTTTTAAAATAAGTAAATTATGGTTTCAAAATAAGCTGAGATTACTTAAGTGCTTTACAGTAACAAGGTTACAACAGCGCACATGATTATCTTCTAACCTGGTTTCTCTAAATAATTTGTTTACTTAAGTGTTTGTTAAGGCTCTACGTGTGTACTCGGGTTGGTACTTGTTAGTGACTTGAAATTTGCCAAAACTCTATTTCTGATGACTGGCTTACTGAATTTGGTTTGGATCTGTAGCTGAGCCTCTGACCATTGTCTTAATTTTGTTACATATTGATTAAGTTTAACATTCCCTCTACGTATGCAGGACTTCTCTATGTAGAGGGGATGTTGAACAGAGTACAATGAATACTTGCCAATAGTATAAAATTTAAAAAAGAAATTTTCTTCCAAGTATGCAGATTCCTGTTGGTCTGTTTTATAAGTATGTGCCCATATTTTATTTAGGCCTTTTATTTTTAACCATCTGCTTGAGTACCTGGAACTAGATGTTTTTTTTTTATCACGGTGAGGTCATGTTTTATTCCTTGTTGGAAAGTTGTGTTTTCCCCTCCATTAGCACCAGAAACACTCCTGTTTGTGTTCTCTTCCATCACTTTAAAATGGATCAGTGTGAAAATGTGATGTTTAATGTTTACACCTCCTGACCAGGTGAGGATGGACGTATTGCTGATGAACTCTACAAAAAGGTGCGGATTCTTTGCTGGGTGATGACTGGACCCAAAAACCTGGAGAAGAAGGCTCGGCATGTGAAGTCCACATGGAGTCGCCACTGCAATGTTGTGGTCTTCATGAGCTCTGTGGAGGACCCCGACTTCCCCACTGTGGGCTTAGGTACAAAGGAGGGTCGGGACCAACTGTACTGGAAAACGATCCGGGCCTTTCATTACGCCTACGAGCATCACGCCCACGAGGCCGACTGGTTCCTCAAGGCAGATGACGACACTTACGTAATCGTAGACAACCTGCGATGGGTCCTTGCCAACCACACGCCAGACGAGCCGATTTACTTCGGCCGAAGATTCAAGCCCTACACCAAGCAGGGCTACATGAGTGGCGGTGCTGGCTATGTATTGAGCAAAGAGGCTCTGCGGCGGTTTGTAGAAGGATTTAAAAACAAACTGTGCACTCACACTACCTCTGTAGAGGACCTTGCAATGGGGCAGTGCATGGAGAAGGTTGGGGTGCTGGCGGGGGACTCCAGAGACAGTGCGCACAGGGAGACGTTTCACCCATTTGTGCCCGAGCAGCACCTCACTGCCAAGTTCCCCAAGAGCTTCTGGTATTGGAGTTACTGCTACTACCCCATCTCAGAGGCAAGTGTTGGAACTTCTGTTTACTCTTGTATGTCTGTTCTGAAGCAATCTCAGCAGAGTAATACACTGCTACGTTTACTGACCAGTATTTCCTGAATGTATTACCCTGTGAATTGTGTTCATTTTTTACCAGCCTTTCTTAATGAAGTTTGTGCACATGGAAAATCTGACACTTTGTTTTTCCTCAGGGTCCAAACTGCTGCTCGGACCTGTCGGTGTCTTTCCACTATGTAGATGCTCCACACATGTATTTATTGGAGTACTACACCTATCACCTGCATGCCTTTGGCTACAGATACCGTTACCAGCCCCCCGTTCCGGTAGGCTACAGTATTGAGCAGTCCAGTTCCTGGGATGCTGCAGAAGGAAAAAAAGAGCTGGTTTCTCAGGACAAAGGACGGGGAGAGGGGGATGATCTGTCCAGGACTGACAAGAGACAGGATGCAGATCCCCCTCCTGCAGCTGGTAAAGACCCTCCTGCTGCTCCAGTGGGAAAATAACTGTTGGACTGTGAGGGCGTGTGACGGGAACTGATTATTAGGTAGGAGGAACGTGTGATTTGAGTGTTTGCTTACTCATTCTGATAATCTTGGCTCATATTTCTACAAAAGTAGAAAAACGGTCCACTTTGATTTGAAGGGTGTCCACATACAAGTGTGTAGCCTGAGGATTCTCCAGCTGTGACTGCAAGACTGGTCGTTGGGCTGAGAGGTGATTTATGATTTTGGTTTTTCAGGTTTGATGGGTGGTTTTTACAACGTGTGTCTTCTTTTCATTTTGGGAACAGTGACATTTCATTCATTTGAAAACTAACTTTTATTCCACATCAACCCAGTGATGGAACCGAGTATTTTCCAGAGCCAGTTAAATTTAATTTTGCCCACCAAACCTTGATCTACCCCTCTACAGTGAAGTAGTTCTTGACTTGCTGGACCAGTCTGACTTCGTTTCACACGTAGATAACTATGTGCCTTGGAGACCAGTGAGACCCAATATGTGTCTTGAGCTGATCAAACAGCTGTCAGATCTTTTTTTTTTTTTTTTTTTTTTTCTTAAAGTGTGAAAGCATCCATTATGCACTGCAGCTGGATTCAGATCTGAAGACCCACAAGGTCGTTGTGAATTATTTTCGAGTCAGTGCTTCATCTTGTGCATTCAAAGACTCCCCGTCAGTCGGTGACAGAAGGATTTGTTCTAACCATACTGTGATTAACAAGTTTCTGCGTCAGTTTGCTACCTCCCAAACTTGATTCTGGCTGCATTCAAAAGCATTTTCACTTTTCATGCAGTGTAATGTTACGTCAGTGTTTTGTGTAGGAATACTTCATTTTTGTTAAGTCGTGTATTTTGGCAACTCTAAGGTGATTTTACTTAAACCACTTGGGCTGCAACTAAAGATTACTTTCAGTACTGATTAATCCACAGATGATTTTTTTTTTTGATTCGACTAATGGTTTGGTCTATGAAATGCCAAAAAAAGTGAAACAATTTCCTAAAGCTTAAGGTGAAGTCATCAGAGAGCTCGTTTTTCTGACCAAGAGTCAAAAACCATAAAACGCTCAATTTACTGTCACATATAGGACAAAGAAAAGCAGCAAATTGTCACAAAAGAGACACCGGACCAACGTAAGTTTTGGCATTTTTCATTAAAAAAGACTTGAATGATGACGTGATTATCGCCCCATAGATGTTTGCAAGATTCTGATGTCAACATTCAGCAAAATGAATGACGATCATTTCAGCCGTGGTTCTGCAGCCTTAATCAAGTGTTAGTGCAATGGAAAAAGGCAAACACATCATCAAACAAAGCAGAATACCCATATGAAGTTAATTTGATTGAAAGCATTGTTCAGATGTCTTCTTATTTCTCTGTGGCTAATAGAGATACAGTGATGTCGCCGTGATGCTTTAAACGATGAGTCCAAATGACTGAATTTGTACAATCCAGCCAAAGATTTCCAGCACATTGAAGACAGACCACCCGTTGTTTATGTACTTGTGGTCTTGGCTGTAGTGAATCTCGATGCTTCTCATTCATTTTTAGAATTGCTGTGCGTTCAGTTCAGAGCAAACATTCAGGATTTTTACCTGCTCTCTCTTTGTTCATTTGATCCGAATCAGTCTTTGGTGGTAAGGCACACCTTGAGCTGGATGAGGAAGTAGTTATACTCCAACCTATCCCTGGCACACACTTATCTACCTGTGCTTCCTGAAACAGGCACTGGACGCACACGGTCCCCCTCACCGTTCCCCAGTGGACCCGTTAGCTTGTGCCTTGTAAATTGAGATTGTATGAGCCATCAGCTGCACACATGACTTTGCACTGTGACATAATCACGATAAGAGCGATCAGTAGAATTTTTGTGAATCCCTCCAACAGAATGAGTATGGCCTTTGGGCAAGCCAGTGGATGACTTGTCCATGACAGCTTCTTTTTCTTTTCTTTTCGTTTTTAATTTTTATTGAATAAGCAAGAGTTTTTCTTTTACGCAATTTTAGTTTCTGCAATTTTATGTAATTTTAAATTCTGAATGGGCCAGACCTTTTCTTTTATGGTTAGTACATTGTGTTTATTTAAAGTATTGAGAACAGTTCCTTTATTACTTTGGAACCAAACAGAATTAATTTGGTGGCAGACGCAGTAATGACCAAATACAGAAAATGGCTTCGGGAGTCAGACAGGATTCATACATGATTCAAACAGAATACGTCTTTGTGACAATTGCATGCACTTTCTGAGTGTTATAAGTGCTGTTTTTTCTTTTTAACCACTTCAACATTTTATTCTCCTTCAAGGTTAAAAATGTATGAGGTAATTATTGCCTATCAAAATGCCTTTAGTAAGTGTTTACACTCCGTTCCTCCTGTACATGAGCACAGCGCATGTTCAGTTTGATTTTTTTTTTCCCCCCAATTAAAAATGGAAAAGTCCACTTTAAACCAAATCAGCATGTTTTACATAATGGTTTCTTTGGTAATTAATGAACTTGTTTGTTTTCCAGTGAATGAGCAGTAGTTGAGTATTTCAGCAGCGAAGGACTGCTGTGCAGATTCTGACTGATCAGTGGATCACGAGGGCTCAAACACTTTGTTGATTACCACCACCTCTGGCTTGTGATGCCAGTGACACAACCCACCAAGTCCTCGACAATCTACTCCTAACATTCAAACTTTGTCAAAGGGGAAAGGTGTACAGAACTGTATTTATATTTGAAATGTATTTATGTTGGTATTGACGTCTAAATCGAGTCAGTACACTTCAGTGTGTAAATGAGTTTGTGTGAGTGTGTGAGCACACGTGATCAGTGTGCAGGATCGTTTTCAGTGAATGGTACTTTAATCACTATAAATAAATGCATATTTTATTGTACATTTGTTTTTGTTTCTTTTTTACATCTGTTGAGATGATGTTACATGGCAGGATGTTTCCCAGTGACAGCGGAGCAGCATTCATGCGTGGTTAATACGGCTTTTCCACCTCTTAAATAACTTTGAGACATTGTCCTCTGTTGATCCAGCAGCTGTGGGCATTCATTGCCCCTGTGAGAGACTGAGGGTTTTCCAGCCTGTGCTGAGGTTGTGGAGGCGTGACGTCTCCACTACAGAAAGTGTTGAAACCTGAGCGGAGAGAACAAGGTTAGGAAAAACTTGAGCCCAAAGATTATCGTTATTTTTAATCTCAGCGAGGCTGTAGATCGAAATTTCTTACCTCTGCCCCGCACGAGTGACGAGTCGGCCTCTCTTTGTCTGCGAATGCTCTTCGGCACACGGACAAGCCATTCCTGTTCCAGAAAAAACAGGTTCTGAATTACCTGCACTCTGAAAGTGAGTCAGCAGTCAGGCCAGTTCAAGTCGTTCACTTTTTCTTGACTTCTTGTTTCTTATCTTACATATATGCAAATAGTTAAGTAACAAC
The DNA here is from genome assembly GCF_051107435.1 of Chaetodon auriga. NCBI lineage: Eukaryota > Metazoa > Chordata > Actinopteri > Chaetodontiformes > Chaetodontidae > Chaetodon > Chaetodon auriga. The sequence continues at coordinate 14,983,482 of NC_135075.1, read as the reverse complement.
ACTGCGAAAATGCAAATTATTACATGTGGTCATCTTGCAACGTTTTGAGCAGGCTTAAGCTATTTTGCATTGAAAATAATTGGCAACACATGCTGCAGCCAGTCACGGTTGACCACTGCTACAACTGAAAGATGGACAAATTTGCCGAACTGTGAATCACAAACAACAAATTGGCTTCATGTCCAGACAGGAGAAAAACGATAATCGCTTGGCAAAATGTCAGCGTGCAGATGCAGCTACCAGAGACACATCATTGTTTGTATCAGCCTCAAATTGGTCAAGTATTGGTCAGGCTGTAATGTCGGGAATCACAAGTCTGCACATTAGTAAGCTTCAAGAGTAATATCCCTATGTTTGTTCTCCAAGTAGCCACACAACTGAACACCCCGAAATGCACTGAAATGATGTAAAATGCATCCATAGAGGATTGTACGACTCGCTGATTGCAGTGCTGCTAGAACCACTCACTTGTTCTCCGTCCCAGCAGAGCAGCGAGGATGTGATCCATGTGTCCTGCATAAAATGGACAGAAAATGTGTCACACTGCCACGAAGCTCCAGATGAGATCATATACAGAAAAACACGCTCTCTCACTTCTTCTTGACATCGGTGTGTTTCTATGACCTGCTCAAAGAGTTTGGGGTCAGATGAGTCCCAGTGTCAGTGAGAGAGAGCAGGACGAGGTGTTCGCTGCACAGAGTGACTCACTGTTTGGCTGAGCTTCACTTCTCCTTCCCATTAGGCTCACAAAGCTGTCATAGTCGATGTCACCAAGTCTCTTCAACTCTGCTTCTCCACTCATGCAGCAGTTAGCCTGAAAGACAAAACAGTAAAACGTCATTTGTTAGCCTGCTGCGGTGACCCGGAGGATCAGGCTGTAAACATCACATCAGTGTAGCTAGCCTCACCTCTCTCAGCAGTCTGTAAGTGTCTTCCTTACACCAAGACCTTGCAGGAAATAAGACGAGGATGACTAAAACGACCAGTGAAGTTAGAGTGCTGCAGTTCGAAGTTCCCTCCATCGCTCTGAAATGTGAATCAGTGCATCAGGTTTAAAGCAAACAACACTTGCACGTTACCATTTCCCTCCAGCATGATGAGTCATACATGAACTATTTTGATCGACGTAATAAATAAAGACGGAATCCACATTAAGTGTTACAAAGCGTCCATTCACTCCCCTTGCATAACTGAAGCAGTATATTAAGTGTAATGAGTTTTGATATGATTAATATCATTAAATCAATCAGCATGACAGCCTGCAACAATCAGCCTCTTCAACATGTTTGTCTGTTAATGCTCTTTACTTAAATCTGTCTTTATTTCTGAGTGGCACGTTACTGTCCTGAGAGAGAGATATATCACAGACACTAATGCATCTTATCTTATCTTAGAGTCTTTGTATTGCTCTGTCAGCCTGCTATAACTGTATGCCCTGCTATGACATACACACACACACACACACATACACATATACAAAGGTGTACTCCCAGACAGGATGTCCTATCTTATCCTACAGGCTCATTACCTTACTTTGATTATGCTTTTATAGCTCTGTAAATTACAGTAACACTCATAACAACAATCATTCAGGACAAGGATGCAAACAAGTTAAAGTCATGCATGCTTAATTCATGCTTTCTTAATAAAATGAGCAAAAGGAGCTCATGAGTCATCCAATTCATTTTGGTGCCTTAGTTCTGCTTTAGTTACGTGTGTGTTTTGTAGCCTTATTATGAATCTCAAGTTCTACAGATTTTCTAATAATTTCCTAATAAGTTTCTTGGGAAAAATGTAGTGAATTGGCACTTATTAGGCAATGATTTGAATATAAAAAGCGGTAAATTGGTCAGCTTCCAATCAATGAATTCCAATTAAATGACTAAACTTAAGCAGCTCAGCAGAACATGCAAAAATGGGCAATTTGTCTGCATACATGCAGTTCAGATAAGTTTATAAACATAAGTGAATGATGCATACAAAATTTTTTAGGTTTACACGATGCAGTTCTTTCAAGGAAATCCCACTAGAAATGCTTTCACTAAAAGTTAAAGAGTCTTAGGGTTTTAGCACCCAGTTACTTAGTTCTTAAGCCTACAGAATACTTCCAAGAAATTATTAGAAAATTACAGCCAGGAAATAGTGGAGCTGTAAAATAACCAGTCATTAAGCAATAAAATGACAACATGAATCACTACATTCCCATGCTGACATAGCCGCAGAGACTGTGGTCTCAGACAGTGTGTTATAAAGAAATCTGCTATTGGGGAAAATTAATGCAGACAGCAGCTGAATTGAACACTGTAACACAGCACAGTGGAGTTTTGTAATGATTAGAAACCAACCCTGACAATCACTCAGTTCACTCCTGTGTTATATGAGATTCTAGACAGCAGACTGCTGCAGTGTGTTTACTGCACCTCTGAGTAAACGGAGTAACCTGCCATAATGTCGTTATGCTCCTTTATGGCAATAATCTATTGCAAAGAAAAGAAAATAACCTGAAAATCTTACCTGTGAACGCTTTAATCTTGATCTGATCCAACAGCGTAAACCAGGGATCTGTTCAACAGTTTACTTGGTATTAAAGGAGCTCTGTGTCAACTCAAATTATGGCTTTCCGCTCAGCAGCCTCTCTACCTCAATTATTATAGTCCTTAAGCTCATTTGTAATCCAATTAGAGCTCCACCCGCCACCCAAACCCCCATCCTACCCCTACACACACACACACACACACACACACACACACACAGGATCTTTCTCATCAGTCTTTTTGAATAATTGGATGCAATTATAATAAGCTAATGCAGGGAAATAAAAAAAGACATGTTATATTTTCACCTGTGATTATTTAATAAAAGAACCTTTAAAATTGCTTGTTATTGCTGTGAACAATAAAGAAACTTGAACTATGTGTGTGTGTGTGTGTGTGTGTGTGTGTGTGTGTGTGTGTGTGTGTGTGTCCCAGGAGAAATATGACAGTATAATGTGCCTGTGTGAGCGGACTGGACGTGGAAATGGCGCACGCCCTGAGCGGATATTGCTGTTCTGTCTACACGGTCATTGACTGGAGTGTGAGAGCAGAGAGCCAAATAACTCCCACGTTCCCTGAATCAATGACCACTCAGATGAGAAGCGGAAGCCTTCTGACGGACCCGGTCCTTCCACAGACAGTCAAAAGTTTGATTACTCCCACCTGGTATTCATAAGGTCAAATCTGAACAGCAACCTCGCACACACACAGCACTAACCCACGCTGTCTGTGCGGCAGCAGGGCCGGGGTGGTGTTTTTTAATAGACACGGTTCTTTGGAAACAAGTGTTTTTCTTTGTAGCTCATAAGGTCAATCAGTTTTTCTTTGTGAACATTTAATCCTTGTGTTTAAATGTTAATTCTACTTGTGTTTTCTTCCTCACTTATCAAATAAACCCTCTGCCTATTTGTATTAGAAAAACAGTTTTTCCATCGTTTGGCCCACACACACACACACACACACACACACACACACACACACACACACACACACAAGCTTACTTGCATTTAAACCATGATGAGACACTTTCAGATTGCCTGATTGGCTTGAAGCTTTGCATTTTAGCAGGAAACTGCATGCATGCTGTGGCTGAAGAGTTTAGGAGCCACCCGGCAAACTCGAGGTTTAGATCCTGTACTCAGACATAAAAACACCCTCTGCAGCGCTGCACTGGAGTTGCTCGTCCTGGTTTATTGCTAGTTAGTTTTACAGCTGCACTTATGTGTTAGTTCGCAGATAAAAAACACGTAATGAGCTCATAACTTTGCTTTCTGTCTTACATTTGAACCACCTGGTTGGTAGCTGCAACTTTAAAGGAGTAGTCTGACATTCTTTGAAATATGGTTCTTTGGTTTGTGGGTGAGTTGCACTTTAAATGAGAAGCTACAGCCAGCAGCCGGTTAGCTTAGCTCAAAGACTGGATACTGTAGGAAAAAACTAGCCTGGCTCTCTCCTAAGGTAACAAAAGCTGCACCTCTAAAACTCACTAATTCACATTTTATATCGTATATTGTTTAATCAGTGTGTAAAGACAGGAGTGTAAAGACAACACAGCACAGAAACATTCTGGAGACTCCCTGGTTACCTCTAGTCAAGAAATAGTCTGGCACATACTTCTTTGTAAAAACCACAACTTCTTGTTACGTTTCAGGGGAAAAATGTTGTGAAGGTGGAACACTTTCACGACATTTACCCTCATGATGACACTGCAGCAGCCAGAGAAAGGCAGTTCAGGCTTTTACTGTACCTCAGCCACTCGAATGTGCTCAATGGAAAGTAAGAAATTTAACTTTAGTTCACACTTTTCATACATATCAACAATCGACATATAAGAAATATATCCCTCACAAGAATGTACGCAGGTGGTTCTTTAAGGCCTCAACTGTAGTAAACAGACACACACTGATGACAAGCAAGCCCCTGAAACAAGTGCTGATTGGTTAATCACAATTAAACTCAAGAACAAAGCGTTTGTGTGTGTGTGTGTGTGTGTGTGTGTGTGTGTGTGTTCACAGTTCTTAACACCAGGAGACTGAATCAGTCACACCTAATTAACACCTCTAAAGGTCTTTGGATTGCGTGCAACAAATCCAATCACCTGAAAGATGAATTACCTTGAAATGTGACGCGTGCACTCATGTTTGTATGAGACATCTCTCCTCGTCGCTCCCAGGGCAAACTTGAAAAACTGGTTTTTACATTCCTGTCAGTACGTTGTTTGTCCTGCCCATTACCTTCATGCTGCTGACTGAAGTTAACATGGCAGCTTCCAGGTGCAGCTAGCAGGGGGTTCACCTGCAGCAGTCCGTCAACCAAGGGGGGTTTTCAGTGTTAATTAGTGATAGTAATTCATGATTAATGAATTTGTGCGATGACAAGAAGAGATATTATCACTACAGCAGCAGAAGTAAAGGGTAAAAGATGAATAAAAGAAATGTTATGAAGTAACCAAACAATCATAATACTGAATCCGGGCCATGAAATCACAACCTGTCAACAGCTGAAGCACCTCGACTCTCAGAGGAACTGTGGGCTTCTTCCAGCTGGATCATACCACATGACCTCGCTCAGGAGATGGAGCTGCCCAGTTATCATGAAATGCAGATGTATTCAGATTTTCTTTTTTCAGTCACTTTAAGGGCTTCTCATTTGTGGTGCCATTTGTGGTTTGTAACCATATTTACTATATTAGAGTGAATCCAAGTTTGACTTTCAGCCTCTTCAGCAGGAATAAGCTTGAAACCTTGCGATCACTTACTTTTTGACTGTCATGGCAGCAGAGGGCTGCAGTGTTGTGCTCCATCATCGAGTAGTGACAGAAAAGGTTATGAGGAAAAACTCGCAGCATGTGTGATGGAAAGTTTTTCAGTCCTGCCTGAGGGAAGAGGCTAAATTCTGATTTGGTAAAACAAAATTCAATCAGCACCAGTTTGTGAATTTCCAGTTATGTCACATTTGCTTTTGAACCCAAAACATATTCATAGGTGTTTTCAATTATTCAGCTTGTGTGATTGACATCTCATTCAATCTATCGTTAGCTTAGTCTGACTTACTAGGGCGGGACATCTCACGCCTTCATCTGTCTTATTAGTAAATGGAGCTCAGGTTGAAAACCTTCTGTAACTGTTCTGTTACACTTCTCTCTTTTCTTTATTGTTTTATCATATTAAAGTTGCACAAAACAGACTTTCCAGCAATAGCTGTTTTATGCAGGATAAACCACAGAACAACTACCTCCCAATTTACTATTTCTTGACATCCTATCAAGAAGAAAGAAAAAGCCACATATGTGTGAAGGCTTGTTTAAGATGAAAAACCATCTAACTTAATCAGGATATCAGAATAACCGCTGTGATAATGTGGATTAAAAATATTACACCAAAAACTTTCTCATGAAAGGTGATGATGGTGATGTGTGAGTATATACACAAGACAGACTCAAACATGATAATTGCACTGGGATTATCAGTGTGATCATGAGTCATCATGGTAACTCACGTCAAATGCGTTAATACTCTGAAGACACATACCCTGCTGTGTGTGGAGCAGGCAGCCTGCATCAGCACGTTTTGATCGTGTTTGATTGGACTCTGGGGGTTGTTCCTATCCATCAACAAGTGTCAATTCTACTCATTTCCCCACAGAAAGGACCGTGTAAACAGTGCTCCAATTAATCATTGTACTTTGTGGATCACACATCAGCCACGTGTCATATTTTTCTAACTGAATGCTGAAACCCAGTGGGCTTTATCACCCAGTGACTCCACGTTCAACTCGTTGGCAGCACCCTGTATGTCACTTTTGCTTCAGCCAAAAGATCTTAATGATTTTAACTGTTTCTCTAGAGTAGCTGAAGCCTCTTTACCCTGTTAGGTCAGTCAATCCGTGTCCTGCAGGGGACAGTGGAGTAGCAGCATCTCTCCTACATCAAAATCAACAGAGACACAGGAGTCAGTGAAAGAGATCAATTCCTACTTCTTTCCTTTCATTTTTTTTTTCTCATTTTGTGAGGAACCAACAAGAAGGAAAAGAAGAAAGTGAATCAGAGCAGCGAGAGGGAACCAATACAGAAAAGATGTGGGCTGTGAAACCAAAACAAAGAGCTGAAAGACGCTAAACCTACAGCTGAGGATCTGAGCCCTCTCACATTTATCTTTAACTGCTCTAAACTAAATCCAGTTAAGAGAAACACCTCAACACCATCATGCTGAATTTCCGAACATCTTTAGTGACGTGTTCATCCTGCAATAAATAGCTCTGCATAATTATTTTACAGTTAGATTTATTTTGCGAGAAGAAAATGCTTTTAGACGGATATTTGTTTGTGCAATAAGACCTCCACATTTTTTCTTGTTTTCCTGACAGACTTTCAGCTGCACCCAGTGTCGCGTCATGATCAGAGGTAATTTACGATGCACCACACCCTCATACCCCCATCCCCTGTCTCTGTGCTGTTCTGTCTGTGGTGGAGTTTTAGCTGGAGGACAAACCAGAATCCTGCTGGATTTCTCAGTACTGGAGAGGGGCGATATCAGCACGTGTCCTCTGTGGTAACACACCACCCCCTAGTGCTGTGAAATCAGACTATCTATGCCCCACAATCACACACTATAAATACTTCTGTTGGTTTATAAAGAAAGAATGATTGTTAAAAATAGGACCAAAATACATCTCGGATCTGCTGCTATGTTACGAACCGTCCAGACCTCAGGCGGTCTGCTTTCTGTCCCCGGAGTCAAAACTAAACCACATACCTGGAACAAACTCCCAAGAGGTCTGCTCCATCTCTCAGCTGTTTGATGTCAGGCCTTAAAACTGTTTTGTTTGTCACTGCCTTTTATTAAATTCAGTCTGGGACAGCTTTTTTCATTCCTGCCCTGCAGTGAAGCTCTACTGTCACTCAACGTAACAGTAGAGCTTCACTATTTCACTGTTCACTTATCATTCAGTTTTAGCTTATTTTCATCTCATATTTTATCTTACTCTTTTTCATCTTTTTTATCACCTTGTGTATCGTTTATCTCTTGTCTTAATGCCTTTTCATGTCTTACCTACAGCATTATGAGTTGTTTTGTTGCTGAAAGGTGCTGCACAACTGAACTTGCCTTAACTTGCCTGTAGAAACGCATACAAAAAATGACAGCAGGACAAGATGATTTGGTGCTCAAGCATTTCTCTGCAGATGATTGACTGGAGTTGGAATTTAAATCGTGCATGATTAAACCGATGATATGACTGATTAAATCCCTAGTCTGTGGTTGAGAGAATCAGATGTTGGATACTAAGAAAGGAGCAAACAACAAAGTGTAGAGTGCTTACTCCTGATTATGGAGGAAAAACAACTCGTAGGTGATGCAAAACTGGGCGTAAATGAACTCTAACACAGGTTTTTGTGCCACGATGTTGAATCTGATGCTTGTTTTTGGCTGCCATGGACCATTTGGTCTTGAATGAGCCTTGTCCTTTCTGTTTAGAGAGGAGGGGGGAAAGCAGTGGAGTACTCTAACAGAATAAAGCCATTTTTGTGTGAGGGGAGAAGTGTGTGTGTGTGTGTGTGTGTGTGTGTGTGTGTGTGTATGCGCATGTGTAAAAAGGCAAAAGAAAGAGTATAAAGGAAGTGAAGGAAAGCATAGTAGAAGTGGGGAGGGGAACAAAGTGACAAATTCTTTTTTTTTTTTTTGCATATATGCCCCATGGAAAAATGATGCATCGAAGAGTCAAACATGGTGGATGATCTGAAAAATGCGTGAAAACAGGGCTGTTTTTCCTAGCTCGTGAAAAATGGACTTTTTGGAGATACATGGTTTTTATAGGACAGAGACGGTATGCTCCAGGGTGAAGTTGGGCTATTCTGGGTGCTCTGATTGCAGAGATGGACCTTTACCAACAGTTTCTATAGTGGGAGTTAATGGGGCTTCAGAGACTAAAAAGAAGTCATTTTCTAAATGCAGCGAGTACAGGACAGCGATGTGTTAAGATGTAAAAATACATGAACAGTGAACAGGTCTGCAGTAACAAAAATACACCCGCTATGATGTTGAGTTCTGCATAAATTTCAAATCCTATTTTTGTGAGTGAGTTCAGTCTTTACCTCAGATAGCCCCGTGTTTTCCTCACTTGTCTTGGCTTTAAAGGAGATAAATTTGCTCACGGCATGAGGGAAGGTTTCTTTCAAGTATCTGGGTCAAAAACAAAACCTGCCAACTGAGAGAGAGGGAACAGAGGGACGGGGGGGATGAGAGGATAGCAGGGCATGCAAACAAAACTGCTTTGGAACACATGGACTTTCCCCACGTGAATCAATATTCAAGCCCCGATCTCCCTGTTGAGCAATGAGGCCAAAGAGAAGAGGGAGCTGAAAGACAGATGAGACAGAGGGAGGGCTGTGGGATGTCGTGTAAAGAAGGAGATTCTCATTGGAGGCAAAGAGAAAGAAGACTGCTATGCATGTTTTGAGAAAAAAAGGGAATAAAGGGAAACAAAAAAAGCATCCTACATGCTGAAGCCATCTTGGTCGCACTGCTATACTCTGGACTCCAGATCTGTTTATTATTAAGGTAGGTGCTAGACACTGGATCAAAAGATGTAATGAAATTATGCAGCTGTGGGCGAAACAACATTTCTATTTATAGTTGCAGTCAGTACAGGAAAAAGAGAACATGCATGAATGTTTAATCTCAGTGTGGAGGCTCTGTAACAGGAGGCATTGCTCTGTCTTGCATTTTAAACATAGATCTTTATATATATACATGTAAATATGTAACAAGCTTTTTTAACTCCACATTAGGATTTTTGTTTTGTTTTGTTTTTGATTTTTTTTTGTTTTTTTGTTTTTTTTGTTTTTTTTTGCCGGTGGACTGTGTTAAAGTTCTCAAATCATGCAATTAATTGTGGCACCAGAAACATGACCTAATAAGAATTTATGAGTCATTTAATGTTTTTCTAATGTCTGCAGAATAACCGGTGCAGCTAGTCAACTGTCTCAACAACTGGCTTGATATTAGCCAATTAATCCCTGTGTGGGTGTGAAAGACAAACATATTCTCTTGCAGGATTTGTAGAGTGAAGCTGCGTTAAACAAATAACTCATGTGTTCTGAGTTGTTTGTTCAGTACGTACAATGACAACTCATCTGTTGTGTTGCTGGCTTGTTTTTCTTTATACTCTTGTGTGTAATGTAGTGGCTTTGGAGAAAAGCTGTCACAAGACTGGAATGATGTCCTCCAAGTTGAAGTGGCTGATTGTGATCCAGCTCCTGCTGAATGAACAGGCTCTGTGCAGGGTCCCACCTTCTCTGGCACTGAGAAACAGTCTGCTTCCAGGAACTGACTTCCACGGAGAGGTCGAGGAGACAGACAGACAGGATCATCAGTCTCTGCTGGGATCCCAACTCCAGCTTAGTCTCCCATCTGCAGAAAACCCTGGTACTGCATCAGTGTTTGCACAGAAAGAAGAGCGAGTCCAATCTGCCAAACATGTGGTGTCAAACCTCAAGGCGAAGCTGCAGGGTCAGATTCGAGATCATGTCCACATCCAGGGGAACGTCAGCTGTGAGGAGCTGCTATCTGCCAGCACAGTGAATGACCCATCCTCCTCTGTGTTCCCCCAGGAGCTGCTGGGTCTCTCTTTAGTGCCCGTGTTGGTGGTGGCAGGCTGCCCACGGGAGGCGCAGACCCTGGTGCTCAAACTGTATGACCTGCTGGGAGTGGCAGATACAGAGGAGCTCCTAATGGAGGTGGAGGGTCTGATAGAGAGGAGGATGAGCAAGTCTGCATCTACACCTGCACCTCCATCAGCGGCCTCGCCCTCAGAGAGGGATCAAGCAGAGCGCCACATAGAGGCTGTGATGTTCAACATCCAGCAACTGGCCATGCTGGGAGAAGATACCTCTATGCAGGAAGGGCATTGTGAAGGCTGGACCAGGGTGAGCGGAAGCATGCTAGTAGGAACAGCTGTGGAAGGAGCTGCAGGTGATCTTGAGGAGACTGTGAACACCTGTGAGAGACTGGGAGTCCTGTGTGCTGGGGTGACCAGTGGTGGACTGCTCAAACCTGGGAGGTACCAGGCCGTGTTTAAGAAAGGTAGTCGCATCCTGCCATCTGAATCCTCTCTGTACGAATGCTGGATCCGTCAGTGCAGTGCGGAGGAGGATGTTTCAATCCCCGCTGCCTCGGGTCGACGGATGAAGCGAAGCCCCCAGAGGAGCTGCATCAACAAAAGCGAGGAGCGCGTATACAACGTGGTGGAGTGGATCCCTGCGGTCAGCACCCTCTACAACCTCGGCACAGCTGTGTATTATGCCTCGGTCAACTGCTCTGAAACAGCCAAGGAGAGAGCCATCCTCAGTGCCGTTGACCTCGGCACGGATGCTCTCATGGTTGCCACAGGAGGGACCGCCGGGGTGGCAGGCTACGCGCTGGGTGCTGGGGTGAAGACCGGCGTCAAAGCCGGTGTGAGGTATCTGCTCAACTCCATGAAGCAGGAAGACGACGTGCTGGTGAACCAGTTCAGCTGGGAGGAGGGCATCATCACCATCCAGTAGAATGAAGGGTCAATATGTCGGCCTGTGAAGCTTTAGCAATAAATATTGTTCTGATTAGTTGATTCATTTTTTTTTTTTTGAAACAGTGACACAGAATCAATGTTTGTTAACTGACACAGATGAAGAGTAACGAAGTGGTTCTGATCTAGATTACTTGGAGAACAAGATCACACATTATTGTACGAGTCAGTTTGAAAGGGGGAAAATGCTTTTGTTTGTGTGACTGCACGCAAACTTCATTTGACACGATAATTATTCTTCATTGAAGATGATGTCAGTCTGTAAATCTAAGTTAATTTGTTTATTTTTTTCAGAGACACAATTTAGCCTAAAATGTAATGAAAATTACACATTCACTCACAATAATATATAAAAGTAAGTATGTCATAAAGTAAGCTTTGAACCTTTTGAACCTTTTAGAACAATAGCTCTTTTCGTGTATGATGCATAAATAGTTGAGCAATTTATCATATTAAGCAGCAACTTTTAAAGAACTGGTCTCAGGAAATGAAACGTTCAATCTCTCAAGACTCTGTTTTTGCCCTCCATCCAGTGTCTTTTCTTTTCTTCGCTGTCCTTCATTGTTTTCTTCCCTCACATCCAAACGTTTTCTCATGTCAGTCACACTCTCACCTCGGGTGTAATTGCAGGGACAATAGATGCACAACTGCATTTTGTTGTTTTATATGTTTTTATTTTCTGTAAATGTCATTAAATTGTGTATTAAATCTGTGTGCATACAGTGACTGTCAGTGTGGTAGTTTAGCACACATTCACATTGATTGTACTGTGGTATACCAGTGAGACAGTACTATGGTAAATGAAATAGTGGGAAAGTAATTGCGTCATGTAGGCGCAAGGCTACCACACCCATATTTATACATCATGCACACTGGTAGGCTGATAAGCTCTATGATGACAGGTGTGGTTAACCATCCAAACCCAACAGAGTGATCATCGACATCACAAAACCTCACCTACACTTTCAAACTAAACAAACAAAAAAGGTCTAAATAAAGGAACCATTGCAGAACAAATAATTAGCTGCAACATTCTGTCACTGGATCACTGTTAAACTGTTCATTGATTTGACCCATTTGTGTGTTTGAGAGCGGAACAATCTTCACTGCACTTGATAGGCTGAAGCTAATTTGGATGTTATTGGTGGTTAATGTGAATAGAGTAACTGACCTTTACAAGCACACTGAAGGTCCCACATCTGCCAAATGAGTCTAAAATAAACAATGTATTGTATGAAGAAAGTAAATAGAGCCTCCAGCACACAGAGATGGACCGTGCATGAAAGAAACCTCTTGCCTGCTCATCCCTGCAAAGGAGCTCAACCTCCTTTCCAAACAGTGCTGCATGTGTACTCCCTCAACAACAGTTCAACCACACCAGCCGGCAGCAGATACATTTATGACGCAAGCTGTGGAAGTCACTCATGGTCACGTGTAAGCACAAACATGTGATGTGCTACAAAGGGCAAATAATTAAAAGTGAACCGCAGTGATAAGTGTGGGGTTACACTTTTTTTTTTTTAGATGATTAAGACATCTTATTTTACTGTGGGATGGCTCATACAAAGAAAATCCCAAACAGGTCTTTTTCACTACATTCAGATCTGTCACAGCAGGTACAGCACAGGTGTAAATAATACAGATAAAAATGGCTGAGTTCCATTTAGCAGCTTTGGTTTCAGGGTCCTGGGACACTTAACAGAGCCACTATTCATACTATTACTATTTTCACCATTATGACAAGTCACAGTGTCTGCTGTGCTTTTCCATCCACGGTGAAGTGAAAGTGCATTTGACTGTTTGACTATCTCCATATTGGGCAATCTTCTGTCCTCCTGTGTCTGTGTGTGTCTGCATGCGTGTGTGTGTCTGTATGCGTGTGTGTGTGTGTGTGTGTGTGTGTGTGTGTGTGTGTGTGTGTGCGTGTGTTTGCCCTGTGACAGACTGGTGACCTGTACAGAGTATATTTCCTTCCTCTTGTTCCAGCACCCTGAACAAGATAAGTTCACATGGACATCAAAAAGAGCATGTTCTCCAGTTATTGATCAGAAGCCCTGGTGAATTAATGATAGCTGATGGGCAGTAAGTGATCTCTCCTCTGATCCTGAGCACTGTCCTGTGAACTTTACTCTCTGTACACAGATACGTGTGCACTTCTCAGTCCAAGTCCACAGTTCTTAATTTCTCAATAAATCAGTCAGCTTGATGAGCCCACAGTTAGTAGCGACCTATAAAAAACACACCACATCAGCTCTCCAAATGTAGTGGAAAGAAATAAGGAACAGGCTGGTTTTGTTTAATCAGATAAGCCGAACAGAACACACAGGCTGCTTCCTGGTAATGGGAACAATGATTTGATCTAATTAGAAGCGCTACACTAGTTTAAGATCTATTTAATAATGTTAGATAAGATGTCTGTCTAGAAGGAAAATGACCTCAGTTGGAAATCTCACTCTCAGGTTTTGTAGTTGACACTCTCTAAAGCCAGAGGGTCAGAACAATTTGTAAAAACATGGACCAGTCCCTACAACAACACATTTTTCTGTGATGTGACAAACTCCACAAACATATTTATTATTGCTTTACATGGACTTTAGACAAGTCACTATGTTTATAAAGGAAAAGATGTCATCCAAACATTTTGTGGGGTGGGGTTGTGGTGGGCATATTAAAAATCAGGACCACAGAATTTCTACAGCCTCCTCCACTAACGCATAGCACATTTTTATTTCTTTTCAATAAATCCAAAGCTAAACTCATTTCTGTAATGTGTGTAAAGTGTGACATCTACTGGTGAGAGTGGGAACTGAAGGGATGCATAAAATAAATGCTACTGTTATCATTCTTATTACATAAGTAATGTCCACAAGGCGCCAGGTGTACCAGGACTGTTATTTTAGAATCAACCCATGCTCTTTCAGGAGACAGAACAAACTGTTCATTTCAGAAAAAAGTCAATAATAAGTTACCTAATGGACGCATTTAACAAAATGTTAGGAAAAACTGCATTTCAATAACTTATACCTGCATTTCAGGTATAAGTAGTAGAGGCAAATAACTATTTGCTGAATTACAATTTCTTGGTACTTGCACTTTGCCATAATTACCATTAGCCTATTGTGCTTTTTACTTCATTATCTCACCACTACAGTGACTTTGTATGTTGGGATTTTACATACAAATAGGTAATGTCAAGTGAAACATAAAATATTGTGCATTGTTAATAAATTATTGAGTAGCTGTGGCGTTTTTTCTTCTGCCTTAACCTCGACTATTAGACACACATAACTGATTTGGGAGTAAGTGCGTCACATGCTCGCTTCATCACCGCTTTCGTAACATTTGTTTCTCGGGAAATCCTCTGACAGGGCCGTAAGTTTCTATTTTGCTGACCACGCCTCAGACTACAGATTGACGTGAGGGTGTACCAATGGCGCGCGCTGTAGTCTCTCCGGAATCGACCAATGAGCTGTTAGCACTGAGCTCACACGGAAACTGCGCGACTTCACGCGAACATTTCGGCTCTTAAGTGCTTTAACGGCAGATGTGTCAGAGCCAAAATGGTGCCCTCGGTTACTTTGTGAGGAACTGATTGGGTGGGACACATAGATAACCAATGAAGCAGAGAAGGAAACGAAAACGACGACGGCAACAACACTCACACGCCTGCAAAGTGTCGGAAGTTGTGTTTTACTAACGTCGAGCAGCGGCTGTAGTTACACGACAAACAAGAGCCAGCAATGCGCCTGTTTTAAACTGCCAGTTAGCGAAGTTACTACGACATTTGTGAGTGGGCTCGGACTGACAGCATAAAGAAAGGTGAGTAAATGTGTTATTATTGATGGGTCGAGCATTGTCTGCGCTGGTCAGTGGTAGGCAGTCTTTCTAGGAGCTAGTTAGCACATAAACATAAACAAACACAAACAAAACATAATTTGCTGTCGTAACAGGTCATACAGTAGATATGTACTTACCACAGACTTTGCTTTTTGAACTCTCAGTTGCTGATTACATACCTGTGTGAGCCCGTTACCTGTGTGAGCCCGTCACCGTCTCAAAGTGCAGTGATACTCTTTTAGCTTGTTAGCACAAGCAGTCATACTTTATACACGTTAAATATTGTTTGCTGAGTGCATGTTGGTGTTAACCTCAGGATGGCTCAGTGGGACAGGCTGAGGCAGCTGCCTGCTGTGTACGGACAGCAGCTGCATGAGCTCTATGACAGGGATGCTTTGCCTATGGATGTTCGGCACTACCTGTCAGTCTGGATAGAGAAGCAGGAGTGGTAAGGCAGCCCTATTTCTTTTCACCCTTTTATCATTCAACCAACATTATTCGATATTTACAGTAAATTGCCCCGTTTGTAAAATACTCTGCTTGTGTCTTGTTTTTGGTTCTCTAGGCATCGTGCAGCACGGGATCACGATTTGGCCATGGTGCTGTTCCAGGTCCTGCTGGAGAATCTGGATATCCAACACAGCCGCTTTGTGCAGGAGGAGTCATTCTTACTCCAGCACAACATTAGACGCTATAAACACAACTTTCAGGTTTGTGTAAATGAGATGTGTGCAGAACAAAAGCATTGGGTGTCATCTTTATTTTATGAGAACCAAGTAATCGCCTTTGACTCTGCTGTCCTTCTGACCTCTCTCCCCTGACAGAAGTACCAGGATGACCCGTGTATATTGGCAAGTACAATCCTGTGGTTTTTGGAAAAAGAGAAGGAAATCCTGCAGAGTGCTGATCTGGCTGAGCAGGTTGGGCCAACATTTCATTAACTTTGTAGACGCACCCTGCTGCTCATTCAGCATTGTAATGAAAACAGCAGTTGCTTGCAATGCTATAAAAATAGCAGTTGACATCTGGTATTTTCACAGGCAAATGTTTCATCATGTTGTCACTTAATACATTGCCATGGTTTGGCTGTTTCTGCCCATACAGTATGACTCAATGGTCAATCACTGAGTCATATGGACATATCAGCAGGTGTGCCGTGTGTCTGCAGTACTGTAACTTAATTCATAAGATAATACGACCTACAGGACTCAGTGCTTGGGCTAAAAAGCAAAGGTTTTCCACCAAGCAGTGATATTCTTTTAACTGCCACTTTCACTCACACTTATTCTTTTCTCTGCAAACAATATGACCCAGTATCCCATCTTATTTTTTTTTATCCCTATGCCTGCCCCTCTTTCTCCTTTGCTTTGTCTCAGGTCAAGTTTCTCTGCGTAGAGCAGGAAGCCATGGAGACAAACAGCCAGCAGGACCTTGAACGTAAAATGGCCGGCCTCAGGAATGAAGTGCAGGTGCAGATTATGTTGCTTTGCGCCACTGTGTTGTACATGTGGATGCAATGACAGATATTACAGTTAATTCTCTGTACTTTTGGGATGTAGTGCATGGAACATACAATGGTATGTCTGGAGGAGCAGCAAGATGAGTTTGATTTTAAATACCAAACCTTCAAGATGGAAGGTAAGCAGATTAAAGAGTTCTGGATATATTTGCGTACTCTGATAATATTTTCTGAGGATGAGTAATAAAGTGGTATGAATCACAGCTACATGTCATTTTTGTTTTGGCCTTTCTTACATGGAAACTGTGATCCTCCTGTGGAAACTGTTACGCAGCTGTGGTAGACGAGGCTGTGAAGAATGAACAAATGAAAGTTTTTCAGTTACTCATCAACAGACTGAATGAATGTAAAAAGGTATGGAGCTATTCATCTTCTTAAATAACATCTTCATCTCTTCAGTCCAATTCCCTTCCTAAATTTTTTTCCCTTTTTTTTTTGTTTCAATTTTTGTCACATACAATCACCTTCTTAGAGCACAGTGTCAGACCTAAGTAAGATCCTGGACAAGTCTGAGGACCTGACCAACATATTGGTGAAGAAAGAGCTGATGGAGTGGCAGAGGAGGCAGCAGAAAGCCTGCATTGGTGCTCCAGACAATGTTTGTCTGGATCAGCTAGAGAACTGGTAAGTCGGGACAGAAATTGTCAAAATGGCTTACAGCTGAAATTTGAGACCTCCCCAATCCCACCACCACGATTGTTACCTCTGTGGTCTTCATTTGTTAGTATTGTCTTTTTCATTTTTTTAGGACCTGTATGAACACTTTTGCTCTTGTCCTCTTGTTTTTTTAGGTTCACCTGTGTGGCAGTGTGTCTGTTCCAGGTGCGGGAGTTTCTTAGTAAGCTGGAGGAGCTGGTTGGAAAAGTGTCCTATGCCAACGACCCTGTGAAGGCCCAAAAACCTGCACTGCAGAAGAGAACTGATAGTCTTTTGAAAGACTTGCTCAAGAGGTCTCTCTTTTAGGAAACATTTTCTCACTCTCTCTCGCTTTTTTAGGATTCCCTTGTAAAGTTTCCTGACATTATTTTTTTTCCTGTTTTTTGAAGTTCCTTTGTGGTTGAGACTCAGCCATCTATGCCTCAGGGGAAAGGACCTCTAGTGCTCCGCACAAATGTCCAGTTCTCTGTCAAGACCAGGTCAGTGTACCACTGCAGGCAGTCGCTACAGTGCTTTATATTTGTTTGATCTATTTGATTTATTGGACTTAATCTGTATATAGAATCTTTCCTAGGTACATTCTGACCACTGTATTCATTGTGATGTAGTAACTAATAACAGTTCTCAAAATTATATATGCAGTGATTCTGATAATAACAATGATAGTTGGACAGGTTGGTCCACTGACAGGATATTTGAAGAGTGCACTGTACAACAGTTCTGAACTAATATGGTGATGATAAAGAGAACAGTGATAATTTAATGCAAAACCTTTGTTCTTTTCCTACATGTGAGTTTGATCTATCAAACTTATTTTGTTCCACAGTGTAACCTTGCGAGTGCTTAGTTTTACTCTTTTTGTTTTAATTCGTATTCATATTCCTATTTTTCACGTTTACTATCTGATTGCTTCGTTAGTTCTAACATCTCACATCTGACTTGATATTTTCAGACTTCTCGTTAAGTTTCCTGAGCTGAACCACTCCATGAAAGTGAATGTGTCCATGGACAGGTGAGGTTCCTCCTGTAGTTTGACTTATTTTGACTACACACAGAGCAAACGCGCAGCCTTTAGTTCGAGACATCAAACAATAGAGGACGATGTTTTGCTGCTGCCTGGTGATCACCAATCTGTTTTTCTCCCCCTTGAAATTAGGGAGGCCCCTCAGATCAAAGGGTGAGTACTTTTTTTACATAGCTTTTATACATAATTTGATGTAAATTTGTTTGTACTAAACCTGGTATGTTCATAGATATCGGCGTTTTAATGTTCTGGGAACCAGTACCAAGGCCTTGAACATGGCGGAGAGCCAGAGTGGAGGCATGGTGGCAGACTTCAGACATCTGGTGAGTGTTAAAGATTTGTGAAAAGAAAAAAAACTTAAATGACCAGTGAGGAAACTCTTAGCAGCAAGTAGATATAAAGCCTTTCATACCAGTTTCAACAGCTGAATTACTCAGGGGATAAGTCCTGTCCTATACCTGACAGTCGGTGTCATCACATACACATAAAGAAATCTCAAGCATCTAAACTGAAGTGAATAAGAGGAAAATTTAAATGAATAATAATCACTCTTCAGTGTCGGGTGGTAATGTTGTTTAACTGATTTTGTGTACTATCATTTGTCTGCAGACTCTGAAGGAGCAGAAGTCTGGAGGTGGCGGCAAAGGAGTCAGCGATGTGAGTTGACTTTGGCAATCCTGAAGATACCATCTGGGCTTACAGTTTAAATAAGTAATTCATACTTCAAGGAGACCAAACAAAAATCTGTGTGTGTTTTGGTGTTGACAGATTTCTCTCAGTGTCACAGAGGAGCTTCACATCATCTACTTCAACACTGTATTTGAGCAGAAGGGCCTGTCTGTTGCGTTGCAGGTGTAGTTTCTTATGCTTTTTTTCATATTGTATGGCTGACGTTAGAAAAAACACATTCACCTACATGTATTCTGTATAAAAAAATCTATCACTGTGTTGTTTTGATGGTGGTATTAGGACCTAAATAAAAGTTGTTTTGTTCCTGGCACACAATCTAGGCCTCCTCTCTCCCAGTGGTCATCATCTCCAACTCCAGCCAGCAGCAGAGTGCCTGGGCTTCTGTCCTCTGGTTCAACATGGTCAGTCAGGACACCAAGGTGAGATATCCCTGTGACTAACACACGCCATGAAGTATTTCACATTTTAGTTGGGATATTAGAAGACATTGGAAAGTAATTTCGTATGTATGTGTTCATGTGCATCTGCTTCTCCAGGACGTCATGCTCTTTGCCAACTGTCCTGCAGCCACTTGGCCACAGTTTGGAGAGATGTTGAGCTGGCAGTTTCTTTCTGCCACTAAACGTGGTCTGAATGATGATCAGCTGGTAATGATCGCAGACAAACTCTTCGGTAAGTCCTGCTTCTATGTTCTGCTTCAGTTGCTTGTCTTTGATTATTTTTTGTGCTTGTTTTGTCCATAAATTGGGCTATGTGAGTCACATGATATCAGGTCTGATTTTGTTACCAATTACCGAAAGGTATCTCGCCTTTATATTTAGAGATAAAAAACAAAAAACTTTAACATGTCTTTATTTCAGATGTGCGCCTATCATTCAGAGCAAACGTTAGATGTGAAAGAAGACACACACTTTATCACCTTTTCGACAGCTGTTTATTTTAAACACATTACTGTTGCTTGTCTTCTGTGGAAAAGAGTATAATGGTATTGTAGTGGATTTATGAAGACGCCCATCAGCACTTGTGCCAAGTTCACGTTGATTTGTCAAATTATGATAAGGATTGCACTGTATAATTCAGTGTCTTTCATGAGTTGTAAGCAGGTTTTATTATAGATTATGTCAGTAAGAGCTGCATAATGCATTATTTATTTTCTGTACCACCAGGAAAGACGCAGAACTATGACAACTGCAAAGTGGCTTGGTCAAAATTTAGCAAGGTAAGAATAATGAATCCTAGAAGATATTTTTCAGCATGGCTCAAGGATTAGCTTGTTTTTCCCATTCCACATCATAAATCTACCTTTTTGCACTATTGTTATCAATGCTAATATATGCTTACATTATCCATTTCATCTGGTGCCATACCATGACAGCTGCAATTTTTAATTTGTTGTATATTTCTGGATTGGATGGATTGCCATTACTCTTGGTACTAACATTTCTGTCACCCCTTGAGATGAATTGTTGTTCACTTTGTCCTCTAGCGTCACCAACGGGTCAAAATGTCACTTTGTTCAGTGGTTTGGCTTATTTACAAATACCCTCAAAACTCATTACAGTACCTTCATGTATTTTGTGTTTAAGCTAGTATGCCTGTCAGCTCCATAACATGGTAAAGCAAGGTATCAAACATGGTGAGCAGTACTGGCTAAACAAACAAACAGCATGTTAACATAGTCATTATGATCATGTTCTGTATCAACCACCACCATTTTTACATTTAATTCATTGTCACTGATTAGAACCAGAAACATTGCACCTCAACTTTTATCTATCTTACAATTTGGTTTTCTCTATAGTGAGTATTAGTTCTTAGCTTTGTTTGTTTATTCTTTATGATTACACTGTGTAGGTGTGCACTGATGACCTTTTCCACCCACTTTGTTACAGGAGAATACTCCTGACACTTTCTGGATATGGTTTGATGGCATCTTGGTGATGGTGAAAACATACCTTGAAGACCTGTGGAGGGATGGGTATGTTTTCTCAACACAGTGTAATTTGGATTCAGTACAGAGCAGTTGAGCTCATGCCACTCATTCCTGGGAAATGGGACAAGTTTCTTGTTTGATCTGAGACTCTTTGTCTTTACTGTAGCCACATCATGGGGTTTGTGAGCAAAGGCAAAGAGAAGTCCCTCCTGAAGAAAAAACAGAGAGGCACGTTCTTGTTGCGCTTCAGTGAAAGCGTCATTGGTGGAATCACCTTCTCTTGGGTGGAGACCACCATAACCGGTGAGATATTTTTATTTCATAATGGTTCCGAAAAATATTTTGAAATTGTTGCATGGTAGGCAGAACTTTATAACACTTTTTTTTCTCTGAGTGATCATCCTCTGTCTATTGTAGGTGAGCCTGACGTGAAGACAGTCCAACCCTTCACCAAAGTTGACCTTTCCCAGATCCCCTTCCATGAAATCATCAGAAATTTCCAGATCTTAGAGGCTGAAAATATCCCAGAAAATCCTCTGCTTTACCTGTATCCCAACATCCCTAAAGATGAGGCTTTTGGAAAATACTACTCTGAGAAGAGTGGAGGTAAGGACATCAAGTGATTCACTTTGCTTGCCACTAGCAGGTTTTGGTTAATGTTATTTGAATGGTGTTTTGGCTTGCAGTTGTCATTGTTAAAATTACACCTTGTGGATAGCACAGGGGATGAATATGACACATTAAATCACATCTAAACTCATCATTGTCTTTCAGATGACAGTCCTTACATAAAGTACATCAAAACCAAGCTGATGTTTGTTTCAAAGGAGTGAGTATATTTATTAATTTTCTCCCTGCTGTTTTACGGCATTTTTCTTGTTTGGATTAAAACAAAACTGTCCCCCATATAAATGTGCTATTTATACAGAAACAATAGCTTAAACTAAAACTAGAAATGCACTTGCTTCATGGAGTAAGCAGTCTACCCATGGCCTTTTTTATGTCATGAGCAACTGGTTGTAATGACTGTTTGTCATTGGTCATGTAGGAACACATTGGAGGCTAGGTCACCCATGTCCTCTGACATGACTCAGGGTGAAGGCCTGGAGCCAGTGAATAGCCTGTGTGGAGAGGCAGCTGGTGAGTCATAGCTCTCCTTGCTGTCCCATCCAGCTGAAAACCTTGTCGGACAAATCGCTCTCCCTTCGGCACAGAGCTGTGTGTTGCTCTCTCTGTTTTGGCTTTGTAGTGTACGAAATCAATGGGGAAGATGCT
Organism: Chaetodon auriga; assembly: GCF_051107435.1. Classification (NCBI taxonomy): domain Eukaryota; kingdom Metazoa; phylum Chordata; class Actinopteri; order Chaetodontiformes; family Chaetodontidae; genus Chaetodon; species Chaetodon auriga. Next base: position 14,961,451 of record NC_135075.1, on the reverse strand, counting down.
GTCTAGATCAGTGATTCTCAACTGGTGGGGTGCGACCCAAAAGTGGGTCGTGGACCCATTTTCAGTGGGTCGCGGGCCTTTGCCTGGGCAAAAAAAAAAAAAAAATTGTTAAGAAAAAAAATCCTGTGCTTGTATTTTGAAAGGGGCCTGACCAGTTGAGAACCACTGGTCTATATAGACATCAGGTGACAGCGGTGAAATTGTTGAAATTATGAGCTGCGGGGCTGTTGGCTACTTCTGCTGAATATAAAACTAACTGGTGTGGAGTTGATTGGTTTGAGCTAAACTGTTTGGTTGGAGCTAAACTAACGCATTTATTTAATTTATGGTAGTGATAGCATTTCATCTCGCATTGATTAAATTTCAATCCATTGCACATGCACTTTTCATTGCTTGCAAAGAAATGCATTGAAATGTTTTTCTCTTTCTGTTCCTTAAATTCTGATCTTGACTGCATGCAGACTGTTGTAACATTATGATTAAAGTTAAAGTTTGGCACTTCTGGACAATACGCTTTAACAACAACAAAAAAAAAAAGTGTGAGCTTTAGAGGCACTGGGTGGTGGATTTTGTTACAATTTGACCGAGCTAGCTGTTTTGTCCTAGTTCCAATCTTTAAGTTAGGGTAAGCCAAATAGCTGATTCCTGTGGTCTCATTTAATATTTAAAGTGAATAAGTATACATGTGTTTCCCAAAATGTGGAATTACAAAAGTATGAGTGTTGTACTTATAGTTTTGGACAATTACTTTTAATTGAGCAATTAAATGAGTTGAGTAGTATTTGTGTTGTGTATTTAGTTGCATGCATTGGTTACATACACGCTGCATGAAATGAAATCTTGCATGAATCCTTCTGGTCTGTGTGGTCCTACAGTAAGTCTGTACTTCCTTTTTTTTTTTTTTTTTTTTTTTTTTTTAATGCATAGCAAGTCACATTTTTGTCTCTCTCATTTCCTCTGTGAAAGCAGTACCTGTATTAAACCACACAGCCATGACATCAGAAACAGTATCTTTCTCTTGTCCCCTTCTCTGCTTTCAGAACAAAATGGGACTCCTCAGCCTCTGAACTTACCTCTGGAAATCTCTCACACTGATCCCATGCTGTCTGACTCTGTTGCAGTCCCAGAGGAGGATTTAATGATGTATCTCAACAACCCTAACCTCCTTATTGACTCTGACATCTTGCAAGGGCCAGGGCTGCCTGATTTCAGCCTTCAAGGATTTAATTGCATGCCCCCACAATCCTGTGGAAGCATTTTCCAATAATCCACTGTTGTGTATACCAAACCACTCTGATCATTTATCGTCAGCTTTTCTTTTAGCTACTTACATTTTAGCATCCATGTCACAAATCGTAGCGTGTTTAGCAAATCCAGTGTTAATAGTTTACTGTGAGTGCTGTTTTAACTTGAAATACTGACCACCCCTCTGCTAATCCTTACACTCAATATTTAACAAGAGCTTTTGCTGTCAGCATTTGAATGCTTGTGTGCACTTTGATATCACTAGAATATGACCTTTGTAATTCCAGTTTATCATGTTGTGCTGTTGTCAGAAATGATTCATTGAGACAATTTAAAGATGCAAATGAGAGATAATTGAATTAGCTGGAGTTATATCCATGAGTATCCCGGGCACCTATACTAGACCCTTCAGCTATCATGCATCATAAACCCCTCTGTATGAAATGCTGTGCATTCTGGGACCTTTTTGTGTAATGATTATGCATCTAAGGAATGCTATCAAATGACCATTTAAGCTGTTGGGAAGAACTTCATATGAGGTATCATAGAATACGTTAGAGACTGCACATAATTTATTGTTTCGATGTTTGTGGTCATTATAATGTTGCCACCTGCAGCTTGTGACAAACTACTGAAACATGGCACTTCCTTTAAGTTATATACTTTTATATTAACCAGTTCATGTAAATCAAAATGAAAAAGAAATAAAGAATGAATAAATAAAAGAGAAGTGACTGGTTGTATGTTCTCTTTATTAATAGCAAGAAGTTGGAGCTTAACAGATATGATGAGTTGTTTTTATATGATGAGTATGTTCACAGTGGCTTATGTACGATGCAGGTTGATAGACTCTTCCAGACTACTGTGTCCAATTAATTCAAATTTTCATTAAAATCTGTACATAACACCAACTTGTGCAGCTGTACAGAGATGTTACGTTCTCTTATAACTTGCCTTGTCACTGCCTTGGCCGGTTGCTAAGGAACCAGGTAACTTTTGCTAGCTAACGATGAAACGCGGACAGCGAACAAGCTAAAGAGCCAGATATTTTTTCAGGAGTTGGTGGGGAGAGAGCAAGAGCTAAAGGTAAACGAATACTTTCGCCAGGTGTTCAGAAACAACTTCAAATGTTGCTCTGGCTGTTAAATGTGAAGTAGGCATTTTTTGCTCTCATGTCAATTATATAAGCTAACTTTTAGCTAAGCTAACTGTTAGCTGTTGATGTTATTAGACGTTGACACGGTGGTTACTTGTCTGTAGTTTGACCTGGCTTTACTCCAAGGTTGGTGGCCAAATTGGATCAGCACAACATCAACTAATTTATTTCTATGCATATATCACCAATTTCACTTGACACCTCTGTCAGAGGACTGACAGTGAAATAGCACATCATAGTTTGACTGTTTGTTTGGTCCATAGTGAAATACAGTGTGGATTCATTATTTCTCATTTAAATCTGGTACTGAAGTTAGGATGAATACTAATGACTCTGGTGATCCCTTGACTTGAAAGTGCTACATAAAAGTCAACATTTTTATTTCCACTTACCCACCAGTTAAATTCATGTGTCTCTGTAGAAAGCTGAAGACTGCCTTTATAGTTTGCTTATCAAAGCTATGACCGACATGGTCAGTCAAAGCTGTCCTTGACCACGCGTGGCTGGACTGGACAAGCTCAGTTTGAGATGTCGTTTTTATTTTTTTTGTTTGTTTGTTTGTTTTTTGTAAAGTATACTGCAGTAGAGCTACAAAGGTCCCTTTGCTGTTTGCACACTCCAGTGTGTCCGAAAATAGCAATGGTTCAGAGGATAAATTCTTTCATTTGGGTTAAAACATGGCTTTAATTTACATTATTTGCCCAACTTCTAGTAATGTCTTTAAGGCCTTTTATTTGCAATCAAAGTTATGAACTGTGCTCTCAGCATGGTGAGTCGCAGAGCAAAGTGTAGAGGAAGGCGTGGAGTAGATTCACATCACCAACATCTGCTAGGGAGCAAAAAAAGGCATTGTTTACTGTCTTTCAATTCATAAATTTGGTTGCCCCATCTGATAGTTATAATTTGGAGTCATACTGCATTGTGCTTCACTATTTTTCTGTTGTTATGTACGGAGATCTGTAATCTTACTGGTTGCACATAAACAGGTCAAAGTTGAAACTTACTGAATTCAACATGCTATCACCATGTATGAGGCAATGCAGAGTTGAGACGTAAGTTCCTGGATGACTGAAATAAGGCATGTTATGTTTGATTTTGTAACATTGGTTGTTTCGCATATGATGTAACAGCAAGAAAAGTGGTGACGTTTAGGCAAATCGTTGCTCAAAATTCTGAGCACAACTGTGGAGTATGTAACACAAAATAGAGTTTATTATGATTATAATCCTGAACTCATAACATTCCTGTGTATATATATATTACACATTGTAAAAGCAAACAACAATAGACTGAAACATGAATGTTGTGAAGGAAATGTAGCAGTATGAAATGTTGGTAATGCCACATAAACCTGTGTTTTTTGTTCATGACCTGAGAACAACTCTTTCTCATCTCCTACTTAATCAATCCGAAGAGCAACTTAAAAGTTGATAGTGGCTGAATATAAGCCGCATGATGTTTGTCATGTGTTTCACAAGAATAATATCATACTGGGTTTATATCAGGAGAAACCTAATGCAAATTTAAGGATCTCAGGTCCAGAGGCAGGTGAATGGTGCAGCGGCCCTGGTGAGCAGCACATGGTAGGCCTGTCGAAACTGTCGGTTCATGACAGCATAGAGCACGGGGTTTATACAGCTGTTGAGCCAGGTAAGGTTTGCGCAGAACATGTGCAGTACCTGTGGGGCACGATTGTGTTTGTCAGCTATGTTGAGCAACAGGAAGGGGACGAAGCAGAACACGAAACACAGGAAAACAGTGAAACACATTCGTGTCACACGCCTGAATTCACCATCATCTCCTGATGTTGCTGAGTGGGAAGAGGACTGTGCACCCATGGGTGCAGGTGTAGACAAAGATGATGAAGGGATGATATCAGAGGTAGGCTTGTTGGCTGCTGGTGAATTTGAAACCTTGGCAAAGCTCTTTTCACATGTGATCTCACCCTTATTTTGGGTTAGATCTGCCTGGCTGCTAATCTCAAAAGTACATGTGTTGGACATACTGCTCTCTACACCACTGTCATCAGTCCCTTGTGCTGAAGAAGCTGGTTTCTTCCTGGAGGACCGGCGGCTGAACCTGTAGCGGAGTAGAGCCTGGGAGGCAATCAGGACACGTCTGTAAATGAGGAGGTAGAATGCGCCAACACAGCCCAGACCGACAAAAAAGTAGAAAAAGAGCAGAATGGTGCTGTAGGGGCGACCCCTGGTTCGATGGAAACTGCATGTGCACACCTGTGGCACGAACACATACACAGGCCAGAGTGGGCCAAAGCTGGCTAGGCCCAGTGCCCATGCTGAGATCAGGAGTAAAATAAGACCACGGTCAGAGAAGACACGGTCAAACACAGCCCTCTTTGCAACCAGGAGATATCTGCTCACAGCTACCAGGCAGAGGGTGATAATGGAGACAGAGTTGGAGAGGAAGAGGAGCAGGCCAAAGATGCTGCACCAGAGCTGACCACTGCGCCATCTGAGGTGAAGATAGGAGTCAACTGAGATGGGCTGCAGTATGGTACAATACAGGAGATCAGCTACAGCCAGGTTTACAATCAGCACATTGAAGCGAGTCCTCAAACGTGGGTCTAAGGCGAAGGCTAGAATGGTCATCAGGTTCCCTACTGTACCAGTGATGGTCACAACACATCCCCACAGCACAGCAAAGTAGCGGTAGCCTATGACTGAAGGACTGTAGCAGGAGAAGAGGTCATCCTCTGTTTGGTTTGTGTGAGTCATCAGCATTCTGTCGAGTAAGAGGAATGAGAATATAGGTTAACTTCTTTGTAATGTGCTCACAGGAAGTCATGTTTCAGCAGAAAACCCAGACCTCAGCACCTCTTTTTGAAGTGTCACCAGTGCCACAGGTGAAAAGGGAAGTCACAGATGGACCACATAATTCGCCATTTCCTTTCAACACAGACAGCTCTGTGACAGAAACCTTAATTTGTAGTCCTCATGTTTTAGTCAGTGTTTTGTTTCATTATATTTTGTGCCGACAGTTTTAAGTATAAGAAAGTTTTCAGGGGGTTTAATGCAGTTTCAGGATAACCTAATGTATTTCCATTTACAACTTAAGGAACAAGTGCTGTGGCTCTAGTAATCTGAAATCCACTGTCCAGCAAGCATAAATAATTCCTTAACATTTGCATTATAAAGAAGTATAACTAAGGAATGAACGTTTTATGTATATAGTATGATCTTAAAAGAATTGCTGTCTCTGTCTGAATTAAAAATTCAGAAGTTATATGATATTTGTTTGAACTCTCTTCATCTCCTTTATAACACGTTCACATCACTGAGATGAATTTTGCACATAGATTAGGACTTTCATTTCTGGAAACATTGCATAAAGTAAAGCTAAATTTTAATATAAAACATATGATAAATAAAACCCCTATAAGGGATTTAAAATATATTTAGCATATTTATTCAAAATTTACTTCACAAGGCAAATAAAAGCCCCTATTTCAAAGTGAAACACTCACCTTAAAGCTGAAGATTTCTGCCAGTCTTTTTAATTGTTGATTTTTAGCTGCGTCATTCTCAGCAGTGATCTGCTGCTCTGAATGTCTGGCTTCCTGCTGCTTCTATTTGCATCCTCTGTGTTGCTTTAGTACCCTCTACATGATGAAATAGTATGCAGCAGGGATTTTCCACTTTAGGTCTAAAATCAGGAAGAGAGAGCTTGCATGTTTCTTACGGAACACTTATTTAATGGAATAACCAAATAAGAAAAAAAATAATTATTCTCGACCTCATTAGCTCAAATGTTTAAATCACTACTGCTTTTCTGTCTTACATTGATCGATTGTTTTTAGACAAAATGTATCTTTTTTTTCCATGCTGTAGGATTGCATACATGTTGTGGGTTGTATAGTAAAAATGTGCACATAATGGAAATACCTACTATTATAGTCATAACGTACATTGTCCTGCTGTGCTGTTGAAACTATCCCTTTAACACACTTTTCTGTTGAACTGTGCAGTGATGTGAAGATGGGAAGACATATTTAAGTTATTCCTTATAAATAAATCTCTACAGAGACATATAATAGTTTTATAATCTAGACAGGCAGTCATCGGGGAAACACTTACAGTGCGACAGTTACACCTTACACCTGAAGAAACAAAATGCTTTGTTTTTTTGTCTCATTTTTCTTAAATGATTTATTTCCACACTTCCTCTGTTTTCTTTAGACAGTGAGTGTAAACATTGATAGCTGCATAGTGCTCCAGTGGCAATTAGTTCTTCACTGCAGCTACAATGATGAATTAGTGATGAGCACACAAGACTGAATGCTGTAAGACACAATGTAATTTTGAGCCTTCTGCTGTTGTTCATCCACTTCCTGTTACCGTCACACAATGATGTATATACATTATTACGTACAGGCTCAAGTGTGGATGTCGAGACATACAGGGCAGTAAGTTGAATGAGAGCAAATGCAGACCAAGTAAAATATGCTGTGACTTTTTCGCTTTAGGGCACAAGAACAGAGCTAAAGTGTTACTAAACTGCAGCTGCTATGTCTCACCTCGTAGGCACGTTTCTGTTGACAATGATGCTTTGTAGTAATGAACCACTGCAGAAATTAACGTTAAAAGCAGGAAAACAGATGTAGGGTTTGGGACTTACACTCATTTGCTGCAAATTAGAAGATGCTTGAGAAAGTCCATGCTTGATGGAAACTTATTTATCCGTTAGTTCAGCATTCACATACTTTTATCAGTTTCGAACAATCTCACCAAAGTCATTGAATGATTGGCACATAGTTTAGTGAGGACGTGGCAAATGTGGAAGCCTATAAAGTCTATTTACAATGTCTTTAAAATTTTGAAGTAAGAAAGGGAAAAGGCAAAGGTGTATATTGAGACTGACTGAGCATTCCTCCAGAGTTGACTCCTATATTGTAAATCTCACAACAGATGGCGCCCTTTCTGATTTTTTGGGTCTTCTTTGCTACCATTCTTCTTAGAACCTCCAGATGTGTTACAGTATGTTTTTTAGGTTGTCAGGAAGAATAAAAAGAAAGCCATAGCCCGGGCTGTTATTGTGTATAGTTAGCCTGCCATTCTCACCACTGAGGGGCAGTAATGTTCCAGAGGATCGTTCAGGCTGTCTGAAATTGCTTGTGATTGTGCACATTAATGATGTGAACTTTCAATTTTTGCAACTTGACTTTTGTAGAAGACTAACACAAAGCTCAATTGTTTGAATATGACCTTAATCTTTATTATGTAACATGAAAGTCAATATCATAACATTAACATTTATGAACCTCACTAGTGTAAGACTGGTATTTGTTGTGAATACTTCCCTCATCTACCTCCATATATGTATGACCATGAACTTTGTCTTACTTCCACACGTCCACAAGACATACATCTCCTAAAATCTGTGCTATTCTTTCTAGTTTCTATTCTTTCTACTCTCCTTCATATAATATGAGTTTAAATTCCTGTTCATCACAGTTTTAAAGTTTTTAAATGAGAAATAAGCAAACCAATGCCAATAAATAAATACAGCCACAGACTGAATACAGAAGAGAGGGAAGTCTAATGAGAGACAGGTGAAACCAATCAGCAATCACAAAGGAGGGAAAGAGGAAATAAAACAAAACATGACACATGAGGAGCTTGAACTTTCAAAATAAAACAGGAAACTGACTACAAGCAAACTCCAGCACCATGGCATTAGAAGGCTTTTTCAAACTGTATGAAAACATCATTAATATGCTCCATATGTCTCCATAACAAGCCTCACTCAACATGTGACGAAACAGGATTTGGTGATACTGTAACCCAAAATCAAAAACAAGGGTGCTGTGCCAAAAAGGGAATGAGGCACGTTTACCACCAGCATACCACTGCGGGGGAGCACAAATCTGTGCACTGCTGCATCAGTGCAGCAGGGACAAGCTTTCCCCCCTTCATCATTTATCCTCGCTGCCTTCCCAGTGTGGTATTCGCTCTTGATCCTCCACCTGACAGCCAGTATGGGTATTCAGAGAAGGGACTCATGACCACAGAGCTCCTCTTGAAATGGCCGGACCATTTAATTAAACATGCCCCCATGCCTCTGGTGATAATTGTGTACCAACAGTAAATGCACTGCCACCTCCAGGTCATCGATGTCTGTGAAGCCAACCAGATTCACATCTTGCTGCTTCCTGTACACGTCACCCACATCTTCCAGTCCCCTGAACACCAGCATATTTAATCCACTGAAGGCTATATTCACCAACCAGGCCACTCGCAAGGGACTGGTGAGAGGAGACATGGTGGTTGGAGAGAAATGTTCTCCTTGGTTTTGAAGCATGCCCATGAAAAGGCAGTCACTGCAGACCATACAATGTCAAGATTCAGGAAAGCAGGAATCTACCCACTGTCAAGAGAGGCCATTGAGAGACACTTGTAAGATTTTACTGATCATTATGATGTGTTCTATAAACCTTATTCAGTATTTGGATTGCAGTAACATTTCTTTTTACCTGAGCAAAGATAGTGAAAGTTGTGCCATGTGCACATACTCTGGCACCTCCACCTGCTGTACCTCCTTCCTCCAGTCCCCAGGACACAGCGTCCACATCTGCTGCACCAGCTATGCTACCCACCTCCTCCACTGCAGCTCCATCTCCAGATACCTTGGAGACTTGTCATGTGACCCCAGAAACTTCATTTACTTTTGCTACAACACCAGACACCTAAGTTAGAAACTTGCCCCACCTGTAACAGGGACAGCCGAAATTATTTATTTGAAAGTGGTCTCATCCCTCCTTCCCTTCCCTGTCTTGCCCACCTTTGGCACCACAGGACGGGACGGACAACGGGTACCCCTACAAGCGAGAGTCGCCACCAATAATCAGTATAACGCCTTCTTGCAAAACCTGGATGCTCAACAGGAAAAATGAGACATGAAGAAAAAGAGGAAAGAAGAGCAAGGAAGAAAGAAAGAGAGAAGAAAAAGGGCCAGGACAGAGGAAAAAGACAAGAGAAAGAGGAAGAGAGCCTTGCAGTGAAACATTACGCCACTGTACATGTGTCTGAACGTCCGTGGTCAAAGGTCAAGGTCACTGTGATCTTACATCTGTGCCTTTCTTGTGAATGTGATACCTCAGGGACACCAGGAGGGAAGCCAAGCATGTGAACACATAACAAGGAATTTGAATCTACACACTAACAGACATAGAGCAGTAGTCCACCTCAAGCTCATTGGTTTTGCTGATATTGAGCTTCAGGTGATTGTTGTTGCACCAGGTGTCAAAGCTCTCTGTGAGTTTTTATGTTGTGTAAAATCCAGACTGATGGACTTCTAGGTATTGTGCTGTTTCATGTAGTGTATCTACTCTTCAGTGATTGTTTTTTTGTCTGTCTGCCCAGGGACATCAGAAGCAAATTAGCTGTTAGCTGCATCCTTGTGCTTTGATTGTGATGCTTCCTGTTTTTATGTGTGTCCTCCTTTTTTAGTTTCCTCTACAAACACTGCGTTTTTCATTTTCATGTCTTTTGTGTGCCCCATGCAAACCTGTAAGACCTCAGCCAGCTTCGGATCATGAATAGTTTGAAAGCCAAAATGCAAATATATTTTAGTATATCAATCATATATTGTTAAAGTTATGTGCTGTCTGTTGAAACAAAGTGATTTGAAATAGTTTAAACATCACTTACTTTGTGCACACTGTATACTCACAATATAATGTTACTGAACTACTCATACAACCAATTGCATTTGTGATTTATTGTTATTGTCATATCTCATTACATCTGAAAAAAAAAAAAAAATCACCAATCATCATTGCTTACAACCATAACCTCAGTTTAATGATTTTATATATCATTTTATTTTAATTTAACAATTAGGAAGCCCCAACATGTACCTTCTCTCATTTTTTTAATAATCTACATTTACAGTAATGTTTCAATACACTTCTCCTAAATAACAATTCATACATTTGTAGACTTTTTTTTTTTTATTGCAGTTTACAAGAAAAGTTAGCAGGAGTGCTTAAGTATTGCTACAGTTTCAGTTTCCTAAAGCCTCCCTCTAATATTCCACAAGCCATCATGACAGTTTTGACTGGGATAGTTCAGAGTCATGAAGGGCTGGAGCACACGAGGCAGAGCAGACAAACTAAACAGTTTTATCCCACTACAGGCTTATCATACTATCAAAGATGGTGTATTTTTTTTGCATACAGCTACTCGTCTGTGTATGTGGTCCATTTCTCTTCTTTCTGATAACGTAATGCTGGTGTCTTTCATCCCACTGTTTTCCACACTCCTTGTATGGGATTGTGGCAAAAATGTGGTCTGTATAATTAAATGTGCACATAATGCAAATACCTGCTACTGAAGTCGTAAATCATCCATTGTCTTCCTGTGCTCACAGTGTTCGAATTATTCCATTAAGACAATGAAACCTTGCTGTTGTGCACAGTGAGGTGCCGATGATGAAATGATGATCGTCATTTTAAATGTTTTTAAGCCATTTACATGTAGACTTTTCATCACAGACTTTTACTTGTGTGCTTTGTGAGACTTTATGCACATGGTCGTTGTCATTGGCCATTCATTGAGAATCTTAGCTTGGGTTTTCTCTCTCGTTCTATTCTTATTTACTCCAACCTTACTGCATTTTATACAGACTGTAGAATACACACTGATCGCTGCATAGTGTACCAGTAGCAATTACTTCTTGACAACAACTCATCTTTGCCAAACCATAAATGTGGTTGATGTACACAGGAGTACAGTTTTAAGACGCTACGTAATGTCTACCCTTTAGCTTTTCCTCTGAGTTCCTGTTTCTGTCCCACAGAGGTAAATATGGACAATACAGGCCAGTTGTGAACATGTAGACATACAGTGCAGTTTGTCAGTAACTGCAGAAACAGTACGTAAATTGTTGGTACCTTTTTCTCTTTATAGGCCACAAAAACAGAACTTTACAGTGGCACAATCCACTATACTGTGACAGCTACAGCATGATACCAGTTAACATCAGAGGCAACTACTATATCTAACCCAGCAGACATGTTTTTGATAACAGTAATGCTTTGGATATGCAATGAATCCTTGCAGAGGTGAACATTAAAACATAAGAGAGGTAGGGTTCCGAGTCAGATACAGTGGATCATATGTTAGATGAAGATACTTAGTCAGTTGCAGATTGGAGGATGCTCAAAGAAGTCCATGCTTGATAAAAACGTGGTTATAAGTTCCTGTGAAACTGTCTGCAGAGTCTACTTGACGATTGGCAGATGGTTGAGTGATGAAAGGAAACTGGGGAGGATGGCAACCTACTGTCTCTTTGAGATGTCTGAGATTTGTCAGTTCTCTCTGGTTCTCCCTGTCAGTGTAACAGCAGTGGTCTGCAACCACCGTATGCACCATGAAGAGTCACATTTATGTTCACTGTTTTTATTATGATGAAACACTAGCTGGAGCCAGACCAGCTGATTCGGCTCTTGATGGCACATGGTTGCAGGCCTCCACTTCACAGTGTGCTTCTTCCTGATTCGTCCGCATTCGCTTGCCATCAGTAAGGGGTGAAGAGGATCGGACCGTGCGTGGTGCGGATGGGACCGGGGGCGGGCCTCAGCAGGCTGAGGGGTGTTCCCTGTAGGAGGTGGTGGTGGGGATGAGGGTGGGAAGTCGGGCCAGGAGGACGTAGTGCCAGCTGATTGGAGGAGGCTGCTGCTGCCATTGCTGCAGCAACAGCCAGAGGACTTGGTAAAAGTCCAGCCCCCAGAGTTTTTGGAAGTTCCTTTGGTAAAGTTAAGGGAAAATAGTAAATGTAACACACTTTTAAGCACTGATGCATGCAAGAGCTTTCTTGAAACCTAAATGACAATGTTTTTATGATGTGGAATTGAGAAATATGGAATATGACTGTGAGAAAAATGAACTCTACCATAAAGTCTGTGCGCTTCTTGTGCCGGCTGAGAAGAGGATTAGGTTTCCCCGCCACTCCATCCCGATGTCTCCGGCTAGATATATGCTGAAACATAAATGAGAAAGGGCAGATATTGGATATCGAGACTACTTCACGACTGCTACTTCACCCATGGTCTTTGGATCTTTGTGTGGGCTTCTCACCTGTTTAAGCTGCAGTTCTGAGTTGACTCTGACGTTGCAGATCTCACAGTGGAAGGTGCGTTCCTGAGTGTTGGGGTCAGAGGACAACTCCCCTCCTTGCTCGGGGCTGGGTTTAGGACCCAGACGTGGGTATGCTTTTATGGGTCCCAGTCCACTCCGAGCCTCCAGAATGGTTTTGTGTTTGGTACCTGGAAACAGAAGGAGAAAGAAAAAGAGGTGTCATTTACATTGGTAATTGAAGCCATGTTACAGTGTAACACATATAAAAAATAGAAGGAAGTTTGAACATGTGCAGTCTGTGCAAGCTCCATGAGGGTCACGTGATAGGATAGAAATCAGAAACCAGGACAGCTTCTAAATGAATCGTGGCGAGATTGCTCAACTGTGGTTGTTCAAAAGTTCAGAGAACAAATCTTCCTGTAAACTGAGTGCAACAACATTAGCGTAGGTGGTAGGATTGGAGGTTTATACCACCACCCACCTACTCCCAGTCAAGCTATACAGTTTTTTAACCTTACCACTAAGTGGCACTAATCCACCTGCTTTAGTTTTTCAAACTTAAAATGCAGAATAAGCACAGAATTTCCATTCCTCAGGGAGTCTGAAGTTGTGTCTAAGTGTGCATATTGCATAATTCTGTTGTACTTGTATTTGTTTCTCTCAGGATTTTGCATGCTCTGTGGCATGACGTACGTACTTATGAATATGTGCACTCTGGCAAAGCTATGCTGGAGTTACCTTTGTTATGTGCCTCCAGTTGTGAGAGGGAATTAACAGCTACTTTGCACAGGGAACAGTAGAGGAGCTTCTTGGCTTTCTCTTCCTCTGACTCTCCTGAAGAAGGGCTGGGAGCTGGGGACGGGGTATCAGGAAGACCGGCTGCTGCTGGATCCACAGGGGGGGTACTGAGGGCCGCAGAGGAGGAGGGAGAGGATGGCAAAGGCGTGTTGACAGAAGGCAAGAGGGGGCACTCTGCATCTGCTGAGCTCAGTGTGGGTGTTGGAAGGTGGCTAGGGGTCAAAGGTGACTTGTTAGAGTTGGGACAGGATTGGGTGTCATCTGTGAACGGCACAAAGTTTTCAGGTTAGTCAGTAATTTGTGGAAAGTCCGCCATACAACTAACCCCTAAACCTTAATGATCATAATATAAAAATGTGAAAATCACAATGTTCCTTCTCTAGCACCAGTGCTGTGCTTGAAACTCTGCCTCTTTGAGGTCGAACACAACAGCTGTGTTGGTCCATCTGGACCTGCCAGCAGGTCTTGCCACCCCCGTGGTGACACTTAAGCTACTCAAGGCTAAGTACTGTACTTTTTACATCCCCACTGTGGTTTTTTTCTATTGTCATTGTTCAACTCAGTATTAAACAGAGTGATGAAATCTTGAATCTTTGGATGTGTGATATCAGAGAGATTTCCAGAAGTTGTCAGAATGAATGTTTAATTATCTTCTGTTCTAAAAAAATCATATTAACAGTCTTCTCTGGTTAGTTTCTATTATTTCACACAACAGCTGTGTTGTGCATCTGTGCCATTCTGTTTGAGATTTCTCTGTATGTAACGTCATATGTCACAGGTGATGCTCACCCTGCTTATTAGGATCAGGCTCGGGGCTGGATGGCGAGGGGCCTTGTGGGGTGGGCGAAGCAGTAGAGGGAGGGTGCTGCTTGTCAGCATCTTGGAGACGAGCTGTCTTGGATGTCTCGATCCCCTTCACCCTCCGAGCATGGCGGTTCCCCTTATAGTGGGCCTCAGCCTGGCTCTGGCAGAAGAACAAGACATATAAGAGGTTTACATGAAATCATGGATTTTAACCGACACGACATGATTCTTATTTCCACTCTTAGGACAACATTTCATTTTGTTCACAACTTTGGTTTTCTCTATTCCATTTGTCTTGTTGACACTCATATGAACTTTAGTTAGAGAGCCAGTACGGTCACAGAAGTGAGCCCACACCACATGTAGAGTGGATTTATCTGAGCAACACACATTGATTTTTAAGACCAAATCTTGGAGCCTTTGAATCTTCTACCTTCAAAATGTAAATGTTTTCACTTGGGACTGGCTGTTAAGAGTAGTGAACAGATTTGAGATATGTGGTTTTGACCAGAAAGGTCTGAAATTCAGTGACAATGAAGGTTTGGTGAGTGAAAGAGTCATTCTTTCTTTTCCCACAATAAGTGATATCTGTGAACAAAGCACCTGCACTAACTCTCAAGTTCTGCCGTTGAGCTATCAAGCGACCATCAGTTGAAGCTGTGATGGGCGGTGTCCAGGTGTGCGTGTGTCATAACCGTACAGTACCTGAATGACAGGAATGTTCTAACCAAAGGCGCTCTGTCGGCTTCCCTTAACAAACTAACAAAAAACTAATTAACAAACTAAACTAAACAAACTAACATGTTTTTTTCACTGCAAGGGTAATCCAATAATTAGTCAAAAATCCTGAAATATATTCTGGCACCCTGCATTTTTGATCCATTCCAGTATGCAAATGACTGTTGAGCTGATAGTGTGCGGGTCTGATGTGCTGATGAGGCTATCATGGAAAATTAGCCTCAAGAATATTCTTGTCTTCCTTCACTACTGCTGTAATCACTGAACTGGCCTGCTGAGCTGATGATGATTATTGAGTGGAGGGATTATCTGAAATGGGCTGCAGGGCTGTGGGCTACCAGTGACAGTTGACAGTCAGGTACTGAGATAAAAAAAAAAATGGAGCAAATCAAGAAGAGTTTAAGTCCATGAGTGTGTGTTTGCCTGCTTGTCCTTGTGTGATTGCACTTAAGAGGATCAGTGTAAACTCAGGAAATGGGAAGTATGAAGAGGAGTGGACACATCAGTAAGTCCTCAGTACAGGGGAGGAGTTTGGGTTTCAGTTCACTGGAGTTCAGGTTAAGGTAATGGGAGACACGTTATGTGTTCAAGTTATAATCCTTAAGATTTTCATGAAATCAAACTCCATTTTTCAAGAGCCAAGTGTTGACGATCATTCATCAAACATGCTTCCACAAAAACACTTTCTACGTTTTTCTATTCACATGGCAAGTTTGTACAGTATAGTTAGGATTACACAGCTGAAGCACAGGGTTATGGTTTGGCAAAGATTGTGGTGATGGTTAATAAAAAGGTACGTGCCAATTGCAAAGTCCATTCTTCTGCATCAAAGTCTTTCATGCTTCACACTTTGCTGCACACCACTGCTGCTTTTTCTTGCTACATTACAACACAAAGGACTCACTGCCTCCTTGCACTGGCACTTAACACTGGAGTTGGACATGAATCATGAGATGCAGAAATGTACAATAGGGAAATAAGCAAAGAGATACTGAGCTGGGAAATCAGCGTTCCCCTCCAAGTCCAGGTATACATGTGCATGTCAGCTTCAAATGAAATCAAAGAAAAGAGCGAGGTGTTAGGGCACAAATATAGTTCCTGTAAGCTCCTCACTAATACAGTAATACAAGATTGTGTGTGTGACTGTATGTGCGTGTGTATGCACAAGCAGAGACTTGCTGGGATTAGATAGGTTGCATTATGTCAACAAGGCTGAGGGACCCACATAAGGCGCATGACAGGTACATGTCGGGGGCTCTGCGGAGTGGGATCCTTCACTGAGGCAAGTAGACCACTGGGACGTGTTCGGGATGCCTCTGTAAGCCTGAGGTATTAACTGCCAATGATAGTTACCCATATAGCCCTCATCCTGATTGGTGATGACAGAAAGGCAGATATAGCTCTGCCTGTGTAACCCAACTCCTGAGGCTGCTGCTACCAAAAGCCCTGCAATTAGACAAGGAGATGAAGCGCTACAAGTCCATGAACAAATGACAGCAGAGAGCTCCAAAGGCGGAAACACTCAATGCTCCTGCTTCTCTTTGCAGTCCACACTTTCTGCTGCTCTGCTTGTTATTTTCGTCTCCCTTTCGGCAGCTCCCAATAGTTTTCTTTGTGCTTGAGCTTTGATACTTCCTCTCACCCTGTGACCTTCAGTGTCGGGTCTTAAGAAATCAATGAAGGTGAGCCATCAATTCAAGCATGAAAAGCTCGACAGCCTCAGAGGTGGGGGTGGGATGCAGCAGAGACAATATGATGTAAAAGAGATGAAGGCATCCGATCGTTGGAGTAAGAGGAAAAGTGAATAATGATAAAATATAAATGATGTTTGGCATAGTAGGTGAAACGGACGCAGCGAAGCTACGAAAGTGCCTATGGAAAGGGGGATTAAGATGAATGAAGAGGCAGAGATGAGATTTAAGAGGGAGAAAATGAGAGCAAGTGAATGTCCCTGAAATCCTTTTTCTCTCTAAGCAGGATGTGCTTTGATGTTCTATCTATAAAGCGACAAAGGCACAGAAAGCAGAGAGAGCGTGTCTAGCAGCCAAATCTACTGTATGGGATACTGGCAGCAGCGACAGGAAGAGGGGGTGGGAAGAAGCTGGAGAGGTGGAGAGAAGGAGAGGGGGACAGATGATACAGTAAACCCCACAGAGGCAGAAGCAGAGAGATGGAAACTGACAAGGAAAGTGGTGAGCAAACTAAGTTGCCAAACAGACAGAAGATACGAATGAAAGAAGGTTTGATGTGGGCCTGAGAAGAACGAGAAGAGAAAGACAGAGGGAGAGAGGTGCCCAGTGTGGTGCTGCAGTGGTGACGATGGCTAATGCAGCATGGTGTGACGTCAGCCTTGCAGCAGAGCTGAGCTAAACACTGCCAGGCTAATCTGTCCTCTGTGGCCTGAAATGAATTGCAATGTTATAATTACAACACGTGTGGTTACAGTGTAATAGCTGTGTGAATATGTGTGTGTGTATATGTATATGTGTGTGTATATGTGTGTGTGTGTGTGTGTGTGTGTGTGTGTGTGTGTGTATAATGCATTTATATGCAGTCCATTACTGAGAAGCACCTGCTTCTGAATGGCCACTATCAATCAATCTGCCTCTTTCATTAAGTACTCGAGCACTCCCACTTAACACCGGCCTCCTTCAGACATAAACATGAAAGAAAATGTTGGTATTATTAATGTATTTGGTGGTGTGTGACCTAAAGAAGACTTGATGAACAGTAATGTGTTTGAACTGCAGCGCAGCTCAGACAGCGTGAGTGAGTCAAGCACTGTCCTGTAAACAGAGTATTCCTTCATTATTAAAGAATGTCCTCCGTGCTTTAAGCTCTCAGTCTCTCGGGTTACTGTGGAAAATGCTGTAGAGTCGCAGCAGAGCAGATGCACACAGCGGCTCTCAAGTTAAACAGAAGGCAGGACAAACAGGTGGCTCGATATTAGAGTTCTCACTGTATAACGCATGCGTGACACCAGTTACACTCACTCATACACACACATGCATTTTCATACATGCAAATTGCACACATACATACATGTAAAATGAACATGCTGTAGTAAGTACATAAAAGCGACCCCCGCTCATGATCTGTTCCCCACGCTCATGTAGACCATGTGAGAACATGCAGCTCTGAGCAGGGGAGATATAATTAAGCAGCCCCTCACAGAGCAAACAGCAGTATTGCACAAGTTTCAGATGACTCCCTCCCTGCCTGTGTCCTTTACACTCTACTGCATTTAGAGTACAAATAGTTAGCGCTTCATCGCTGGAATGTATTTATATTTTTAGCTCGGCTTGTATTTCAGGCTTTTGTTTGATTTCTACTCATGTTTAGGTTAGAGGTTACAATGTACCATGGGTCATGAATGCCAGAATTTTTCCATCTCTAAAAAGCCCTTTCAGTATTGAGGAATACATGTCACTCAAATCAAGATGTTCAGCTGCATTGCGTAACAAATTCACCTCAGGAAACTTGTCTTTTATCACTTCTAATAAAATTGGCTGTAGAAATTATTACGAGCTGTTTTCCTGTGGGGTAATTTGAGAGGTCAGGTGTATTTGTCTGTCAATAAATCTACAGAGGCAGCACGATCAGAAATGTTGTTGACCATGCTGTGACCCCACCAGGAAAGGTGCTTTCTTATGTCTCCATGTTAAGAAAGACCGTCTCAGGCCATCAAAATATTTCCACTGCAGACATGCACTTACAAACTCATACACGCTGTGAAAGGCCCAGTACCAGACTCTTAACACATCAATCATGTCATCCAGTAGCTGGGTTCGGATGCCCACATTATGAGTTATTTGCTTTTCAACTTCAGTTAACACTACTGCCTCTTTAATGGGGACACTCAAATCATTCCTCTAGAGTTTCATCACTTCTGGCCTCTTTTATTTCAGTCCCTCTGCCTCATGTTGGCAGCGACGTCTCTGTCAAGAGTGAAATGCAGAAAATGTGCTCCATCAGCTTAAAGGTAGTCTTCAGGACAAGCTCGTGTTAGCTGACACGTGTCACACTCCTCCATTAAAACCTCATCACAGTGGACTTAACACCTGAAATATGTTTTCCGAACGTGACACACTGTTCAGCCAAACAAAATCTCTGTACTCATGAACTAAAAAAAAACTTTCTGAAATTTGCTTGCAGTCTTTCTGCTTGTTTTTCTTACACAACAGCACCAGGGTGCAGAAGGACATCAGAAATGATGTTGGCTGGGTAAGAGTAGATCAAGCAGGCAGGGTTTTTCTATGCCTTCCTCCCCCCACTCTTCTTTGTGGACAGGCTAAAATTGGAGTTGAGAAACTGTGAATTGAGTTCTCATCTGCTGCAGCTGTACGGTCAATCAGCAGCTAACTTTTTAGGTCGTGATTTAATGTGTGTAGAGGGCAGGTGCAGGGCTCTTGGACATGTTGACTGTTCTCTAAGGTCCGCCCTCTTAGCTACTGCTGCTACACCTATCAAGTTGTATGTTCTCACTACGATGGTAATGATGGCAGGCTTGCAACTCAAAATTCTTTGTCATTTTTGATATGATGAGTCTTCTCATCTACAGCCAGCAACTGTTGATTTTGCCGGCTGAAATGACAACTGCCTCTGGCCAAGTCCCCAGGAATGGTGCTGGGCTGTGAAGCCATTTTGGCGTAGTGGCCGCATGGGCTATTGCAACATCTGCGTTCATCATGTTACACACACTGGCCCAAAAATTTTTTCTCCATACACAATCATTGAAAAAAGAGCTATTGTAAAATGACCCCCAAAATGATTTTTTATTACCAGAATTTGGTCCACTCAGTCCAGTAACATTGGGAAAGTCTAGAAGAGCCATATGATGAAATTATTTATTGTGTGTGTGGCAAGTCAGCAGCCTCGACGTGCATGCTCTCATGGGCTGGGCTGGAGAAGGACTAATGAGCCCTAAGAGGCCCAAGGAGGCTTCTGCAGTGGCATATGCACCCAGTATGTTAGTCTTTGAACAAAGTATCCAGCTATCCTTAATACATCCATGCCTCTGGCAGCTTAATCAGCATAGCTAGCTAGCTAATGAAGCTAATGTTAGTTCCATGAGTTGGTTGAAAACATTCCTTCATGTATCCTGTTGACTCCATTTAAAACAAGAATCTTGTAAAGTAAATATACAACTGGTGTCTACATGCATGATATAAAGCTAAAACAGAGTTCCAGGCATTGCATCCATTCATACTACAGCCCCATGCCCATTGGTTTGGCATTCTTAGAAATCCAAAGTTTGACAGGCCCGCTGAGCGTAGTTACAGCTGCTAAGCTATGATTGGACAATCACTTTGGGGGTGGGGCTTAGTGATCAATTTGAAGGATGTTGTCTTATCCCGGGCTTCGTACCTCTGAGTTGAAACGGATTTGACAGACATTGCACGAGATGATTGGCCGCTTTGTCTTCACCATAGGTGGCCCAAAGGTATGCGTCATCACAGCCTTCTGGACAGGGTCCATCTGAGGAGAGACAACCCAGAGGTCACATCAGAGATTCAGCAACACAGGAGGAGCTCAGAGGCAGTGTTCCTGTGTGTGTCCTGACTGCAGTCCAGTGAATGTGGATGAGAGAGAAAGGTGTTAAAGAAAAAGCGCAGGTGAATGACAGAGGGAGCGGCTGAAGCGGGAGAAAGCCGGGAGATAAAGAAGAGTGGAGAGGAGTGAATTGAAGACGGAGCAGTGATTGATGTGGACAGGAGGGTGTGTGTTTTCTCAGCAGCAGCTGGTGCCGCTGTCTGTGCCTGAGTTCTTGGGTGCCGTTCAAACTCTTTAATTCATGCTGGGGTTAGACGAGCCTAATTACAGACTCCCTATCTCCAAAAATTTGTACTTTGTTTGTGTGCTGCAAAACCTTTGCTTTTCAAAACATCACAACCAGAATATTACACAAAACAACAGAGATTCTTCTGTGAGGTACTTTGATAAGAGATCAAGTGTGTTTAGAGATCAAGTGTGTTTATGTTTATAAGATTCAGCCTTCTGATTGCTTTGCTTGTCGAGAGGAAAGCAATTGAATTCAGCTGCAGGGAAATTGAATTTTGTATTTTAAGTAATCAGTAAACTGAGTAACAAAACAAAGCAAATATATTCAGTATAATCTAATGAAACTACAAAATGGTTAAATTAAACTAAATAAAAAAAGTATGGGTTTACATAAAAATATACAGTTAGTAACTGAAGACAAACTGAGGATTCGACATATTCCACATTTATGATTGACTTGAATTTGAATAAATACAGCATACATGTAACAGTGAGTAGACATTTATTTAACAGAGGTCTAATTTTTATTGTCATTAGAAATATTCAGCTCGGTGTTATCCTATTAGCTGAATGACAGAATATGATTAAAACAACTAAGTATATATCAGAAAACAACCAATAATTCAAATATTTAATGGGATTATCAAAGTAAACACTAAAATCAATAGACTACATATACGTTCATATAAAACAATGGGATAAAAGCCATATTTAATTTCTTAAATTAAAAGCCAAATTGAAAACGCTGGGCTAAAAATACCGGCCGAGCTTGCCACATTCAGATCAAACACAGATATAAGCCATGTAATTCTCTTATGAAATGTTTACCACCTCATTTTTAGAACCTCGAATGGACTCGTGTGAGCTCTCTGACCCGACGGCAGGGTTCATCAACCACAGCGCTGGGTGTTTCCCTCATTAAGCAGCCAAAAGTACACTGCGGTTTTACTCAGCCTCTCATCTCCTACTCGCACTGTGAACGTATGCTGCCAAATGAGAGACTGTTTACACTCTCGAGCTCCAGGCACCAGGGGAAATGGTATAATTGGTCTGAAAACTTAAACTCTGTTTGAATGCATTGTTGGGAATATTTATAGACTTTAGCCTGCTTTTTCTTTTCTTTTTTTTTAATTATGATTTTGTTTTGTTCCTGTTTCACAACTTGTGTCTCGGCTCACCTCTGTCTTGTTTTGTGTTTTTCACGAGGGGACCTGTAACACCTCCAAATATGCTTGTCTCTGTGCCAGCCTTCCCTCACCGTCCTGTCTCTCTCTCTCTCTCTCTCTCTGGTGGCTGTTGCACGCCATGTTCATCACTGTGTGTCTTTTGCTGCCATTCTTTTACCACCTGCTCTCGTCAGGATCTGTCTCCATACATCTGCCCCGACCTCATTAACATATTCATCCACTTTCTGTCTCCTCTTTTGCTCTCTCCTCTCTTAAACAGTGGAGCTTTTGTTGCACCAGAAATTTTGCAGTGTGTGCCATATGATTGTCTGAGATTAGCTTATTTGCTCCTCTATTCTTTAATATCCAACCACTTACATGCTGTAAGATATCGGTGGTGCAAAATCATCCCATGTTTTAAAGTTAGAATCCCGACAGGTCCTGAAGTTCTGTTTGAATAGGACATTATTGACCACTGGGAGCACTGGGGGCTACTCTCTCAGAGATCCAACAGAGGAAGAGCAACTCATTTATCTGTTTACAGCACACTTACACTGTGGGCTGAGAGGATTCATCGCTTTAGTTGTTTGATAAAGAAGACTAAAGACGACAGTTGGCCTGGTTCCAGACCTCTGAATCTGGTCTTGTGCTCTTTGACGGCTGTTCACAATGAGTGCAATGTGAAGGGTGGATAGTGAAAATGAAAGCTACTTTATGGAGAGGCGGTCAGAGAATACATGTATTGAATGGGTATTGCTGAAAAAATGACCATAAATAATATCAAAATGGGCTTTGATATAATGAAAATTTTACGAATTCTAGCTTTCAAGTCATATTTCTGCCTCAAACGGAGGAACTGACACACAGAATAATAACACGTACATTAAACTTTAGCCTTACAGAAAAATGATTTTCCTCTGGAGCGTTACAAATCAACAGAGCGGCAGAGGCTCCCTTCCCTCCCTCCGCACACAGCGTGCCTCACTGTGCTACTTATGTCTCAATACAGGAAGGTGAGACCCACCCTGTCCTCCTGAGAATCTTAAGTGTCTGGAAATTACCTGTAATCCTGGTGAGTCAGACCTGATATGAGCTCCCTAGATAAATCACAGAACTTCATGCTTCACAAAAAGTTTCCACCCAAACTGGAGCATAACTATTTGAGACAATAAACACAGTAATCACGTGTGTTTGTCAGTTCATCCGTCTCTTTGTGTCCTTCCAGTCTCTTCAGCCTCTAAACACGAGCAGGCTGATCAGGCCTGGAGTAAAGACTCACACTGAGCTGCAGCCTTCTATCACTGGATGACAGACTTGCTTAAATTTTAGTGTGCGGACAGAGAGTGATTAGGATTGAGGTGCTCTGGCGTTGGCGGCCACACTCAATGTCCTCGCCGAAGCAGGATGAATCATTAACCTACGGAAGGGTCATTTTGCCTGAGCGCATGAAGATGAGCTCGATGATGGTGTGTGTATGTGTGTGCGTGCGTGCGGTGCACGTGCGACCGTGTTTGTCGCCACACTGACCTTCACATGAAACCCAATCTGGAAATGAGAGGGAGCGACAGAAAATGCTGACTGTAGAGAATACGGCCTGTGCCTCTTATACAATTGATTAGCTGTAACTCATTTTATTGCAGTAAAACACTCGGCGGGCATTTTCTCAATTATGCTGAAACTCGTTCGGCTAAATAAAAAGTAAACAGCTGTCGCCTTATCATTCTGGATTATCCAGTATAAATCCTCAGCACTTGTCACTTGTCATCACTCAGGAGGCAACGCTCCAAAACCACAACTGAATACCAGCTCTGCCTTCTGTTGAGTGAAGCAAGATGATAACAAATCCCAGACACCGTGTGGGCACACGTGTGCATTCATGCTTGTGTGCAGGTATGCCTGCGAGCGCTCACCGTGTTGAAGTTGTGGAAGAGGCCGATGCTGGCTGGGTGAGGCGACTCCAGGGGGAACTGGAGGAAGGGCTTCATGTCCAGCGGGGCTGGGATGACAGGCGGGCTCCTGAGGAAGGCAGGGACCGGCCCCGGTCGGTTTACGCTTCCTGTGATGGATGCACAAACAGGGAAATCGGAGATTTAAAAAAATTTAAAAAAGCACAAAGCCCTATAAATAATATGATAGTGAGACGTTTGGAAATACACTGAAGTGCTTTCTTTCTGAGAGTGCAGTGGCATGAAAGCGTTTGCGCACCCCGGATCAAAATTTCTGTTAAATTTGCAACATAGTTTATTTTTTTTTGTACATTTTCTTTTTCTGTTATTTTTTTAGGGTGAGAAAGGGAAAGAAGCACCATGCAAAAGAGATTTGAGCCCTCCAATTAGGTTTCTAACCTAAATGACCTGGTTAGCACTGTGGCTTCTTCACCGCTAATCACCGTTAGCAGGGGGCAGGTGATGAACATTTTTAAAGCTTTATAAATACTCCTCAAACGTTGTCCCGTCAATCAGCAGTCATTGGGCTTTTCTAAGCAGCTGCCTCGCACTCTGAAAATTAAAATAATTGATGCCCACAAAGCAGGAGAAGGCTATAAGAACACAGCAACGTGTTTTCAGGTAGCTCAGTTCAGCTCTCAGTTGGTAATGTAATTAAGAAATGGCAGTTAACAGGAACGTGGAGGTCAAACTGAGGTCTGGAAGACCAGGAAAGCTTTCAGAGACAACTACTTGTAGGATTGCTAGAAAAGCAAATCAAAACCTGTGGATAGACCTGAAAAGAGCAGCGTATTCAAGACGACTGAAGAATCTCACAGAAGTAGACGAGCTGAAAGACTCTTACTAAGTACTGACCGTACAGGGTACCCAAACTTTTGCTTTGGGTCCTTCTCCTTCCTCATCTTGTCCTCACACTGTCCTCACAACATATGAATTTCTGAGCTTCAGAGATGCTGGTAGGTGAATTTTGTTACCTTTGGAAAGAGCCAGGCTAGCTGTTTCCCCCTGCTTCCAGTGTTTGTGCTAAGCTAACCAGCTGCTGGCTATAGCCTCAAAATTACCTTACAGACTTAAAAGTGGTATTGATCTTCTCATCTAACTCTCGGCAAGAAAGCAAATGAGAGTATTTCCTAAAATGTCAACCTGCGTCTTTAAAGCTAAACATATCAGACGAAGCTCCTGCTGTCAAACACGTCCCTTCACTCTTTAAATTTATCTGAACTCTCATCTTCTGCGTCATTTGCCCGTACTGGGCTCCACTGCCCACGCACACCTCTCCTCTCTCTGCGTCTCTTGCTCACTTTTCTCTCAGTAGTAGCTCAGCGGCGGTGAATGCCTGCACTTGAAGTGTCTTCTGTGATGGGCAGGAGGGCTAAGCTCCTTAAGCCTCGCAGCTGGGGTGCTGCAGATATCCGCCTTTCCTCCATTTCTCCCTCTGTCTCGCTCTCACCGAGCACAGTTTTCTATCCCCATTTCATGGTCCCTTATTCTGTCTGCCTGCCTCTGTTTCCCCAGCCTGTGCTTCTCCTCTCTCCAGCACCAGTCCTTCTAGCTGTTTTGTTACTCCTCATCCTCTTTCTGGTTTGCTCTCTCCTTTCCACTTCCCGTACTTATTCTTCTCTTTAGCTTAAAACCAGCAGGGTGCTTCAGGCCCAATCGGGCTGTGCAGAGAGAATTTGTATAATCTTTTCTCCTGAGATTATATGCAATCATCATCCTTTTATTGCCACCGCTTTGTGATGACTGCTCAACAATTTTGTTACATTTGAAAAGAAAAACTGGTCACTTGTCAGAACGAGGAGAAGAAAAGGCTATTTTGGTAACAGCAGAGGAGGCTCCTTTCACTGACAGCAGGGGAGACGTAAAGAATGTGCTGTCAGGATCAAAAATAGATGGAGGGGAAAGTCTCTCCTTCTGGCATTCCTCCTCGGTCCTTGGGAGGCTGTGGCAGCTGAAGCTCAGCTGTAGCTACTGTCATTTGTGTCTGACTGCTTTTGCATACGCTGCATGAGAAAGAGGGGGTTTAAGAAGGTAGGGGCGGAAAGAAGAAGTGGGGGTCACGGTTTAAATGTCCTTCAGACATGCCATGAATCCCACAGCTCACATGGTGGCCATTATCACCTCTCCAAACCAACCACAGCAAGATCTGTGCTGAGTGAAAAACCAGCGGTAATAACACACCTTAGTTCACACCAACATACGAACATGTAGGAATGAGTGAACGCTCAACACCAGATATCCTGAAGGAATGAGTGTAAGCAATAGCAAGATAAGGATGAAAAAGCAATCTGGGACTATTTTTAAATGATCATAACATGTTTGATGTATTTTTTTTATTCCTGCTTTCAATTTTGAAATATTAAAGGATACGAATGGTGATTTTCTTATATTTTTTTTGTTGTTTCTTGGGATTTAAAGACAACAAAAGCCATGAAAAGCCCGAAGATGTCAGCGTGTTAGCCCATCCTTCGATACTCTGACTTCCCCAGCCTGTCTGCGGTTCCTACTGACGTGAGTCTTTAAAAACCGGTCAGGAAAAGCAGGAGTGAATCGTGCATTTGTTGGGAACTATTTTCAGCAGTGGATTAATACACATTTGGTGAGCTAGTGAGTATTTACAGCAGCAGGATAGTGTTTGTGGGATTGACTCAAAATGAACTACAGTCCACATGGTAGTAATGGAACATGTTACCCAATGCAACAGTGTGGCTCATTTATGTGCTTTTAATCATTTTTGGAGCACTGGGGGCCTATGGCACACAGGCATGAGATATGACAGGATGCACACATACTTGTTAGTAGCATCAGTTCATTCATGGTTTTGGTCTTCTTGTGGGATTTGTTGGAGAATCGCCAGACTAAAAGCCAGGATTACCTATAACGTGGAAAATGTCTGAGATGCAATTAAAAATGTGGTTAACAAAGCACGCAAAGGGACAATAACGTTTAGGCTCAGAGGTATCATCATTGTGTTTTGTCTTTGGTTAGTGAACCGTATTCCTGCCACGCTTCTGGTAAATCTGCAGCTCATTTTACGCCGCGTTACAATTGAAAGGTCAAAGCATGCTTGCTGTTACTTATAAATCTGCATTTACTGTGCAGGCACCCACAATAGAGCGATGTATTTAACATTGGCACGCAGTGTTTTCAGGGTATTACTCTGCACCATCCCACGGCAGCTCGATGCGGTGTGAGTGTAGCAGCAGCAGCGTCCACTGACCTGCCCTCCTCCTGAGTGATTTACAATGACATCAGATAAGTGAACGCCACGTCTCTTCAACAGCGACCACGCTGGGAGGGAGCACATTGATTGGACACATTCTGAGGAGCGTTAAAGTGTTAAAGTGCTGCCAAACTCTATAAATCCAGGCCTCGCCACCTATTGCTCCTTCTCTCCACAAAAATGAACAGACAGCGCTGTCTCACCCAGCCCCTCATCTTACTGCCTTTTTTTTCTAATGCAAATGTTTGGGTGAGAAAAAGATCAATGCTTGTGTAATGGCTTATTGAATTTGTGTGTAGATTGTGTGTGAGAGGTAGTTGGACAGAAATGAAGAGATGCAAGGGGGGGGGGGGGGGGAGCAGACAACCAGAGACAGAATCTTATCGTCACAGTAGATTTCACAAGCCCAGAGACGTGTGCACACACCGGCATGCACACACCAATATGCTGTGACTAAGGCCTCTCAAATTGGCAATTCATTTAGCCAATTTCAGTTTAATGATCACAGAGGTAATGTCAATGTCAGTGACGTTGCTGGAGCCTCTCTGTATTCCTTGTCTGCCTCCATCTTTGCGCTCCATGATGTGACCAGGAGGGAAGCAGACAGGAGACTGGATGACATGCTGTCTAACAGAATGAAGTCTGATGAGGGGCAGAAACACTGCAGGGTCCCTCCAAAGAAAAAGAAAAAAGAAAGAAATAAAAAAGAAATGCAGCCATCTTTAGTTCCAGGCCCCTCGGCTCAGAGTACCGGCTCTGCACACGATGCCAGCCGCCTCACATCTGCATCTAAATGGGCTGCTGTGCAGAGGAGCCTCTGAAATGAGCTTCTGTGGCAGATTAGCCAGCCTTCCCCTGACAAAAACCCCCTCGCTGTTGCCGCAGCGGAGAGGGACAACTCTGTGGTGAGTCTATTAACCCGAAAACCACTGGATCCTCTGGGCTCTGGCTGTTTTTCCCCCCCAAGTTTTGTGTGAAAAAGAATTGATGCAGCATTCTGTGACACCATTAGTATGTCGATGATCATCATCTGTTCAAATTGATTTATGACTCCTTTTTCTTGTTTTGCGGAATGCCGAGCTGCCACCATTTGGCATTTGGCATGGTAACCAGTTCTCTGCAAAATAAATACTTGAAATGATTTGTTGCATCAGCTCTCTCCCATGTGGTGTAAATGCAATGCAACTGTGTTAGAGGGACTAACCTTTGAAGAAACACAGCGCTAACTTTGTCGTGATTGCGGGGGGAAGATGGCTCTGTCTTAGTGTCGCATACAGCTACTGTGAAGGACTGAGCATGAAATCCAATTTACTGCAGCTCAGCTTACCCTCAAGTCAAAGGCGGCTATTCCAACCTAAGCAGGGGACAGACGACAGTACACACACACTCACACACAAACCTTTGTAGTCTGAATGAATTATGCACTGAAAGGACTAACTTATAGGCTCAATGCTGATTAATGTTGTGTTTGTCTGTGTGAGATCTGGACAATGAGGAAAGGACACGGCGAAGAGGAGAGCTGAGTGCTGGTGAAGGAGAGCACAGTTGATTTCAGTCTGCACTTTGTTTTAATGATAGATGCTCTGCACCCCAGTGGCCAGGCTTAAATGCCACCTCCCAGAGAACTCTCAGAAGTCCTCTTTTGCCCGAAATGTGTGTGTGTGTGTGTGTGTGTGCGCGTGTGTCTGTTTTTATGCAGTGCTCTTGAGATCATCTAGTCCTTCTGCAGCTCCACTCTGATTCCATGCAGTATTCGTAATTAATGAAGACTTTTGTTTTCCCCACCAGATTTTGCACTGCTCTCATTAAAATTAAAATCATTATGTAATGATGGTGGCACATTGCTGTGTTTGGACTTTTCCCTGCTAACAATTTCTCATGAAAAATTCTGTCTTGTCTTTCCGTAGTGCCAGATTATGAAACCGCATAAAGAGGTAAAAACTCCTTGATTGGCAAGGAACTGGAGATGACAAGCAAATAGGAGTTTGGTAGGAAATAATGGCAGTGGGGCTGAGAGGATGGAGTCGATTGAGCGAGGAAAAGAGGTCTGGACGAGGAGGGGAGATGAGGTGGAAAGAGAAGGAAAGCATCGAGGAGGGGGAGGGAGCCGCATGTTTTGAGGTGAGTTCAAGGTGACCAGAGGAGGTAAAGAGCCGTGTTAACCTGCAGGTTAATGTACAGAAGACTGAAGAGAGTAGTTATAGTCTGCACGGCTGAACGTTAGCATGTGACGGACTGTGCTGTACATGTGATAAAAATCCCATGGTAGCATTGTCAAAGTGGTGAAAGCAGTCCAGTTGGTACAGCTGCTTATGGGGGTTAACCTTTGGCTGTCAAATGCAAAATGTCATACACGCATGAACAATTTGGGGTTATTTCGTTGCTGTCCCTGTAGGTTGTCTACATGTCATGTCTTGTTTTAAGCATACACACAAGTCCTGAGACATGAAGGTGGGAATATGGGTCATGTACGGTCCATTTTTGATATATACTTGCAGCATTGCGTGTTGCCAGTTCGTTTTGCAGTATTTTTACTTCATGCACTGTTCAGTGTTTGCATCATATGAGACAAGCTGAGGTTGATTTTATACAAATTTTTCCACCAATGTTTTGCCATCAGGAAAGTAGAAACAAAAGCAACAACCTTTGCAGGTAAATTGGATTTCCAGTGACTTTCTGTGTTTACTGTCTGTTCGACTTGAGGTGTGCTCAAACAGAGGTTGTGGACATTTTGCCTTGCATTATTGTCATGAATTTGACCTATACAGACTTTAGTTGCAGCTAGCTAGCAAATAGCGACCAAATCCATCTGTGTCAGCTCAGACTGACAGATCTCCATCTCCAGGGGCTCTGTTTCTTTCTGTAATTTGAAACATTTTGAGACCGTCCTCCCAAGAGGGAATGACTGCATGAGTTGTTTCAGCAAGTGCCCCAAAATGTCATCTATTTACATTCAAGTGACAAATCCCTCTATAGAGACCGTATTAATTATGATGGGAGCAATGGAGGAAGTCAGGTGACATTGTTATAGAGTAACAAAGTTTGCATGTGGAGGAGGTTGAGGTGGATGGATGGGTCACAAAACACTGGACATGGACAATGCGGCTTTATTTAAAGCATGACCACTACTGTTCCATAACCTTAATCAAGCCTTTATTATTGTAAGAATGACAGCGAAGTTACTTTAACCTCAATAGTCATTATTTTAACCTTCAAGGCTTATTTTTGATTCATGCATTGTCTAAATGTTGCCTTGCTTTTTGCCTGTAACCAAATGTCACAATAGACAAAAATGTAAAGGAAAGATGGTAGACTGTATATTATTATATATTATATATAGTATATTTATGTTTTGAAAATAGTCATATCAATGTAATCCATCTGTGCCTTTGAGTTCAGGGCAGTTGTATGAATGTTAACTGGAGAGCTTTGTTTCAGAGGCTCGTGAACATCTGCCTATCTGTAGCTCCTCTCAGGCCTCAGCTCTTTAGGGAGGTGACGGAACATCCTGAATCTGGCTGCCAACTTTCTCTTTCATTACACTGCAGTCATGATGTAGCACAGTTTGAGGCAAACAGAGAGCACTACCTCATGAAACCACGCTGAGAAAAGTAAGGCCATTAAGAGATCCACCATGTCAACATGACCCGCAGCCCTGCCGCACATTATTATTCTGTTTGTTCAACCATTTACACACCTGCTGGGAGCTGGAAGAACACACGACTGCAGATACAGACCCACAGAAATCTGAGCATGTAAAGTACACAAGCAAGCTCGCAAGCGACACAAAGGCACATGTGGGTGAACACACGTACGCAACAATGGCATCAGACGTGCAGAAGCCAGGTGCATCTCCTTATGATTTTAAACAATAGAGAGGACACAAAGGCAATGAATGCTTAATGTTCAACAAACAGAAAAATCAAAATAGAACAAAAAGAGAACGTATGACGCTGAAATCCATATATCATATTGTCTTTTACCGCAGAGGCAGAAATTACAGGCTATATTTTGGGAGCTGATTGGAGCCTGAAGGGCAGAGTGTGGTTTTATGCTATAGCTTGGTCTTGAAGCAACACGCAAGGGTTATGTAGTGTAAGAGTCAGGCTGCTGGCTCAGCTGTGGTCTGCATACCTTCAGGACAATAATAAAACAAACAACAGAGACTTTATGATCAGCCCTTGTGCCCTCTTGCCACTTGATTCTTGGAAGCAGTAAATGACAGACATTAGTGTTCTGTGCTGCACGTTTCAAGGACTTTCTACTTTTATAATTACGGTCACCAAGTCCTCGAGCCTAAATGACAAATATATCTTTGTCATTGCCTTTTGAAACACTAACATTTTCTGATCTGACACATATCCAGCAATATAGTTTGCCTTCTGCAACCATTAAATGCTATTGGAAGAACAATTTATGGGTCATCGTAGAAGTTGTCAAACGAGGTGACAACAAGAAACGAAATTCTTTCACACTAGTTTTGTTGTCTTCCACTATGGCAAAATACGCCAGTTAAAGCAAGTAGCTGTCTCACTGCTCAGCATTCATATGTTCCCGACGACCCACGTCTGTTGGGTTGGACCCTTATCGGGCTGGTATCATGTAGTCCGATCCCAGTGTGAGGGAAAGGTTGTGGTCACGGTTAAAAGAAGAAATACCTGGTTAAGATGGGAAAGATCGTAAAACAGGGTTGTTGTTGTTGAATGTCTGCAGTAAAAGGAAAATGTGTGAAGTCACATGCTTGCTTTGCCCATCCATCCACGTCAAGCTCCTCCACAGCTTTTGCGTTGTGTTTCAGCAGATGAGAGTCATAATTCACCTGGTCGCTGGATAAACCTTAAACAAGTCCAGTGCTTTGTCTCGTGAGGACAGACTGTATGGTGCATATACTGTAACTATAGACCCTCACGGTTGTTTGACCTTCTCGTCTTTGCTTACGAGTGCTGCTTTTGTTCAGTGCAGCAGTTTCAGCCTCCACAGACGTATGAAATATGTGTCAGTTTGTCAAACATGCAGAGTGACAGGCACATTTCTCCATTTTAAATGTCAGTACTTTTTATCCATCACTGCATTGCCTCGATTTAAAGGTCACGTTGTTTATCGGAGACAACATGCACCTGTGATTCCTTCAGAGGACATTGATGAGTGGGAAGGTTTGCGCACACAAAGACACGCACACACATTTATGGATTACTTTGTACTGAGCGGTGATGCAAGCCAGAAATGTTTTTTCATAGTGCTGAGTGAGGTCTTTGCGTCAGACTAGAACAGGCCTTGGCCCTTTTTTAAATAAATAAAGACCTCAAACCTCTGGGTCTGAAATATTCATCATTAAAATCACACAAGAGTTACTAAACTGCGTTCCACACTGCTCTGCACCGAAGGAGATGAACCAGCTTCAGCACAGTTCTTTCATACTCCACTGCAGTTGGTCTCGACATGTTTGAATGTTGATTTTCATTTAAAGAAATACAGTTTTCAGATGGCGGTGGCGTGGATGGAGCGGAGAGGAGACTGTTCCTCTGTGTTTATCCCTCCATCTTTTCTTGTCAGCACTGTCGCTGTCCTCGTCTTTCATGGAAACTATTTTGGTCTCTGGACTTACATCTCTAGCTCAGTAAAAGGAAACTAATACAGTATATAAAACCCCATCGCCTCATGTTGTTGTGATCTTGTGTCAGTGTGTTTAGTGTCTAATGCACACAGAGTTAAAGCTTCAGCTCCGGGGAGGGATTACCACAAGCTCAAACTCACTCTCAGATCACAGGGGGACTCGAGCAGGGGTAAGAGCAAGCAAACAAAAATAAAGTAGTCTAATATTTTGTCAACACACAAGTACGTGGAACAAGGTCAGTGTAGTTAATCAAATTAGCGATAAAATGTTGAAACACTAAGTGTGAAAGTAAAATGCTGAAGGCTAAAGTCTGCTGTATGTGACTGCGTCACACTGCTAAAAATTGAACAAAAATCCAGTGCAGGACGTGCATCTTATCAGGCTCATTCTGCACCAACAGTCCCTTGTGTATTTCATTCAATAAGAGCCACTTCTGTAATATTCTGCAGTGATCAACATCAGCACAATTAAACTGAACACACTGAATGCTGTTTACAAAACATTATTTGCATATAAGTATGTTTAAATTATAACCATGGTACTGTGAAGTCAAGACAACGTTAAATTTGGTGCATTTATCTTTTATTTTGTTGTATTTTAAGTCTGTTTGGTGCAGAGCTTTTGAACCCATCAAAGCTTTTCAGGGAAGGTCCATGGTCTTTTTAGTGTTTCTTTTAATGCTATTACATGTATGTGCAAATAGGACACAAAATCTACACTCGTGCACATGTGTGTAGCTTGTCTGGGTAGATGCAGTGTGTTGGAGCCCTGTATGAAAACTGAGTGAATGACAGACTGGTTAATAAAAACTCGCTGGACAAAATGAGCATATGAACTGAGAGGTGTCTGATTTCCTGATTCTGCTTCATACTGAAGCTTGCTGATGAGGCACGGGACTGCATTGATGAATGACATGGAGTTTTACATCCTGTCAGTGGTGAGTGTGCTTACAATTTAGGCAATGAGAAACTGAGATGACTGATCATATAACGCACCGAAGTTAGATTATAATCATGACATGCCTTGACCGAGGGTCAGGTTAGAGTACTTAAAATGAAATATGACCTCTTCTGGATGTATTTTCAGATAATTTTGGCGTGTTTCCTGAATTGCCAGAATAACTTACTGTGTGGTACTAAATCTTCTCTCTGTCTATGGATGGCAATTTTCTGTCTTCCTGTGTCTGTGTGTGGGCGTGTGTGTGTGTCTGTGTTGCAGAGTAAGAGTGTTTTACATTTTTTTGGGATATTCCCATCTTCTGTGTGTTGTTGTGTTGGACTGGCTAAAAAAAGATAACTGTGACGATTTCAGGACTCATGAACAGACAGGTTAATGAGAATGAAGTACTATTAGGAACGTCACATGAACAGAAACAGAGAGGAGCCTTGCCCTCACCATCCTACAGATTATGTAAAGAGGGCAACCCCTCCGTCATTCACTGCTCTTTGTCAAATCTACATGACCGCATGACAACATAAACAGATAATCGAAGACACATCTAAGTTTGAGACAGTCGCGCATGCAGCCGAAACTTTGTGCCAGAGATGAGTGATCGCCTTGACAGAAGAGGAGCGTAACTGTAGAAAACAAATCAATCGGATCAAGAGGAGCAGAGAGAGAAAAGCTGTCTGATGCTGTCTTACCCAAGATCATCCTGTATCCTTCCACTGTCAACTTCTCTTTCCCACAGTATCTTCTTGCTCGACTCTTCTCTCCCTCGATCAGCTACTGACGTGACTCAAGCCTCAGGCGCCCACCTCTCTGGCTCTCAAAACTCAGTGTGGAAAAGACATCGTGCATCACAACCTTCACTTTGCCTCCCTACGGTGTGTCTCCTCTGCTCGCCTCGCTCACATGAGATGCTTCTCCTGCAGCTCTCGACACACGTTTCTTGTCCAGCCAGCTGTTGCCAGAGGAGGAGCACAGCAGCAGCCCTGACCACAACACAACATGCGCTCAGTCTACTGCAAAGAAAGCCTGTAATTTATTCACTGTTATATATTCACTCCAGCAGGAGGAACACCAGAGAATACAGCTGAGATGGAGTCCTGCCTCACTGGAAGAACCTCTGCACCACAGCATGCCTCTCTCTCCCACCCTCTCTCTCTCTCGCTCTCTCTCATATTTTGGGGTTGGGTATAACCTAAAGGCACCTTGCATTCCTGAGCCGTGATTGGCTGGAGGCTCTGCCAATGAGAGCAGTCGGTGCTGAGCGTTTTCTTGGGGTGTTTGAATCAGGAAGCAGAGTGATAATGCTGCTGTCGATTCTGCTCTCCCTCTCCCTCTGTCACCCTGTTTCTGCTGTTTACTAGTGGTGATTTTTTCCTCTCTCCTTGTCTCCCTCTATACTCTGCCTCGTGTTTCACACTGACATGTCTGAAACATGTCTTTAGTATGTTAATGTCAGCCCTCACAACGTCCTCCCAGTGTTCACACGAAGAGCAGGGTAAATTTTGTAAACGCTGACCGAGCTCATACAGCCGTTGCCCTTGCAGACAACTGTGTGAACGAGACAAAAACACAGACACGGAGGTGCGACGGAGACTGACAGCTCCAGAGTCTTGATGAAGCGTTGGAGGGAGGGGAGGAGAGATTGAGGTTAATGCAGACTGACTGGGGATGAAAATGTAGGGTGAGGAAATGTGGAAGAAGTGTTGGAACAGCAGGATGAAGGAGCACGCTGACAGCTGTTTGACAGGCAGGGAGTGCTGAATGAGCTCAAAAGCTAAGCTCGCTGCACGCACGTCTGTACCAACATTTACCAGAATAATGTATTCAAAGTGGAACGCTGTGCTAATGTGTATTCAAGACTTCATCAAACTCTTTCCCACAAGATCACGCAGCACTGCTTCTGGATGACCTCAGGCTTTATGCAGTATGAAGTGATCCATTTCTACATAATTTAATAGTCATCCTAACAAAAAGTGCATGCAGTAAATCAGCCTCTGTGTGTGTGTGTGTGTTAAAGCTTATATGGACCCAGGATAGGGGTTTTGTGCATGTGTGTGTCTCTGAGATAAGGTTTCCTCATTAGTGGAGTCATGTTGAATAATGCAGGTAGGTGTATTGTTGTGGCCAATGGGCCAGGTGCTAATGTGGCTGTCTGAGGGTGAAGGGGCAGACACAGCATGACTTTAATGGATGTCACCATGGAAAACTGAAACCGGACCACTGGGCTCAGGTGACACACCATCCTGCATGTATGTGTGTGTGTGTGTGTGTGTCTTGATAAAGGAATGATCAGGCTTGAAGTTGCTCACTTGTGGAGGCACAGCAGGTTGATAGAACACCGTAAATGTAATTATGGCCTTAAAAAAATCAGCTGAAATTCAGATATATGCAAAAGCAACTCTCACTCTGGTGAGCAACATAACCATGTTTTGCAAAAGCACAGAACGCAGTAAGCACAGAGCATATACAGTCGAGGTAGAGTTGCATTCCCCTTCTCACAGAAAATATACTGAAATGTTTCATAAAAAATAATAACTTAAATGCATAGATGTAGTGAGTTTGTATGAGGGTTGTAAGTAGCATGCTGTGCAGTCAGGAGACCTTTGTGAGCATGCGTGTGATTCCGTGCGTGTGACCTCAACAATCCTATCATTCTCTCACGCCGCCCCAGGAGGCCATAACTGTGTCGACAGGCTAGTTGAGCTCTAATTTTAGCCGTGATCCTTAATGAGTGAGTCCTGAGGAGTCCTGCCAAGGTTTAATAAAGTCTTCATTTGATGTGTAACGCTGATGAAACGGCCTTAAGCATGTGTTAAATCAGCCACTTACAGGTTAAAGTGTCCAAATGGGCAACGATGAAGAGAAGAAACGTATGAAAAATTCAGATTTTCTCACACAGCTTCATGCCGTATTCTAACCTGCATGCACAAGTATATTTTAAAAATGCATTACTTCATCAAACTGTTTTCAGCACTTCTTGAGAAAACCTAAACAATATTATAATTAAACGTGGTCTTTTTTTAAACTGGTACTGCTGTTTGTGCTTAGTGGTCAGAGGGTCCAGTTGCGGACTGGAGCTGAGGCCCAAACACACTGAGGGAAAAGCAGCCAGCTGTGTTTGGCTGCAGATCCGTTTGATGTAAAATGACAGAGTGTGTTTCTCCTCTGGTGGCAGAGTGAGGGCAGCGGCGGCTCCGAGCAGAGAGGCTGTTTACTGCACCTCAGAGGTTAAAACTGGTGTTGCCAGAATTGAGTCTAGGAATGAACTATACATAAATACACACACACACAAATACACACACTGGACTGAACACGTGTCTCTGTGCAGTGAAGAGGGAAGTGGTTCTCTCACCGTGACATGTGCTGAACAATGAGGTGTGGAGGGGAGTGGGCTTGACATACGCAGCTAAAACTCGCTTTGAAAACGAATTTTCGGAAGCATTAACAACAATCTTTTCATGCTGGTAATCCTCTCGCTGTTATATACATAATTTACGTATTTTAGGACCGTGTTTATGCACACTAAGCAGACAGTCCTCAAAAATACAAGTTGTAGAACAGTTCAACCTGATTCAAAACTGCAGTTTTAGGACGTTTGAGAAGCGACACAGTGATCAGCAGTTTGGCAGAAAAAAAAACTCCTGACTAGTATTTTTCTAGCACTCTCAACTGCATCTGGGACAGAGGTTATAATCACCCCCATATACCACCACTACCTATCACATAACCGGAGTCCTATACTGAGATGACCTGATAACAGCCGTGAGGTTGCAGTTTGCAACCTCTCACCTCAGCATCCCCTGCAGTAGCTGCTCTCTAGCGCAGGTGTTTGGTTGGTTTGTTCTGGGCTACAGTAGAAACATGGTGGTGCAACATGGTGGACTCTGTGGAAGATATATAGAGCTTATTCTGAGGTAACAAAAGCAACGAACTGATGAATCCCTTTTCAAAATTCAGATAATGATGTGAATACTCTCTAATATTTATTTGCTTATTTATTATATATTGGCTTGCTTCTTTTAAGACGTGCATGTGACCTGATGATGACCTGACAAATTTGTGTTGTCGCTCATTATTTCTTCTGCGTCTGCCAAACTCTTCTATCCTGCTGTGATGCTGATGAAGGAACAGTTTGGTCAGGAATGCCAGACCCGGCCCTCTGTATTTAAGCCTAAACTCACTCTCCCTCTCTTTCCCCCTCCCTTCCTCCATCACTCCTTCCCTGCATCATACCCATGATGCATGTGAAAGGTCGGGGGTCAGACTAGGTCCAAATGCAAAGTCTTGTCTGACACTGAGTGCTGACATTTGTTTGAGACTGCCCTAACTTTCATCAAAGAGGGAAGTCATCAAAGCCTCATGTAAGACTGTCACTCGCCCTTTATTTCTGCTCTGAATATTGCAATAATGAGGGGATCCTGGCTTATCTGCCCCTCTGTTCATTTTAAGGTGATCAAAGGAGGAATGCTCAGGGTTGTGGGAGGTTTCGCACTGCTCAGTAGTCAGTGATGATCTTACCTGAGCCCCACATCAGTCGCCTCTGTTCTTCACGAGGAACTGAATCCAAATCCTTCGTCCAGTAGAGAGTCCAAAGGTCAGTGTGTCAGCCAGCATAAAGTAATTCAGACAGACGTCCTCTCTGGGTGGAATAAATAATAGTATGCTCACGTTACTGTGAAGAGATAAATAAAGTAGCACGGCGCGACATGAGCGCAGACCTCGCACCAGTCAGCTGGAGAGTGGAGAGGGAAATGCTCAGCACAGGCAGCCACATGCCCACAGTGCGGCTGCATCAAACAGCAGGCGGCTTGACGTTCAGCTCCTTCATCTTCCTCATAGTCTCTGTCTCTTTTCACATTCCTTTTAATCCTTCTCTGTATTTCCTCTGTGTTTTTCCTTCATGCCGTCACCTCTTCCCTGGTAGCGAAGGAAACAAGTGCATGAGATTCCAGAGGCTAATTCTGCTTCTTAGGACGGGGGAACCTAATATGTGAGGACAACTGTGGAAGGAGTGAGATACAGGCAGACAGAGTGTGTGTGAGGAAGAGGAGGGGCAGGGCAGAGAGGAGGGGGACCCAGCGACGGATGGCAGATCAGAGGAAACAAGGTTTGGAGTGTGTGTATGTTGTTGAGGAGGAGGAGGCAAGTCGTTGAAACTTGAGAGACATGAAGCAGAAGAAGAAAATGTTGACATGTTGAAGCAAAGGGAAATATGATTGGCGGATGAAACAGATGGCTTACAGGCAGACATGTCTTATTTTTGTTTGTTTGATTTGGAAATGGGGTTCCACACAAACAGCTCTGCCCAACAGGTTTGCTTCCTCCAGTCTGCAGCTCTAATGACTAACAGAGAAAATGAGCATTGGTCTTAAACTTAGTCATACAATTAGCTTGATTACAGGCACGTTTGTGAGTTGATAGCCAGATGAAAGAAATAGTGCTAAAGCATCACTTACTTGTACTTAATTGAACCAGAATTTCTTGTCAGTCTCACCTGCTGTGTCATCTGCACACTTTGGGTTTCCTTTGGGTATTTTGATTCTGTAAATATGTCAGGAAAGTCAGTAGGTAAAATCCATTTTGCTGTACCTCACTGTGGTAATGAACCAATATAGGTCTTTGGTTTGATTTGTGCATCAGTGTGATGAGTACCTTGATTTGTGAGATATTTAATCTGCCTGATTAACTCAGACAGACATTCATATGTAGTTACTTTATTCATAAACAGTCTCTCAATTGATTTACCACAAAATGTACTATAACTGCATTACATATCATCTGTATATCACAATGTTGAACCTCCATTACTTTAATTTCTTGGCCACTTGGGCACACTGACATGTCACCTTATAAAGTTGTTGTGGCAAGCTAACAGTTTTGCACATCTGAGCAACGTTAGCATTTGAAGTCCGATATTCTCTCTCTTTCAGCTCTGTTTTTGGTCTCAACCATCTCCTGAGGGAATTATCTGGCTCTTTAGCTGCTAAATGCTCCACTTAAACCTCCAGCTGGTTGCTAACTTTATCTGCCATTTGGTTCCTGGGCAGTTAGTGTACAGATGGTTTATTATAGCTTTTTCACTAAAAATAGCACCTGCTGAGACTGGAAACAACGCCCATGAGAGCAGTGAGAGTCAATCCAAACAGTGAAGTTACACACTGTAAAACCAAAACAATGAGCTGAAAGGAGCTACAATCCTCCATGGAGCAGAGAGGAGCTGCAGAGTTTGGTGATAATGATCTGTGGATGTGTCACCACTCCACTGGACGTGTCCTTTTATTTTACATTTTCCCTGTTTTACTGCAGCTAATAGATGCAACCAGGGATCCATCCAGACATTAACCAGGTAATTAGACAGATTTTTACATTTTTTAAAGTATTATGTGAATAAACCGCACTGACGACAGCCTCCTAGTGCAGCTGCTTTTTGTTTTTTTCCAGTCACATCCCGCAGTGCAAAGCATCAAACATCAGGAGATAACTTTCACAGTGGGTCGACTTCTTTAAAATGCTGATCCACTTCACGCACCAGAACACCCTCCGCCTGTCAGCCACCCATTACACAGTTCAACTTGTCATCCAATGGAACGGCTACAGGGAAGTGCTGGAATAGCTATGATGATGAAATTAAATGTGGATGGCTGAGAGATGAACACCGCCACACAAAATTTCAAACACGATACAGCTGGACTCCTGTGTGCTAGCATGTCGACTCCACGCTGCTGCCAGTTAACGTGTAAATTCAGATCGGATGTCATAAATGTGCTTGCAAGTGTCGTTTCAGGGAGATAGGAGAGTATTAGGTAGAGGAGCAGGAGGCAAGGCCTGAGGTGAGATTGACGCATGGCGCAATGTCGACTAAATGTCAGTCTAATTCTGAAACGCTAAAAGGCCTGTGAAGAAGAAGTCAGCTCTCCTCTGCCTGGTGCATTACCGCTCACCTCCAGAAAATGGTGGATAAATGAGGGGTTAAGTATGGACTATCAAAGCTATATGAACTGCTTAATGACATTTGGTGTGTGTAGTGCTCTTGTGTAAATTAGATGAGGCTGTTTAGAAAAACCAAGTGTTTAATGCGAGCAGTAAACTCAGTAATGGCA
Source organism: Chaetodon auriga (assembly GCF_051107435.1). Classification (NCBI taxonomy): domain Eukaryota; kingdom Metazoa; phylum Chordata; class Actinopteri; order Chaetodontiformes; family Chaetodontidae; genus Chaetodon; species Chaetodon auriga. The sequence goes on along the minus strand of NC_135075.1, from coordinate 14,920,832 downwards.
CCGTCGTGTCAGGCTTGGCAGGGTCCCACTGTGACACTTCTGAGAGAGAGATGCTCATGTGAACTCATATCCTGGTTTAATTTAAGGCCGACACCTTCACTTTTATTTCATTTGCATAATATCGACTCACACCAACACCTTCTGGCAACGTGCCGCTCAGGGGTTAAGTTAAGGGACAGTGAGGAAGGACAGCAAAGTGGAGCAGTAAGCACATTTCACCAGGGGGATACAGTTACACACAAACACACACTGAGTCCTCCCCCTCTCCCCCTCAGGGTCGCTCTTCTATCTCTAAACCAATCTCGCTCTGTCTCTCTCCGCTATAAAATTTTTACAAGAACGCTCATCATTATATCCGGCAAAGTAATGCAGGACGTTGCATTCCCTGCTCCCTCTGATCTATATGTGGGTCATCAGTGTTTACGTACGTCTTCATTCCCCTCGACATGTGGAGCTGTTTGGACTGACGTAACGACTCAGTCAACCAGCAAATTAAGGAACCGTTGGCCACAGTAACATGTTTATGGCTCTCTGTTCAGGTCCTTTTTGCCTATGTTGGCTTTTGTCTCAGACAATTAATAGCTCATAAGTAATAGGACACCTTACACACTCAGGCAGGGAATTTCTGTCCTCAAAGGGAGGTCAGACTGGGCCAGCTGCTGAACACTTGCTTCACAAGATCATTAACTGGTTCCATGTTACGCTCAAAATTACTGACATTCATTAAGAATATGAACCAAAAATTGTTCTGTATGAGAATACAGATACATTAAAAAGCTGTATTTTCCTGCATCCTTTATAGAAATGTATGTGTTTTGATTGTTATCATAGGGACCTTAATTGCCAATTAATGTCCCATTTCTTAATTGTTTGCGCAGCCTGTGGCTTCACTAATGTTTTTTTGGTGTGTGTGTAGGAATTCAACATGTTTATTAAGCAACAAATGAAATATTGTAGTTGATCCCAGATTTAGCAAAAAGCCCTACATCAGAATCATTAAACACCATTTGTCTCATTATCTACAAAGGTGTTATCACATGAAGTCAAAGTGAAATTTATCAATAACATTTAGCCCAAATAAGAGTTTTACTTCAAATAGTGCCAGTGCTGTTTTCCGGCTGTGTTCTTGGCTCCTTTTCACTCCAGTGTACCAGCAGTCCTGGAGAGCACTGTCTGTTTTTGTTCTTCGTTTTTTCCACCTCAAGGATAAAAGCACCGACCACATCCCTCTTCCCCATTAGCCCTTGCTCTCCAATACCGCCTTTGAAGATTTAATCAGTCAGATTTCCTTGATTAATCCTGTTTCATGTCCTTTCACGGTAAATAATTGCAGAGTTTGATACGATCGAGAGCTGGATAGAGAGGACAGCATGCAGATTTCTGATAGAGCCGACTCCCCAGGTACCTTCATTAGCCTGATTATTCTGATCCAAACACACTCCACCAACCAGTTTACATGTAAATAGGTTAATTCTATTCCCGCTCCTCACTCACTCTGCCAGCGCGCTGTGCTGAACAGATGAGATCTTACCAAAGGATTTCTGTTTTCTTCAGTCTCTACCTTGTGCAACATTACCATCAAATATATAATTTGCACACTACAAAGGCTGTGAGGTTTCAGCAGATTGTATTTAACAGATAGCTGAATTTCAGGCACTCACTGGCTGCAGACAAGCCCGGCAGTGAAGAATCGTGTCTCTCCTCAGCAGACAGTGTTTCCAGCTGGCCTCAGACTTCACAGTTACTGCTGGTTGTCTAATGTTGACACCTAGTGGCCATGTGCTCATCTCTCTACCAACTGATGGTTTCATGTCAGCAACAAACTTTCACCACTTGGTGGCAGTGCAACTCTGCTCTCCCCATTTGTTGATTCAGCACTGACAATTGCGCGTCATGATCGCCAAAGCTGTCCTCGCAGGCACGCACAGGGCAGGATGCTCTTTCCTGAACTTTGTTTGAATTCAAATTTCAGTTCTTTCATTTGTGCCTCAGTGAGTGTTTTGCACCATCACATGCTTTGTTGTTGAGTGCACAATAGCTGCATGTTGCTGTTTAGCAGAGGAGATGAAGGAGCTGCTGCCCTGGCTGCCCCTCTCCCCTCAGGATTAGCGAGTTAATGCAACCATTCAGACACTGAGCTCTGATCAGCTGCTTAATGCTGTTTTATCCCAAATAACACAATCATGCAAGCACGATCTGTGCACTCCCGAACGCATATACTGCACATGTATTAACATCACAACACACGTCTACCTACTAAATCCAACTCATGCACTTTATATAATATATAGTTGGGAAAAAAAAGGCTTTTGTTTACGGGCTTGTAATTTCCCAGAGCCTTTTTAAAACTAACAATAACAGTAAAACTATAAATTTCCTCTTAAGAACTGCTCTATTTAAATCCAAGCAAATATTCATTCATTATCCATTTGTTGTTGGAAACTGAATTCTCTGTATATATTGTATGTTGAATTGTATGAACAACTGTAGACAAATTTCACATTTTTGTATACTCGCTGACTAAGAAACTTGGTTACACTTGCAATTAGTTATGTGGAATTGCAGCAACTGAACACTCCCTCTATTTTCACTATAGTTAGTAACAAAATACATTGGTCATCTGACATTTGTAGGATATTATTTGAAAATTACAGACCCATAAAATACAACATTACCAAAATGTTCCTATAACATTAAAAGATGCTGAGATGAAAAATCTCTTTGACTGAAGTGAGATAGCCAGAGCTCATAACACATACAGCACCTCTGCTGCCATCATAGGCTCATGTAGATCAGAGTCACAGTCAAGGGGGTCAAGGGGGTGAGGGCGAATGCAGCCCTTCGTTTGTCTTGGGTGCAAAAGTGCCCTTTTCAAATGGAAAACCTTTTGTCCCCCATAAGACACTGGTCTATCAACTGTCTATCATCTATCATGTGGCTAAATAAGGGCTATCCCACATGTCCAGTGTCTGATGTCCTGTGTGAGGATAGCCTGTGCCTTCAGAGAGTTGAGAGATGCCCTGTTTTTGTTATTCATCCTGCCCCTTCAAACTTAGTCCCTGGTTTCCCTGGTTAATAGTGCAAATGCACCACACACACACACACACACACACACACACACACACACACACACACACACACACACACACAGAGGCTTATACTAATCCTTGCGAAAACAAAGTGATATATTTCTCCCAGCGCAGGTCAAAGCGTGGGATGTTCATCAGCATGTTTATCAGGATTATGAGCATTTCATCCATAATATAACCTCTAATATCATACTTACCAAACATTCACTGCTCTAAATGCAAGGATTCAGTGAACATTGTGCAGAAAACCAGTGGGAGATAAGTTGACAAGCAAAAAGATGATACGAGTGATTCTTTCAGACCATTCCCACCAGTGAGCCATGACCCACAGTGACCTTTTGACCTCCTCTAACTGACCTCTCAGTGGGTGGCCTTCACACTGACCAGCCTGGACCATGAATCAACACAAGTGGCTGCTCTTAGATCAGATCTTTGTCAGTGTGGTCATTGTCGTCTCCAGTTTAACAGTACATTTCCAGGCTGATGTTTTTCTACTCAGTCAGTTGCTCTTTTTCTTCTAATTTTTCTCTCCGGCCTGTTGTAATTTAATGTTTCTCCATTACTTTTTTAGCCATTTCTGCCTCTCTATCAAAAAAAAGGAAATCTCCTACCCTATACATTTTGTGTATGTGTTCCTGAATGCCTGTGTATGTACACGAAAGGTCAAAGATGTACATGAAGAAACATGTTTATTACATATGTGAATATAAATTGTGGTCTGAGCGAATGTCAGGATGGGATTATGCCCCAGTGTCAGTGAAGAAAAAAAGTCTGCGTGGTGGGTCAGCCACGTTAATCATAAATCTTTATCTTACAATCCTGCCTCGCACATCCACCCCTTTCATTAACTGACGGCAAAAGGATTAGTGCAGCTAAACCACCGAGATCTGGGGAGAAAAATGAGGGACAAAGTAGCAAGTAAACAGGATCCCTGCTGACCGTGTTGTATGAGATAAAAAGATCTATCTATCTATCTATCTATCTATCTATCTATCTATCTATCTATCTATCAAAAAGCAAACACAATCCAAGGAATGATTGATTTCTTTAGATTTTAATAACATCAAACTTTCCAAAAGAAACAAAAATGAAAAAGAAATAAGAAGATTACAAGAAATCCGATGCAAAATGTGTTTGGAAATGAGATATTCATTTTCACAATGTTAACCTGAGAATGACATTTTTGCTTCTTCACCTTGATCCTCCACTCCATCGCTCCCCTTTTGTCTTCATAGTTTAAAAAGCGTCTTCCTCCTGTAGACTACGTACATTGGGCTAGGAAATCTACCTCTGAATATGTTTCGAGTGCAAAACATGAAATACTGTAATAATCAACAAAGAAAAGTGGACACAAAAGAAATATGAGACAAACTATCAGTCTAAGTAGCAAAGAAAGAGACGCCTTGACCACAAATATATACAGAAGTAAAACCAGACACACACCTGCACATCAGAACAAAGTCCATAAACACTGTATTAAATTAGAGAATAAATAGAAATACTTTTAATTTATGTAGAATATCTGGTTTCACCAAACCTAAATTAGAAGTGCTTATATCACAGTCACAGGACATCTGGTCAAAATGGCCAAAGCAACATTTCCTGCTGCTAAATCATTTGGTAATCTTGTAAAAAGTATCGGTCTAAGTTAAGCATTTTCTAATTCTGACAATGTTCAGCAGTGCTAGTCTAAGTGCACCACACATGTAAACAGACCACTTTTATTCTACTGTTCCTCTACTAGCTGACAGTCTACTGAGAAAGACTCGTCCTTCAGTCTTAAAGTCCACGAGACATCAGTCAGTTCATGAAGGATCAATGAGCAAAGATGATCAGCCGGTTGTATCGATGGCTGAAGCAGAATCAACCCTCCTGATTCCTCTTAGTCTCTGTAGACGGAGGCTATCTGTCGGGGGGCTATATGCGGTGGATGGTAGGAGTCATACGGCCCCTCTAAGTGTACATCATAGCTGGTCTGAGTCTGAAACAGGCCCTGGTCCACAGGGGAGGGGGAGTAGTGGTGTGGAGGTGGGTAGTGGGGTGAAGGCTCCTGTTTGGGCACCAGGTTGCTGCTGATGCTCAGAGGTGGTGTGGGGGGGCCATCGTATGGAGGTGTCCCCACACCGCTAGCGTTGTACTCATTTGGCGAGTGGTTCTCGTACACTCCCCCTTTCATGGCCCTCAGGTGAAGCAGGTGAGCAGAGTCAAAAGTGCCATATGGTGGACTTGGTAGGCCTGGAGAGGAGTAGCTCACCATGCCACCAATGGGAGTGGGTGCTGCCCGCACTCTGTGTCTGTCCTCAGGCCTCATCCCAGCGCTAGAAGCTGGTCCCAGCTGCAAGCAGCCGGCCACCAGGTTGGTGGTGGGCTGTGAGAGCCCCTTACACAGCGTCTCCATGAAAGCCCTGCTCTCTGTGGAAAGGCCCCCCTCCAGGGCCTCAGACAGAGCACAGATGTAGTTGCGGGCCAGCCGCAACGTCTCGATCTTGGACAGTTTCTGTGTTTTGGAGTGACAGGGCATGATGCTGCGCAGGTTCTCCAGTGCATCGTTCAGACCGTGCATGCGTGAACGCTCCCTCGCGTTAGCCTTTACGCGCCTCGCACGGAATCGCTCCAGACGGGCCTTGGTCATCCGCTTTTTCTTGGGCCCTCGACGTTTGGACTCATTTTCATCCTCCTGCCCCTCCTCCTCATCCTCCTCGTCTTCCTCTGCGTCCTCACTCCCCATCTCCTGGTTCTGTTGGTTCACTCCACCTGCTCTGTAGCGGTGCGATGACACTGACGCATCTCCATCAGGTGAGCTCACGTCTCCATCGATCCACTGCAGAGGGCTGACGACCTCCTCTCCCTCAGCTTGTCTCACATATGGCTTAATCATCATCGTACTGTAGAAAGAAGAAAAGGTCTTTGTCAAACACATGCTGTGTGCAGACAGGTAAACAATCCTTATTACAACAACACACATTTCAGAAAAGACATGGCAGTTTTACATAGAAAAGGATGAGTTTATAAAATATGATGTGTTGTTATACAGCACGTTAAAATAACAACACCAACTCAACAACCAGCTACGGCAAAATAACAATGCAGTAAAGTTCTGCACCATGTCGAGGCATCTGGAATCTATAATAATAATGTGATGCTCTAAAAAGGTATTCTGCATTATGGGTACTTTTACTTTAGATATTTTAGGTTGTTGTTAAAGCTTCTGTAATTTTCCTTCAGTCAATATTTGAATGCAGGACTTTTCACATGCTACTTTTATATAAAGAAAGGATCAGGATACTTTTTCCACCCCTGAACCTGACAGCTGTAAGGTGTCCGTCTATGACTGCTCTAGCAAGTATGTAATGACACTAAGATTATGAAGCAAACCATCACAATGTCAGCCTCACACCAAGCAGAAGACCTGGTGATAATATGTTTCAACTGCATTACTTTCTGGGCAATTAGACAGCATTTACGCCTTCATGCAATTAATTCAGATTTACAGAAAATATAATTCAGCAATTAACTGAATACAAATGAAAACTGCTGAGACAATTTGGAGTCCTTCTTTTTGATGTCTGATCGGTTCTTTCAGACCAGGTGATCATTTCTAAATCATCTAAATGTAACTTGGAGCCACTGAGCCTAGGTTTTCATTAACCAATACTAATAACCAGTACTGATAATATCCACAGTCAGCTGTCCTCGAACCTGCCCGTCAGTTTCAGCACCGGACAGTTCCCTCTTGTCGCGCGCTCCTCAGCCACAGGTGGGACTGAAACCAGCACGCGCAGGGAAGCGAGAACGTAAACGGTAACTGTTTGGCGAGTGATGACAATTTGAAGTTTCATGTTTGGCAGCCCCCCCACCCCCCACCCCCCGCTCAGGGTAATCCCGGTCATCTTGTGAACTGGTAATGCCGCGGCGAAAGTCACCGACAGGGCTCCAATCTGGGGCATCGCAGGATTTGCTCCGTGGATGAAGCGAGGACCATGGGATTAAATGAAAGATCGACATCCCCAGATCAGGGACAAAGGACTCAGATGGAATTGAAATCAGACATTTCCAAACGCAGGAATATTAATATCTGTCCACAAATTGCGTGCTTGAGCGGCTATTTGCTAAATGTCAATCAAAGCATATAAAATAAGCCTTTTGTACATGTTTTTTCATTAGATAGATTCATTGTCTGTTCACTCAGGCGTTTTAGTTGGACACCAAAGCTGCAGGCTGCGCCAAAATACAAGATCCCTACATTTGTCACATTAAATGACGACTGATCTGGACCAGAATGAGCACTGATTATCACATAGGCACAAACAAATCGGTCCTTCAGGTCACATAAACTGCTCTCCAAAACCTTGGTGAAACATACCCGTGCTGATGTGTCCCGGGACCTCCTCAGGAACTTTTTGCAGATGACAAGTTTCTCCGCGGATCACAGTGTTGGTCTCTCTGTCCACTGTCACGGTGCTGAATGTCCGAGCTGTGTCCCTGTGCAGAGCTGTCCCACAGAGTCTCAGCGTGGGTCCCTCTGCGGGGACTCTGCGTTTTAACCTCCACGTTAAAGCTCCTCCTCCTCCTCCTCCTTCTCCTCCTCCCATCCGATTTCTGTCGACGCGCTCGAGCTCGCGCGTGGCCGGCCCGTGGCTCGTTGTGTGTGTGTGTGTGTGTGTGTGTGTGTGTGTGTGTGTGTGTGTGTGTGTGGGAGGGGGGGTGCATAAGCTCACTGAAACACTCCAGACAAACGGGAGAGGCCCACTGGCCTTTGTTGCTTTGCTAGGGCGGCCGCCAAATCCGCACGTTTGCATTGAACGGAGGAGAGACGCGCTCAGTCGGCTGAGCCTAACTGTATGTGACAGCTTGAAGTTGCGTGTGAGCAGGTGTTTGCTCCATCCCCTCTTCCAGCCATCCATCCCTCAGCACTGCGCAGACAGGCTGTTGAACAAGTTCATTTCACCCAAGAGGCAGCTCTGACCAGACGTGCTAAGTTTGGTCACATGAGGTGTGCGGTTACAGCATCAGCAGCATCTCTGGGACTTGTTTAATGGCCCCTTTTCTCTGCAGTATGTAGGTCCATGCCTCCTGGATTTAGCTGTTTAAATCACCAGAAGCCATATTGAAGGTTGTTGCCCAGTGTAAAATGTTCTCCAATACAAGTAGCTCTGCTTTCCAAAAGTTTCTGAAGAACAAGCACTATCAAGCAAAATGAACTAAAATATCAAAAGCACCAGATAAGTATTCATTATGCAGATGTACACTTACATGCTGTTGTATTATAAGGGATTATTAGTGTTGATTATTGATATTGACGTATTAACACAAACAACATTTCTAAGTTGTAGCTGGTTGAGGTGGAGCTCAGTTTTACAGTTTTATACACTATTTTATCATATTTTATATACTCAAGAACTGCATGACAGATCTGAGTCTGCAAAGTAAGTACTGAACACAGAAAACAAAGGTGCCGGCTGGAACCCAGAATTGTTTTCAAGGTGATGCCATAGAAGAACCATTTTTGGTTCCACAAGAACCTTTTGGAATACAGTTTTTGTTTTTTAAGTCACTGCTGCCAAACATAGTGGAGTAAGAAGTATAAGTAGTGGAGCAGAAGGAGGATTAAGTAGCATAGAATGAAAATGTTTGTAAAGTCTTCTACTCCATCGACTTTTGGACTCAATGGACAAAAAAAAGTGTGAAAAGCAATGCAGCAGGACCAAGCAGCAACCTCTGGACCTGAAAAATGAAACCAGTGTGAACGTGCCAAGTCAATCGCCATAGACCCCCACGTTAAACTTTACAGCAGAAATGAACGTGTTTACACCCTGGTACAAAAAACTGTTTTTGCTCTTTATAGCTAATGTCCACGTTTATGACAACTGTGAGCAGGTTTTTTTTATATAACTCACTCGTTTCTCATAAGCAGTAGTAGTAGTCCCCAAGAGCAGTAAACAGTTTTAATACGTAAAATCAGTGGAGCTCCCCTTAAAGAACAAACACCTGAAAATTGCACAATACTTGAGTAAATGTGTGCTACATTCCACCACTGATATTTTTCAATAGGCTGACAGCTGTGTCACCATAAAGCAAAGATTCCTTTGCTCGATAATGATGTATTGATTTGAAACTGTGCAAAAGATTAATATGTTTCATAGCTGTTTAAACACTGTCAGCATGACCCATCACTACAACTTCGCTGTCATTTGACAGAGAGAAGTAGCTAAAAGGGACGTGCTGTATATGGAAGCAAAATTATTTATGTCTTAAAAAGGACTAATTTCTGCTTTTCAGTAAAATAATCCCAAGTCATTCTTATGTTACCTGTTTAAAACTCAACCAAAAGGCTTGCAACAGTGACAGGTGACAGTTCAAATGGGATTCATTACATTTGTCAAACAGATAAAATAATTAACTTTGTTCAAGTTGTGGATTCGGCATGTTCACACACTAATTCAGATTTATAAAGATTAGTAAATAAGGAAAGATCATAATGCACAACCTCACTGTTGAAACGCGTTCAGTCAGATTATTAAAATGAACCCGTCTTGTTTTATTCCAGGTGAGTTTTCCATAAATAATCTGTCATAATCTGTCTCTCAACCACACTAATGTTCTGTGACAAAGAAGTCACATCACTGATCTGGGAACAGAGAGGCAGAAAATATGCGTGATGCAGAAACACACACAGTGAGGCTTGAGGTATAAGGTACTCTGCACTCCCAAACTATGTGCTTCTCATCCCGCATTTATTCCCTGGTCGACCAACTTCCCCACTGCTCCTCCCTCCTGGGTCTCTGCCTTTCCGATTCTACGCCTGCAGCCTGAAATGGGAATAGCAGAGCCGGGCCATCCCCAGAGTGGAACTAGCAGGGGAATATGACAGCCCAGGCCTTGCGTCCCCATTGCACACACTCATAGCACTGTTTATGTTACTAAAACAAATTAGACCTTGTGTTTCATCCTGTTTTTGAGGTATGAATTGTGTCCTGACTTGCGAAATACGTCTGTCATGTCAAAACTGCCCTTTGTCCCTCCTTTAACATTTTTATTTTCAGTTTGACCCACTTACTGTATATCATCTAGTCTTCATGCTCCACAAGTGGTGCTCAAGTGTATTGCTGTATGTATGCCATAATGTCCCCTGGTCCCTCAGTGCGGACCACTCATGATGAAGTCCCACTACAGATGGTCTTCTCTTCAACATATCTCTTATTTAAACAGTCTGTGGCTCAGATGCTCATCTATCCTCCACTGGCTGCTCAGCTCACTCAGCATGTTCGCATTGCTCAGAGGACTCTGCCTCCCTCACCTTGTCTAGGTACGTTTGTGAGATAGGAATGTAGTTTGTTCTAATGAAAATGTGAAGGACAGATAAAACTTCACTCCAGTACACACACAAACATGACCTTCCTCTGAATCCCCAGAGTTGCTGTTTGTGACAGTGGGGGAAAGTGGGTTTTGTCCATCTGTCACACAGGAAGTCCTCAGAGAGACGCCAACGCCACAGCATGAAGAGCGTGTGCATGTTAATGTGTGTGGAAGATTGCATGTGCAGCGTTCTTCCTGCAATTTCCAGCAAGTCACAGACGGTCAGTTCAACAGACCAAGATCTGTCAGCGTGCATATTTCTGTGTCTGCTTCAACATTTCTACCATTGGAAACTGCAATGACAAAACCCTCATCAAATTGTCTGGAAAACTCACAAAAACTCCAGAGAATGAACGTTGCTCTCTATTTCATGGTCCCCCATCAACTTTAGAAATGGCCGGCATATAAGCCAAACTTGAACCTCCCTCCAGCCCAGCACCGACCCTGGGGAGACAGGGGTGATGTTGACCATGTGTCCTCCTGCTAACCATCTCATTGATGGACCCCACTACTCGGTAAAATAGAGACCCCCCTTCTGCCTGAACCCCTAAACCCCCTTAACCCTTCCCTAAACCCTCTGTTGGCCCCCTGTTGTGCGTGCTCATTGGCTGACCGCCTTCAGGCGTCCCTTTTCCACGGGTCCATTGTCTGGCCCCATAAGCAGCTTTGTTTCTGCATGTGCAGCTGGGCTAGCCCGCGCAGCCATTAGCCACAACACGCTAAAGGGAGAGCGGGATAATATAATTACAAAACAAAAGTCAGGTGGCTCACGAGATCTGCCAGGAGGAGCCCATTTGGGGGAGATGCGAGGACACGCTGGCGGGTGGCCAGCTATAATTCGATTATGAAGTTGTGTGAGTGACAAAAGAAACAATTGAATCTTTTTTTTCTTTTATTTGCCCCACTGTGATTTAATTTGATTCCTCTGTGGCTTTAAAAGGAGGGCAGCGTGAAAAGAGAGAAGATTTACTCTTCTAATTTCTAGAGTCACCAGCTCAGAAAATGTAATATGGTCTGACAAAATAGCAAATTCTTCCCTGGGCCGACTTTGACTATTGTCATGTTTCTTCGACACTTTGACTGCATGTGAGGCCCAAATCAAATGAATCGCTGAAGGCGGCAGTTTTCCTGCAGACTGACTGGTCTTGTGCTCTTGTTTTGCATGAATGCACAGAGACTGCTGGACAATGGGATCAGTGGCAGATCCATCTCCTGTAATACTTTCTTCAAACAGGGCTGCAAGTGTGTCCCCCTGTTCTGTCGGCAGACCAGAATTTATCCTGTTAGTCACCCTAGATGAGTGAAAGAGTAAAATCAACCCCCATCCCAGCTGGACACACACACACACACACACACACACATAACACACACTTACTTAACCCCACACGGGGGAGTTACACACACAGCTTTATGGACAGCTGATAAGAACAGGTTTAGCTGGTGGCTACTGTTTGAAGCAGGTCAAGCAGAACAGAATCTGTTAATGTCTTTTTGTTTCTATAGTTCATACTGCAAAAGACTGCATTTTGTTTTGTTTTTGTTTTTTTTTTTGTTTTTTTTGTTTTGTTCTGCTGCTTTATGAGACAATAAGCAATTGTGTCAGATGCACACATGCTCTTACTACTGAAGGGTTGTTGTCAGTATTGTGGCCACTCAGGGTGTGTAAACGCCCATTTTTTGCCCCATTAGGCACAGTTTTATCGTGCCCCTGGGAGAGCACCACATTCTCCTGCTCTGTAAGACTGCTCGGAGAGGTCACGCTGCAGGTTAGTCCACTGTCTGCTTTACTGTTTTACTTATGCAAGTGGATATGTGCGTGTCAGAGTGGGCCACTTCTGAAAAGAAGCAATAATCTTTTCTCCGATTATTTCACACTGCTTTATTGAAACATTGAGGGAATGGCAGTGACGTTCGCGGTATCACCTCATAAAGTATCTTTTAAACTGCATGAGCAGACTTTTCTGTGAGTTGCTTGTTGTTTAACAGATGGCAGCTTCAGTTTGGGGTTGCAGGAAAGGCAGAGCCGATGAACTTCTTCCCATTACCATAGAAAGAATTTTCCCATGTGTAAGTTTGGATAATGAGCTCCTTCCCTCCCAGGCTCAGACGACACCTGCGGATGAGGGACAATGAAAGATCTAAATCAGAAAAGAGACACATGGAGGAAAACGTTGCAGGACATGTAGATATACTCACTGTTTTCCAGGGCGAGTGATGTAGCAGAGGCTGTACATGGCCAAGTCAAACTCAGGGCTGCAGCCAATGATGGCAGAGCCGACCTGCTTGAAGTATCCCTCCCACATGAACTGCATCCCCATGACATCAGGGTAGTTCAACCACTGAGCGCAGGTGAAAGAAAGAAACAGAGAAAATAAAGTCAGTGTTTCACATGTCACAGTGTAAATCAGCATATTGATACTGTGGATGCTTACAGGCCCGTTGAAGCTGTGGCTGTAGTACTCCAGCTGTCCTCTTTTCTCCAGGCGGTAAAACTGGATCCAGTTGTGGAAACCAGACACCTTTCCTCCCTTAATCTCTCCTGTTACAGAATATGTTTCTTTACAATCACGAAGAAAATGTATTTGCCAAATATATGTCATTTGAAAGAAATCTCCTCTGTCTGCACCTGCGAAGATGTGTTCAAAGCCGCTGGAGTCCATCTGGTTGTTGTTGCGAGAGTACAGACCGAACCACATCTTTTTCAGGTCCTGGATGAACTCTCCCTCTGATGCATAGACGCCTTAAAAAAACACAACAACATAGACTATAGACAGCAGAGCAGAGGTTTTCAGACTGTTCTTACACTGTCCAAGGCTATCATTATCTTACATTCATATCACAAACATCCATACATCCACCCCGGAATCAAAGAAAAAGCATGCGCCTTACAACTGCACTAACTTTCCTGACAATCATTACATTTTTAAGTTCTCTTCAGTAACAAGGTAATCCAGTGATAGTTGTCTGTACATCCATGGGTACTTCATAAACAGGTCAGAAATCCAATGATCTTAACTCTGTGTGTGAAGCACTGAGCGGGTGTCAGGATGGACTACGATGTGGACGTACTTACCCTTGGTGTAGAGGAAAGCAAACAGCTCTCGGCCCAGCTCGGTGTTGGACATGGTCTCCCTGAGGAAGGTGTCCTGCTCAGCCAGCTGCTGAGAAGTGAAGTCCTCTGCCTGTCCAGTCATCCTGTGGTAGTTGTCCAGCAGAGCCAGGAGAGCAGCGTAGGTGGGTCTGGTGAACAGGGCACCCTCATCCACATACTGGAACAAACTGGAAGCACAAGAACAAAACACCAAATGACACGGATGAAGAAGAGGAGCCAATGAATGAGAGAACTGTGCTAATGCTCACCGTTTAGAGGAGAGGTCTTTCTTGGAGCTGGTCTGAGAGTCGGCAATCAGAGCTTGAGGGTCGATGATCACCTCTGAGGCTGAAGCCTTGTTTGAATCCAGAGCGTAGAGGGTCTCAGAGACGGCTTTAATGTCGGCGTCAGTGATCACACTTCCTCCAGCTCCCCCATTACCTGTAGATCATCACAAACACACACAGATAATGTCTTTATCGCGTCAGTGTTCACTCTAAATCGTGATTTCTGCTTTTCTGTAGCACATGTGGTATTACCAGTGCTGGAAAGCTATTACTTAAGTACACATTTGAGGTACTTCACTCAATTGCTTCCATTTTATGTTACTTTCTACTAAAATCCTGTATCTTTTCCTCAACTACATTTATTTCAGCTTTAAGTTATTTTTCAGATCAAGATTTTACATAATTAAAATAAACTGTATAATCAGTAGATAAATATGCTGTAGAATACTATTAGAAGATATATTTTTATTCATGTATTTTTAAACATCACTGCAGTATAAAAAATAGTTTCACTAAGCTCCACCTCGACCAGATTAAAATGCTGTTTACATCAGTAATTTTAGTATAAAACACTGTGAAAGGAGCTGTTCTCCATCATGAGCACTCTGTAATTTTACTTGTGCAAAGTTTTGAAAGCACGACTTTTTCTTGTCTTGCAGTATATTTATATTGCAGTATTGTTACTTTGACTTAAGAATATGTTGTATAGCACAACAGTGACACCTGCTGGTCACAAACAAAAAGAAGATTTCACCACGCAAACCCGCAGTATTAGAAGTGTTCAGGTCCTTTATATTAAAAGTACTGATACTGCTTTCTAAAAATACTAGATTATAAGTAAAAGTCCTGCATTTGAAATCTTGCTTCAGTAAAACATAAAGTATTATCAGCAAAATGTTATTTGGTCAGGTTTTGCAGAAAGTCGACCCCTGTGATTAATATATATGATAATAAATGACATTATTGATTACTATTATTAATACTGATGCATCAGTATTTAAGTAACAATATACCATTGCAGCTGGTCGAGGTGGAGCTCATTTTAACAGCTTCATAAACAGTTTAGTTTAGTTCAGTGGTTCCCAATCTAGGGGTCAGGCCCCCTCAGAGGACCGCAAGATAAATCTGAGGGTCAGTAGATGATTAATGGGAGACGGAGGAAAAATTGAAGTTTTGCCACATTTCATATTCATTTTAGGTTTTTCTCTAATCTTCTCTTATTTTTTTTAAATATTGCATAATTTGACTTCTTTGAGCCTTAACCAGTTATTTGAGTGAAACAGTCACTGTAAGAATCTGATACACTGACAAAAATATCTGATTGAGAATTTCAGCCTTTTCAGTGGCACTGTGTTCAGTGTTTGGCTGCTGACTGCTTAGATTCAGTGTCCACCATGTGAAAGTGACCAGGAGTCACGAGCAGAGGAGCTGTTCAAACAGAAACCAGCTGACTGACAGTGGTGATGTCCTGCGTGGCACGTGAGTCAGCTGTAGGTGACACATGTTTGGTCTTACTGTCGCAAAGGTCAGCGAAGTCGCTGCAGCAGTTGCTGTGCTGGGCGCACTTGGAGTTGCAGTGGCACTTGTTCTGAGAGTTGTATTTCTCATCACATCGGCCTTTGCAAGATGTTTCAGCTAGAGGGAAAAGTAGCACACTTGTGATCAGAGAAAAGGTATTAATAATAGCATAGAAATGACAGATTGAACTTGAACAGAATTAAAGAAACATACTGGAAAGTTAAAGAGTTATAAAACTGCTTTTGTCACTCACCTTTACACGTTTCAGTGTAGTCAGAGCAACAGTCACTGTAACGTTCACAGGATGGGTTACACTGACAGGAGAAATTACTGTCTGTTCCATAACCACACCGGCCCCGACATGAGTCCCGGGTGTCTGAGAATCAACAGGACAAATATTTTACTGACCTCGCCACAGCCTACATGAACTCCTGGATGACATGGCTATACACACCCATCACCTGTTATACTGATGTTTGTCTGCTGTTCTTCAATAATTTTAATTTCAATAAAAACAGTATAACACAGACACCAAATCTATTATTTACATTGAAATAGTTTTGGCCCCAAAAGAAGAAAATTAAATGACTGAAACTTCATTGAGTTGATGTCTCCACAGTGTTGTAGGACAGGGGTGAACACTGCTGTAACCATTTTCCCCCAAATGCTCTTCAATGTTCAATTTATTTTCCGGTCTAGAAAAGTGAAAGTGACCCTTGATCATGACTGAACCACAGCAGCGCAGGACCGTCTGCAGTCTACTCAGTGGTTAGACTGAGAAGGTTTAAGCTGTGATCTGTGAGTCCATCGTATGTTTAGCTGATAGTCAGTGATCCAATTCAAACAGTGCTAACCTGAGACCAAACCTCTATTTCTATTTGGCCATTTCAAGAATAGCTTTGCTAAAGCAACGCGCCTGTTAATTCCAGCTTGTTGTAGACACTATTGTGCACCTGTTCCTATTTAAATCTGCACAGATTTTGATGCTGAGCTTCCAGCTTCTTGTACCAATGATGGTGATTTCTTATATTCTTATTTAACTGTTGCTCAGAGGAATCTTTGTCTCTTTCTGCCCTTTCAGCTGTCATTCTGGTTGAACCATCGTAAACAACAAAACAACATCTATTAGTAAAGAGGACTTTCTACAATCTAAAAGCATGAACGACCATTCAACGCTGTAGTCCTCTCAATCATCTGACTGCACTGAATCAATTTTTTGTGACAGGTGATCCCAAACTTTTCTAACTTCACTTTTGTACATAAACCTGTTGACTGTGTAAAAGTGCAGAAAAAGTCTCTTACTGCTGTATCCCTGGTGGAATAGGGCCACGCAAAGTACAAGAACAGCAATGACCTTCATCTTGGCTCAGCTGCAACGTGGAAACAAGGTGAGCTGACTGTAATCATGGCCTGCCTTTTATAGCAAGTTTCACCTGACCAGTCCGAACGGGATGCCCTCATTAACCCAGCCTATGCAGGCTGTCAGGTTCTTCCTCGGGATCAAGTCTCCTGGATAAAATGTGCTGTCAGTTGTGACATGTTATCACCTTAATTGTAGTCTTTTGTTCACAGTGGTAATGTACATTTGCAAAAGAATAATGACTGACTTGTTTTAGAGCAGGACGTCTCAATAAACTGGAGACTTAAATAATAATAATCAAAAATGTGTAAAGAAACTTTTTCTCTATCTCATTTCTGTGAAACTGCACACCTGCTTAGCACGCCGGCGGTGCTTTAATGTATCAGAATGAGACCATATCAAGAGGTGAGCTGTGATAATGACTGCCATCTCAGATGTTATACTCTTAAATTACAATTAATATAATTTTTTTCAAAGGAAAACACTGAATCTAAATGTCCCTTTTAGCTTGTTGCACTTAAGGTTATATTTTCCAGTACAAATTAAAAGGAACAAAAATACATTTACTCAGTGATCTTTTCTTCTTTCTCCTGCCAGAGAGACCAGATGCTGAGTTTCACAGGGTTTATCTAAGATAGCTCTGAATACTCAGAACAGCTAAACGCTCTCAGTCTGTCTGTTCATGTTCAAGTCACATGCTCCCACTGCAGATACCACACAACAAAGATGCATGTATATCCTTTGAGTTACACAAAGAGTATACCACAAAATGTAAATTTAAGTTTTGAGGCTCTCAGATGCTCAGAACAGAAAGAAAGAACTTAGGGGGAGAAAATGAACAGCTGTTGTGCAGTTTCACTTGGGAATTTCTGCTTCTCTGTCAGTGCAGTTTAAATCACTTTTGTCCCCTATAGACATAAATGACATTGTAGCATTTCTTTGCCCCAGAACAGTGTACATTTTAGGTTCCAGATAGAAAAGATGGATAAAGATGGACAACATCCATATACTGCTGAATTTTTCATATTTTACTGAAGTATAATTTATTAATACTATGCTGGAAAAATACTCCATTACAATAAAAATAATAATAATAATTAAAAGAAACTATTAAAGTATGAAAAATTAAAGTATCAGTGGAGAAAAACGGCCCCTGTTATTGTTATACTGTTACAAAATTATCATTAGATTATCATTCCTCATGATTTCATGCAAAAGCAGGATTTTTCTGTTGTAGTTAGAAAAGGTGGAGCTCATTTTAAAAATTTTGTGTAAGACTAACAAGTAAATGTAGTGGAGTGAGAAGTACAATGTTCCTTCTGAAATGGTGCAGAAGAGTAGAAGTATCTGCATGAGAGGGAAATACCCAAATAGTAAATCAGAATCAGAATCGGCTTTACTGGCCATGTATGTGTGAAAAAAGAGGGGAAAAAAGGCCCATGCCTGGACATGGCTTTGAAACTGCAGGTATACTCCCGAACTGTAGAGGGCGCTGAGCAGCAATACGTAACCTTATGTAGGTTATTTTGGCCCTACGCGGCTTCCTTACCCAGCGTGGACTTCAATGACATTCTGAGCTTTCATAAGTCAGCTCACTTCCACAGGCTGTGAAAATGTCTTTAGCGTTTTTAATTAGAATAGTTACAAAAGACGTTGCAAAGGTGAGCACATTAAAATTTACAATAAGTCATTTTTTGAATATTTTACCAGAAACTTTATGAGTCACGAGCTAGTTTGATAGTTAGCTTCCTTTCTGTCTGATGTACCAATCAACGTTGCTGGCCCAGTCTCAAGTATTACCTTGCTAATTCTCTCTTGCTGAATAGATATCATTGAAGCTGGATATCTACATCGCATATTCGACTTAAAGGCATTTGTTGTGACTGTGTGCTGAAGGCAGTAAGCGTGGGTTTGTATGTTACACCTTCTATCTGCCATCCTCAGGCCAGCGTCTGCCAGCATGCACAGCGGTTACACACAGGTTGTCAGCTTCTGGCAGCGGACAAAGCCCTCCTGATGAAGCTGCGGAAAAGCACCGGCTACACTTTCATTAACTGCAAGAAAGCCCTGGAGAAGTTTGAAAATGACATGGCACAGGTAAACTCTCATGGCAGTGTGGGTGTGGAGAAACAAGATATCTTTTGCTTTGGTTACTGCTAACTGTGGGACTGTGTGATCGATGTCATTTGTGTCACTTTCAGGCAGAGACCTGGCTACATGAGCAGGCCCAGAAGGAGGGCTGGAGCAAAGCAAACAAGCTGGAGGGTCGCAGAGCCAAAGAGGGTCTCATTGGCCTGTTCATAAGAGATAACGCTGCAGTCATGGTGGAGGTATGGCCAGTGTCATGGGATTAAATACCAGCATCATTATTTCACTTGACCCCTTCCCAGCTTCTTGGACACAATGGCATTCAATAATACCTGTTGTCTTTCCTCTTGTCTGTTTGATGCAGGTTAACTGTGAAACGGATTTTGTTGCCCGCAATGAGAAGTTCCAGCAGCTGGTGAAGGATGTGGCCTTTGCCACATTGGCTCACCATCAGAATAAAAGCCAAAAACTGGATGGATATGTGAAGGTAAAGCCACACACTGAGTGCGACTTCTCTGTTCACCGTGGAGCCAGAAGATGGAGAAATCCCATCATTTGATTTCATGTCATTTTTTCTAAATATGTAAATAGGCACGCAAAGTGATCCGTCTTAGTTGATGTGTGGTGATTCTCTTGTCTCGACCACGTGTTTTTATTCCAGTACAGCCACCTCAGTATCACAGGTCTTTAGATGAGAAATATTTCAACAGAAGGAAAAGCACATTGGTGCATAATATAATTAATGATGGTTGAATTCCATTTCGCTGCTTCAGTTTCAGGATCCTGGCGTTGTGCTTACTGGCTCACTGTCACAGCTGACGGAGGTCATGTTTATCTGACAGTGATCGTTTATGACACTATGTTGATGTGAAATCAGACTCCATGTTGGTTCTGCATTAACATGCCACTTTTGTTTTCAGAGCGCCCTGGCAGGTGATGAGTTAAGCAAACTGAGCGTGGCTGAAGGAGCTTCACTTGCTGACCAGGTGGCTCTCACAATAGGTCAGTAAGAGTGTTTCTTTTTTTCCTGAAGTAACACTGCTCAGTTTATCTCTGTGTTGGTTTCACATACAAGCCCCCTCCTGTTCTCCTCCTAACAGCACTTTGAGATTTTTTCCAACTGGTGTGTTCACCAGCGATGACGGCAGTGTTACACACATTTCTAAATTTAAGTTGCAGTCCACTACGTTCATTTTCATACCTGTTTTTGTTTCAAATCATAGCTTGGCAGAAGCTGCACTTCTGGTTAGGTAACACTACTGAGGAGCATGCAGAGTGTCATATTTATAGTCTTCGAGCCGGGTTTTGGGTTTTATAGGGAATACATACATTTTACATCTATTTCCTACTGTTCCAGACAAACATTGTAAAGTTAGCTGCTGATAATATCATTGAAGTCTTCAGTGGAGCACTTCAATATTTTATTAATGCCCTAGACTTAATGTAACAACCAATCACAACGAGGCACACAGTAAGAAAGCATCCTGCGTACTGTGCAGTGGAACTGGTAATTCCACACAGTGTTTATCAACTGTACGTTGACCTTAGTGATTATACTTTCATGTGCACACACACTAACTACATATTGAGACAAGCTGCTGATCTGACTGTAGACATCTAATGACTGGATTTTATTCAGTTGCATTTATTGTCTTGATTGAAAAATATTCTGAAGGATTGAGGACAACTGAACATTTATTATTAATCTTGACCATCTACAAAAGGATGCACGTTTTGCTGAAATCAGTTTATTTCACTGTTCATCCATAGAACATGATTCTTTCTCCTCAGGTCGCCTCGGTGAGAACATGTCAGTGAAGCGGGCAGTGACCGTGGGCGTCCCTGCTGAGTGGCACATCGGCTCATATGTACACGGCGGCGTGAGCGGCCAGACTGAGGTGGCCATGGGTCGGTACGGTGCCCTGGTCATATTTCAGGGCGGAAAGGAGGGAGAGCAGGAAGTTCTAGGACGCAAGCTGGGTCAACATGTAGTGGGAGAGGCCCCTATGTCCCTGGGCAACATGGACGACCTGCCTGTCGGTGAAAGTGAGACACGCCTGCTGCCTCAGACCTTCCTGGGAGACCCCAGCAGGACTGTGGCTCAGTTCCTCAGGGGTAAACAGGCTCGAGTGCTGGACTTTGTCCGATTTCAGTGTGGCGAGAACGTCGGTGAAGAAGCAAAGTGAAGGGAGAGAAATCATTTCCCTGAAAGGATTCATGCAACTACCCTTTGATTCTCGAACATTCACTCACATTGTGTCATTATTACTTTGAAAGCAGAATATGAAGGCCTATCAGCACTGGTGCCAGATGAAATTACCAATCCAACAATAAAATGTTTTTTTTTTTTTTTTCTGGAAGTCTTACTTCATGTTCATTTGTATATGCTACTCAGTATTTTGAACGATAAAATCCACATGAACATCCTCTTAATCAGATTACTCACTGGAATGTGCCATCCTTCCTTTGCAAATTTTCAGCTTTGCTCATGTTTTCCTTTCTGGATGTGTATGTACATGATAAAGAAAATGTGTAGTCAGACTTAATGTTTTCCAATCTGATATGCATGTAATGTGCATAATGCAAGGAAAAAATATTTTGAACAAAGCATAGCCATGAACCTTACCACTAGAACATGTCAAAAGCAGCTGGTGTACAAACTGACAACAAAGTGGGCTTTTAAGGGTTATATTCAACACATTACTGACTTAAACACCTATTTTTAGACTTTATCCACCTGTTTTTGAAAGAAAGTTTTGCTGTTTGTCCGAGGACTGCAGAAGAACATGTGATCAGTGCTGTTTACTCCTTGACTGAAAGGTGGTGATGAGTTCAGGGACCCAGCTGGTTCGGTGACTTCTGTATGTAGTAAATTACAAACACTGCGGTTTGAACAGTGCAATAGTACCCCAGGTAATCTGTTGAGTGTAAAGTCATCAAGGGCTGCATTTTCAGAACAATAGCTAATCAGCCTCACTGTACTCTGGAGTCATTGTATTGATTTTGTGGTATCCCTGTTGAAGATTAAATTTAAATTACCCCTGTTAAGTAACTGGCGTGATTATCACAGGGCCCACGACTGGAAATAGTCCAGAAAATGTATATATATTAGTTATTATCAGTAGAAACTTTTCTCTTATCACTACTACTATAATTATTTGTTAATTAATCATAAACACAGATGGGCTGTGGCATGTTACTCAAACGCGCCCTGCAGCTGAAGCTGCGCCTCTGCAAAAATGCGAGCAATGCGACTGTGAAATCGAGCCCTGTGATTGGCTGTTGCTAGACAAGCTGCGGTGACATCATCAGTGAGCCGAGCTAGCCGGCGTCCTGAAGGCTTAGTGAAGATAAGAGACCCTCGCCCGTCTGTCATCCCACAGCCACACAGACATGGTGAGTAAATATCGTTTCATCTATTAGAGCTGCTTTTTTTGATAGATTAGTAACAAACGGCACCGCTTAGTTTCCCATTTGAAGCATTTGAACGCATCTTAACCCAGTTAACGTGAAGCTAGCTGCGCATCTCTCCTGGCCTCCTTCACTCATTGTGGTTTTCTGAACTGAACGTTAGCGTTAATGGAGGATTCATCACACCATTAGCTGTCTGTTAACCCTCTAACATCTAACATTGTCTCTCTATTAATCCCCCTGTGCCTCTGAACATCGTCTCAACCAGTCTGACTTCACAGAGGACCAGATCATGGGTGAGTTAAATGGGATTTCCCTCTGACTTAAAGATTCAGCTTCATATCATCGTCGTAACGTCCCTGTTTGAAGTAGCTTCATGCATTCGTTACTGTGACCCTGTAGCTCCACTGTTGTCTCTGCAAACCACTGGATCCTGTCAGGTAACTCAACACTGCGATGACAGACTGAGCTTAGCACGTTTTCTAACTGTGTGAGGTTCAGTGTGTGCAGTCGGTGCCTGTTAGACAACATTATCCAAAGTCACGCCACAGAGTGCTGCACTAACCTGCACAAAAGTAAATTAGTAAAGCACGTTTCTGCACGCTGATGCTGAAATATTCACTTTGAATGTGTGACATAGTAAAGGCAGGTTTGAGTTCAGCAGAGCAGTGTGTGGATCAGGGTGTTGGCTGCGCTGAAAGGTGAGCAAAGGACCCTGAAACCGCTCCAGACTCTCAGAGCAGACAGACTGATGGAGGATACCAGCTGCCTTGTGGCGTGGTTTATGTCTCCAAAGTTTGTGAGTCGTGTTTATGAACCAGTTGTGCTGTACAGCTGAGTCTGAGCTCTTCTTCTCTGTCGCCATGTTAGAGTTCAAGGAGGCCTTCCTGTTGTTTGACCGGACGGGTGAGGGGAAGATCACCTACAGCCAGTGTGGCGATGTCATGCGGGCCCTTGGACAGAACCCTGTCAATGCTGAGGTGCTCAAGGTCCTGGGAAACCCCAAGTTAGAAGGCAAGCCCCTGATTCACCAGTCACACTGAACTAGACCAAATCAACCTACTACATTGCTGAACAGTGAGGTCGGGTGTTGTGTCTACAGTTACAGTCCCTCTGCAGTAAATGAGCATTCAGACTAAAGCTGACATCTAAAATAAGAAAATAAAGAATGAACAAGTTCACGTTTATGTTTCCATCTGTTATTAATTGCAGACATGAACCACAAGATGCTGGATTTCGAGCAGTTCTTGCCCATGCTCCAGGCCATTGCTAAGAACAAGGACCAGGGGTCCTTTGAGGATATCGTCGAGGGTCTGCGTGTCTTTGACAAGGAGGGTAACGGTACAGTGATGGGGGCTGAGCTGCGCCATGTTCTCACAACACTAGGTAAAACAAACCTCTGCAAAATGTGAAGAAGATATGTGATTGACCTTTATCCGGTAATCCTTCCTTCATTCTTCTTTCCTTTAGATTCTGATTCTTCTTTGTGTTCCAGGTGAAAAGATGACAGAGGAGGAGGTGGAGACTCTGTTAGCGGGACATGAAGACGCCAATGGCTGCATTAACTATGAAGGTAAGCTTCATAGTTGGCTTATGTCCCCTGGGCAGTGGTGGCGTTCTCTGATCTGTCCTTGTCTGACCTTTGACCTTGTTGTGTTGCATGTCTTCAGACTTCAGGCTGATGTTGTTTCTCTTCTCTCTCTCGACAGAACTCGTCCGGATGGTGATGAGCGGTTGAGGATCTCAAAGACATTTCCAGCTTTAATTTTATTGATGAAACATTTTGTATTGTTTGTCTCATCTTGCCCTTCCATCCATGTCATCCTACCTCCAACAAGTCTGAGTTTTCTTTTTCTTTGACATCTTGATTTGATTTCAAAAGTGCCTTTTCTGTCCAATGTGAAGAAACCGTTCCATCTCATTCTCCAAACAGTGTTCAGCCTCACAGGCACGATAGGCAGGAATATTTCCCTGATGATTTCACCTCTTCCATCTCTGTCAGCCAGCCCTTCAGTCTTGTTGTCAACAGCTTTTTTCATTTGGATGGATATGATAATGTGACATGTTACACTGAACACTATTGAATAAAAATCCTCGTTTACAAAGCGTCTCTCAGCCTGCGAGTCTGAATCTGAATATTAGCAAAACATCTGAAAAATATTAGATAAACAGCATTATCAGTAAAATACCTGTACAACATTAGCAAAATATCAATAAACTATTGCAGTTCTGCAGCGTTTATGAACAAATCAGAGTCCTGAATTCTTCTCTGCCTACAGGCGGTGATTAGTGGACAGATGTGGTATGATGTATCTTCAATTCTCTGTTCGTCAGCATCCTGAGGGTACATCTACAAATGAATTAAGTAGTTTATAGATAATTCATCTGTAGATTTACCCTCTGTTGTGTTTAGTTCGTATATGTGCTCCCAGTCTGTGGAGTTACTGACAAAAACCAACCATTCAACACAGTGTCTCCTGTTCACATCTTTATTTTTCCCCAACATTTTGTAATTAAAACCTGAACCTTTTCTGTTTTGCCTTTTTTTAATACAAACTGCCAGAGTAGCTGTCAGCACTAATGTGATGATTTACTGAGGGAAAAATTGATTTCTACGGTATAATAATAATCAATGCAATTGCTGCTACCTTCAGCATAGTGAAAAACATACAGAAACTGGACAGACACTTATTTCATATCACAAAATCCACACAATGTAGTAATAACACAGATAAAAGAAGTCCATTTATGCTCACCACTGTGGTGAGGTCTGCAATACTGGCTTGACGGACATTAATTGTAAAGTTTTCACCATCTGACTGGATTATATTTCATGACACTCAACGTGACGTGCCGTGTGCAGAGCGAAGCATGTTTTTTCTGGATTCTTCAGCCTTTGTGACACACAGCGAATGGCACTGAAAATAAAACTGAACGGTAATGTGGTTTACAGAGCTTAATGGCATGCGTTCACATACACACATGCTCACAGTCACATCTCGGGCAGAGCGGACAGACCGGCCCGAATCATACACAACAGTGGAGAGGGGTAAATATAGGCGGCAAAGGTCATGATATACAGTTACAATGTCGACATATCAAAGAAAGAAGATGGAAAAATGGACAGTAAAAAATATAAAAATCGATAGGATAAAAAGTGAGGATACTGTTGCAGATATTAAGGACACAATTCTCCATTGTCAGCTGTTTAAGGTGCGAACTCCCTTGTTTTTGACAGCTTCAACATTTCTTCCACGTGTAACTTGAAATGCACCGGCGAAAAAACAAGCTGCTACAAAAAAAACTCCTCTTAATTTCCCAAGCAACTGCAATAAAACTCACTGAATAAATGTGAGATAAACATGATTATAAAAAACATTTTGGTTTAGCAATGAACACAAAGTCAAATAATGGATAAAGACATATGTGGTCGCTGGTGGAATTCTCATTCCCAGACCATCTTTTTCAGTCATTCCTTTCGCACAAAACTACATTCCTCACAAAAAAACTACGACCTGGATGCTTCACCCAGATTTGCAAAAGCTCCTCACTGACACGTTTTTTTTTTCTCCAATGCTGTTGAAAGGAGGGATATTATTAAGATGTAAAGAGAAGTCTTTTCAGGATGATGATCTCATGCTGTCAGTACTTTCAAATATTATCATTACAGGGCAACAAAAGGTTTGTTTGTAACAGAAAATCCAGTTTACAGTACATTTTCTCAAACTGCATCCGAACCAACTTCATGTAATTTCCATCTGGCTTCCGATTTGACCCTTTTCATTCATTACAGACAACTGATTTTAGACATGTGACCTTCAGGTCCAACCCTGTAGAGTGACCGTTTGTCCATGTAACACAGATAAAAATAGAGAGGAAATATTCCCAATCAAGTCTCCAAAAACCTTCAGTATGAAAAAGTATTTAAGACAACAAAAGGACGACATAAGTGCTAAAGTTCAATTTCAAGGATGCTTCAAGTGTTTGAATGAGACCTCGGGAAACATGATAAAAGTGCATTTTTTTCTTACATATACTGTATTTTAGTAAGTACCTGTGGGGGGGGGGGGGGTTACTCTCAAAGAGATTATGAAGCATAACACTTCACAAGCTGTGACAAACTGTTGCAGAACAGAAACGCAATAATTTCCATAACACTGAAAACACAAGATGAGTCTTTTCTCCTCTTCTCCTTGAGTGTCAGCATGTTGGTAAGACCCTCTTAGTTTGATCAGATCTCTGGTGTTAAACATCTAAAGCGAGCCGCTGCTGTCCAGGCGACCGCACGGCAGAGCAGCTCCGGTCGGAAAGTACACTTTCTTCATAGGCAGATTCAATTTGAAAGGGACTTCTTTTGAGTCAAAGCGGAGGTTTGATTTAGATGCTATCTTTTTTTTTTCTCCCTCACATCAATTGTCCTGTTGGAAAAAAACAAACACAAACAAACAAACAAAAAAAAGCTGAACGTGTAAAATGTGTTCTGTTCCTTCGGTTTATGACTTCTTCATTTCAGATGATACAGGCAGGATTCAAAGTGGTCAGAGTCATTCGGATTCTCTGGCAATTTCTTTCTTCTCACTGTGGCGGCGGGACGGGAGCCGTGGGGTGGAGCGTTTCCCCGGGAAGAGGGGCGGTGGGCTCTGTGAGCAGTGAAACGGGGGGGGGGAGGAGGGAAATGTTGAAGATTTGAACAACATGGAAGCTGTTTGCTTTTAGAATATAAAATGTTCTTCTTGTTTTAGCCTCAGTAGGAAACAAAGGAGGAACACAAAGCATAACTTCAAACTCACCATGGAGGACAGGAGTAGTGCTGGAGCTGGAGCTGGAGTGGGCAGCTGGGGCCTGGCCTGGGGGGCAGGGGGGCGAGGTGTGAGCACTCTGAGGCGGTTGGGACTCAGGGGCCGGGGCAGAAGTGGCTGGCGGTGCTGGGCTGGGGGCCGGCTGCGGCGCTGGTGTGCTGGGAGCTGGCTGAGTTACGGTGGAGCCCTGGGGTGGCGGGCCTGAGGCCGCCTGGTTGGAGTGAGGGGCCCCGGCCTGGCTGTGCTGCTGGTGCTGAATCTGCTGGAAGTGCTGCTGGCGGGCCCTCATCTCAGCGTACTTCAGCTGCTCCATGTGGAAGGACTGACGGTCAGCCAGCAGCTGCTGACGCTGGTACTCCAACTACACACACAAGAGACAAAAAAAACGTTACAGGCTTTGTAACAATGACTGCCGTCTTTTGATACTACATATCCCAGAATCCCTCACTCACAGCCTCCCGCTCTCTGTCCATGATGGTCTCTAGTTCTTCAAAGTGTCGCAGTTTAATCTCCAGCTTCTTCATCTGGGTCTCCACCAGCAGAGCCACCAGAGATTTGATCTTCCTCTCCTCCACTGCGGCCAGGTGCTGCGAGGAACGAGAAGCAGAAACTTTAGATGAGAAAAAAAAGTGCTGAAGGATACAGAAGCTGAGGTCAGGTGATAATTAACTTCACCTTGGCTTTGACAGCAGCAGCAGCGAGTGCAGACGCAGCAGCGGTGGCCAGGTTCCCCTCGCCCACGTCACGCTCCACCTTAGCTTTCCTCTCTCCTTCAGCCTCTGCTTCTCTCTGTGCCTCCTCTGCGCCCTCCTTTCCATCCTTCTCTTTCTCGCCATCGCCTGAAAGAAAAAAACGTTTCTTTGGTTTTTCCACCTTTGACAAGTTTGCTGTGTTTCCCGTATCTGATCGAGATGCGTTTTCATACCCATCTCTGACTCTGTTTTGTCCGCCTCCCTCTCTCCTTCCTGTTCTCTTCCTCTCTCTTCTTCCTTCTTGCCATTCTCCGCCTGCTTCTCCTCTTCCTCAATAGCTCCATCTTTGCTGTCCTGCTTGGGAAAGTAAACACAGCACGATGAGCTTCACAGCCGTCCCTCAGCAGAACTCACACATAAAGTAACGTGATGTTATATTAGGACTGTGCCTCATACCTTGGCCTCTCTCTTCTCTTCATTTGATTGGCTGTCACTCTTACTCTCATCGCTGCTTTCATCTACAGAGAAGTCAGAACCTGTTATTTGATTTTCTGCATCATCATCGAGGCGCCAACCTCTTTAGACTCTGGGCTGTATGTGCATCCATCCTACCAGGTCTGTCTCCCTCCTCCAGGCCCGTGCCCGCGATGCCGCTCCCCTCCAGGCCATACAGTGGGTCCTGCCTGCCACTGATCCTCGCTGCCTCCTCCACCCGCCGCACATGAGCCTCAACCAGCGCTGCAGGAACCTCCTCCTTCATACGAGAAAACTCCTCTGAGAAGGAGAGAGAGTGACGGATCAAGGTTATCAGTGTAATATTAATTTTTTGAGCCGTCTATAATGACCTGAAAGGTTTAAGTCTTTCACCAGCAGTAGCAGTAATTAACACTGAGGTTGTTTTTCAGTGGATTCTAAATAAGCTTCTTCTCACCCAGAGCAGATTTGGCTGCGGCCGAGGCCACGCGTGGGTCTACGACAGAGGCGAGGAAGGCCACCGTGCTCATGACGGGGTTTCCTGCTTGGCTGAAAGGTATCGGCTGGTAGGCCAGTGGTCCCAGGGACGAGGAGTTGTCCTCCAAGTAAGGGTCTTCGATGGGCAGCCGCAGGAAGTGCAGGATGCACTCATCCTGCGTACGGCTGCCCACGTGTTCTGAAACCTTGTTCCAGTCGTCCTTGTACATCTCCAAGCCCTGAGGGAAGAGAGGGAGACGTTTAGTTCTGCATTTCAAGTTTAGTGATTCTTCACCAAAGGAATTATCAGCATCATCACACAATTGATCTTAAGGACAATTCATACCTCAAGTAGAAGTAGCGTTTCTTGCTCTGTCCAATCCCTCATCGAACTCGCCGTGCTCTTGCTCTGTGCGCAAATACCACCCCCACTTTAGTAATATGGTATGTCACTCCAAATCTCAGCATAGCAATCGTTCTGTCATGCATCTTGTCACACCTGTACCTTCGTGGAGCCGGTCTTCTTGTTGTACATGTCGGTCCGCAGCCCAAAGTTTTGCAGATCTGCTGGTTTGTCCTTCACTTTATCTGGGAAGGACATCATCTGCTGCGTAGCAGGCGTCTGTGAGTCACAACGACAGAGGGGCAAATGTAAAACAACACAGAGCACGTGTGCATGTGTCCGTTTGTCTGTGTGTGTTTGTGCGTATGTGGACCTGGGACGTCTTGGGCTGCAGGGGCACCAGGCTGGACGGAGTGTCTGCCAGGACGTGGAAGTGAGAGGTGGGCGGAGGACCCATGGGTGTGGGCCGGCTCTCAGAGTCCACCTGGTAGTTGATCAGACCCCACTGTTCCAGGAAGGCGTGGACTCTGCAGCAGAAAAACAGACTTCAGCTCACTGACGGCGGTTTGTAGAGACAGACAGTTAAAACTCATTTGGCCTCCGCCTACCTCATGATCGCACACACGTCTCCTGCCAGGTTCCTGCGGCAGGCGGTGGAGGTCAGGTACTCCTGAGGGTTCAGTCGGTAGGTG